>NC_091773.1:57344903-57963475 GCF_029378745.1 Bos indicus
AAGTCCTTCTGCTTCAAAAACTTACATGATTCAAAACTACCCACAAAATGAAGTCCAAACTCTCTCTCACACATTTAGTCCAGCCTGTTTTTCCTGTCTCATTACTTGCCACACTCACATTCCCATAGGCCTATTAAGCATGCTACACTTTTCTCTGTTCTCAAAACTTGCCAAGCACATCACACATCCTCTTTATCTTTGCTAAGGCTGTTCTCTCCCTGTTGAATGTTATCCCTTTTTCTCCATTCTTAGGCATTGGAATCATATTATTTTGTTGTTACTTAGTCACTAAGTCGTATCTGACTCTGCAACCCCATATTTAGACAACAGCAAATACTTCTGTAACCCATTTTTAAATATTCAGTCCTTTATTCAATCAGAATTTCCTCTTTCCCTTGTATTAACTTATTATTGTATTTTAACTCAAATTTATTATATAGAATTGTGAACAGTATGCCATAATTAATTATGTATTCCACCACATTTCATAGTATCTGGAATATAGTAGGAGCTTAATAAAGAATATATGAATTTATGAATGGTTGAGGAATCTTTGAAATCTTGCCTTTGAAGATTGTTGGACCTGGACTAGTTATGACCTCTGAATGAGACATATACTTCCAACTTCTCAATTGAGAGTACTTTGTGCCTTTTTGTGTATGTCCCTTTGGTACAAAAGTATTTTTTGAAACTTTTAAATTTCCTGTTTAAGATAAGGGAAAACATTAACAAGATGGGATTTTTGTAGAATTGGTCCTAGATCCCTGGTTTATGATGGAAGTTAATATCCTGTTTCATCCATTTAAAATCACAGACTCGAAAGGAATTGAAAGATGATTTTTTTCAAGCCATTAATTTTCCAGATAAGGGAAATATTGTTCAGTGTCTTTATTTGTACAGTTTTCTTTTTCATCTCACATGGTTGAGATTTGGGTTTTGTTTTCAGTCCTTTATTCAATATTTCTCTGTTTAAATTTATTTTTAATTGAAGGATAATTGCCTCACAATATTATGTTGGTTTCTGCCATAACACAATGTTTATCAGCTAGAAGCATATATATCTCTTTATTAATGACTTAATTACATGTTCTGCCTTGTCCTTTCTCTGCACAGGATTTTGAAAGCAACAAAACTATTTCATAAAGAAGGATTGGTTTTCTGGGGCAGAACTCACCACTCTAATCCACTTGCAATAGAATGTTCCTTTCTGGACATTATTTGCCACTCAGTAGCCATTAGGTACTGTGTGAATGCTGCAGTGGGTAGCCTTTCCTTCTCCAGGAATGAAAATGAATTATGTGGTACCAAATTAAAAGTTTGAAATTCACTTGTGTCTATTTCCCCCCTCTATTTATCAATTTAGTATTTGGGAAATCATTAAAAAAAACACGCAGTTTCACTTATACCCCTCCCAATTGAGCAGTCATCTCAACCACTATTGAAGAAAGTACAATGCTTAAAAAGTACATTAAGAAAAAAAAGGAAGAAAAAACTTTTCATATCAATGTAAAATATGAATGATTACTGAGATGTTTTTGAAGAAATAGAATCTATTATTTTCCTTTCTTTATAAGGCAATAATTATAAATTGCAAATTGGAAGGAATGCATCCAGTAATAAATACCTAAGAAAAAAGTACAGCTAAAGCTGGAGATTCTATAAAGAACATGGACAGTGAGATTAGCAGTTCTCTTGTATTGTCATGATGACCTCAATTGTTCGAATAGACCAAGACATAAACTGTATATATCTCCCTTGAAATAAATACCACTACAGTATTATGAAATATCTAATACATATTTATTAGATATAATTTTATTTTTATTTTACACTTTATTTAAAATCTGACAGGTGAGTTGAACACTCCTGCAGATTTCTCTTGCCTTCCTTAGAAAGCTGTATTTCAGAAAATTTAGTGGGAAAGTAAATCTGCTTGTCTCACCTGACTTCCATTATAGCATCATTTTAGAATGGGCATACTCTCTAAATAATTTATTTAATATATGTGTGTGTGTGTGCTATGTGTTAAGTGACCAGTCGTGTCTGACTCTTTGCAGCCTTATAGACTGTGGCCCACCAGGCTCCTCCGTCTATGGGATTCTCCAGGCCAGAATACTGGAGTGGGTTGCCATGCCCCCTTTTAGGGGATCTTCCTAATCTAGGGAGATTGCATCTCTTATGTCTCCTGCATTATTAGCAGATGGGTTCTTTACCACTAGAGCCACCTGAGAAGCCCTTATTGGAAATTAAACAGCATTGAAGAGTTTGTAACTGGGAGCTTAAGAAGGCAGCAAAGACTTCATAGAGACTACAGATTCTTGCTAAGGAGAAAGGGGTTGGTAGTTGTGGGATGGAGGATGACATTCTTGAAGGGGCAAGGTTCAGAGGCCTGGGAGAACATTCATTGTGTTCTACATGTACTCTAACATGGCCAGACTAAAGCTGATTCATCTTGACCTAATTCCTGGTTTTTCCTCAATCTGTCCTCAGTTACCAAATGTGTCAGAAATTGAATACCTGGAAAATTCTTCCCCATAAATGCTGTGTGACAACCTGAATGTGAAACATATGTAATGGGCAAAGCAACTTGTGACTTCTAACCAGAATCTATGCTTATCTAAGGTGATTTATTTATACACAATGAATAATAAAATATTTAGATGCAACAAATAAAGTCAATAGTCTTATATTTTCTATTAAGAAACAAAATCACTAATTACCACAGAGATGGGAATACTAGACCACCTGATCTGCCTCTTGAGAAATTTGTATGCAGGTCAGGAAGCAACAGTTAGAACTGGACATGGAACAACAGACTGGTTCCAAATAGGAAAAGGAGTTCGTCAAGGCTGTATATTGTCACCCTGTTGATTTAACTTATATGCAGAGTACATCATAAGAAACGCTGGACTGCAAGAAACACAAGCTGGAATCAAGATTGCCAGGAGAAATATTAATAACCTCAGATATGCAGATGATACCACCCTTATGGCAGAAAGTGAAGATGAACTAAAAAGCCTCTTAATGAAGGTGAAAGAGGAGAGTGAAAAAGTTGGCTTAAAGCTCAACATTCAGAAAACGAAGATCATGGCATCTGGTCCCATCACTTCATGGGAAATAGATGGAGAAACAGTGGAAACAGTGGCAGACTTTATTTTTCTGAGCTCCAAAATCACTGCAGATGGTGACTGCAGCCATGAAATTAAAAGACGCTTGCTCCTTGGAAGGAAAGTTATGACCAACCTAGATAGCATATTGAAAAGCAGAGACATTACTTTGCCAAAAAAGGTTCGTCTAGTCAAGGCTATGGTTTTTCCTGTGGTCATGTATGGATGTGAGAGTTGGACTGTGAAGAAGGCTGAGCACCGAAGAGTTGATGCTTTTGAACTGTGGTGGTGGAGCAAGACTCTTGAGAGTCCCTTGGACTGCAAGGAGATCCAACCAGTCCATCCTGAAGGAGATCAGCCCTGGGATTTCTTTGGAAGGACTGATGCTAAAGCTGAAACTCCAGTACTTTGGCCACCTCATGTGAAGAGTTGACTCACTGGAAAAGACTCTGATGCTGGGAGGGATTGGGGGCAAGAGGAGAAGGGGACGACAGAGAATGAGATGACTGGATGGCATCACTGACTCGATGGACGTGAGTCTCAGTGAACTCTGGGCATTGGTGATAGACAGGGAGGCCTGGCGTGCTGCGATTCATGGGGTCACAAAGAGTCGGACACGACTAAGTGACTGATCTGATCTGATCTGAATGTACTAATAAGCAGGCCTCCCTGGCAGCTCAGGTGTGTGACTCTGCCTGTGATGTAAATACACACACACACACACTTTACCTCATTTCTCAGAAGAAAAAAAAGGCCTGTGATATATGAACTATTATCTCCATTTTACCAACATGGAAACTAAGGTTGTGAGAGATTAAACAACACTGAGGTCAGACAGATAATTAGTACAGAGCTAGGATTTGAACTCAGGAAATTTGACTTAAAAGCCTGGGTTTTCACCTTTCACATACTCCCTCATCTAAGAAGACATGACATCATGAGATTTATCAGAGGGAAACTCAAGGAGAATAAGTGATTGTAGTACCCCATATAATAACAAACTGTATTAGTTTCGTGTTGCTGCTGTAGCAAGTTATGTCAAACATAGTCAGGATATTGGCAGTCTGATTCCTTTCGGGAGGCCCTAGGGGAGAATCCATCTTTTGCCTTTTTCAGCTTCTAGAGGCCATCTGTGATCCTTGGCTTACTGATCACTTCTCTTATAAACTCTAACCTCTTGCTTCCATGGTAGCATCTTTTCCTACTGATGTAGAAGCTCCTGCCTCTTCTTCTAAGTCTCCTTTGATTATGTCGGACCTATTCTTATAATACAGGATAACGACTCCATCCCAAGGTCCTTAATTGAATCATATTTGCAAAGTTCGCTTTGCTCTGTAAGTTAAAATATTCGTAGATTCTGAGGTTTAGAATGTGGGCACCTTTGGGGAAGCCAAGTCACAAAGACTGATACAATCTAGGAAAAATTATTTAAGTTCTCGGTAAGGAAACCAGATTCGATCCCTGGGTCAAGATTCCCCTGGAGAAGGGAATGACAGTTCACCCTACTATTGTTGCCTGGAAAATTCCATGGATAGAGGAGCCTGGCAGGCTGCAATCCATGGTTTAGCAGAGAGTCAGACATGACTGGAGCAACTAACACTTTATGTAAGGAAGAGTAGTCAGGAACTCTGGCCTTAAGGGGCTCCAAATCAAAAATGAATAAAAGCGGACAAAGTACTACAGGGTACAGAATAAGTATTTAGTGGTTAGCCTGATCTAATGATGATACAGAGAAATCACATAGTGTTCTCCTGTGTTTGAAATGTTATCAACACTTTATAAAGACTCTTGTCTGAAATTAATTTTCCATTGAGAAAAACAGTAAACTTAAGTTTAACTTATTATTATTTTTATGACTTTTGTGAAATACCTAAAACATTAAGTATTACCTTAGAACTTAATTTCTTTCAAGGATTTTTTTTTTCCTGTATATCCTGAAGTTAAAAGTTTTAATTATATTGAAAGTGACACATGTACCCCAGTATTCATTGGAGCACTGTTTACAATAGCTAGATGGAAGCAACCTAGATGCTCATTGTCGGATGAATGGATAAGAAAGTTATGGTACATATATGCAATGAAATATTACTCAGCTATAAAAAGGAACACATTTGATTTGGTTCTAATGAGGTGGATGAACTTAGAGCCTATTATACAGAGTGAAATAAGTCAGAAAGAGAAAGACAACTACTGTATATTAATATATATATATATATATATATATATGGAATTTAGAAAGATGGTGCTGACAATCCTTAATGCAGGGTAGTAAAGAAGAAACAGATGTAAAGTACAGACTTTTGGACTCAGTGGGAGAAGGAGAGGGTAGGACGATTTGAGAGAATAGCATTGAAACCTATACATTACTATGTGTAAAATAGGTGACTAGTGCTAGTTTGATGCATGAAGCAGGGCACCCAAAGCTGGTGCTCTGGGAAAACCTAGCAGGATAGAGTGGGGAGGGTGGTGGGAGGGAGATTCAAGATAGGGGGGACACATGTGTACCTATGGCTGATTCATGTTGATGTATGGCAAAAACCATCACAATATTGTAAAGTAATATCCTCCAATTAAAATAATTTAAAAAATTTAATTCTAAAAAAAAGGAACAGAAATCCTTTCAGCATTTTCTAGACACATTCTAGAAGACACTAAGACACTATTACTCTAAATGAAAAATAACCTACATGACAAATGGATTTTTTCCCCCATAAATGAAATATATCCCAGTTATTGACCCAGTTTTTAAAGTTCCCTCTATATTGCATTGGCTTTCATGTAAATCATATCAAGCCACCACAATGTCAGAGTGCCCTAAAAGAAAAGATTTGTGAAGGCCTGCATTTTAAAAATAATATTAGTCTATAAAATACTTCTTTATACCATGAAACAAGGACTATCCTTGGACCAAGCTCCTGGAAATTCTCCTTCAACAAGATAAAAGCAATCCCAAAACTAACCAACAGAGTTTATTCTTTTTGCCCTTCTGGAATTTGGCAATAGGCTTTCACAGTTTTTTCAAGCTCCCATTGGCTTTGGGGAGAAAAGACAATTAACCCCAAAGTAAGAAGCATTTCACTGTGGACTCTTCCTGCTGGCTTAACAAACAGCTAAGAAAGAGAGCTTCTTGGGAGTGTCTCACTCAGTGTCATTATCAATTAGTGACACCCATTCTCTTAGCAAAGCTTTGAGGAACTTAAGATTCAAGGGGGTTTGATAATTACAGATGAAGTTTTCAGTTGCTTTTTTGTACACATTTGTTAACCAAGCTGGTAAGTGATGCGATGCTGACTAGAAAGCCTCCCTGGGAAGTCCTGGTTTCACTCAGCATGGTAACTAGTCATGCCTTACGTGCACTGCACGTCCTCCTTGCGTTGATTCCTCCCGCACTTCTCTCATGGTCCTGCAAGCAGTGCCATATCATCTCAAGCTTGAAGTTGTAACATATAAGCATCTTTTAATTAAAGGATTATGTACCCATTTATCCCTGACTAACCTGCTTATTCATTCTCTTAAACACCTTTGTTTTGTTTTTTTAATAACTCTCAGACCATGTAATAAGACATGAAGCTTATGATTTAAAATTTCAAAATTCTATTGTATCAGAATTTTTTAACATATTCAGAAATGAATGCAAATTTTCAAAGTGCATGAAAGGCAGTTATTCAATGAATAGCTTTTCCTTCACTTTACCTGAGGGTTTAGGGGAAGACAGTAATAAGAAGAGTGCTTTTAAAAAATATCTTTCTGTAGGCTGGGAATTTTACCAACTTGATTAAAGGGTGAGCTGCTGCTGCTAAGTTGCTTCAGTCATGTCCGACTCTGTGCGACCCCATAGACGGCGGCCCACCAGGCTCCCCGTCCCTAAGATTCTCCAGGCAAGAACACTGGAGTGGGTTGCCATTTCCTTCTCCAATGCATGAAAGGGAAAAGTGAAAGTGAAGTCACTCAGTCGTGTCCGACTCTTCGCGACCCCATGGTCACCAGCTTACCAGGCTCCTCTGTCCATGGGATTTTCCAGGCAAGAGTATTGGAGTGGGGTGCCATTGCCTTCTCCAAGAGGGTGAGCTAAGAGGTCAAAATAACCAGTGTAAATCTTATAAAGCTTAGTTACTGCTTGTTCCATGGCTATCACCAGTCACTGTCAAAATGTGTGTCCTTGCTCATAAAAGTACCTGGCAGATGTCTATGATTGTTCTTGTTTAATCTCAGCACAAGGAAAGGAAAACAAACACTACCAATCATCACCACAACAAAAAGAGAGATCTGAACTAGAAACTGGGACATTCACAAGTGTATGGGGTGACCAGAAAAGAGGGACTGAAATGGAACCTTGGGAAAACATGCATTTTCTCTGAAACACATGATAATAATGCTCTGTCTGTTTTTGTTTGGGTTGATCTTTTAATATAGTATATTTTACTTTGCATATCCTAGTGTACATTAAAAAGTTTCTTGGGATTTAATCCTATTCCTCATATGGCAGACCTCAGACCACCTTTATAATCTCTCAAAGTGCTCTAGCATGGGTTAGACACACACTAATTGAGTTTATGTATACTGAGTTACAGTTAGTAGATGGCCACATAAAAGATTATGATAATAAGTGGAGAGGGCTTCCTTGGTGGCTTAGCTGGTAAAGAATCCATCTGCAATTTTGGGAGACCTGGGTTCGATTCCTGAGTTGGGAAGATCCCCTGGATAAGGGAAAGGCTACCTACTTTCCACCATAGTTTGGCCCCAGGGAAATACCAAGGAGGGAACACAGCCCCACCCATTTCTTTAATCCACAGAAAATTGGATTAAAGATTTACAGAGCATGGCCCTGCCCATCAGAACAAGACCCAATTTCCCCTCAGTCAGTCTCTCCCATCAGGAAGCTTCCATAAGCCACTAATCCTTTTCCATCAGAGGACAAACTGAAAACCATAGTCAGAGAAAACTAACCAATCTAATCACATGGACCACAGCCTGTCTAACTCAATGAAACTATGAGCCACGCCATATAGGGCCACACAAGACGGACAGGTCATGGTGGAGGGTTCTGACAAAACATGGTCCACTGGAGAAGGGAATGGCAAACCACTTCAGTATTCTTGTCCTGAGAACCCCATGAACAGCATGAAAAGGCAAAAAGATAGGACACTGAAAGATGAACTCCCCAGGTCGGTAGGTGCCCAATACGATACTGGAGATCAGTGGAGAAATAACTCCAGAAAGAATGAAGAGATGGAGCCAGAGTGAAAACAACACCCAGTTGTGGATCTGACTAGTGATGGAAGTAAAGTCTGATGCTGTAAAGAGCAATTTTGCATAGGAATTTGGAATGTTAGGTCCATGAATTAAGGCAAATTGGAAGTGGTCAAACAGGAGACAGCAAAAGTGAACATCAACATTTTAGGAATGGACTGGAATGGCTGCATTTGACTCATATGACCATTATATCTACTACTGTGGGCAAGAATTCCTTAGAAGAAATGGAGTAGTCATCATAGTCAACAAAAGAATCCAAAATGCAGTATTTGGATGCAATCTCAAAAACAATAGAATGATCTCTGTTTGTTTCCAAGGCAAACCATTCACTATCACAGTAATCCAAGTCTATGCTCTGACTAGTAATGCTGAAGAAGTTGAAGTTGAATGGTACTGTGAAGACCTACAATACCTTCTAGAACTAATACCCAAAAAAGATGTCCTTTTCATCATAGGGGACTGGAATGCAAAAGTAGGAAGTCAAGAGATACCTGGAGTAATGGGGAAATTGGCTTAGGAATACAAAATGAAGCAGGGCAAAGGCTAATAGAAGTTTGCCAAGAGAATGCACTGGTCAGAGCAAACACCCTCTTCCAACAATACAAGAGAAGACTTTACACATGAACATCACCAGATGGTCAATACTTAAATCAGATTGATTATATTTTTTGCAGCCAAAGATGGAGAAGCTCTATAGAGTCGGCAAAAAAAAAAAAAAAAGACTGGGAGCTGACTGAAGCTCAGACCATGAAATCCTTATTCCCAAATTCAGACTAAATTGAAGAAAGTAGGGCAAACCACTAGACCATTCAAGTATGACCTAAATCAAGTCCCTTACAATTATACACTGAAAGTGACAAATAGATTCAAGGGCTTAGATCTGATAGACAGAGTGCCTAAAGAACTATGGACAGTGGTTTGTGACATTGTACAGGAGGCAGTGATCAAGACCATCCCCAAGGAAAAGAAATGCAAAAGGCAAAATGGTAACTGAGGAGGCCTTACAAATAGCTGAGAAAAGAAGGGAAGTGAAAGGCAAAAGAGAAAAGGAAAGATATACCCATTTGAATGCAGAGTCGAAAGAATAGCAAGGAGAAATAAGAAAGCCTTCCTCAGTGATCAATGCAAAGAAATAGAGGATAACAATAGAATGGGAGAGTCTAGAGACCTCTTCAAGAAAATTAGAGATACCAAGGGAACATTTCATGCAAAGATGGGCTCAATAAAGGACAGAAATGATATGGACATAACAGAAGTAGAAGATATTAAGAAGAGGTGACAAGAATACACAGAAGAACTATACAGAAAAGATATTCACGACCAAGATAATCACGATGGTGTGATCACTCACCTAGAGCCAGACATCCTGGAATGTGAAGTCGAGTGGGCCTTAGGAAGCATTACTATGAACAAAGCTAGTGGAATTCCACTAGGTAATGGAATTCCAGTTGAACTAATTCAAATCCTGAAAGATGATGCTGTGAAAGTCCTGCACTCAATATGCCAGCAAATATGGAAAACTCAGCAGTGGCCACAGGACTGGAAAAGGTCAGTTTTCATTCCAATCCCAAAGAAAGGAAATGCCAAAGAATGCTCAAACTACCACACAGTTGCACTCATCTCACATGCTAGTAAAGTAATGCTCAAAATTCTCCAAGCTAGGCTTCAACAATATGTGAACCGTGAACTTCCAGATGTTTCAGCTGGTTGTAGAAAAGGCAGAGGAACCAGAGACCAAATTGCCAACATCCGCTGGATCATGGAAAAAGCAAGAGAGTTCCAGAAAAACATCTATTTCTGCTTTATTGACTATGCCAAAGCCTTTGACTGTGTGGATCACAATAAACTGTGGAAAATTCTGAAAGAGATGGGAATACCAGACCACCTGACCTGCCTCTTGAAAAACCTATATGCAGGTCAGGAAGCAACAGTTAGAACTGGACATGGAACAACAGACTGGTTCCAAGTAGGAAAAGGAGTACGTCAAGGTGGTATATTGTCACCCTGCTTATTTAACTTATATGCAGAGTACATCATGAGAAACGCTGGGCTGGAAGAAGCACAAGCTGAAATCAAGATTGCCAGGAGAAATATCAATAACCTCAGATATGCAGATGACACCACCCTTATGGCAGAAAGCAAAGAAGAACTGAAGAGCCTCTTGATGAAAGTGAAAGAGGAGTCTGAAAAAGTTGGCTTAAAACCCAATATTCAGAAAACTAAGATCATGGTATCTGGTCCCATCACTTAATGGCAAATAGATGAGAAAACAATGGAAACAGTGAGAGAATTTATTTTGGGGGGCTCCAGAATCACTGCAGATGGTAACTGCAGCCATGAAATTAAAAGATGCTTACTCCTTGGAAGAAAAGTTATGACCAACCTAGACAGCATATTATAAAGCTTTACATTTGCCAACACATTACTTTGCCAACAAAGGTCTGTCTAGTGAAAGATTTGTTTTTTTCAGTAGTCATGTATGGATGTGAGAGTTGGACTATAAAGAAAGCTGAGCACTGAAGAATTGATGCTTTTGAACTGTGGTGTTGGAGAAGACTCTTCAGAGTCCCTTGAACTGCAAGGAGATCCAACCAGTCCATCCTAAAGGAAATCAGCCCTGAATATTCATTGGAAGGACTGATGTTGAAGCTGAAACTCCAATACTTTGGCCACATGATTGGAAGAAATGACTCATTTGAAAAGACCCTGATGCTGGGAAATATTGAGGGTGGGAGGAGAAGGGGATGACAGAGGATGAGATGGTTGGATGGCATCACCAACTCAATGGACTTGAGTTTGAGTAAATTCCGGGAGATTGTGATAGACAGGGAAGCCTGGTGTGCTGCAGCCCATGAAGTCACAAAGAGTCGATATGACTGGCTATTGAACTGAACTGAATAAGTGGAGGAAAGCCACGTGAAGGGGCAAATGTAATGTGTAGTCCTGCCTGACCCCTGAAAATTCACCTACTTAACAAATTGGCTTTCAAAATATAGATTCTTCAATCTGAAATGTTTGGATCCCTTTTCTTTTATTTACTTGGTGGTTCTACCCCTTCAAGCAGCCTAGTATCCTCCAAGTTCTGTTATGCCTTGCTTGGTCTCTGTTTTCCAAATTCCAGTGTCCTATCTTAGGAGCTGCATCTTCTCTAAAAATGATCTTGGGGATAATAATTCATTTCCTTTTCCCTTCTTGTTGGGAGTAGATACTAACACCTACCCATAGGAATGGGCTTACCAGGTGGCACTAGTGGTAAAGAACCTGCCTGCCATTGTAGGAGACCTAAGAGACACAGGTTTGATCCCTGGTTCAAGAAGATCCCCTAGAGGAGAGCATGGCAACCCACTCCAGTATTCTTTCCTTGAGAAACCCCATGGACAGAGGAGCCTGGCGAACTGCAGTCCATAGGCTCACAAAGAGTCAGACATGTGTGCGCAACCATAGGAATTTTCCCTTTCCATAGACCACACCTGGATGCCATACTGAAAGACAGTCTACAATAAGTAGACTTTCATATAGTTTCAATCATACAATAGCAGAGAGATCTTTCCTTAGTGATTACAGTTGTTTTAGAAAATCTTACCTGGGCAAAGGAAGAATGAAATAGACAAACTTAATGGACCAGAGGATCCAAAAAGATACAGAACACTGGATATTGACTTGAAGGACAGGCCTGGTGTGACCACATGTTTTGCATCGATAGGAACATCTTTAGGATGATGTGTGCAACTGAAGGGAGAAAGAAGTACCCCAACACATAGCCAGTACAGATGAGGAGGTTCTGCAGACATTAGGATCTGCTTCACAAATGGCTCACAGCTGGTTCTCTGGTGCTCAAGTTTAGATTATAGTCCGACTGGGCGGAATGTCTGGTAGGGTATTTAGAGTCTAACAATGGCATGGTACTGGAATTCTTACAGGATCATACATTCTGCTATAGAAAGTTCAGAACAAAGTTCAGCCCTTGGCCTTAGACAAACTGCTTCTCAAATCCCCATTCCTCCAGAACAGACACAGAAGTACCGTTCACAGTTCTAGGAACCAGAGACCAATCTATTCTCTTTGGTTTTAACTGTGTTATCGACTAAAGCAGAACTCACTCCGTTAAAGAACTCACAAAGTTCACTCTGTGAAGTGAAGTGAAAGTTGCTCAGTCATGTCCAACTCTTTGCTACCCCATGGACTATACAGTCCATGGAATTCTCCAGGTCAGAATACTGGAGTGGGTATCCTTTCCCTTCTCTAGTGCATCTTCCTGACCCAGGAATCGAACTGGGGTCTCCTGCAGTACAGTCAGATTCTTTATCAACTGAGCCATCAGGGAAACCCATATTCAGGGTTTTTATCTAGATTAGGAAAAAGGGAGTGTATGGATAGCAGAGTTTGGACCCACACTCTTTATCCATATTTGGATTCTTGTGTTAGTTCTGTGAGAAGTTGAACTTACTTGATTTTAATTTTTAAATTTTCTTAAATATGGGGTGTCATTTTCCTCTACTTGTTTCCACCCACTCCATGAACTTTCATTGACACAGTTCCTATATGGAAAGGGTAGTGTTTGTTTTTCTTGTTAAGCTTCTTAATGCTATAAGGGTCTTGGTATAAAAGAGAAAAGCCTTGTCATTTATTATTTTCTACTCTTTTTCCCCTCTCCTTTTTGAGTGCTGTGTTTATTTTAAGGACAAGGACAAAAATCCCCAAAATGGAAAGCATATGCATAGAAGCAGGCCTTTGAAGTATCTTTCTTCCTAGAAGCCCAAAGTCCAAGAAAGTGAAAAGAAGGAGGAGTAGCGCATAAGGGGAGGAAAACCACAGACTTAACAGGCATATTGTAGGATTATATGGAGAAGGATTCTCAGACCTGCCACCGCAAGTCACCTTTTCTTTCCATTTGAATAAGTTTTCTCTAACATGCAGCTATTTCTTGAAACTGCAACATAGTGCTGATAACTCACACAGTCTTGGGCCCCATCCACTTCCATTATTTAAGAACGCTTGTTAATCATCTAGGGAGTGCTCATCCTCTGAAAGCTTTTCCAGGACTCGGTTGTCCCACTGCCCACTGTACTTTGGACAGATTTGTCAGTGAAGGCAGATTTACCTCAAAGCTAATGGGAGCCTGAGCTTCAGGCCCTCTCATCTGTACACGCCTCTTAGTGTCCTCAGAATTGTTGTAGAGAGTTCAGTGTGGGAAGGGAGGCCAGTTGCATTTCAGAAGCAGCCTTTTGTAAGCAAAGTATTGTAAATTACCAAAGCTGCAATCCTGCAAGGGTCCCATAACTTGTATTTTTCCTTCTTGTTCAAAATAATCACATTTGTACCTGGTTGTGCATTCATAATCTTTAATTCTTTTCTTAGGGGACTCCCAAATAGTATAAGCTTCAGCCATCAGAAAATCTGGAGCTCTCCTGATTGTTCTACTGGAAATTGAAGAAACTTGGCCTAAGCTTATTTGGAAGGGATACCCAGATTGCTTCCAGGAACAACAATGGACACCAGCTCTTGGTGTGCTCTGGATGACAGCTTGGGACCCATTTCAACTCCTTTTGCCTTGGCTTTGTTATTCATATAATGGGAAAATAATTGTAGTCTCCCATTCACAAACTTCCAGATCCAAAAGGGAGGAAACCTTGGTTGGGACAATCCCATGATAGGCCTCTGATGGACTCATCTTGAGACTGATGTGTCCAGGGATTTAATTTCTGTGACAGGAAGCCTTCAGAAGAGCCAATGGAAAGGGTAATGGAGATAATGGATGTGGAGAGGCAGTGTGATGTCATCTATGGAAGCAAGTAAAACATGTTGGGAAGATATTTACTAAATTATCTCTACTTTAATTGAGTTTCTTTATATGTACGTCTTGTCCATAAAAATACAGATTTTGTAAAAGGGATAACGTTTTTCATTTATCTTATTAGCCTCAGTATCTTCTATAATGTCTTGACCAGAGTGGTCTGGCTAAATTAATAAATCAGGAAATGAAGAGAAAAAATAATCAATGTAGCATCCTCCTGTGATAGAATATAGCCATTATATTGTTAACAGAGCCTGAATTTTATACTAGAAATCAGATACCAAACAATATTCATATTCCCTTAATGTGATTTTTCTAATGCATGGAAAATACGTAAATGGTCTTTCTAATGTGTCAGAAATATTTTATTTCAATATATGACCAATATGCAAATTGTTGTTTTAATTTTGTTAATTTCCTCACAGGGTCTAAGAAACACTATGATTCCAAATAAAATGCCTAAATCCTTAATAGTCATCATTATGTTCATACATAATCAAGAATGCACACAGAATATTATTTTACTCAATAGCTGTGATGGCTGCCCAGTGTTTTCCAGTTATGTTTAGCATCAAATCCTGCCTAGGGATACATTATGCTCAGGTACTGTGCAGTCTTAGATGGGGAATAATGTGGCCATTACATTCATTTTTTTTTTTCCTGCAATTGCCCAAAGACAGTTTTTATTAGCTAATCATATTACTGATGAACTAACCTCTTCATTAGCCTTCTTGGAACTGTAATGTTTTCAAATATTTATTAATATTACAATTAAAGACTCCTGAATGTGTGTGTGTGTGTGTTAGTCACTTAGTTGTGTCCGCCTCTTTGCAACCCTATGGACTGGAGCCCACCAAGCTCTTCTGTCCATGGGATTCTCCAGGCAAGAATACAGGAGTGCGTCACCATACACCTCTCCAGGGGATCTTGAACCCGGGTCTTCCACGTTGCGGGCAGATTCTTTACCATCTGAGCCACCAAGGAAGCCCAGGGAAAGACTCCTGAATGTAGTGTCTTGGAAATTACACATGCCTAAGATTCAGCAATAATAATTTGACAAATTCTTAACAGTATTAATCAAGTTTTACCATCGTTTCCTGACTCTTAAGGGATTTTTATCATATAAAATCCCCAAGAAATCCACTCAAGTTACAGGTGTTCTCTTGGCCCAAATATGTACTTCATCCAGTTCCAACATTTCAAAGAGTTAACCATGTTTATGCTGCCTAGCTGCTGCTAAGTCACTTCAATCGTGTCCGACTCTGTGCGACCCCATAGACGGCAGCCCACCAGGCCCCGCCGTCCCTGGGATTCTCCAGGCAAGAACACTGGAGTGGGTTGCCATTTCCTCCTCCAATGCATGAAAGGGAAAAGTGAAAGTGAAGCCGCTCAGTCATGTCCGACTCTCAGCGACCCCATGGACTGTAGCCTACCAGGCTCCTCCGTTCGTGGGATTTTCCAGGCAAGAGTACTGGAGTGGGTTGCCATTATGTTTATAGACAATCATTATTTCATTATTGTTATATGTTCCATAGTAGAATCTAATTATTTTTAACATGAGAAAAGGAAAATATACTTAAAACCATTTTTATTCTCTATTTTAACAACTGCATTAAGAGTAGTAATGTACAGTGAAAGAATGATTACAAATATATTGTTAACAACGAACATTTATTAAGCAATGTTTCCTGCATGATTTGGCTTAGTCTTCCTAGGAAACAAACTCTGAGAGATTTCTGTGTAATTTGTGGGGAAGGGGAGCACTGCTCTCAGGAACAATACCTGTAAAGGAGAGAAGGAAGCTGAACTGAGCAAGGGGAGAAGTTAAACTATGATGTGGTTGAAACTGAGATTTCATCTGATCCCACAAGAAGCTCTGGAGCTGGAATTTCTTTCTTGAGGGCCCTGGTCATTGTATTTCAGCCAGACAATCCAAAGAGCAAGGGGCATAATCCTCGGCAGGACAGCACCCTTCAGCTGACAGTTTACAGAAGGGTGAAGCTGAGGGTCATCAGCAGCCAACACTGCCTGCACCTGGAGGTGTGGAGGCACCCTTCTTATCCACTATAATGACATATTATTTTACATATTGTCTTACATCATCAGTGTTATGTGAAAACTGTTTCCCAGTAGGCTCAGAATAGGGAGCAGATAAAGGCAGCCTTGATTCATTGTCTTTGTCAATTTCCATGGTGTCAATACTCTCACCCTTGGCCAATTTCAAGTTAACAACTTGATAATGAACAGAGTTAAGAAGTGGGCACAATCAGTCCACAATCAGCTCCTAGAAATATGAACAGGCTCCAGAACATCTCTTAATCATTAACTCTTTGATAAAAAATAGTATTAATTCCATTTGTGAAATGGGAGAGCATATAAGAAACACATTACTCAATAGGTTAATAGTAGTGATTCTGAAGGATATGGCATTATAGGGTTACTTTCACTTCCTCTCTACCATCTGAATTTTAGAAAGACAATATGTTATCCAAAAAAATATAATATATTTGAAGGGAAAAAAAATAAACACATTGCTTAATTCTTCTATGTATTCAACTTGCAGATTTCCTTGCAAAATAAACACTAACTGTAGCATTTTCCACAGTTGCATTTAAACATGCCTATTTATACATATTCAATTTCTTATGTATAGTAAAACTATGTTTTAAAAATTTTCCAAAAAATAATATCTAAATACTGATTTGGTGAGCTACTATAGTGATTTCTTTTAGGTTAAGTAAAAAGTTTAAATTAGACTGAGTGCTAAGGAAACTCTAAATGTAAAATTTATATCATAAAGTCTAAGCCTTTTTGTATTCCAAGTGTGATATGTAGAGATTTCTGAATATTTGAGACTAAAGGCAAAGTAACAAATGCAGGTGACTGTGTATTAAATCTTTTGTAAGAAGCTACTGGAGACATCTGGAAAAGTGAATCAAGATTTTCAGTCTGGCTAAGAAAACAAGATTAGTATCAGCTGTGTTTGGAATTTAACTATAACAAGTTTAATGGATCATAGAAACCTGTTCATTCTTTTGTATGGCATTATTTTTAAGAAGCTAAAATGAGTTTTTAGGGCAATGAAAATACTCTTATGATACTATAATGATAGATATAGTTATACATTTGTCTAAGCTCACAAAATGTACAACTGGAAGAGTGAACCTAAACATAAAACTATGGACTTTGGGTGATAATGATGTGCTAATGCAGGTTCATCAATTGTAGTAAATTTACTTCTCTGGTCATGGATATTGATGATGGAGGAGTCATGCATGTGGGGGATGGATAGGGAACATGTGGGAAATCTTTTTACCTTCCTTTCATTTTGTCTGTGAATCTAAAAGTGTTCTATCCTAAATAAAATCTTTAAAGAAATCAAAGCTAAGGTTATGTTTTATGAACATTTTGGAGCAACTACAATGTAGTGTAAAGAGCCTGCATTGTATAGAAGGAGAGATTTGGGTTGGAGTTTTAACTGCATGTTCTTGGGCAAACGTTCAATTTCTCTGATCCCCAGTTTTCTTATCTGTATAAGAGAACATATCAATAATACCTCTCTTGCAGGTTGTTGACAAGTTTAAATGGGACATCTGATTGCTCACGGTACAAGGGCATAATAAATTATAGCTGATGTAATTAATGTTAGAAGCTGAGTATTTGGAACTGAGTTATCAGCAGACAAAAACAATTGTTTGATGTTTCTTGGCATTTTCCTTAAAAGTTAGAATAAATTATTTTCATTTGTGAGTAGAAGATATCAATAAACTCAAGGAGTATGTATGTACTTGCTCCCTATAGATAACTCTGAAAGAATGAATTCTAATAGGTATTTAACGTGAAACTCATTAAAATTCTAATCAGCAGCCCACAAATGGAACACAAACGATGAATGGAAGCCAGTACAAATAAGAAATGTCCCAGAAAAAAAATAAGATAACTGAGATAAAATATATGAATTATCATGCTTATGAACAGCATGTTAGAAAGCTATTTTAATTGGTATCACAGCAAACGCTCAAATTATAATGAAACGACAAGCTTAACCATTTCCCACTTGCTTTCCTGAAACTAACCTCCTTCCTATCTAAAGTAATCCACACGCAATATTGTGTTTCTTGTGAAACCCTGAGCTGCAGATAGACTCCATTCACTGGGAGAACTCATTAAGCAAACAATTCAAAGAGCGGCTTTGCTTTTGTACCAGGCCTTATATTGACAGATGCTAACCTTACCAGCAAGACTCCTCTTTTGTAATCTTGGGATAGGGAAGGAGGTTTTTTTTCCTTTTGTAGCTTAGGGGAGGACTGAGAGAGACACTGAAGTCTCATTTCTCTTACTCTTTAGCATGGCTTTTGGATACTTGTACGTGGTACAGAAAAAGTAGACTTTACTATCTTTTCTTTTCTTTCCAGTTTTACTTTGTTTTGACTTGTGTCTTAGTCATATGTCATGTCCTCATAAAGGCTATGGGCCATTTTTAATAGGCTTGGAGAGAAATGTTGCTTAACTTTTTTATATTGGCATGTTTTCATGCAAAGTGTGAGTAATACTGTTTCCATTGTTATTTGACAAAAGAATAAAAGAGAATTTTTCACTCACAATGAAAAAATGCTGACAGGTACTAGATAAGTAAAGGATATACCCTTTACTTTCTTGCTTTCTGAGATTCTTTATATGTAATAGAAAATTTTTAAAAATTATATCCATAATATCTAGTATCATGTTGTCCCTGTCAAAGTAAAATATTGTCTTGCTATTTTTATAAGAATCAATAATATAAAAGTGTCAGAATTTATGACTATCTTTAGAAAAATTCCAACTGGAAGACATATTCTGATGGAATTTAAAGAATTAAACATCCAAGGATTATTTTTTCACACATGTTCTAATTTATGTATTAATCAACAAATACAAGTGTTAGAAGAAATAGTTATGAATAAATGTAATTTCCATATGAGATCAGTTCTTTTAATGATTGGTGCTATGCGGACTTGGTACATATCTATTTGTTTTTACATTGATGGGCATGTTTTCAGAACTAAAAAGTATTTGGACAATAAAAACTTTTATTTTTAATTTTTTGAACTATTTGTGTGTTCTTATGTAGTGAAAGGAAATTTCTAAACCAAATATCTAGAGATTCTTTCTCCACAGACCATATATAAGTGATGATCTAAGTGACAGATTGATAACAAAAGTTTGGGGGCAATTCCCAATTCCTCCAGGGTTGACAAGAAGAGTATTAGATAACTGAAAGGGTGTGAAACCTGAGGCTGTTCTTCTCCACCTGGTTGGGAATTATATACATCTTTAACAATGTAGTTGACCAAGTTTAGGAATGAAAAAGTCAGTTAAATAAAGGAGACAGTAAAGACTCACAGCAAATCTGTGATGTTTGCTTGGATACTAGCAATCATGGTTTTAAATCCTGGTGATTCCTTCTCAGAATAAAATCATGGCATCTTTTTTTAAAGAACTCATGGGCTATTTCATTTATAGTTCATGATTAATACAGTCAGGTATTAAAACCTTTTTTTTTTTTTTTTTTTTTTACATTTGAACTGCAGCTGAGCCCAAGTGTGTTTCCTTGTTGAACAGAGGTATCATGTCTAATGTTAGCAGCCATACTAGCAAATCCTTCTTTTTTTACCTGTAAATAATTATATATAGACACAGACAGTCTCAGAGAGCAAGTTAGATGAATAATTAAGTAATTGCTTGTCAAATAAACTACTAGGGGCTATGAACAGTGATCAGTGCAATTGATCCACTTGTGATATGCTGATAGGCATTCTGTGAAAGCTTCATGGTTAATGGCTCTTGGATTCTGAGTCAGATAAACCCAAATTAAAATCTTGGCTCCTGTCCTTATCTTCTTTAAGTTTAAAATTCTTCTTTGTCTATAAAATGGGTATATATTAACTCCTGGGGTTATTGTGGAGAATAAATGAAGTCATGAATATAAAGTGCTTAATAGTGGTTGACATAGAATAGGGGTGCAATACATATTTATAATGGCTACTAAGAAACATTATCTTGTGAGACCCTTTGAAATTAGTTAAACTAGATACCTAATCTTTACCACTCAAAAGCTTTGAAATAGCTCAAAGCTTTGACCTGATCGAAGTTTATCCTCCTTGGTCGATGTTCATGTCTTTCTCTCTCTCTCTCTACTCGTGTACATGATAGGATGAAGAGGGGTCATGATTGATTTTAGACCTAGAAAATATATTATTGATAAATTTATGAATTAATTCTTGGCTTAGGATACTTATTAACTTTCTATGTCAGAAGAGAAGTAAAAGATAGGTATTTGTGTTTTATACAAATAACTGACTCCATCAAGTAATTCCAGAGGCAAGATCTTCTTCCCTTCATTTGAAAGGATGGTTATCTTCAGGCAGTTTTACAACTTTGCCTGAATAGAAAAAAAAAATCTCTATTAATTCAGGAACTCTAAAGTAAAAGCTAGAACTCTGAAGGAAGGGCTTTATGGCTAATGACAGTCCAGTATTTTATCCTTGTCTGGTTTCAGCTGGCTCTCATTATGTGAACAAAGTACAAGCTTTCAGATTGGATCCAAAATTCCTAATTTGTGTGACCCAGATGTTGTTTCACCTTTTTCTCCTTTGTTATTTGCATATGAATGGCTACTTTACTTACACCTTCAAAAGTCATTAGCCCTTTTAATTTCACCGTCTTTCTTACTGGATTTTTCAAGTAGTATTGCATACATCAACAAATATGGCATTACATTCTTACAGTTTTCTTCAAATAGCTAAATAGAGAAGCATGAAAATTGTCAATCCAGATTAGCAAGTGTCCCATCAAATCTGTTGGTTCATCCCAAGCCAATACTAAATTCAACTGAATGTCATATAATTACTAAGCAACTTGGTATAATCACAAACAAAAGAGCAGAAATACCCATGTACATGCCCACTTTTTCTAAACTTTTCTCATCAATATTTTTTGATGTTGTCTAAAGAAAAGCAGTTTACAGCTTTTGGCTTGAAAAGATTATATTATGCTCAGCTAAATAAATTGTCATGGAAAGTGATAAAGTTGCAGGAGGGGCATTGTCTAGAGAAGATAAAGTAAATCACTGTCTTACATCAGATTTGATTTAATAATCTTCAATGCATAGTTTGTCTGAAGTTCTCTAGCTTAAAAAAAAGTCTAAACCTTCTTTCTTACATGAAAAGCAAATATCTGCTTCATACACATCTCACATAAAGAGGAAAAAATGTATTATAGTACTTCAGTCCCTTGAAGACACTGCATAGCTGTAATTTTTAGTAAATGATCTGAGGCCATAGCATGTTACCGAAGGTAAATATCTACGTGCCAGTTTATAGAGACAGAACAATTCTTTGTTTAATGTATTCATTATTTTTACAGGACTCTAGAGAAAATCCTGTCCTCAGAGGCACTCCTTTCCCACTGTAAAATTACATAATTTAAAATTGCTGCTGCTGTTTAAATAGCTTGTTTTTAAGTAGTTTGGGATTGAAACCAACTGATAAATTCATAGTCACAAAATATTTCTGCCCTGTCTTGTAACTTTCTTCTTTCTGTTGAAGAGAGAAAATAGCATACCTTTAAGATATGTCCTCGTCAGATTTGATTCCTCCAGATGAATTTGCAGCTTTATTTAATAAGCTAAGATTTACTCTTGCTGCCAGCAGCCTTCTGTTATCTTAGCTGCTTCTAGGATGTTCATGATCTAGTTGAGGGAAATGCAACATTTAAATGTGGACAGTTACCAAGTTCTCTTCCCAGGAATGAAAATAACGAGGGATGGAGACTGATCTAGAGAGATTTCTTGATTGAAGAAACTTGAATTAGAGTGCTGTGCTTGGACGCTGCCCTTCCAAAAAGAAGAGAGTTGGCAAATGCTAATACTGCTCTTTCTAGAGGTCTTCATGAATATATGATATTTCTGGTGTTGTATCATGTAACGACAGTGGTGTTGGCCTTTAACTAGCTTTTCCACCCATTCTACCTGGCATCCTAATGTTGTGTATTATTCTACTAAAAGTACAACTCTTTTATGACTTTCTGTCCAAAAACGTCTATAATGATTATGGCATGATTATAAATTAAGCAATATTCCTCACTCCTTCAGTAGTGCCCCTTGTAATATGGTTACCACTCACCTGTCCATTCTTTCTGCACTTTGTTTCTGTTCTTACTGTGTGTACCAGGAAATTGAGTACTTACTATGTCTTAAGCATAGTCCTCATTTCCCCTCTCGCAGTACATCGAAAGTCCTCTTTTCTGTGTCTATGTACTGTTCAAGATGTTTTTCAGATGCCATCTTCACCTTATATATTTTCTGACTCCCTCAGACCAAGGAGATCTTTCTTTTATTTAGCTTTTTATTTCTTTCATGACATTGGTCATAGGAATCTTGAGTCAGATTTTCATATTTTCTAGTCACATTCCTTTTCCTCCTGAAATATTTAGCTCTTTAAAAATTGAGATTATATCTCATTTATTTATTTATCTCATTGGTTAGTACACAGTTACACACAGTTGTTCAATAGCTCTATTACAATTCCATTATAAGGGGAAGGCTGCCATGGCCATCTAGTACTGTGTTTATAGAAGGGTTGGCTTTAAAGCATGCAGAGGATTTTTGATGTGTTAAAATCGGCTGAATTATTGATGCAACATAACATGGGAGCAGACGAGTTTCTATTGTTTGTCCAAAAAGCACTAAGTCGTGACCTGGTACTGGATCACCTTCACCTTATCAGTGGCATATACTATTGCTTCCACTGAGCAAGATTTTAACTTTCCTTTAAAGTAAAGCATGGACATTTTCAGACTTAAATTACAGCATGTAACAGGACACAAGAGATACTTGATATCCATTTGAGTGAGGTTTTAATGGGTAAAGTAAACCTTTTCTTGCAATGGGGAATACCTTAATAAACTCACACACTTGGTTCGACGTGCAGAGCTCTATGATGGGAAACTTGAGTATGGTCTTTGAAAGGTTTCAGGTCCATTTTGTAAAATTATCAATGGTTTTCACTTAGACTGGAATGTCACTAAAAGAAATCTTACTTAACTCTAAACAAAAACCTAGATAATGTTAGAAATTATTGGGCTCTTTCATTCTATACCGTTCGAAATGAATAGTCTTGCACTAAAGTTTTACTGTGAGAAAGCTCTTCCACTTGGACATGACCTTTTCTGTAGAACATGTCCACACATATTTTACCATATAATCATGGAGAACAGAATCATGGATGAGCAACAAATTTTAGCACTACTGTTTCTGTACAAGATTTTTTTTTTAATTATGCTGATTTAGAATGATGCAACAACCCATAGTCCTTATCAGGGCAGTGAAAACTGGATCTGACAACCACCTAGTTCAGCAGACACTCTGTTACAGTTACAGCAAGCAGTATATTTTAGTCCTACACCCTGGTATATACTATGATTATCTGCTTAGTATGTTCAGAGCTGTTTATAATACTAATATTATAATCAATTTGACAAAATTTAAAGAGAGGCAGCTCTGTGCAAGATGCCCATCGTACTCTTCTTTCTTTACGCCTCCTCTCATATCTAGTGGTCATTCATAGGTTTTTCTTCCGTTAGTAGGCAAGTGGGATATCCAAAAAATTTAAAGACTTAAGTTTATATTTGTAGTTGAATTATGCTTCACTTGGAATTTAGTGCTTAGACAGACGGTTGAAGGTAAGAAGCAGTATATTAGATCTCAGAAGTTGATGTTAAAATAATATTATGGTTGTCAGGTTTGGATGAAACTACTAGTTTTCTACCCTAATACCTGCTTTATGTAAGTTAGAACTCTCACTTTTTGTGGAGAGTAGGGGCTGGGTCTATGAAAGTGCAAGTGTTACTCCCCTCAGTGGTGTCCAACTGTTTGAGACCCCATGGACTGTAGCCAGCCAGGCTTCTCTGTCCATGGAATTATCTAGGCAAGAATACTGGAGTGGGTGGCAATTCCCTTTTTCAGGGGATCTTCCCAAACCAGGGACCTAACCCAGGGTCTCATGCATTGCAGGTGGATTCTTTACCATCTGAGCCACCTATAGCTGCCTCATAAGAAAATATACAAAACAAAACAAAAAATACATTTTCCAGTCTCTTTTCCAGACAAGTGAAGCCAACAGAATTCTGTTGAAAGGGATGCTGGCAGAAACATAAAGTAGCAGCTTCTAGGAATTTCCTTTAAAGACATGTGCTTTCTATTTCTTCTTGTCTTCTTGCTCCGTCTTATTCTTGGAATTTTTATGTGGTAGCCAGAATTCTAGTTAGGACCTTGAAAAAGAATTTATTTCCTGGTGTGACCAGGAAGAAAACTGGAAACAATCCGGATTCTTAGGACTTTGATGAGCAGAGCTTTCTTTACAGATCTAAGCAGCTGTATCTAGACTTTATTTGCAAGAGAAATAACTTTCTGTGTTGATTATGTCCCTGTTATTTTTGGTCTCTATTACCATTAGTCATATTGAGGTCCCACAGAACAGTATGGCACTTAGAGAATTACTAGTGAATCATAGAATAATGATACTTAAAAGGATCTTAGACTTTGTCTGTCTGGTTTGTCACTGTATTTCCAGCACCTAGAAACAGTGTCTGGAGCAATCAGGTATAAAGATATTGAATGAATACATTTCTGAATAGTCTGCAAACAAGATTTTTTGTTTCTCCCCCTCATTCGAGAGTTCTGTTTCTTATTTCTATTTCACGTCTTATGTCACTGGCCAGAGTATCTAAGACAGTGTGGATTTTTGTTTTCACTTTTTTGTTTACAAAATGCATTTCTAGTATAGTCGCCTTTTGAGGAGAGTGTTGGTACTTGAGCTGAATGTTTCCTCAATGCTGTTTTTCTGTAATTTTACAAGATTGTATCAGATCTTTTAAGTTCAAAGGCTTCCTAAAACCCTATGATGATCAATTCTTCATCTTAGTTATATCTATTTCTAATTGAAAATTTTCTATTCTTACAGATCACCCCCCTGCCCATGTACACATGCATGTGTACTAAGTTGCTTCAGTTGTGTCTGACTTTTTGAGACCCTTTGGACTGTAGTCCACAAGGCTCCTCTGTCCATGGGATCCTCTAGGCAAGAATACTGGGGTCGGTGCCATTTCCTTCCCTAGGGGATCTTCCCAACTCAGGGATCAAACCCACATCTCTTATGTTTCCTGCAGTGGCAGGCAGGTTCTTTACCACACACCACCTGGGAAGCACCAACCCCTCCCCGCCCCAAATATACTTTATATATTTAGAGAAGCAAATTGTTCTTCAGTCAGTAAAAATCAGTTCTGACTCACATTTATGATTCATAGCCTGAAAAATCTTCAAATAGAAAAGACAATTTAAAAAACATTTTAACACAGAGATTAACAAATAAAATTGTTTACAGAACATGATATTTCTTTTGGAAGATTGCCTTTGATGCAAATACAAGAAGTCCAAGCAAAGTAGAAACTTTCCAAAGAAATAATTTTTCAGTAAAATCATCTCTATGGTATGTTTATTAATGTATCAGTTCAGTTCAGTTCAGTCGCTCAGTTGTGTCCGACTCTTTGCGACCCCGTGAATCGCAGCATGGCAGGCCTCCCTGTCCATCACCAACTCCCAGAGTTCACTCAGACTCACGTCCATCGAGTCAGTGATGCCATCCAGCCATCTCATCCTCTGTCGTCCCCTTCTCCTCCTGCCCCCAATCCCTCCCAGCATCAGAGTCTTTTCCAATGAGTCAACTCTTCACATGAGGTGGCCAAAGTACTGGAGTTTCAGCTTTAGCATCATTCCTTCCAAAGAAATCCCAGGGCTGATCTCCTTCAGAATGGACTGGTTGGATCTCCTTGCAGTCCAAGGGACTCCCAAGAGTCTTCTCCAACACCACAGTTCAAAAGCATCAATTCTTTGGCTCTCAGTCTTCTTCACAGTCCAACTCTCACATCCATACATGACCACAGGAAAAACCATAGCCTTGACTAGATGGACCTTTTTTGGCAAAGTAATGTCTCTGTTTTTGACTATGCTATCTAGGTTGGACATAACTTTCCTTCCAAGGAGTAAGCGTCTTTTAATTTCATGGCTGCAGTCACCATCTGCAGGGATTTTGGAGCCCAGAAAAATAAAGTCTGACACTGTTGCCACTGTTTCCCCATCTATTTCCCATGAAGTGATGGGACCAGATGCCATGATCTTAGTTTTCTGAATGTTGAGCTTTAAGCCAACTTTTTCACTCTCCACTTTCACTTTCATCAGGAGGCTTTTTAGTTCCTTTTCACTTTCTGCCATAAGGTGATGTCATCTGCATATCTCAGGTTATTGATATTTCCCCCGGCAATCTTGATTCCAGCTTGTGTTTCTTCCAGTCATTTCATATAATTAATGCAGTGGTTTGTTACAAGATGTTAATAAGACCAATTGAAATATTTAAAAAGGATTTGTTTGCTTATTCTAATCATATTGCTAGTTAATGTCTCTAGAGGTGTAGAGCAGAGATCTGAGTTGTTAGTCACAGCTTCCTTTCCAATTTTGAGAATTTAAAGAAACCATGATCAACATTATCTATTAATATAGTTACCAATTATTTAAATATTTTTGGCACATTATACCTCAAATTAATGTTGTTCCCATTTATAGATTAATTTATGTAATCTATAAAAAAGACAAAGTAGAAAATAAAGTCACAAATAATTTCTAAAACTGACTCCTAAGGTTTTAAAATGTTTATTTTATCACATTTTAGGATTTGTATCCCTTCCTCTGTATACCCTAATACATGATTTTTTCATTAATTTATAAAGTTGATTTATTAGTAGTGGTGGCAGTGAGAATTTCTGTTATGTTGCAGTTGTCAGATAGAATGGTTTAAGACCAATTTCTCCAAAAGAGGTTCTGTTCATTATTTCCATAAATTTAATGCATTATCTCTCTTGTTCATATATTAGGTAGGTTTATTTAGTACCTCACCACATACTGCAGCATTAACTCTCCTGAAGGTTGTGCTTCCATCAGTATTGTTTATAATCAGGTATTTTGTTGCCAGAGTATTGAGGGATTTCTGTAGTCATGAGAGAGAAATCATGTTTTAAAAACTTACAGTAAACTGTGTCACAGCCCTAGCCTTCTTACTATCATAGGCAGAAAAAGTTTAGTTAAATTTCTATAATATTAAAGAAGTGTTGTCTAGTCAGTTGGTTTTTATCTGCTGTTAATCTGCAATACAAATGACTGAACTCATAGTCCATTCCAAAGGTAATAACTTCACCTTGTCTACTCTTTGATTTTTGTCAAAAAGTGGATTGAATGAAACAGTGTGAATAGGAAATAATTGTTGGGACACATAATTCATTTATTCCTTTAGCCAGTCTCCTTTTTAACCTGAATTTTAATCTGCGTTTTAGTCTGAATCAAAATGGATTTCTAGAAGCTGTTTACTTAGATTCCATTGTTTTGGGGACCTCACATATCTTTCCACCAGATCCCAGAGAACTGTCTCCATTGAGCATTCTCCCTTCAAGGTCTGTTGAGGGTTCTTTGATGTCACAATTGATGCTGTTAAAGGTGTTCTTATAAATCTTACACAGATGTATCAAGAGCCTTTTGGACATCATGATCAGATGAAAGAGTTTCAGGTGCCATAATCTCAACACAATCACGTTATTCCTGAATTTACTTTAACTACTAAACCTACTTGTCTTCCCGTGTTCCCTTTCCCAATAATTAGAGTAACTATACAATTTGCCACATCAGTCAATTACTAATCTTTATCATTCCATCTATGAGATATCTCTGAAATCCATCCACCTTTGAGAAGCCTCACTGCCCTAACTTAGTGTTACTGATAATTTTCTTTTTGCCCCAAGCTCCGGTATGGCTCACCAAGGCACTGTCACTGATGCTGTTTATTTAACACTTGAATTTTGTGCATAATGGATTTTTAAAAATTATTTTTGGTTTAAAAATATTTTGTTAAAATATTTTAGCATTAATATTGACACTAATATTTTAATATCAATTTTATAGAAACTTAAATATTATGTGTTATTTATTTTGGTTTTGGAGTTTGGGGTTAAATTTTGTGCCTGAGGCAAGTACCTCACTCACTTTGGTCCCAACAGTGTTTCCCAGATCCCCATTTCTTGGCTTCCATAGTTTTCTTTTTCACCTGTATGTATGTGAAGTCACTCAGTCGTGTCCAACTCTTTGTGACCCCATGAACTGTAGCCTACGACACTCCTTCATCCATGGGATTTTCCAGGCAAGAGTACTGGAGTAGGTTGCCATTTCCTTCTCCAGAGGATCTTCCTGACCCAGGGATCGAATCCGGGTCTCCTGCACTGTAGGCAGATGCTTTACCTTCTGAGCCACCAGGGGAACAAAATATGTGCAAGGGATTAGAGGATGGGAGGCAGAGGGAGCAGAGGGATCAGGACTTTGCCTTCCAGTCTAAAGCTGTTACAAGGGAGGTGGAGAGGAAGACTTAATACCAAGTAATATTTAAATTGTTAGTAATTACCTTGGACTAATCACTCAATTTCTGATTAAGATCATATTTGCAATTTAAAGTAACTGCAGGCTGAATTACCTGAGAGGTGATGGAATAGTGGGCTTCCCTGGTAGCTCAGATGGTAAAGAATCTGCTTGCAATGCAGGACACTCCAGTTTGATTCCTAGGTCAGGAAGATCCCCTGGAGAAGGGATAGGCTATCCACTCCAGTATTCTTGCCTGGAGAATTCTCATGGACAGAGGAACCTGGCAGGCTATTGTCCATAAGGTTGCAAAGAGTCAGACATGACTGAGCACAGCACAATGGAATGGTATTAGGCCCACTACTGTTTCATCTAGGGCTGAGTGAACTTTCCTCCTTCAACTAAATAAGGGGAAAGATCAAAACAGAAAAATTCTGATGTTCCTAGTAATGTCACAAGCCAGGCTTGTTTTACATATTGACCACGTCAATTTATTTGATTGCTATATCTCCTCTTTAAGAAGGTTTACTTTCAAAATCTAGAATGGTACCCAGTGCATGGTGCATGCGTGCTAACTTGGTTCAGTTGTGTCCGACTCTGTGTGATGCTATGGATTGTAGCCTGCCAGGTTCTTCTGTCTGTGGGATTCTCCAGGCAAAAATATGGGAGCGGGTTGCCGTGTACACCTCCAGGAGATCTTCCCAATCCAGGGATTGAACCCACATCTCTTAAGTCTCCTGCATTGGCAGGCAGGTTCTTTACCACTAGCGCCACATGGGAAGCCTGCCCAATGCATGGTAGGAGCTTGATATTTGGCATTTGCTTATTCATTTATTCAATAAATATTTATAAAAATCTATGAGCTATCTACTTTTCCATCTGCTAGGAACAGAGAGTGATCAAAGTAGGCAAACCACAGAGAAGCATTCCTGTGTGTGCAATAAAGATTTAAATAAATGAGTCAACCACAATTCTCAGTGTTTCTCTATGAAGATTTACTTGAGTAATTTCTTTATAAATGCACATCAGAGTCTATCTTGTTTGTTCTGAGGAACAGTTTTGTGAATTTTGTTCTGAATCCAGTAACATCTTTGTTTCTTTTTAATGCATTTCTGATTTTGTTCAGGAATCCACCTTCCCTTATGAAGGGAAACTCCTATTACCAGGAATTTGACCTGATTAGTTCTAATGAAAGAATATATCCCTCACCCCCAACCCCAATTTGATTGGGATATAATGCTAATGAAAGTATTTCTAATCTTGTTGGCTATGGTTGATTTCAGTATGGCCATGCAGTTTAGGTTGATTTTATCTGAGATGTTTTCCAAGGGCTTTTGGAAAAATTTTCCTGTATTGAAAACCTTATCAGTGATTCTCAACTGTTGGCAGTTGACCTCCCAGGGGACATTTGGCAATGTCTGGAGACATTTTTGATTGTCACAACTTGGGGAATGCTATTGGCATCTAGTGGGTAGAGGTCAAGGATGAAGGTCAGCATCTTACAAGGCTCAGTACAGCATAATAAAGAAAGATGTGGTCCAAATGTCATTGGAGTTAATTGTGTCGAGGTGGAGAAATCCTGATCAAAACACACAGGGAAGTATGTAGCCTGATGATTTCCTACTACCAGACAGCCATGGGAAGACTAGCTTTAGGATGAAGCCCAATACCATAGATGTTAGAAAGAAGAGAAGGATAATGGGTTCTTGATTACATCTCCAAGTAGTTGTATCAACTGATATTAAAGCTGATCTTGGCTTTGAACTGTCTGAGCCAACATATTCCCTAATTGCTTCTGCCAATTTGAGCTAGATCATTTTTTCATAGCCATTAAAAAACATTCTAGCCTATTTAAGCTGGTACATTCTTTTTTATTAGGCAGTGGTAATTCAGTTGCTGATTTCATTTTGTTTTGGTTTTCAATCAAAAGATTGTTTTAAGTTTAATAACCATAGGATTTTCTTTTACCTGAATTTTCTGTATAGTCTTTTATTTTAGTTTGATTCATATATTTTATACTGAATATGTGTAGTACACATTTTAAAAGTGTTGATTTTATTGAAGTGTATAGGTTAGATAATACATTGTTGTTGCTGTTTGGTCACTATGTCATGTCCAACTCTTTGCAACCCCATGGACTGTAGCATGCCAGGCTTCCCTGTCCCTCACTATCTCCCAGAGTTTGCTTAAACTCATGTCCATTGAGTTGGCGATGCTAATCATCTAACCATCTCATCCTCTGCCACCCCCTTTTCTTCCTGCCCTCAATCTTTCCCAGAATCACGATCTATTCCAGTGAATCAGCTCTTTACATCAGGTGGCCAAAGTATTAGAGTTTCAGCTTCAGCATCAGTCCTACTGATGAATATTCAGGGTTGATTTCCTTTAGAATTGCCTGGTTTGATTTCTTTGCTATCCAAGGGACTCTCAAGAGTATTGTCCAGCACCACAATTCAAAAGCATCAATTCTTTGGCATTCAGCCTTCTTTATGGTTCAGCTCTCATATCCATACATGACTACTGGGATAACCATAGCTTTGACTATATAGACCTTTGTCAGCAAAGTGATGTCTCTGCTTTTTAGTACACTATCTTGGTTTGTCATAGCTTTTCTATGGTGACCCACAAACTGATGAACAATAATACCAAATAAGTTCTCACACTGTTGCAAAGATTCTAGGCCCTACATCAGTCATCCCAACCTGGGGATCCAGCAAAGGGACTGGGAATTCCCAGGGAATCTGACTTTGAAGAACAGCGGGATTTTATTACAGAACTCCCACAGGACTGGGGGAAACAGAGACTCTTGGAGGGCACAAACAACATCTTGAGATAATACATAATAAGGACTAAAGAGATACATGTTGAATTTTGAATAATTGTATACCAATTTTTTCTCAATTTTTATGATATATTTAATTGGTTTTTATGATCTTTGAAAATTGTCTAGCGTACTTGAAATAACTTGGAGACAACATGGGAGTCAAAACTCCATCTGTAAGCACTGGTGTAAGAGATTGAAGGGCTTCCCAAGTGGTGCTAGTGGTAAAGAACCAGCCTGCCAATGCAGGAAGCATAAGAGATGCGGGTTCAGTCCCTTGGTCGAGAAGATCCCCTGGAGAAGGGATAGACTACCCACTCTAGTATTCTTGCCTGGAGAATCCCACGGACAGGGGAGCCTGGCAGGCTACAGTCCATAGTATCGCAGAGTCAAACATGACTGAAGCGACTTAAAACAGCAAGAGATTGAAATCTATCAATTAACCTCCTTTTTTTTTTTTTTCCTGCAAATGGTATGTCTAAACATTCTCTTCTTAGGCAAAAATAAATGTGGATAATTACGTCAGTTCTCTTATACCATGAATGTTGTAAAATAGATCTTTAAATATTTACAGAATAGTTGAACCAGCCCTTAAGGATTTTTGAGCTCTTAACCTTCATTTACCAATTTTATATTCACTAATTTCCTTCAGATTCTTTGAAACAGATTTGTTTCTCCCACTATATCTCTAAAATAAGAATAATTATGAAGTGAAAGTGTTAGTCACTCAGTCGTGTCCAACTCTTTGTGACCCCATGGACTGTAGCCTGCCGGGTTCCTCTGTCTATGGGATTTTCCAGCCAAGAATACTTGACTGGGTTGCCATTTGCTTCTCCAAGGGATCTTCCTGACCCTGGACTCAAACCTAGGTCTCCCACATTGCAGGAAGATTCTTTAACATAGAGACCTACAAAAATGTAATATGAAAATTAGTAGGCACAAACAACTATATAATATTTTATAAAGCTGAAAAGCTTAATAATAGATATAAGAGATAAACAATAACTGGGCAAAGTGTTTTAGAAACATAACCATAGTTTAGTAAAGTCTCAGAGGGGGGAAAAAAAGATATCATCTTGACTAATATATAATTAGCCAACTTATAGTTAAATTATACCAGTGGTCTTGTATGGATGTGAGAGTTGGACTGTGAAGAAAGCTGAGAGCCGAAGAATTGATGCTTTTGAACTGTGGTGTTGGAGAAGCCTCTTGAGAGTCCCTTGGACTGCAAGGAGATCCAACCAGTCCATTCTAAAGGAGATCAGTCCTGGGTATTCTTTGGAAGGAATGATGCTAAAGCTGAAACTCCAGTACTTTGGCCACCTCATACGAAGAGTTGACTCACTGGAAAAGACTCTGATGCTGAGAGGGTTTGGGGGCAGGAGGAGAAGGGGATGACAGAGGATGAAATGGCTGGATGGCATCACTGACTCAATGGACGTGAGTCTGAGTGAACTCCAGGAGTTGGTGATAGACAGGGAGGCCTGGTGTGCTGCGATTCATGGGGTTGCAAAGAGTCGGATACGACTAAGTGACTGAACTGAACTGAACCGAACTGATAGTTAAATTTATTTTGTACTGCCAGTGTATTTGTACTGGGGCTCCCCTGGTGGCTCAGGGGTTAAAAAAAAAATGTGCTTTGCAGTGCAGGAGACACAGGTTCAATCCCTGGGTCAGGAAGATGCCCTGGAGAAGAAAATGGCAACCTGCTCCAGTATTCTTGCCTGGAAAATCTCATGGACAGAGGAGCCTGACAGACTACAGTCTGTGGGGTCGCAAAGAGTCAGACAACTTAGCAACTAAACAACAGAAATATATTTGTACTATCAGGAGAAACTACCACATTTCTTCTTTGTTCGTTTTGTCAAATCTCTTGCTAGTCTCATACATAATCTGAAAGTTACTGGGATGTATAATTAACATAGCATTAGAAGATTTTAGTTAATTTAATCTCTTTTTTTACAGTTTCCTTTTTTCTATATAATTCTCAGATTCAAATATGCACCTAACTTTTTTAGATAAGACAGATTCAAAACAATTAAGGCCCTGTTGCTAAATGAGAGAAAGAAAGGTTCAGAAGTTTTGGATATTTATATGTCACTTGCAGACTCTAGGGATAAAAGGGGTTCTTTTGGCACGATGCCTTGTGTAGAAGAAAGCAGAACATGGGAGGGAGGGAATTCCAGAGCCTTAGGACCCTGACCTAGGGACTTTCCCTTCAATTTCTAGACCATCAATCCTGAGATCTGCCAATTGCCATGAGTCAGTGGTGGGGGAGGAAGGTATGGGGTTAGAATGTCAAAAGATTTCCTGGCAGGGTGAGTCCTGGAGCCTTGAAGTTGAAGGTAACATTTCCAAATACTTTCAGAGTTGTTGGAAGTGTCAAGAACCAATGATTTGTGAGCTCTATCCTTACTCATGCTTCACCCCTCTAACCTTTGTCCAGGGCTGGCCTGCACAAATGCTGTAAGCAGCTGCCAGCAAAGTGTGATTTGAAGGGCATCAAAAGGCCCTCTTGGCCCTAATTCTTTTCCCCTGGGTCTGTCATAATGTCCCCATTTCCTAGCAGAGCATCTGGCTCAAAAGATTTTGGATGGATGGATGGATAAATGGATGGATGGATGAATAGATGGATGAATGAGTGAATTTATTCAGCACATATATATTAGTAATTACTGTATGCCAGGTATTATACAAAACCCAGAATATCTAACAATAAGTAGGATCAGTATGTTTCTACTTTTCACAAGACTCAAAGTCTAGTTAGACGAAAAGAACATAAAATAAGTACAATTTTAAGTGAGGGTTCAGAAAATTTAGAAGGAAATAAACAGGGTGCTAAGGGAAAAGGACATGAGAAGGCATTTCAGATATGAAAAATAACCCTGTTTGAAATGTGAAGATATTGGTAGGAAGGAATGTTGTAAGTCATTGCCCCTGGTTATGTGCTTGGGGAGCTTTGCCCATGAGAGTAAAAGCAGAGCACTAAGAGCACAGGAACTCTTGATATGAGGAAACCGTTTTGAGGAAGGGGAAACCGAGTCCCCAGATTGAGCTCAGTGGAGCCTGGAACGGAGAGGGCCTTAGCAGACCAGAACAGAGCCTCTAGAAACCTGGAGGAAGGTGTCTAGAACCACTGGCCAGAGTCCCACTGAGATGATGCATCCTGAGATTCCAAGCTGAGAGATGAGCCGCACTAACGGTGTCTGAATGTGAAAAGTGGTGCATAAGAAGGTGCTTTTTTTGATGGAGAGGTGACACAGTATATCAGTTAGAGATCAAAGAATTGATTTGGGGGCCACTAGTTAGTTAAGAGTTAAGAGAAAAACCTGAGCCTATTGAAAGAAACGTCTTTTGCTCCAGGTTAGAATCTCATTTACCATTTCTGAAGCCATTTAATCTTCTTTTTATCAGCTGCCTTTGGATTAATTAGAGAGAGGAGGTACATGAATTATTTGAAAATGAGCTTTATCTCTGATCATAATTACTTTATCTTTCCCAATTTGATGAGCAACTACTGGTAGTAGAATAATAGGTGAACAAATGAATAAATGAATGAATGTTGAATAAGATGAAGGAATGAATAATGGAGTAAGATTTATTATTCTGCTGTCTGTGACACATTTTTGTGCTATTGTCACATCTTTCCCTCATCCATTTGACACTGTGCTCATGAGAAAAGTACAAAAAAATAATCTTACCCCAAATTTCTGGGTTTTATGTAAATTGCTGTTTGTTTTCTTTTAATGTGATTAGCCAGGCTTCTAAAGCTACTTTATGTAGTCCCAAAGCACATAAGCACAGACTGACATATAAAAGATGAAAGTTCAGCTTTAGGGGTAAGCCTTAAACTAAATTTGGACTGCTTCCTGGTGTCTACTTCAAAATTCCAAAGATAAGAGTCCCTCTATTTGCAATCCATTATCACTATTTAAACATCTTTCATTGCAGTAGCTGTACTTTCCCGGGGTTGGGTGGGTTGATTTTGAACAGTAGCAGTTCATAAAGACAGCAGAGCCCTCACCTCCCAACCTTGTCTGCTGCTCTGTTTTTATATTTTCAGCATGAAGGCTCTTTTTAGTATCTGATGGAGGAATACATTTTTCTTTCTAAAAGACATCAAAGGAAATGAAGTGAAGCAAAACCTCAAAAGCAATCTTTTCAAACTTGTAAATTTTCCCTCTACAAATCATAATTTCTGCTTTCTAATAATAACCAAAAAAGTCTTATTGAACATCAAATACATGTTGCAAAATGGTGTTTTAAAAATATTCAATGTATACAACTAGAAACATATGGACAAAACAGCAAACATTTAGGAGTTAGGGAATTAAATGGAAAAACACCTCTGAAAGTACAATTTTATATTGTTACTGAAAAACCACAATGTTACTAATATTGGATAAATACTAAAAACAGCTGGATTTTGGCTTCCTCTAATTTTGTCTGACCTAAATTGCTCTTTTTCTTTTCTTCTTTCTTTCTTTTTTTTTAAGAAGACAATAGCATTTCTATACATTACTCTTAACAGTCAGAGCTGTGACTACTGGACTCTAAGGAAATGCTTACTGAATTCATTTTCTCCATGTGCATGAGTAAGAAGGAATGAACCTGCAGCCCACTGCTGAGTATTCATAATATTAAAGGAACAAAGGTCTTTGAAAGTCACAAATAACCCTTAATCCTCATTGTCGTCTTCTGCTTCAACTCAACCATTGTCTAGAACCACTAACAAGATGCAAAATTGACTGATGATCTTTTCCTTTCCCTGTCTGACCCTACACACATTCCCCCTCTCCTAGATGTACCAAGAAGTAGTGAAGTGACCAACAGGCAGGCAGTAGGAGGGAGAGGAAAGAAAAACAGAGTTATCAACCCCAAGAGGCCAAGTGTTGGCTGTTTTCTATTATTCACTCTTTTGAGCTTTCTCAGATGTGTTTTTTTGAGAAGACTTTCATGTTATGTTTTCTTTCCTCTCTTAGAGTTAACCACCTATTTCCACGCAAGGGACTGGGGGAGCAGAGCACTTGAATAAGGTCCAGGTAGGCTGGCAGGTTCTTGGGATGCTCAAACACAGTGTTTCCATCTATCCTCTTTTTCTCTAAAAACAGGCTTTTAAATTGTGTGTGAAACCTTGTCAGTAATGAGCAGAAATGAAAGTTACAAGGCAGTGATAGAAATTTAGAGGCAGTCCATCACTCTTTGGTATTTGCATACAGTTCTAAATATAAGAATGTTTACTGAATTATGCATTTTCATATTTTGTATGTCTACTTTATAGGGAGCAGCCTGCAGTTTATAAAACTATGATCCCCAATGAGTTGCATTTTGATCTACCCTCTCTATCAGTGTGCATTTAGATTCTTGTGTCATGAATTAAACATTGGACAGTCTCATTCATTTAAATAAAATCCGCCTACTGGGAGCCATATGCATGGTCTGGGTCAAATCTGTGGAAGCGACATTGTGGAAAAGAATGCCCTTAGGCCATGTCTTTTCTGTTTCAATTGTTCAAGGGAAAAGAATGAACACCAAAGAGGAAGGAACACATCAATCTGAGTCACCAGTACTTCAAAGATGCTCATGCTTTCTCCAAAGACCAATATATTGCAGGCTTTCATCAGACATAAACTGACCAAAAGAGATAGACTTTATATAAAATTACTTTTTGTTTGCTGTCAGTTTAATGGTACAGGATTTTCTTTGTTAAGCAATAAAAATAATTCTAGAGTAATTATTATTATGATGTATAGAATAACAATTTTGTTCCAACTTAGCATAATTCTGAGTGTTTTACACAATTAAATTATGCAGTTCAATTATTTTTTAAAAACCCTGTAAGATAGCTAGTTTTATTATCCATATGTATTATTATAAGTGACGAAAAGGAAACACAGAGAAGTATCTTACTAAAGTTCACAAAGCATAATTTGAATTTCCTTTATCTTACTTCAAAACTTAAGCATTAGTGTTGAAAATAATGCATATTTCATTAAGATACTGAACACTTTCTTGAAGAGGCTACTAACTTAGTTTGATTCTAGAACACTCAAAAAGGAATTTCACATAATTTTGGCTATTGACGGTTATTTGAAAATATCACAATAAGAATGCACAATAAGCATGAACATTGCCCATGTATATTTCAAGATTTCTAAACTTAGGACAATTGTTTTCAATATTTGTTTTCCATTTATATTGTCACATAGTTTTGCTTAAATAGAATCTATACCTTATTTATATGGCAGATGTATTAAAGAAGTAAATGATAAAAAAAGAATCCAGAAATGAATGTTAATATCTTTAATAAGAGTTTTTATGATTCAATATGAAAAAGTAAACAAGTGAACTGGAAAACAGAAAATATATCTAGGAAATTCAATGAAGAATGAATATAAATAGTTAAACTCAAACATATATGATAAAATGCTCAATATAAGTTGTGATTATAGGAATTCTAATTAAGCAATCTAATATTTTAATCTATTAAAGTATGAAAGATTAAAAACTATTTCATACCTATTGTTGGAAGCTTATAGAAATATGATCAACCTCAAAGATCACTAGTGGGAGTATAAAATATTAAAACTTACACACATATGTGTATAGTTTAAAATATAAGTAGAAATCCCAAGATTTAAATATATTTATATTCTTTCAGCCAATAATTTTACTTATAATAATTTATATGAAGGAAAGAAAGAGGTATATAAAATTTTACTTGCAAGAATTTTTAGCAGATCTCATTTTAAATTAAAAAAAAAATTGAATAGCTTATAAGTTCAGTGCAAAATAAAGCCCTGGGTAATAAGTTTGTGACATAGCAATATGGCAGCCATAATTTGAAGATCAATTAATGTAAAAGCATAATATAGTATTTATAAAATACTGTTATGAGACAAAAGATATGAAATAATGTGTACAGTATGATCTCAGTTTTAAAAACAAATGTCTTGAGACTTTTCTGGCAGTCCAGTTGTTAAAATCTCATGCTTGCACTGCAGAGATTGTGAATTCAATCCCTAGTAGGGGACCTAAGATCCCATATATCCCATGACACAGCCAAAAAAAAAAAAAAAGAAACAAACACACATAAAAAGAAATATCTTCCAATAGATATATGTATAGTGAAGCTATATTATATATTACATGTGCATACCATATGGACTTCTCTAGTGGTTCAGATGATAAAGAATCTGCCTGCAATACAGGAAACCCCAATTCGATCCCTAGGTCAGGATGATCCCCTGGAGAAGGGAATGGTTACCCACTCTAGTATTCTTGCCTGGAGAATTCCATGGACAGAAGAGCCTGGCAGGTTACAGTCCATGGGGTCGCCAAGAGTTAGACTCCACTGAGCAACTAACACACATACATCCTATATACATATATAATTGTATATAGTAGAATATGAAAAGGTTACTGAGTAAAGGTGTAAAATTATAGATTATGTATGCTTCATTCTTTGTATGTTTCTGCATGTAAAAATCTACTACAATTAATGTGTGTGTGTATATATACATATATATAGTTTAATTGCTAAGTCATGTCTGATTCATATATATACATATACATATATATGCAACTTTTTGTATATTGTATATATAACTTTTATAATTATAAGAATATGAAGTACTTAAGAGTACATATAGAGTACATATCTCTATAAAGATGATTATGGCTAATATATCATGGGATCAACCCATCATGTTCTCATGAAATAATTGCCCAATTTAAATCTAGGCCACTGCTATTAGTATAAATGTTTATTTGTGTAAACACATGATAGAAAGTTAAACCTAACTGTTAGTACTCACTGGAGAAGGAAATGGCAACCCACTCCAATACTCTTGCCTGGAAAATCAGAGCTTGGTAGGCTACAGTCCGTGGCATCACAAAGAGTCGGACACGACTGAGCGACTTCATTTTCACTTTTCACTTTCATGTATTGGAGAAGAAAATGGCAACCTACTCTAGTATTCTTGTCTGGAGAATCCCAGGGACAGAGGAGCCTGGTGGGCTGCTGTCTATGGAGTCGCACAGAGTCGGACACGACTGAAGCGACTTAGCAGCAGCAGCATTAGTACTCACAATATGAATTAAATACAGTGATATTACCACATCTGTTGATGTTCAGTGCTGCTGAAGATGGAAACAAGAAGCATATTCAAACTCTGGTAAATGGAGTGTGAAATTGGTACAACAGTTTTGGAAGGCGTTGTGTCACTTCTATCAAAATGTTAAATGTATATTTAAAGTTAGTAATTTCACTTCTAAAACCTTACACTACTAAATTATCTTTGATGTGAACAAAACTTGATATGTAAAATGTTAATTGCAGCATTTTTTATACAAGCAAAGTACTGAAGATAATCTAAATATCCATCAAAGGAAGAATGTTTAAACAGATTTGATAACTCCTGAAAAATGTGAGAGAGATCTCTATATAATGACATATAGGGATATATGAGACATACTTGTATGTTGTAAAAAGCACATGGTATAACTGTGTACAGTATGATTTAATTAAGATTTAAAAAACCTGAATATATAGAAAATATATGAAGAGAGAAATCCTAAATTTAAGAGTGGTTGTTTCTTTGGAGGGAGACAAGCCAAGTATTGTTGGGACAATGAAATATGAATTTTATTATCTACTTTTATTCTTCAGTGGTATTTGAAATTTGTGCAGTGGGAAGTATTTATGCATAACTTATGTAATTAAAATGATTTAAAATGTTCAGTGAAAAACCAAGAAAAGTGTTAGCCATTTGTTTTAACTAAACACTAAAATATTGGCCTATATCATCATGCTGTTAAAACTGTGAATTACTTTCCCCCAAATAAGAGTATTTTCCTTCTTCTCTTAAACTATTTTAATTTTTGCATAAAAGCTGATCTTGGCAAGAGTAAAAGGCATTCTCATGAGAGATGAAATCCATAGAGCAATGCTTCTAATATATTGAGTTGCAACAGTTCTTTCTCTAAATCTTTTAGTTGTATCATCATCTCTTAGCAAAACATTTTTATTTTTCCACATTTAAAATTCTCCAGTGACCATTTGCTTGATTTCTCTTTTGTCTTTCTTTCATTTCTTCATGACAGTAATTCAAAACAAAATTTGATTCAAATGTCTTGTTCATTTTTCGACTGTTCAACTCTGTACTTCCAAGCTGAGCCAAAGAACATTCATATTATGATAGGAAATATTTTTTCTCTTTGAATTATATTGTTTTTCAAAACTGGAATTTTTTATTATGAAAGCAATTTATGTTACTATTTTATAAGAATACAAAAAACTAAAAATCCTCTCTTATCACAAAGAAATAACCATTGCTAGGATTTTGGTGTATATCTTTTGTACATCAGATTTCTTAAACCTTAATTTTTTTCCTCATGTAACTGACTCTTTATCTATATTGTCATTTATAGTAGCAGCACAAGATTATACTATATGGATGTTCTGTTTTTAGACATTGAAGCTTCTGCTGGCCCAGTTGATTGCCAATACAACAGCTTCCCCTTTTCTTCTTTCCTGCTTCCCTTAATAGGGGCTGCAATGCCAGTTACTCACTTTTTCGGTCTTCTTTACAGCTAAAGCATAGGGCGTGAAACCCAAACCTGGTTTTCCTACTAGGTAAGAAATTGACATGCTTGGAGAAACTGCCCTCTTCCTGACTTCGGATGTGATTTTGTGAGGTGTGATGCCTGAAGTTGCAGAAGTTTTCTTGTGACCATGAGGAATGAAGCCTAAGAACAAAATTATGCCAAGGATAATAGTGTATGAAGATTAAGATCTTTGACATTCCTGAGCTTCTGAACTAACTGTAGAACCTTTTTTTTTTTCCAGTAATTCTTATAAGCTGAGAAAACTCCTATTGTTTAAGTCACGTTAGTCAATAATTCTATTACTTGCAGCTAAAAGCAAATCAACAGATAGAGGATTATTTACAGTTCTTCATTATCTCAGACAAAGATGAAATGTTCATTGTTAAATACATAATTTTGTAAATCTGTCCAAGTGTTTTCTTGAGATAAATTCTTCATAGTGGAATTCCTGGCTCAATGGCTAAGCTCACTTTAAATATAAATATATAATAATTTTAAGGTCATTTACTCCATAATTTATTACTCTATCCTGTATCCCTTTATATCCTAATTGTAGTAAGATCGGGGACTGAGGAGATACATGACACTGATTGGGTTCCTGGCTGCATTGCTTACTACAGGTTGACTTTGGGGCGTATTTCTTAATTTGTTTCTCCCTTAGTTTGCTCATCTGTAAAATGAGGATTAAAAAGTACCCACTTTATTGTTTTTGTGTGTGTGAGGAATAGGTAGGTAATACCTCTTAGACTATTAAAACTGTCTGTTCAGTGTAAATGTTGTTTGTTCCTCTGTGTGGCCTCACTTCCTAATCCAGTAATTGATATATATTAGTTGCTTAATAGGAGAAGGCAATGACACCCCACTATAGTACTCTTGCCTGGACAATCCCATGGATGGAGAAGCCTGGTGGGCTGCAGTCCATGGGGTCGATAAGAGTCAGACACGACTGAGCGACTTCACCTTCACTTTTCACTTTCACGCATTGGAGAAGGAAATGGCAACCCACTCCAGTGTTCTTGCCTGGAGAATCCCAGGGATAGGGGAGCCTGGTGGGCTTCCATCTATGGGGTTGCACAGAGTCGGACATGACTGAAGCGACTTAGCAGCAGCAGCAGCAGTTGCTTAATGAGAAAGCAATGGCACCCCACTCCAGTACTCTTGCCTGGAAAATCCCATGGATGGAGGAGCCTGGTAGGCTGTAGTAAATATTTATCAAATTAGTGAAGGTAAGAATAATAAGTTTGCAACTATTACCTGGACTACTATTTTCTCGTACCTATGGGTGTCTAGAATCCACTCTGTTTGCTTTTGCCTCCGTTATTTGCCTTTTTTTCTGGCTAATACATTGAGCTGGCTGATAGTATTATAGTTAGATGAAACATTCTTAGGATGGTCACACTGGATTATGAAAAATGAATTTGTTTTCACCCAAATACCACTTGCTCTTTGAAAGTCAACATTTTGAAGTATCTTCAAAAGATAAAAGGATTTTTATAGTCAGCGTAGTCCCATCTATTGGCAGTGAAGCAGTTTCCTCCTTTGCATCACAGATAGATAACCATCCAAATCCTGACTGAATCTTTCCTCTTTTCATTATTTTAAAGTACTGGAAAAGAAGCAAAATTAGAACATCACTGATAGAATGTAGTTTTACCCAATATAGGCATTAAAACAAAACAAGGACATTACATTTCTAGATATTATAACTTTAAACATCTATCATAGATTCCTTTTTTTTTCAGATTTGTCAACATTGATTTTCCAAAGTAAAAGAATCTATAAAATGAACAGTGAGAGCATATAAAACATGACATATTTTATACACATATAAACATATATGTTTGTTACAGTGAATGTGTACAGACAAATCTGAATTCTACAGTGAATTTCACTGTATTACTAAGTGCAAATAGAATAATCCTGCATCAAAGGAGTGTTGAACTTAATGGAAGTTTTATGTGAAGTTCAACTATCTTACCCTTTGGCTAATGACTATCAATCAACCCACTCATTGCCCTCAGTTATGTATTATCCTTTTGAGGATTTAAAAGCAGGTCATTTCAGATCTTTAGTGCATTATCTCATCTCTCTAATCTACTCAGCAGGGTATGAGGCTACTGAAATGAAGTGACTATTCCAACCTATAGAAATAGTCAAGAATATTATAGTGGTTCTTTGAGAACTCTTGTATTTTAGTGGTTCTTTGAGAGTAGCTTTATTTGGAAAAAGAAAAAAAGGGAAGAGAAAAGTTTCATCTGAATATTAAGCTTTAAAAAATATAATTAATGACAGAAAAAGGAAAGAAATGCATGCTGCACATTTACACTAATAACAGATGGTTGGTTAATGTTAATGAATAACCCAGAATGGAGAATAGGAAAAAATATTGCACAGAAACCACAAGGGCTTAAAATAGAGACTGTTCTGGGTATGCTACCTAGGTCTTGGTGCCATCTAAACAAAGTTTATGAACTCAAACGCTAGTGAGCAAACTACAGAGCAGTTTTCTGGAGTACAAGAAACATTTCAAAGGGTAACAGCAGAATCAAAATTTAGAATTTGGCATTTATGTTAAAATCAATCATTGGTGTGTTTGGGGGTAAGGAGTGTGCTTTCATGTTTCTGAAAAAAAGATCAAGCATTTGCTAGCAGCATCTCATGTAAATTTGTACACTTTCAAGTTACTTTAAAAAGAATTTTCAAGTGAGGAGGGAATATTAATACTGTCCCCAGCTTAAAAAGCTCTGATGCAACTCTTTCTCTTCCTGTCTTTTATCAGGCAGTTCAGTAGCTCAGTTGTGTTCCATTCTTTGCGATCCCATGGACTGCAGCATGCCAGGCCTCCCTGTCCATCGCCAACACCAAGTTTACTCAAACTCATGTCCGTTGTGTCAGCGATGACATCATCCAACCATCTCATCCTCTGTCGTCCCCTTCTCCTCCTGTCTTCAATCTTTCCCAGCATCAGGGTCTTCTCAAATGAGTCAGCTCTTCCAATCAGGTGGCCAAAGTATGGAGTTTCAGCTTCAGCATCAATCCTTCCAATGAATATTCAGGACTGATTTCCTTTTAGATGGACTGATTGGATCTCCTTGCAGTCCAAGGGACTCTCAAGAATCTCCTCTAACATCACGGTTCAAAAGCATCAATTCTTTGGTGCTCAGCTTTCTTTATAGTCCAACTCTCACATCCATACATGACTACTGGAAAAACCATAGCTTTGACTGATAGACCTTTGTTAACAAAGTAATGTCTCTGCTTTTTAATATGCTGTCTAGGTTGGTCATAACTTTTCTTCCAAGGTGCAAACGTCTTTTAATTCAATGGCTTAAGTCACCATCTGCAGTGATTTTGGAGCCACCCAAAAATAAAGTCTGTCACTGTTTCCATTGTTTCCCCATCTATTTGCCATGAAGTGATGGGACTGGATGCCATGATCTTAATTTTCTGAATATTGAGTTTTGAGCCAACTTTTTCACTCTCCTCTTTCACTTTCATCAAGAGGCTCTTTAGTTCTTCTTCACTTTCTGCCATAAGGGTGGTGTCATCTGCATATCTGAGGTTATTGATATTTGTCCTGGCAATCTTGATTCCAGCTTGTGCTTCATCCACCTGACATTTTGCATGATGTACTCTGCATATAAGTTAAATAGGCAGGGTGACAACATACAGCCTTGACATATTCCTTTCCCTACTTGGAACCAGTTTGTCGTTCCATGTCCAGTTCCATCTGTTGCTTTCTAATCTGCATACAGAGTTCTCAAGAGGCAGGTCAGATGGTCTGGTATTCCCATCGCTTGAAGAATTTTCCACAGTTTGTTGTGGTCCACATAGTCAAAAACTTTGACATAGTCAAAAAAGGAGAAGTATATGTTTTTTCTGGAACTCTCTTGCTTTTTCGATGATCCAATGGATATTGGCAGTTTGATATCTGATTCTTCTGCCTTTCTAAATCCAGCTTGAACATCTGGAAGTTCACAGTTCACATACTATTGAAGCCTGTCTTGGAGAATTTTGAGCATTACTTTACTAGTGTGTGAGATGAGTGCAATTGTGTGGTAGTTTGAGCATTCTTTGGCATTGCCAAAGAATTTGGGTTTGGAATGAAAACTGAACTTTTCCAGTCCTGTGGCCACTGCTGAGTTTTCCAAATTTGCTGACATATTGAGTGCAGCACTTTCATGGCATCATATTTTAGGATTTGAAATAGCTCAATTGGCTTTCTATAACCTCCACTAGCTTTGTTCATAGTGATGCTTCCTAAGGCCCACTTGACTTCTCATTCCAGGATATCTGACTCTAGTTGAGTGATCACACCATCTTGATTATCTGGGTAATGAAGATCTTTTTTGTACAGTTCTTCTGTGTATTCTTGCCACCTCTTATTAATATCTTCTGCTTCTTCTAGGTCCATACCATTTCTGTCCTTTATTGTGCCCATTTTTGCATAAAATGTTCCCTTGGTATCTCTAATTTTCTTGAAGAGCTCTCTAGACTCTCCCATTCTATTGTTATCCTCTATTTCTTGGCACTGATCACTGAGGAAGGCTTTCTTATCTCTCCTTGCTATTCTTTGGAACTCTGCATTCAAATGGGTATATCTTTCCTTTTCTCTTTTGCCTTTCACTTCTCTTCTTTTCTCAGCTATTTGTAACGCCTCCTCAGACAACCATTTTGCCTTTTTGAATTTCTTTTCCTTGGGGGTGGTCTTGATCCCTGCCTCCTGTACAATGTCAGGAACTTTTGTCTATAGTTCTTCAGGCACTCTGTCTATCAGATCTAATCCCTTGAATCTATTTGTCACTTACACTGTATAATCATAAGGGATTTGATTTAGGTCATACCTGAATGGTCTAGTGGTTTTCCTTACTTTCTTCAATTTAAGTCTGAATTTGGCAATAAGGAGTTCATGGTCTGTGCCACAGTCAGCTCCCGGTCTTATTTTTGCTGAGTTTTGTAGTTGATAATGTTTTCTAGACAGGCATAGTCCCTGATGTCTACTACTGTTAAAAAAAATTGTATTCTTTTATTCATTAACTGTTTGTTGAGGACACACTATATACTGTTGTGAGTGAGTGAGTAATAGTCACTCAGTCATGTCTGAGTCTTTGCAACCCCGTGGACTGTAGTTTGCCAGGCTCCTCTATTCATTGGATTCTCCAGGCAAGAGTACTGCAGTGGGTTGCCATTGCCTTCTCCAAGGCATTGTTGTAGGCATTTAAAATATAGCAGGGAGCAAACTAGACAAAACATCATGCTCTCATGGAACATTACCAAAAAAGTAGTGTTGAATTCATCCATTTGGCTGAGGGATCAGGATGTGTTCAGTAATAGTCATGCAGCATCCCTTTGGGATGAAGACTTAAAGTATGTGATATATTTGAAATATATTAGAAATAATTTGAAAGGAACAAATTCCCCTCTTTCCTGATTTGATATCCCACAAACAGAGGTTAGAAAATGAATGTGCCACCTTAGAAAAGGGCCTAAATAAAGTAGATAAACTATGAGCAGTAGACGAATAATACAAGTATGTGTTTAATAAATATTTACATGTTTTAGAAAAAGTTTCCATCCTTCTAATGGTGTGTAGGTGGCTCTACTTGTTTCTGTCAGAGTTGGAGTCTGGAAGGAGAAGGAAAACCTTCTTGAATTTCTGATGCTGGACTCTCCTGTGATGAGGGCCAGTATTGTTGTGGCAGCATTTTAGCTATCCTAACATTTTCTAAGCCCTGTCTGTCCACACAAGTATGGCACCTGGCTTCTTAAGTTATCAATAAGATTGCCTCTCAAAGTAGTGGTGGTGTTTTTACTGGTATGTCTGACCACCGAGTCACCTCTTTCAAATCATGCCCCTTTGCACATGGGTTGTCAGGATTGACATTCTTATGACAGTGCAATGGAAACGGTCTGATATCGGAATTCTGAGGAGAGAAACCCTGTGAAGTTGGAGTCTGGGTCAACCATCAACCTGAAAGAGACCTGCGGGCCAGCCATAGCCTTCTTGTCTAAAAGGATCTTGAAGGGCCTTTACTGTTTCATTGCTGTGAATTCATAAATCGCCTATATTTGTAATGGTGAAGTTTTTAATGGGAAAAAAATTAACAGCATGAGACACAAAAATGTTTGGGTTGTTAGTACATACTTCTCCATTTGAATTAATATCCAAAGCAGCACATAATTTTTGATAGTACAGTAAAAATTACAGTCATTTGTTTTGATAGCATCTTTGCTTAACATGTTATAAAACCATTGTAATCAATACTGTTTTCAGGGAAAAAAAAATAATGCCAGCTATTATCCTTTTTTGGGGCTTCCCTGATCACTCAGATGGCACAGTGGAGAAAGGAGAGGGTAGGATGGTATGAGAGAGTAGCATTGAAACATACACACTACCATATGTAAAACAGCCAGTGGGAGTTCCATTATGACACAGGGAACCTATGGCAGTGCTCTGTGACACCCTAGAGGGGTGGAATGGGGAGGGACGCAGGAGGTGGGGTTCCAGAGGGAGGGGACACACGTTCCCTAATGCCGATTCATGGTGGTGTATGGCAGAAACCATCACAATATCGTGAAGCAACTATCCTCTAATTTTAAAAGTAAAATAAAATATAAAAATAAAAACATTGAAAAACAAAGAATCCTCCTTCTATGCAGGAGACCTGGGTTTGATCCCTGAGTCAGGAAGATCCCTGAAGAAGGGAATGGCTACCCCCTTCAGTATTCTTTCCTGGAGAATTCCTTGGAGAGAGGAGCCTGGTGGGCTACCGCCCATGGGGTTACAAAAAGTTGGAGATGACTGACTGAGCACACACGCAGTATCCTCTTTTTAACTCTTTCCCTCAAGCCTATCATAGTCCTTGAGTTATCCTCACCAACCACCTAAAAGGCTGATATTGGTGATAAAGAATATATAGTTCAGAAAGTTGGAGAACATGAAGAAAGCCCCTTCTGGAATAGAAGATGGAATAAGAGCTTCACCCATGAAGGTTGTCTACTTCCTCTCTCTCCTGTTATTACTGTTCTCTGCAAATGTTGGTCCTTATTTACAGCCACTGAATGTAATATTTACATATTGTTATGTATTTGTCTAAATAGTTAAATTAATCCAAACTGAAATTGACCTGGATATTTTGGAACAACAACGGAGGCTTTGAGAAGTGCATGTTTTTAATTAATTTGTGTTTTAAATACATATTTTAATTTCCTTTACATTTTATCTGATCTTGTAGCTTCCGAATTTGGTTAAATGCTACAGCTACAGAAATAACTCTGAAAGGATCATTCTCCTGACTTTTCCAGAACAGCTAGAATTATGGAAATAATGAAAATGGCCCAGTCAGTGTGTTCTCAGGTTATTTCCTAGTGAAGTAAAGATTACTCTTCCTCCTAATGGTAATCTCGAAGCAGATTTGCACAAACAGAATAAGAAACATTTGTATTTATAATAATACACAAGTTATATTTAGTTTTCTGTGAAAAGTAAAATAAAATAAAATAAATCTACGTACTAGTCTGTCCAGACCAGTTTTAAGTCTGCTATGAACCCAGAAAATGAAGTATATGAACCATCGGTTAACCTTTCATGCTTGTGCATACTGCAAAAAATACAAAATTGTTGACTCTTTGAGTCACAGGGCATTTTCACACTTGGTAGGAAATTTGAAACTCGTAAAGAATTTTAAAACATATGGACAATTTGTCTTTGCAACCAAGGAAATCTTTGAGTAAAGTCCTAATATTCCCCTTGAAATAATTGGGCTTAAAAGTAACTTTGAACAATTTAAGTTTGCATTATATTTTTAAGGTTTACTTGCTGGAAATTCTGAAGCATATACAAAATTTGAACACATGGCTTAATGACTCTTCATATATTAGTTGCCCAACTTTTAAAATAAATTAAACTACATTTTAGCTCATAAACTAAATTACAACTAAATAGGAACCCTTTGTGTCACTACAAATAGGCAATGAAATTATTTACTTAGGTAAAATAAGAATATTCCATTACTATCTTAAATTCAGAAAGTTCACAAGAAAATAAAATGGATTGTTAAAACTGTCACATTTACTATTATGCGAGGTGGTCTACATATCACATGTCTACATGTCTTATGGTCAGTTAACTTAAGATCTTCAGTGGAATAAAAGCCATGACATAAAATAAGAATTAAATATGGAAAAACTATTTCTATTCTTTGGGGCAAATTGATAGACTATAAATATTCAGGTAGCTGCATGTTTACAAAACATACAAATTCTTCTTCAGAGATACTTAACACTTCAGTCCCTCCCATAATACCCTCAAAGACAGTGTCAGCACTTGGGAGCAAGCCAGTTCAGAAGAATTCATCTGCCACATGTTAAAGGGCAGGGAGTCAGCCAAATCCTGATAATCTGATAATAATTTGAGTTAGTTTCATTCCAGCTTTGGTATTTGAATCATAGAAAACCAAAGCCCTTCCATGCATGGACAAGTTCATCTTTGGGGGAGTTTGGTGGGTTTGTTGAACAGAATGAAATTGTTTTCACTGTGTAAATATAACTGCTAACTGTATTTCCATGTGGCCCTTGAGGACTGAACTCAACAGAACCCAAAGCAAGATAATGGGGCTTACAGGGGTAGGGGGAAATGGAGACAATGAGAAAACGCTTCCAATGTGAGTGGTTGGTACTGAGACCTGACTAGTTCTTTTGATCACCTTTCTCAGTATTCCTGGACCCAACTTTAGGTTAGAAGAAAGTGATACTGCCTGACTCTGTAGCATAGCATCCATGATCTGGAAGCTGTAAAAGAAGTGGTCTTTGGAAACCATTTCAATGACAAAGTTATGTTCATGAAACACCTGGTATTCTGTGAGTTATCACAGACCTCTGATGTGTATAAAGAGGAAAATAAAGAAACTATTTTTAAAAGGAGAGGAGAGCCCTCAAGTTACCATAAGAAAAAGGAAATATTAATATTTGTATGGGTCAAAAGCATCTGGCTTTATTTCATTTGAGCCTAAAATTTTCCCATTGGCATTCTTTTCATATTGCTTGCCATGGGCCTTGCAGATGTCCCTGGCCCATTGCCATAATGGGCATTTTCAGAAAGAGGAGGAGGTGAGAACCAAATATATGTGCATTTGTATCTAGTATTTAGGAAAGATACTTTTGTAGTAGTCTTCTGCTAAATAAAACAAGTAAAACAAAAACCACACATTCCTTCTACAAGTAAGTAATGCCGTTTTTAAAGAGGTTGAAAGCAAGAGATGAAAATTATGTAACCCAGCTTTTAAGTATCCCTTATAAGAAAAAGCGACATTGTCGTTCCAAAGGACAGGTCTGCAGTTCCCTACCCAGTGTCCCTTACTTCTTTCCATTATTAACATTTGCCCACTTCCCTTAAAGACAGCCCTCAGTCAGTCAGTTCAGTTGCTCAGTCATGTCCAACTCTTTGTGACCCCATGAATTGCAGCACGCCAGGCCTCCCTGTCCATCACCAACTCCAGGAGTTCACTCAAACTCATGTCCATCGAGTTGGTGATGCCATCCAGCCATCTCATCCTCTGTCGTCCCCTTCTCCTCCTGCCCCCAATCCCTCCCAGCATCAGGGTCTTTTCCAATGAGTCAACTCTTCACATGAGGTGGCCAAAGTACTGGAGTTTCAGCTTTAGCATCATTCCTTCCAAAGAAATCCCAGGACTGATCTCCTTCAGAATGGACTGGTTGGATCTCCTTGCAGTCCAGGGACTCTCAAGAGTCTTCTCCAACACCACAGTTCAAAAGCATCAATTCTTCGGCGCTCAGCTTTCTTCACAGTCCAACTCTCACATCCATACATGACTACTGGAAAAACCATAGCCTTGACTAGACGGACCTTTGTTGGCAAAGTAATGTCTCTGCTTTTGAATATGCTATCTAGGTTGGTCATAACTTTCCTTCTAAGGGGTAAGCGTCTTTTAATTTCATGGCTGCAGTCACCATCTGCAGTGATTTTGGAGCCCAAACAAATAAAGTCTGCAACTGTTGCCACTGTTTCCCCATCTATTTCCCATGAAGTGATGGGACCAGATGCCTACAGCCCTCACTACAGAATAAAAGGGGCATTTGCTGAATTGCCAGTCACCCACTTCTGCCTCCTTTAAGTTCATCTCAAAATACTTAGAAGGAATTAAAACTATGAGAACAGTTTTTAGTCAGTTTGAAAAAATCAAAAAGGGCTATTTTTAGTTATGTTTAAATTTAATTTTCTTTCATATCTCCATTATCTCCCATTTCTAAAGATAATAGTGGCTTACATAGTATAATAATTGTATTAGTATTCTGTGGTTGAAAACCTATACTTCAGTGTCTATTAGGATTTAATTTTAAGAGCAAAATGCAGAGATGAATGAAAAATAATTCAGCTAACTGGATAGGATAAACAAGCATAGAGAAGGTAAACAAATTCCTGTTGTGAATTTCCCAGCATGGTGTTTGGTCAATCTCTGGTCTTCTTGCAATTTGCTAAAGTGTAAAAGAGCCTTAGCTATTAACTGATGTTGTCATCAACTTACCATTATATGTTCATTCTATCACTACCTCAGGTATAAATAGATCACTGTCTTTCTTCCCAAAAGTAACTTCAGAGACAAGCTTTACTCCTTATTATTCAGATTCTGAAGTGCTGCCTATCCCAATAACCAAATACTTTTCTTAATAGCATAACATACTATGCATAAATTTATGTTGTATTACTGGAGAATGAGGTTGTTCACTAAAGAATGAAGAGGAAAAATGCCATAATATCCTCCTTGAGATCAATTATTTCATCACCACTTTCTAACCATGTATACACAGTGATTAAGGAACATACCTGTTGTTGTTTTTTTTCTTGCAACTTTAACAGTTTTCCTGCTACTGCTAAGTGTTCATTCCAAATGCCTTTAAATGGTAGACACTGACTCACAGTTAGTCAGTGAGTGTGTGCTCAATTGCTCAGTCACGTTCGACTCTTTGTGACCCCGTGAACTGTAGCCTGCCAGGCTCCTCTGTCCATGGGATTTTCCAGTCAAGAATACTAATGTAGGTTGCCTTTCTTACTCTAGGGGGTCTTCCCAACCCAGGGATCAAACCCAAAACTCCTGCATTGGCAGGCAGATTCTTTACCACTGAACCATCAGAGAAACCCAGTTCAGTTCAGTTCAGTCACTCAGAGAAGCCCAATACGTACATAATTATCCATACATATTTTTTAAACCTATTTCCTAATGTATAGAAATGACAGTATATTTTTGGTGTAGGTATTATGAAATATCCTGATTTATCATTCAGGCCAAAGTAAAATGTTATGAGAGGTATTTGCCATTTTTGTTATGATTTTCATAAATCAATATAAACTTTTAAAGGTGTTTATTGTCATCTTTACATGGCAAAGATATGGTGGGAAATTATTCAGCCATAGAAGATGAAATCATGAAACCAGTGAACTACACACATGGCCTGTTGTCTTCCGTTGAAAACTCTGAATAAAAATGTGGAAACATAGAGTCAAGAAGTGTAGAAATGTAAGAAACTTTAAAGGACATTGAGTCCAGAGTCATGCCCCAGCATGAAATCCTTTAGCCATATGGCTGGGAAGAATCTTCAGGTGACCAATAAAGGAACAGTGAATGAACAAACAAAGAAGGCACTGGGTTCATCTTGAACATCCCTAGAAATTCCTTTCTGAAGGCAGCCCTGTCTATTTTGAACAGTTTCAACATTTTAGAGTGTTCTTTTCTAAACTACTTGATGGCATTTATTACTTTATTATTTATTATTAGTAGTCATAATAATAAATTGATAGTCTTCAATCTATAGAAAGAGATAGCCCCTTGAAAGAAATATGAGGGCCACTATGAGAAATTTTATCATGCTTGAGATTTTTCAAGGGAAAAGTTATCCATAAAGAAGCTCTGGGAAAAGCCATTTTATTTGAAATGGATTATTAATATGCCATGTTGTTTTACTATGCTATTATCTTGTCCAAATAATAAATATAAAATTAATGTAACATAATATAAGTATAGGGAAAGCTTTACATCATCAGAAGAATAGAATGACATTGGAAATAAAAGTCTATAAATTTATTCTGCAGTTCAAGGTAAGTGGCTAAAAGGTATTAGTGATAATCTGTTAATTCAGCATGGCTCCTATCAGTTTACTTTCAGATAGTCTACATTTTCACAAGTGAGAAAGAGCAGACACATTGTCATGATATCTCTTAAACCTAGTCTCACGCTCTCCCCTCCTTCTTGTTCTGACTCTGGAAACTAACTCTTCTAAGATAAACCCTGATAGCATTAAATCTGGAGCTGCCATCAGGGCTGTTTCAGCAGATTACCAGGATGAACCTTCTGTCCCTGTGTCTGGGACTGAGACTGGGGCTAGCTCTCTGCAGAAGTGCTCATCAATCTTCCCTGGCTTTTTGGCTCTGGTTTTTGAGAGATAGTATAGTTTCTTGCTTGTGTATTCTAGTAAGAGTCAACAAGGAGAACAGTTTTACCCTAAATGCACTGACAAAAATAGAGAAAGTGCAAACAAGAACACTATAGGCCCACAGCTCTGTCAATTTTAAACCTCATTCAGCCTCAATTTCCTTAAGTGGAAAATTAGTGCTTAGATGCTGCTGAGGACCAGACCTCCAGCTCTAACCCTTAGCTTTAGGAAAATGTCAGTATCTTTAACAGTTTGTAGAATGCTTGTTGGAAATTGTAATAAAATCTGTGTAAGAAAGTGAATTGCTTCCTAGCATGATATCTCTGTATGACAGAAAGTCAAAATGCAACAGTGACAGGAGTGCCCACATTGCCCCCCTGAAATTCTGATTTTGTTTTGTTGCTGCTGCTTTTAAGTCACTTCAGTCGTGTCCAACTCTGTGCGACCCCATAGACGGCAGCCAGGGATTAAACAAAGGTAAGCTTGGATTCCAGCTCTGTGTATTGCAGGAAATAGATCAGGTTTTATCCCCAAAATACAGAAAATGACATATTCAACACATATACTTTAAGTCAAATTTATTGGGATATATCGGGCATATAATGAATTTCACACTTTCTAAGTGTACTGTTTGATAAGCTCCAACAAATGTGTATTTGGTGGTCATTAAACCACCACCACAGTCAAGATATAGAACATTCTCAAGCCTGAAGAACTACCCATTTTCAGTCACCCTTTTCAGTCAATTGCCTCTCCCCATCCCAAACCCTGGGACTTTCTGATCTATTTTTTAGCTAATCCCTATAGTTTTGCCTCTTGGACTTCCCTGGTGGCTCAATGTTAAAGAATCCGCCTGCCAATTCAGGAGACACAGGTTCAATCCCTGCTCCGGGAAGATCCCCTGGAGAAGGAAATGCCAACTTACTCCAGTATTCTTGCCTGGAGAAGCCCATGGACAGAGGAGCCTGCCAGGCTTCAGTCCATGGGGTTACAGAGAGTCTGACGTGACTTAACGGCTGAACAATAACCACATAGCTGTGCCTTTTACAGAATGCTGATACTCAGACTAAGAAAAGAAAATAATACAAGTAATAAATACTTAGGGGCAAAAAGACATCAGCCAGTACTGATGGAAGAAATAATTAAAAAGTAACTTGACAGGTGTGAAATTTTCAGTTCCTAGTTTCTGATTTGAATGCAAACTTTTTTTTTCCTTTACACCATGCTCATCTTGTTCAAACATTCACTGCTTCTTAGTGCTAGGTCCCATGTGATGAACAGTAAGACTTAAGCTGCCTCATAATCAAAACAGTACAGTTGGGTTGCTGCTGCTGCTGCTAAGTCGCTTCAGTCGTGTCCGACTCTGTGCGAGCCCATAGATGGCAGCCCATGAGGCTGCCCCGTCCCTGGGATTCTCCAGGCAAGAACACTGGAGTGGGTTGCCATTTCTTTCTCCAATGCATGTTGGGTTAGGAACAGACAAAGACCTCAGTGGAATGGAATAAAGAGACTAGAACTAGATCCACATATATATGGGAATGTAATATAAGACAAAGGTAGTATTTAGTTTCTGTGAGAAAAGTATCAGTTACTTAAGTGGTCGGTTTGGCAAAACCAGCTTTTCTTCTGGAAGGGAATACAAAATTACCTCATATCACACATGAAGATAATTCCAAATAGATTGAAAATTTTTAATGTAAACAATGCTATTAAAATATTAGAAAATAATTTAGGAGAAGAATTGGAGTAGAGGAGATATTCCTGGGAACAGTAGACTCTTGAAAACCACACACATCAAACAGGCATAGTTGCATGGCAAAAGATGATTTAAACTAGGTAAAAAAATAAAGATTGGTTTATGACGATGAGTTATTATCTTTCATATATAAAAATTGTCTGAAAATTGACAAGAAAAAATAATCAACAGGTAAGAATAGCAGTATTTCAGTTAATTTATAATTCGATAAATAAGATGTTCATTGTCCTTACTAGTCAAAATCAAAATTAAAATGACAAAATATAATTGACAAAATTTTAAGGCAGAAGAGAGTGACTCATTTGAAAAGACCCTGATGCTGAGAAAAATTGAGGGCAGAGGAGAAGGGGACAGCAGAGGATGAGATGGTTGGATGTTATCACTGACACAATGGACATGGGTTTGGGTGGGCTCCAGGAGGTGGTGGTGGACAGGGAGGCCTGGCGTGCTGCGATTCATGGGATCACAAAGAGTCGGACCCGACTGAGCGACTGATCTGAACTGAACTGAATAACCAATACTTTTGAGCATTTAGGGAACTAGATATTCAAAATATTGGGGTGGAGACAAAATATTTCTATCATTCTGAAAAGAAATGGCAAGATAGAAATTTTGACATTCTGTCCTATTGGTTTAAAAGTACTAGTACTCAAAAAAGCATATACAAAACTATTTTCTTTAAAAATTTTATTAAAATAATAGTTGGCATACAATATTATGTTACTTTTGGGTATACCACATAGTGATTTGGCATTTGGGTACATTATGAAATAATCATGATGATAGTTCTACTAATCATCTATCCCTATAGCAAGTTATTATAATATTGTTAGCCATATTACTAATGCTGTATATTACATCCCCATGTCTTATTTATTTTAAAACTGAAGGTTTTACCTCTTAATTCCCACCCCTTATTTTGTGGCCCCTAACACTCCCAGCAATTACTCAAATGTTCTTTATCTGTGAGTCTGTTTTCAGTTTGGTTTGTTTGTTTTTTTTAGATTCCACAAATAAGTAAAATCATACAGTATTTGTCTCTTTCTATCTGATTTATTTCACTTAGCATAAGACCTAAATTCATCCATGTTGTTCAAATTGTAAGATTTTTTAAATGGCTGAATAATATTCCACTGTGTATATATATACATATATATGCACACGTATATGTATATACACACCACATCTTCGTCTGTTTTTCTGTTGATGGACGCAGGTTGCTTTAATATCTTGGCTGTTATAAATAATGCTGCAGTGAACACTGTTGTGCATATATCTTTTATATTATTCTTTTTATTTTTTTCAGGTAAAAACCCCATAGTGAAATTTACTGAATCATATGGAAGTTCTATATTTAGCTTTTTGAGGAACCTCCATATGTTTTCCATATTGTCTGCACCAGTTTACAGTCTCTCTCACAGTGCACCAGAGTTCCCTTTTCTCCACACCCTTGCCAACACTTTTTATTCATTGTCTTTTCTGATGATAGCCATCCTGTCAAGTGTGAGGTAATAGCTCACTGTGGTTTTGATTTGCATTTCCCTGATAACTGGTGACACTGAGCATCTTTTGGTGACACTGAGCATCTTTTCACCTACCTAATGGTAATCTTCTGCTTCTGTTAGGTCCATACCATTTCTGTCTTTTATCGAGCCCATCTTTGCATGAAATGTTCCCTTGGTATCTCTAATTTTCTTGAAGAGATCTCTAGTCTTTCCCATCCTGTTGTTTTCCTCTATTTCTTTGCATTGATCACTGAGGAAGGCTTTCTTATCTCTCCTTGCTATTCTTTGGAACTCTGCATTCAGATGCTTATATCTTTCCTTTTCTCCTTTGCTTTTCACTTCTCTTCTTTTTTTTTTTTAATTTTATTTTATTTTTAAACTTTACATAATTGTATTAGTTTTGCCAAATATCAAAATGAATCCACCACAGGTATACATGTGTTCCCCATCCTGAACCCTCCTCCCTCCTCCCTCCCCATACCATCCCTCTGGGTCATCCCAGTGCACTAGCCCCAAGCATCCAGTATCGTGCATCGAACCTGGACTGGCATCTCATTTCATACATGATATTTTACATGTTTCAAAGCCATTCTCCCAAATCTTCCCACCCTCTCCCTCTCCCACAGAGTCCATAAGACTGTTCTATACATCACTGTCTTTTTTGCTGTCTCGTACACGGGGTTATTGTTACCATCTTTCTAAATTCCATATATATGCGTTAGTATACTGTATTGGTGTTTTTCCTTCTGGCTTACTTCACTCTGTATAATAGGCTCCAGTTTAATCCACCTCATTAGAACTGAGATGAATGGATAAGAAAGCTATGGTACATATACACAATGGAGTATTACTCAGCCATTAAAAAGAATACATTTGAATCAGTTCTAATGAGGTGGATGAAACTTCTCTTCTTTTCACAGCTATTTGTAAGGCCTCCTCAAGCAGCCATTTTGTTTTTTTGCATTTCTTTTCCATGGGGATGGTCTTGATCCCTGTCTCCTGTACAGTGTCACGAATCTCCATCCATAGTTCATCAGGCACTCTATCAGATCTAGTCCCTTAAATCTATTTCTCACTTCCACTGTATAATGATAAGGAATTTGATTTAGGTCATACCTGAATGGTCTAGTGGTTTTCCCTACTTTCTTCAATTTAAGTCTAAGTTTGGCAGTAAGGAGTTCATGATCTGAGTCACAGTCAGCTCCCGGTCTTGTTTTTGCTGACTGTATAGAGCTTCTCCATCTTTGGCTGCAAAGAATATAATCAGTCTGATTTTGGTGTTGACCCTCTGGTGATGTCCATGTGTGGAGTCTTCTCTTGTGTTATTAGAAGAGGGTGTTTGCTATTACCAGTGAGTTCTCTTGGCCAAAGCCTTTGACTGTGTGGATCACAATAAACTGTGGAAAATTCTGAAAGAGATGGGAATACCAGATCACCTGACCTGCCTCTTGAGAAAGCTATATGCGGGTCAGGAAGCAACAGGTAGAACTGGACATGGAACAACAGACTGGTTCCAAATAGGAAAAAGAGTACATCAAGGCTGTATATTGTCACCCTGCTTATTTAACTTCTATGCAGAGTATATCATGAGAAACGCTGTGCTGGAAGAAACACAAGCTGGAATCAAGATTGCCGGGAGAAATATCAATAACCTCAGATATGCAGATAACACCACCCTTATGGCAGAAAGTGAAGAGGAACTAAAGAGCCTCTTGATGAAAGTGAAAGAGGAGAGTGAAAACGTAGGCCTAAAGTTCAACTTTCAGAAAACGAAGATCATGGCATCTGGTCCCATCACTTCATGGGAAATAGATGGGGAAACAGTGGAAACAGTGTCAGACTTTATTTTTTTGGGCTCCAAAATCACTGCAGATGGTGACTGCAGCCATGAAATTAAAAGACACTTACTCCTTGGAAGAAAAGTTATGACCAACCTAGATAGCATATTCAAAAGCACAGATATTACTTTGCCAACAAAGGTCCATCTAGTCAAGGCTATGGTTTTTCCAGTGATCAGGTATGGATGTGAGAGTTGGACTGTGAAAAAAGCTGGGCGCTGAAGAATTGATGCTTTTGAACTGTGGTGTTGGAGAAGACTCTTGAGAGTCCCTTGGACTGCAAGGAGATCCAACCAGTCCATTCTGAAGGAGATCAGTCCTAGGTGTTCATTGGATGCTAAACCTGAAACTCCAGTACTTTGGCCACCTCCTGTGAAGGGTTGACTCATTGGAAAAGACTCTGATGCTGGGAGGGATTGGGGGCAGGAGGAGAAGGGGACGACAGAGGATGAGATAGCTGGATGGCATCACCGACTTGATGGACATGAGTTTGAGTGAACTCCGGGAGTTGGTGATGGACAGGGAGGCCTGGCGTGCTGCAGTTCATGGGGTCGCAAAGAGTCGGACACGACTGAGCAACTGAACTGAACTGAACTGAATGGTAATCTGCATGTCTTCTTTGGAAAAATGTTATTCAGTTCTCTCTCCATTTTTTTTTAATGGAGCTCATTGGGTGTTTTTTTTTGTGTATAGTTTGAATTCTTTGTATATGTTAGATATTAACCCCTCATCATATGCCATTTGCAAATATCTTCTCCCATTTATTTTGGTGCCTTTTCATTTTGTTGGTAGTTTCTTTTACTGTGAAAAAGCTTTTTATCTTGATGTAATGCCATTTGTTTATTTTTACTTTGTTGCCCTTGCCTAAGGCAAGTCAGTCAGTCATATCCAACTCTTTGCAACCTCATGGACTATACAGTCCATGGAATTCTGTAGGCCAAAATACTGGAGTGGGTAGCCTTTCCCTTCTCCAGGGGATTGTCCCAATGCAGGGATCAAACCCAGGTGTCCCTCATTGCAGGCAGATTGTTTACCAGCTAAGCCACAAGGAAAGCCCAAGAATACTGGAGTGGGTCGTCTCTCCCTTCTCCTGAGGATCTTCCCAACCCAGGAATTGAACTGGAGTCTCCTACATTGCATTTGGATTTCTTTACCAACTGAGATATCAGGGAAGCCCTTTCCTGAGGAGACAAGTCCAAAAAATATTACTAAGACTAATGTCAAAAGTTTATTGCCTGAGTTGTATGGTGTCAGGTCTTAAATTTAAGTATTTAATCCATTTTGAGTTTATTTTTGTATATGATGTGAAAAAGTAGTCTGTGTGATTCTTTTGCATGGAACCATCGTTTTCACAACACTTTATTGAAGGGGCTGTCTTTTCCCCATTGTATATTGTTGCCTGCTTTTTCATAGATACATTGATTATTTCATAGATACAATTAATTAAATGTGGGTTTATTTATGGGGTCTCTATTCTGTTTGTTGATCTGTGTATCTGTTTTGTACAAGTACTATACTGTTTTGGTTACTGTAGCTTTGTAGGGTGGTTTGAAATCAGGGTATGTGATATCTCCTCCTTTGTTCTCTTTTCTCAAGATTTCTTTGGCCAGACAGTGTCTTTTGTGTTTCCATACAAATATTAGAATTATTTATTCTACTTTGATATTTTGATAGAGATTCAGTTCAGTTCAGTTCAGTTGCTCAGTTGTGTCTGATTCTTTGCGACCCCATGAATCGCAGCACGCCAAGTCTCCTTGTCCATCACCAACTCCTGGAGTTTACTCAGACTCATGGCCATCGAGTCAGTGATGCCATCCAGCCATCTCATCCTCTGTTGTCTCCTTCTTCTCCTGCCCCCGGTCCCTCCTACATTGAATCTATACATTGCCTTGGGTAATATGGTCATTTTAATGTTAATTCTTCAAGTCCATGAGCACCGTATACCTTTCCATTTGTGTAATCTTACTTTCATCAGTGTCTTACAGTTTTTAGAGTACAATTTTTTTTACCACTTTGGTTTGATTTTTGCTTAGGTATTTTATTCTTTTTGATGAAATTGTAAATGGGATTGTTTTCTTAATTTCTCTTTATGATTGTTATTAATGTATAGAAATGCAATAGATTTCTGTATATTAATGTTCTAACATTAGTGAATTCAGTTATTAGTTCTAATAATCTTGTTATAGTATCTTTAGAATTTTCTATATAAAGTTTTTTTTTATCTGCAAACAGTAATAGTTTTAATTCTCCCTATCCAATTAGGATTCCTCTAATTTCTTGTTCTTGTCTGATTGCTGTGACTAAGATTTCCAAAACTATGTTGGCTATAAGTGATGAGAGTGGACATCCTTGTCTTGTTTTTGATCTTGGAGGAAATGCTTTCAGCTTTTCACCATTGAACATGATATTGGCTGTGGGTTTGTCATATATGACCTTTATTATGTTGAGATATATTCCTTCTATACTCACTTTGTTCAGAGTTTTTATCATATATGGATATTGTATTTTGTCAAAGGTTTTTTAGCATCTATTGAGATGATCATATGATTCTTATTCTTCAGTTTGTTAATGTGTTTTATCATGTTGATTGATTTGCAGGTAAATCCCACTTGATCATGATGTATAATCCTTTTAACATAATGTTGATTAACTCTTCCTTAAATGTTTGATAGAATTCACCTGTGAAGCAGTCTGATTCTGGACTCTTGTTTGTTAGATGACCTTTTGTTACCATTTCAGTGTTATTATTGATTATTGATTTGTTTATTTTTCTATTTCTTGCTGAGTTAGTGTTCGGAGATTGCACATTTCTAGAAATTTATCCATATTTTCTAAGTTGTCCATTTACTGGTATATAATTATTCATGATAATCTTATGATCCTTTATATTTCTGTGGTGTCAGTTGTAACTTCTCTTTCACTTCTGAATTTATTTGCACTGTCTCTCTTTTTTTCTTGATGATTCTGGCCAAAGGTTTATTAATTTTGTTTATCTTTTCAAAGAACCAGTTCTTTATATATAATCTTATATGTGATTATTTTAAGTTGAGATCTCTTTTTTTGTTTGTTTTAATGTGAATTTTATTTTTTTTAATTTAAATTTATTTATTTTAATTGGAGGCTAATTACTTTACAATATTGTATTGGTTCTGCCACACATCAACATGAATCTGCCACAGGTGTACACGTGTTCCCCATCCTGAACCCCCCTTCCACATCCCTCCCTGTACCATCCCTCTGGGTCATCCCAGTACACCAGCCCGGAGGATCCTGTATCGAACCTGGACTGATGATTCGTTTCTTATATGATATTATACATGTTTCCATGCCATTCCCCCAAATCATCCCACCCTCTCCTTCTCCCACAGAGTCCAAAGACTGTTCTATACATCTGTGTCTCTTTTGCTGTCTCACATACAGGGTTATTGTTACCATCTTTCTAAATTCCATATATATGCATTAGTATACTGTATTGGGGAGAAGGCAATGGCAACCCACTCCAGTACTCTTGCCTGGAGAATCCCAGGGACGGGGGAGCCTGGTGGGCTGCCGTCTATGGGGTCGCACAGAGTCGGACACGACTGAAGCAACTTAGCAGCAGCAGCATACTGTATTGGTGTTTTTATTTCTGGCTTACTTCACTCTGTATAATAGGCTCCAGTTTCATCCACCTCATTAGAACTGATTCAAATGTATTCTTTTTAATGGCTGAGTAATACTCCATTGTGTATATGTACCACAGCTTTCTTATCCATTCGTCTGCTGATGGACATCTAGGTCGCTTCCATGTCCTGGCTATTATAAACAGTGCTGCGATGAACATTGGGGTACATGTGTCTCTTTCAATTCTGGTTTCCTCGGTGTATATGCCCAGCAGTGGGATTGCTGGGTCATAAGGCAGTTCTATTTCCAGTTTTTTAAGGAATCTCCACACTGTTCTCCATAGTGGCTGTACTAGTTTGCATTCCCACCAACAGTGTAAGAGGGTTCCCTTTTCTCCACACCCTCTCTAGCATTTATTGCTTGTAGACTTGGATAGCAGCCTTTCTGACTGGCATGAAATGGTACCTCATAGTGGTTTTGATTTGCATTTCTCTGATAAATGAGTGATGTTGAGCATCTTTTCATGTTTGTTAGCCATCTGTATGTCTTCTTTGGAGAAATGTCTGTTTAGTTCTTTGGACCACTTTTTGATTGGGTTGTTTTTTTTTCTGGAATTGAGTTGCAGGAGTTGCTTGTATATTTTTGAGATTAGTTCTTTGTCTGTTGCTTCATTTGCTATTATTTTCTCCCATTCTGAAGGCTGTCTTTTCACCTTGCTTATAGTTTCCTTTGTTGTGCAGAAGCTTTTAATCTTAATTAGGTCCCATTTGTTTATTTTTGGTTTTATTTCCAATATTCTGGGAGGTGGGTCATAGAGGATCCTGCTGTGATTTATGTCAAAGAGTGTTTTGCCTATGTTCTCCTCTAAGAGTTTTATAGTTTCTGGTCTTATGTTTAGATCTTTAATCCATTTTGAGTTTATTTTTAATGAACACATTCTAACCGCTCTATATTTTTACTCCTCCATCCTAGGAAGTTAAATTTTTTTGATGTCATATTTTATACAGATCTTTGATTTGTGTATCCATTAACTCTTATTATAGCTATGAATGATTTTACTATTTTGTCTCTTAAACTAGCTTTGTAAATGAACCTTTACTGTATGTTTTCCTTTACCAGTGAGATTTTTTTATTTCACAGTTGTCACATTTCTAGTTATCCCTTTTTCCTTTTCACTTAGAGAAGTCTTTGATATTTCTTATAAGCCAGTTGAGGATTCTGAACTCTTATTTTTTGCTTGTCTGTGAAACTGTTTACCACTCCTTTGAATCTGAATGATGACCTTGCTCAGTGAAGTATTCTTGGTTTAAGTTTTTCCCTTTCATCACTTTTATTATACTGTGCCACTCTCTTCTGGCCTGTTGAGTTTCAGCTGAAAATTCAGCTTATTGTTTTATAGAAGTTTCCTTCCCTTGTATATAACTAGTTGCTTTTCTCTTGCACTTTTAAGATTCTTCCTTTGTCTGTAAATTTTGCCGTTTTAATTGTAATGAGTTTTTATATGGACCTCTTTGAGTTCATCTTGTTTGGGACTTTGTGCTTCCTAAACTTGGATGTCTGTTTCCATTTCCAAGTTAGGGAAATCTTTAGCTATTACTTCTTCAAATAAGTTCTCTGCTCCTTTCTCTTTTTTCCTTCTGCTGTCCCTAAAGTGTGATTGTTCGTGTGCTTGCTACTGTCCCAGAGATCTCAAACTATCTTCACTTCTTAAAATTCTTCTTTTCTTTATTCTGTTCAGCTTGGGTGATTTCCACTACTATATCTTCCAGTTCACTGATCCATTACTCTGAACTACCTGATCTAATCTACTGTTGATTATTTTGGGTGTACTTTTTATTTTGATTATTGTATTCTTCAGTTCTATTTATTTTTTCTTTATATTTTCTAACTCTTTGTTGAATTTCTCTCTGTGTTCATTCATTCCTCTTCCAAGTTTGCTGAGCATGTTTATAATTATACCTTGAACTCTTTATTGGGCAGATTTCTTATCTCTACTTCATTTAGTTCTTTTTCTGAAGTTTTGTTCTCTCATTGAGAACATATTCTTCAGTCTCATCATTTTACCCAATTTTTTAAATTTCTGTGTGTTAGGTAGGTCAGTTATGTTTCTCAGGCTTTGAGAAGCAGCCTTATATGGGAGATGTCCTGTGGAGCCCAGAAGCACATTCCCCCCCACTTTGCTAGAGTTGTGTATTCTAGGGGGGCCCCCATGTGGGCTACATATGTTCCTCTATTGTGGTAGGGCTGATTACTGTGGGCATGCTGATAGGTAGGGTTGGCCCCTGATCTGGTTGATGGTGAAGCTGTGCCTTGTGCAGAACTGTGGGCCTGCTGGAGAGGCTAGATGTCTCATGTGATTGGTTACATGACCTAGAGGGCTGGGCCTGGGAATGAACACAGAGTTGGTGTTGGCCTGTTGGAGGGTAGGGCTAGGTCCTCACTTGGTTGTACAGCCTGGGGAAGCAGCTCTGGGTGGATACTGGCCCATTGGTGGGCTTACCTGAGTCCCAGAAGCTAATAGGCTAAAAGGAGGATTCCAAAATAGCATTTACTAGTGCTGTTATGGAGAAGGAAATGGCAAACCACTCCAGTATTCTTGCCTGGAGAATACCATGGACAGGGGAGCCTGGTGGGCTACAGTCCATGGGATCGCAAAGAGTCAGACACGACTGGGCACACAGCACACACAGTGCTGTTATGGTCAAGGAGAATAAGCTCTTACAAATGGCTGCTGCCAGCATCGCTGCCCTCAGGGGGAGTCCCAGTTGCCTTCCTTCTCACAAGAAGTTCTCTAAGATCAGCAGGTGTGTCTGACCAAGGCTGCTTTCAAAGGAGCCTTGTCTCTGCACTGGAACTCAGAAAGAAAGAAAGTGAAGTCGCTCAGTGGAAAGAAGTGAGTTCAGCGACCCCATGGACTGTAACTATCCATCCATGGGATTTTCCAGGCAAGAGTACTGGAGTGGGTTGCCATTTCCTTCTCCAGGTGATCTTCCCAGCCCAAGAATCGCACCCAGGTCTCCCGCATTGCAGGCAGATGCTTTACCATCTGAGCCACCAGAGAAGAACTCAGAACACATGTGATTTTGCTTGTGGCCCTTTAAGAACAGAATGTCTGTTTCCTATAGCCCTCTGGCTGTCTCAAGCCCCTCTAGTTCTCAAACCAGATATTCTGAGGGCTTTTCCTGGTTCAGGACTCCTGGCTGAGGAACCCACTGTGGAACTTGGATCCTTGACTCCTTGCGGAGCACCTCTACAATGATATTTCTCCCTTTTGTAGCTTGCTCATCTGGGGAGTGGGTATTAGTCTTAACTATGCTTTTTCTCCTACTCTTCTACTTATCTCATTGTGGTTCCTTCTTTACATCTTTGGTTGTAGAAAACCTTTCCCTCTAGTCTTCAGGTTGTTCTCTTAGTTGCTCTGAGGGAGTTGTAATTTTTGTGTGTCCATGGAAAGAAGTGAGTTCAGGGTCTTCTTACTTCACCACCACCCCCACAAAACTATATTCATAGATATTTATTGAATTATTGTTTAAGGAGCAAGAAAAAAAACTGAAGTTCTTTCAAGAGTAAAATAGTTGAATAAATTATGGCACATCTGCATTTTGAAATATCATGTAGTTATTAAAACGATTTATATTTATTGTTTGACTCAGGTGAGTATCTTTTTTTTTTTTTTGAGAAAGTACATTGAACACTAATGTATATACTGTGATCCCAGTTTTGTAAAATAGTGTCATGTTTTAGAACAAATACATATTCATATATTTATATGTATGAACACAGAGAAAATGTTATACACATCAGAATGTGAGGCTATTAACCCAAGAATGTCAGAGTTGGAGGAGATTATTATTTTTAGAAAATATGTTTTTAGATTATTGCATTATTATAATGAACATACATATATTTTGCAATTGATAAATAAATGGGAAAATAAAAAGATTGAGCCGGGCTTCCAGGTGAACTAGGGCCGGATACAATAAATAGACTGTCACATATACTGAGGAACTTACTACTCTATTCTCAGGAGACCAAGCCTTGCTTATAATGGGAGCCAGAGATGTGGAGACACATATAATCTGAAGCCACAGTTGCAGACAGAATTTAGGCTGGAGCTTTGGCATCTGTATTTGAGAGTTAAGTTTATTCTCGATTAGTAGTTACTTTAATTTAAAAAAATCCATTGCCATGGTACCTGGTAACTGATATTACCAGGTAATATTAAATTTTAAAATGCAACCTTTATAATGAAAATCTTGAGACTAACAAATATTAAACATTGGGGCTCTGGGATTTTTGTTATGCCCATCTGTTTTAACAGCCGAGGGAATAAATAGCAGAGACGTCAGAGAATCGTTTCAGGAGCCAGCTTCCTGGATTCAGAACCGAACTTAGTCTCTTCTAGATCTGTGATCTTGGGCAAGTTGCTGAACTTCTCTGTGCTTCAGCACCTCTATCTGCAAAATAGTATAATAATCGTGCCTATCTCAGTGAGTTGTTTCAAGAATTATATGAGTTATTATCTGTAAAAGCACTTAAAAGTAACAGAAAATGCTGTACATGTGTTTATTAATTGAATAAATGAATAATAAAGACATTATTTTATTTTTCTGACCATAGTGTACCATTTTCTAAACATTCTTTTAGGAATTTATTCTGTATTCTCTTCAGGATCTTCAAACTACAGATTCCCTGATGATACAATTTCACATCATGATTCCATATAGACCCTTTAGACAATAAACAATATAAACCATTTTGTGAGCTTGCTTGGGGTAAGGAAATGTTATCACTAATCTAAGTATATCTTATTCTTAGATGTTATACTAATACTAATGCTTGGGGTAAGGAAATGTTATACTAATCTAAGTATATCTGGACTAAGGATAGGACAACTGCAGAGCATTCAGTTCAGTGTTACAAACCAAACTGAACTACATAGTCAAACTCTCCTGGTCACAGTGAATTAACTCCTACTTTTTAATCATATGCAAGTGTACATTCCTGTTTAACTCTGGGGTCAGCTTTAGGTTCCAGTGCACTCAGTTTCATAAAATTTAAGTCTGTACTTGCAGGCTTCTCTCCAATAGCCATATACATATTATATGGGTGGGTTGATAAGGAAAATATTTTCTGAGCATACAATTTAAGGAACTCTTAAAAATACTGAAGAGTAGATGATGTGGTAAAAATTATTATGGGTAGTTCACCTTATGGTGTGTTTGGCCTGTTGGCCTTAAAGAGAATGCAGTTATTGAGTTAAGGTTTAAAGCCTTTGAAGTTTATAATTTATAACACATTTTGGAAACAAAGTAGGAACCATGAGATGCTAATTTTGTACTCTCAAAGTGCTTGCTGCAACTTGATTTTTTAAGGGAAAAACCCTATATTTCAGTATTTCTGGCATGTAAGAATGTGCAGAAGATATTATAGCACCCTTACCACATTGCCTGGGTTGAAATTATTTTTAGATGGAAGGAGTAGCCACAGCCATTTTCTACAGTTCTGTTGTTTGAATTTACTCTGTGTATTATATATATTCCTAATTATATTTCAAATGTTTCTGAAGAACTACAAAATCCCTGTTTTGCACAGAAGTTTACTTTGGCAGTATGTAATTGTTTTTATTATATGTTATCCTCTGTTTGGCCTTACTATAAGCTAAAACAGACAGAAGATGTCCAGGAAAATTAAGCCAGTTTTCAAATCTGGATGTGGAAGAGTCCCCAGGAGAGGATTTGCAATGGAACTAACAGAGACTGAGGATCATCTTTAATTTGCTGTCCTGTCAAGTTTCTGCCACATCCATTACCATGAAGTGTAAATGCTTTACATATCAAATTTACCTCTCTCAGACCCCTGCAGAATTATCCTTTTCTTCACTTCCCAGGCTAATATGACTTTGGATAACTAAACTCCAACATGTTATGCAATGTTGATTTAGATATTCCCAAAGAATCCAAGGAGTGGACGCTGGGCATTCAGACACAGCATATATAGCCCTTGCCTTGTTCAGACAAACCTGTGAGACACATTTTCCCCATTTTATACATGAGAAAACTAAAGATTCCAAAGTCACAGTACTAGATAGTGGCAAAGTCATGATTTGAACCCAGATTCCCAGGCTCAGTAATTCTCCATTTTGTATCACCACAGTTTTGTTCTAGAAAATCGTATTAATACTGGGTCATCATAACTATAAACTATATGAAATTTAAATATTAGGTCCATTTGGCCTATTTGAATCCCAAAGACTACTTTAATTGTGTAAGTGAATATATTCCCACTGTGTATACAGTTGTCTGGTCATTTATCTGCAAATTAAACAACAGAATTTTACAGCCTCCTCTGAACCAAAGTCTGTGCTGAACTTTGAAAATGCTCTACCTGGTAGTACTTCACTGTTTCACATCACAGAAATTCAAGGAGATTTTTTTTTTTACTTGAAATTTGTACCATGTATACCACAATTTAGTTCATTATTTTCGATTCTTTCTCTATAAAATAGAAATAATAATAGTACCTACCTTGTAAAAAAGCTATGCTTATAAACAGAATAATTGTAAGTGCTAAAAACTGTCTAGACAATGGAAGAGCTCAATGAATATCCTCTTCCTCTTTGTTCTTGTGTATCCTACTTTTTAGGATACATAGAATACACATCAAAATCTTCATCTTTTCATTTTTCTCTCCTCCTCTTTCTCATAAAAATGCTCTCATTTTGTATATCACTTTAAGGATTTACTGGGCTCCAGTGACTTAAGGAAGAACTATTTATCACTTTTCACATTATTTCTTTATTAAATCGTGTAGGAACTCTGTATTTCCTTTCTAGTACTCTTAAGTAGTACTTTCTAGTATGAATATAATCCTGATCCATACAATGCAGAGAGGTTGTTTAGAGATTCTCAACCACAGATGCACATTAGAATCATGTGTCTTTCTTCAAACAAACAAAAAAACCATGCTGACATCTGAACTCCACTCATGACTAATTAATTAGAATCTCTGGACTGGACCATGACAACAACATTGTGTAAGCACTCGTCAAATGATTCTAATGTGCAATCAGACTGAGAACCATTAGGTTAAAATGAGTCACCTGATTCACAAGCTGAACCTTAAATCCTGGACTTCTGACTGTGCAGGCTGTGGTAGGTCATGTTCACCTCATCAAACACACACCGCTTTGGGTTTCTTTTCCTAGGGATTACTGACATGGCCGCATGTGCAGTAGAATATTTCTGTTTTCATCCACAACTGTAGGTTTGGATGAATGATACCAAATACTGATGGCCTCAAGTTCTTCTGAAAATCTCATTTCAATTGTAGAAAGATGAGGTGTCATAGAGACCTCATCACCACCATCAAACCTCAATTAGCCCCCAGAACTTCCCAAGAAAATAGTCTAGAGTAAAACAGTATGCTTATTGGGTAAATGTCCCTTAAAGAGAGTTCTAGTCCTTCTTTCCAAAAGTTTATAGACCAACAACCCCTCACATATAAAATTATGGAGTTTCGTCTCATAGTCTAACACTTTCTCCTGAGGTTTTGATGTTAGAATGTCTATTTTAGCCATCTTTTCAGGCTGAATAATTCTAAATGTGACAGGTGTTGTAATAGCACCTTCAAACACTTCAAACACTCAGTAGCCAATGGGACTTGAAGTATGACTTGCTGCTGCTAGTATTAGACTGTGATAAATCTAGAATTGGGTGTGGCAAGAGTGAATCCTGGATATGGATAAGCTCAGTTTAAATTATCCTCTGCTATAGCTGTGTTTGCTCAGTTCCTAAAGCTAGATTTTAGCTTTGGCTGTGACTAGTATGCCAGTTCTCCCCTTATCTTGCAGTGTCAGCTGTACACCCACCCCTTTCCTGGCACTCTTGCTTAGGATAACTCTTTCCTTTCTGAACTTTCACAACCAGTCTAATACTTACTGTGTACCTCTCAAACTGGCCTACTTCCTCCCTAAGTAGGTTCCCTCAGGTTCTGGTTAGGATCTTAAACGTAAACTAGATTACCACATAATTACCCGAAATATAACCCACCCCAGTGTTCTTGCCTGGAGAATCCTAGGGACAGGGGAGCCTGGTGGGCTGCTGTCTATGGGGTCTCACAGAGTCGGACACGACTGAAGCGACTTAGCAGCAGCAGCAGCAGCCACTTTTATAGCCAAACTCTACAGCTAATAGTCTTATAGTTTTCCTCCTGGTTCTGGTTATCTACTGGTGCATAATAAACTACCCTTAAACTTTGTGCTTAAAATATCTTATTGTCCTAGGAGATAAACTGGGCTCAGCTTAGAGGTTCTTACTTCTGCTTCTCATATGCATAATACAATCAGATGAAACATGAGACTGGAGTCATCAGATGGGCCAGACATCCAAGAGAGCCTCCTCAAATGACTGGCAGATGATGCTAGTCTTTGACCTGGCACTTACATGGACTAATGACCAAAGAAACTACACATGACCTCTCCATGTGACTAGCTCCCCCATGTCCCAAGGGGGAAAGTTCCAAGATACCCAGGTAGAAGCTGCAAGACTTCTCAAAGTCTGATTTGGAAATCCCAAAATGTCATTTCTGCTGCATTGTACCAGTAATGCCAGGTCAAAAGGGCATCTAGATTAAAGAATGAAGGGAACAGACTTCACCTCTTGATGTTAGGAGTGGCATTCACTTAAAGGGATTAATGGAAACTATCAATAAATGTCTGTCACCCACTCACTGTATACCTTTTTAAATTACTACGTCATTTCTCTTTAGAATGGTATTCTAAGCCAGTGGTGCTGGAACTTTTTAATATCAGAGGCCCTTCATCACAGTCTTAAAATTATTGAGGCCCTTTTATCTGTATGAGTTCAGTCTATTGATTTTATTATGTTAGAAAGTAAAATGGAGATATTTAAGGCATTTATTTATTTAAAAATAGCAATGATAAACCTATTACTTGCTAACATAAATAACATATTCCAATGAAATATATATCTTGTAAAACAAAAACTTTTAGTGAGAGGAGTGGCATTGTTTTAAATTTTTGCAAGTCTTTTTAATTAAAGACACCCGACTTCCTGTATTTCCTTCTGTAATATGTTGTTTTGGTTTAAATTTGAAGAAAATATCACCTTAGAGAGGTTTGTTGAAAAAGGGAGGTGTGTTTAAATAACCTCTTCAGATAATTATGAATATTCTTCTTTAATAACTTTTTGTTAGACCAGACCTGTGGAAATTTCTTTAGTTTTCATTCAAATGTGGAAACTGAATCTATGTCAACACATTTTTTATAGTGTTATATTAAAATTCACTGGTGTATTTTGCACTGTGAATAGATCTTTCATCAGTCTGTGATTTTGTAACATTAAACATTGGTTGTTTTAAAGATACTGGTTTACTGAATTAAACAGATCATTCAAATATAAAAATCACCTTTATAAATGTCAACAACTATTGAATTAGAAAAGTCTTTAAATATTAGAAAGTTATCTGGCTTAAATGGGTGGACATAGGGTTTTCAGTTTTCTAATTTTCTCTTGAAATCCTGAATTTCACAACAAATATTGTCAAGTTTCTTTCCTTTCACTGATAGAGTTCATTCATTTTGGGAAAATGGCTGTCAGATATCCACATCTGAATATCTTGTCCTGTCATTCACTTAGTTCTTGATGATTAGAAAGTCAGATTGAGCCTGAAAATCACACAATTCACAATTTATGAGTACTTCTTCTGCATATAACCAATGAACTCGAGTATGCAGCATAAATACTTTATACAAAATCCTCTGTATTCTCACAGAATATTTAAAAATGTGTACTCAAGAGGTAAGGCTTAATAAAATTAATAATCTTTACTGCTTCACTCAATGCACTGTTAAGGGAAACTGGCTCTTTAAATCCAAGAATGCCATGACGACTGATTTTGATGGTTAACGTTGCCTTGATTTGCAGTGAGACACAAACTGCTGTTTCATTCTAATTGCATTTGCACAAAGGCAAACATCAATGCAATGAGAAGACTAGTAATATTTTGAGATTATTATAAAAACAATTTGACCTTGTAGACCCCCTGAAAGTGTCTCAAGGAATCCTTAGGAACCAGAAGACTGTGTTTTGAGAACTACTGATCTAGTTCATATCTGAAGAAGCCAAATCTCTATTGTCACTAAAATAGAGTTTCCATATACTGATATGCAGGAGCTACATCAAAAAGTGTTAACAGCGCTCTGTTGTTAGACAGAGAGGGTGGAACTGTTCCTTCATGGTATGGATTTGAAACCAAGAACTTCCAAAAGAGCTGGACGGGAGATGGGAGGGAGACATACAATGAGAAGTAAGAATAGCCTTTCAGTAGGTACCACTGCCTCCCTCAATATATTCACCTCTATTATTTATCTGTATTTTGAAAAATGAGGGAAAAAATTCATTTTTTTTTCTTTTATCATTCTTCAGTTTGAAATAGGGAAGTGCACAGGCAAATTCATTCATTATATTTTAGTGTAGTAGAAAGGGCCCTGAACTAGGAATAATGTACAGTATTGATTTCCAACTTAGCCACTCTTGCTTGGCTTGCTATGAATCATACCACTTCCAAGTCTAATTTCCTACTTTAAACAATTAGGAGTTTGAGATAGAGGATTTCTTAACTGCATCCTAGCTCCAAGTATATCTATATGTAATGTGCTGGCTAGAACAGACTCCTGAGGGTCAGTTATACACATCTTCTCCCAACTCTGTGTTTAGTGACATTAGCTTGAAATCTGCTATTATGGGAACATTTGCACCATAGAAAATGGAAAATGCTATAAATAGAAGCTTAAAAAAAATCCAATTTATCAGTACAGCACAGTCTATCTATTTAATTCTCTTGTGCTATGGAACACATATGTAATAACTGGAAACTTGCTATGGTGCTCAACTCATAGAAAATCTCAACAGATCTTGGGACGGCATGGGATTCACACACTGTTCAGTTTGACTTGGAAGTTCTTTCTTAATTATCATATGCAATTTAGCTAAACTAGTCTGTGTTCTTATACTTTGTCGAAAGAAAAAATAAAAAGTAATAGGGACGTGAAAGTTTTCTAAACATATGTCAAAATTCCTTTAAATTTTTTCTTTTTTATTTCTTCAGATTTATGACCTATTGATACATTTCTTCCATTTAATAAAACTTAAAAGTTAAGTTCCTCTGGTCTGTCTGAAATAGTAACTAACCTACTGTTTCAATTCAGAATCTAGATGCATAAATAAATAATGGAGTCAATAACTTAAAGTAACAATCCTTAACATAAATGGTCTGTGCCTCTTACCAAGACTCCTAAATGACAATCTATCCTCTGTGTCTTAAAAAAAATTTTTTGACCACCCAGAGTAGAGGAATACTAGAGAAAGAATAGGAAAAAAATGATGGAACAGGCAGAGAAGAAGCATTTCCCAATCAAATAAGAAACTTTAGCTACTTTTAAAGCTCAATGCCCTGTAGAACTATTTTCTCATTTGGAAAAATACTGTCTCATATCCCATTCCTGTCATGCTCACCGTCTCCATACCCAGTTGTCATAACGTCCCAGTCTGACATGGAAAAAATGTTCCAGTTTGCCTTTGGAAATGTGATTCAGTCTTGCTGGCAGGGATTCCTTTGAAAGATCCTTGACCCATTCTCAGGATGCTCTCAGTTTGCCAGAAGCAAGCAATAGAAAGGATGGGGTTTCACAAAGAGAGAATTCAGGGGGCTTCATGAGTATAATTCCTCTTCAGGGCTGCCCTCACACGTCTGCCAAGACCCAGCACAGTGCTTTCATGAGGGCACCTAGTCTTCTCTTTCAAACATATCCAGTTACTCAGGCTCCAAGCTATGAAGTAGGGCTTCAGTAAGCATGGTCGTTCTTGGGAACCTTTAGAGAAGCAGACATTGACAGGTAATGTCACAACTGCCTATCACTATTCAACAGGGTTGATCTCTGGACATGCACAGTGTTGCTTTTAAGTCCTGCTGATTTGGATTCAGTTTTTCCCTTTTAGCATTTTGCCTGAAATTTCTGTTTGACTTGGAACTCCCCAACCACCAAATTAAGTGAAATGAGCTTGATAAAAAAAAAAAAAAGTTCATTGAAATTTACCACAGCCATTTGAAGAAACTTCCAATAAAACCAGAAAGAAAGCCAATGGCCATTTGCCCAGTGACATAAAACAAAAAGCAACCCACTAGGAGATGAAATTAAAACACTAAGGAAATCAGGGATAGGAATAATCCAACTTTCTACAGTTTCCACTTATCTAAAATTCAGGCCTTCCCAAGAGTTAGCAAAATCCATCTGGAAGAGTACTCACTACACTTCCCATCAGAGGGGAACTTGCTTGTATTTTGCCAATAATGGAGTATTAAACAAATACATATACAACCAAACCAAACCCCATAAAAAACACAAAGGAGTAAATAATTGGGTCCTGTAAGCCACTCTGTCTCACACAGTGATCACCAAAGTGAGTAAAACTCCATTTTTGTTCTCTGTGGCTCTGTTCCACATTTGTAGAAGAGATACACAGATAAGATGGGTGTAATATGGGGTAGAAGGATTTATTCTGTCAGAATAATGATATACCCATTTTTGAAATACATTTCATTTTTCATAAAATGAGAAAGGTTCAGCATGGCACCAGATGAGTGATTAAAAAATACAGGCTTAATAAAGAAAGCTACAGTAGTAGAGAATGAACTCACACTGGTTTTATCTCTACAACCTATTTTAAAAACCCACACTAGAAAAATATTCCATGCAAACAGAGACCAAAAGAAAGCAGGAGTAGCAATACTCATATTACATAAAATAGACTTTAAAACAAAGGCTGTGAAAAGAGACAGAGATGGATACTACATAATGATCAAAGGATCAATCCAAGAAGAAGATAGAACAATTATAAATATATATGCACCCAACATAGGAGCACTGCAATATGTAAGACAAATGCTAACAAGTATGAACGGGGAAATTAACAATAACACAATAATAGTGGGAGACATTAATACCCCACTCACACCTATGGATAGATCAACTAAACAGAAAATTAACAAGGAAACACAAACTTTAAATGAAACAATAAATCAGTTAGACCTAATTGATATCTATAGGTCATTTCACCCCAAAACAAATGAATTTCACCTTTTTCTCAAGTACAGTCTTAATAAATCCTGGAACCTTCTCCAGGATAGATCACATCCTGGACCATAAATCTAGCCTTGGTAAATTCAAAAAATTGAAATCATTGCAATCATCTTTTCTGACCACAATGCAGTAAGATTAGATCTCAATTACAGGAGAAAAACTATTAAAAATTCCAACATATGGAGGCTGAACAACACACTGCTGAATAACCAACAAATCACAGAAGAAATCAAAATATGCATAGAAATGAATGAAAATGAAAACACAACAACCCAAAACCTATGGCACGCTGTAAAAGCAGTGCTAAGGGGAAGGTTCATAGCAATAAAGGCTTACCTTAAGAAACAGGGAAAAAAAATAACCTAACTCTACACCTAAAGGAACTAGAAAAGGAAGAAATGAAGAACCCCAGGGTTAGTAGAAGGAAGAAATCTTAAAAATTAGGGCAGAAATAAATGCAAAAGAAACAAAAGAAACCATAGCAAAAATCAACAAAGCCAAAAGCTGGTTCTTTGAGAAGATAAATAAAATTGACAAACCATTAGCCAGACTCATCAAGAAAAAAAAGGAGAATAATCAGATGAACAAAATTAGAAATGAAAATGGAGAAATCACAACAGAAAACACAGAAATACAAAGGATCATAAGAGACTACTATCAGCAACTATATGCAAATAAAATGGACAACTTGAAGAAGTGGACAAATTCTTAGAAAAGTACAACTTTCCAAAACTGAACCAGAAAGAAGTAGAAGATCTTAACAGACCCATCACAAGCACGGAAATTGAAACTGTAATCAGAAATCTTCCAACAAACAAAAAGCCCAGGACCAGACGGCTTCACAGCTGAGTTCTACCAAAAATTTAGAGAAGAGCTAACACCTATCCTACTCAAACTCTTCCAGAAAAATTGCAGAGGAAGGTAAACTTCCAAACTCATTCTATGAGGCCACCATCACCCTAATACCAAAACCTGACAAAGATACCACCAAAAAAGAAAACTACAGGTCAATATCACTGATGAACGTAGATGCAAAAATCCTTAACAAAATTCTAGCAAACAGAATCCAACAATATATTAAAAAGATCATACATCATGACCAAGTGGGCTTTATCCTAGGGATGCAAGGATTCTTCAATATCTGCAAATCAATCAGTGTAATACACCACAGTAACAAATTGAAAAATAAAAACCATATGATTATCTCAATAGATGCAGAGAAATCCTTAAAAAAAAATTCAACATCCATTTATGATAAAAAACCTCCAGAAAGCAGGAATAGAAGGAACATACCTCAAAATAATAAAAGCTATATATGACAAGCCCACAGAAAACATTATCCTCAATGGTGAAAAATTGAAAACATTTCCCCTAAAGTCAGTAGCAAGACAAGGGTGCCCACTCTCACCACTACTATTCAACATAGTTTTGGAAGTTTTGGACATAGCAATCAGAGCAGAAAAAGAAATAAAAGGAATCCAGATTGGAAAAGAAGAAGTAAAACTCTCACTGTTTGCAGATGACATGATCCTCTACATAGAAAACCCTAAAGACTCTACCAGAAAATTACTAGAGCTAATCAATGAATATAGTGAAGTTGCAGGATATAAAATCAACACACAGAAATCCCTTGCATTCCTATACACGAACGATGAAAAAACAGAAAGAGAAATTAAGGAAACAATTCCATTCACCATTGCAACTAAAAGAATAAAATACTTAGGAATATATCTACCTAAAGAAACACAAAACCTGTATAGAAAACTATAAAACACTGGTGAAAGAAATCAAAGAGGACACATATAGATGAAGAAATATACTGTGTTCTTGGATCGGAAGAATCAATATAGTAAAAATGAGTATAATACCCAAAGCAGTCTATAGATTCAATGCAATCCCTATCAAGCTACCAATGGTATTTTTCAAGGAACTAGAACAAATAATTTCACAATTTGTATGGAAATTAAAAAAACCCCAAATAGCCAAAACAATCTTGAGAAAGAAGAATAGAACAGGAGGAATCAACCTGCCTGACTTCAGGCTCTACTACAAAGCCACAGTCATCAAGACAGTATGGTACTGGCACAAAGACAGAAATATAGATCAGTGGAACAAAATAGAAAGCCCAGAGATAAATCTACATACCTATGGACACCTTATCTTTGACAGAGGAGGCAAGAATATACAATGGAGAAAAGACAATCTCTTTAACAAGTAGTTCTGGGAAAACTGGTCAACCACTTGTAAAGAATGAAACTAGACCACTTTCTAACACCATACACAAAAACAAACTCAAAATGGATTAAAGATCTAAACGTAAGACCAGAAACTATAAAACTCCTAGAGGAAAACATAGGCAAAACACTCTCTGACATAAACCACAGCAGGATCCTCTATGACCCACCTCCCAGAATATTGGAAATAAAAGCAAAAATAAACAAATGGGACCTAATTAAGATTAAAAGCTTATACACAGTAATACAGGAAACTACAAGCAAGGTGAGAAGACAGCCTTCAGAATGGGAGAAAATAATAGCAAATGAAGCAATGGACAAAGAATTAATCTCAAAAATATACAAGCAACTCCTGCAACTCAATTCCAGAAAAAAAAAAAAAAAACAAAACGACCCAATCAAAAAGTGGTCCAAAGAACTAAACAGACATTTCTCCAAAGAAGACATACAGATGGCTAACAAACATGAAAAGATGCTCAACATCACTCATTATCAGAGAAATGCAAATCAAAACCACAATGAGGTACCATTTCACACCAGTCAGAATGGCTGCTATCCAAAAGTCTACAAGCAATAAATGCTGGAGAGGGTGTAGGGAAAAGAGAACCCTTTTACACTGTTGGTGGGAATGCAAACTAGTACAGCCACTATGGAGAACAGTGTGGAGATTCCTTAAAAAACTGGATATAGAACTGCCATATTACCCAGCAATCCCACTGCTGGGCATACACACTGAGGAAACCAGAGTTGAAAGAGACACATGTACCCCAATGTTCATTGCAGCACTGTTTATAATAGCCAGGACATGGAAGCGACCTAGATGTCCATCAGCAGATGAATGGATAAGAAAGCTGTGGTACGTATACACAATGGAGTATTACTCAGCCATCAAAAAGAATACATTTGAATCAGTTCTAATGAGGTGGATGAAACTGGAGCCTATTATACAGAGTGAAGTAAGCCAGAAATAAAAACACCAATACAGTATACTAACACATATTTATGGAATTTGGAAAGATGTTAATGATAACCCCCTATGCAAGACAGCAAAAGAGACACAGATGTATAGAACAGCCTTTTGGACTCTGTGGGAGAGGGCAAGGGTGGGATGATATGGGAGAAAGGCATTGAAACATGTAAATTATCATATGTGAAACGAATCGCCAGTCCAGGTTTGATGCATGATACAGGATCCTTGGGGCTGGTGCACTGGGATGACCTAGAGGGATGGGATGGGGAGGAAGGTGGGAAGGGGGTTCAGGATGGGGAACACATATACACCCATGGCAGGCTCATATCAATGTATGGCAAAACCAATACAATATTGTAAAGTAAAAAAATACATAAATGAATAAAACTGAAAAAAAAAAAAAAAAGGCACACACACTGAATGAGTTCTGGAGATCTACTGTGCTGCAAGCAAAACAAATTTTAAAAATCACCTTAAGAAATAAAATAAGAAAAAGGTAAAGAGTGAAAATATAATTAAAACAGTTAAAAATCACATCTCATTTTCAGTGTGTATGTATGTATGTGTAGTCTCTATATACGTTTATATGGCTTCCCTGGAGACTCAGACTGTAAAGAATCTGCCTGCAATGCAAGAGACACAGATTCAATCCCTGGGTTGGTGAGATCCCCTGGAAGAGGGCACAGCAACCCACTCCAGTATTTTTGCCTAGAGAATTCCATGGGCAGAGGAGCTTGGCAGGCTACAGTCCATGAGGTCGCAAAGAGTCAGACATGACTGAGCAACTAACCCTTTCACATGTATGTATAAGTAATATAAATAAAGTGCTCTCTGTGTAATAAACTCTCAGTAGAAATTTGATGATAAATAATTTGCTGAGGAATATATCATGTAGCCTTTAAATGCTGCCTTTGTGAGTATAATCAAAGACTGAGCAGTTCATTTTCACACATCAAATTTTAGTCTGTGATACGTGCAATAAACTTTATAGATATTTGGCATTCCCTCTCTCTATTCCATTTAATCATTGTATTAACATTTTCCTAGTAATTTTTCTTAGCTCTTTGTGTTTTCCTTCTCTCTTAAACCACATTCAAAAGTAGGATATCCCAGGGCTCTGGTATCTGATGATAAAGCACATTCACTAAATTTTTCACAAACAATACTCACAGTTATAAAATGTGTGCACATTTTTTTAGATATTTTTGTGTGGAAGAAGTTCTTTCATCATTTGTATCCCTTTGGGATATCTCAAGACCCCAACATCTGGTTAGTGGTTTCTTGAAAAGACACACTTTTTCAATACAAAATATTCCTTTGCTTAAAATAACAATAACAACTTAATTTTCATGTTTAGTAACTTAAAGGATTGTATAAAATTCACTTTTCCTTAATGAACGTCAGGTTTTACTCTATCACACATCAGTGCACCTGTTCTGAAATAGCATGAAATTTTAGCTTAAAAATATGTATGCAAATGAAAATTTGGCAAGTTAATAACAAAATGTGAAAATGTTGAAATACTCAATGAAAGCTGAAGAAATGATTTGGTAGTAGAAGCATGGATAGCATAAAACATTTATTGTGTATGGAAGAGGTACAGTTTTAATATTGATAAACTTGAATTTAAGCCTTGATTTTATCACTTTCACATTGGATACCTTTTTTTTTTTTTTTAATCCTTCTGACACTCAATTTTCTAATCTGTAAAACTGGTAGGCTCATACCTTGGACTTTTCATACATACTATTTTTTAAATAAACAATGCTTTAATGCTTACTCTTTGCCCGGCACTCTTCTGAGAACTTTTCAAATGTGATCTATTTAATTTTCATGGCAGACATTTGGAGTAAGCACTTTTAGTTTCTCTTTAATGAAAAAGAGACAGAGACATTTAAGCATGGTTATTTTTCACCTAGAAACCCTCAGTCAGTGACATACCAAGGTAGGTCAGTTGAGGTAGGGCATTCCAGGTTCCTATTAGGAGATAATTTAAGATTAATAATGTTGTTGTTCAGTTGCTCAGTCATTGTTCGACTCTTTGCAGCCCCATGGATGGCAGCGTGCCAGGGTTCTCTGTGCTTCACCATCTCCCAGAGCTTGCTCAAATTCATGTTCATTGAGTCGATGATGCCATCCAACCCTCTGTTGTCCCCTTCTCCTCCTGCCTTCAATCTTTCACAGCATCAGGGTCTTTTCTAATGAGTTGGCTCTTTACATCAGGTGGCCAAAGTACTGGAGCTTCAGCTTCAGGATCAGCCCTTCAACAAATAATCAGGGGTGATTTCCTTTAGGATTGACTTAATTAAATTAAATTAATAATGAAAGTGAAAGTGAACTTGCTTAGTCGTGTCTGATTGTAGCCTACCAGGCTCCTCCATCCATGAGATTTTCCAGGCAAGAGGACTGGAATGGACTGCCATTTCCTTATCCAGGGCATCTTCCCAACCCAGGGATTGATCCTAGGTCTCGTGCATTGCAGACAGACACTTTACCATCTGAGCCACCAGGGAAGCCCCAAATTAAATTAATATTAATAATTTATTATTGGATAACTTAATAAATTTATTATTAAATTTAAATTAATAATAAAACCAACTAAAAGTTGGTCTACATTTTATTATATCAGGCAATAGCAGTTCTAAACAACCTATGAGATATTATTCCCCTCAGGATGGATCACTTTCATCCTCCATTCCTAAATACTCATTTCCCTCTATATTTATAACAGTAGATTTTTAGTTAAAGTAAGAAAAATAAAATTATAGGTGCTTATAAAATGTTTGGAAATTTAGCAAAAATCTAAATAGATTCTAGGATTACAGATAGTCTTGAATGAGTTTGTATATGTAATATGTATATAATAGTATTAATAATATACAATATAGTTAATGTGTACATAGTATATATATATATATATATATATATATATACACACACATACACATGGCACATACATGCATGCATAGATACACACCTTTCTCTCTTATGATAATTAATGTATTCATGACATCTGCGTTTTGCCTTTATACTATACACATGATATTCACTGTAGATTAGACCATTTAGTAAAATTTTCATCTGTACTTTCCTCACCACATACTTCCTTTTCAGAACATGTGAATAGAAATTTTCAGATGAAGTTGCGGTTTAAAATATATGGCTCTTAATATAATCATAATAAAAACAACAACAAAAACAGACAAGTCTCACCTCCACTATGACTTGTTATATAGCATTGGCTTTCACTACATATGAGCATCAGTTCTTTTTTTTAAACTCTGGAAACAGGTGGAACAACACTTACAATGCAGGGTATGTCCTTGCTTGTATCAACAGTGCTCAAAAATGTTGCTCCGTTCAAATCTTCCTATTTTATTCCACTTCTCCAAAGATGAAAATACCTTAAAATAGTCCCATAGAGTAGCAATCTTTAAATTTCTTCTCCAGTGGGTTGCTGTCTTTAGAAAGACCCTAAATGAGATTTGGAGTTGGATTCATTTTCAATATCTGCAGGTGAAGTCTGGCCTAACTAGCACACATAGTAGATTCATCCAGATGAGATTATAACTGGAAGTCTGTAAATTTCTGGCTATGCTTATGTCAGTGTCATGAGGCATCTGGGAAGGAAGCCTGTTCATTTTTGAAAAAGGCAACAAAAAATTTCCAGTATGTTTTTATTATATAGTTATTTTGGAATAAAGGATAAACAAAAGCTATATTTCAACGTTAAAAAGATGTTGATGTATACTCAGAATTTTTTGAGTATGCCAAAAGAAATAGAACATTCCCTTGCAAGAGTGTGTACTGAAATGAAATAAAACAAATGGTTCTTTATTTATTTATGTAAGGCTAGACATTGGGTATATTGCATCATTTAAGCTTTATCCTTACACTTCATTACCTACTAAAAATGAGCCCTGTTTGTAAGTATTTGTATAATCAGTGATGAGCTGTGCTTTGAAATGGAGTGCTGCAGATTAAGCAGTAGAAGAAAAAAAAAAATGGAAAATTGTACTTGATCTTTTGAAATATCAGAGAATAATTACTTCAAAATAGGGAATTTCCTCAGCTCCGAGTTCAAAAATCTTAGGAATACTCTATTTCCCCAGTGTACTGACCCACAGATCACATGTTGATAGCTTGGAAATAGCATTTCCAGTTGTTAAAACAGATTTTTTAAAAATTTTGGAATTTAGGAAGAGCTGGAAGTCAAATTTGAAGGCCTTTGTTCTTGAATTTTCTCCTTTTTCAGTGGGGTAAAATTCAAATTCCCTTTAGCTTAACACTAAATACCCACCACAACTTGTCTGGGCCTAAGCCTTTAGGGCTACAGTCCATGGGGTCACAAAGAGTTGGACACAACTGAATGAGTAACATGCCACACACACACGCACACACATGCATGCGTGCGTGTGCGCACACACACACAGACAAACACACACACACCCCTTCCTTCATACTGCTTTCCTTTGTCAAACCCCCACTCTGGCTGGGGCGGGATCTATACTGCTCCCTCCCACCTCTACCAAAATGAAGAATGTGTTTTTATGGCTTCTATGCCTTTGTAGAGGCTGTTCTTCCTACTAACAATCCCCCTCTGTTTCTCCCTAGATGTTCATTAAGTGTGAGTTTAACTTTTACCTTTCCCATGGAAAATTTTATCTCCCCTCTAAATTGCAGCATTCTTTCCTGCAAAATAAACCTGGAGAGTTCACATAATGTATATTGAAATTATTCCTTAAAACTTTGCTAAACTTTTCCACATACATAAATTCTATCATTCCAACCACATGGCATGCAGCTTAGGATAAATAGTATGGATTTGACTTTTTTCAGGATGCTCACCACGGTGGTATGAGAAATGTAGGCACGGAATATTAGGTGTGGAAGGAGGGGGGCATTACAGTGCTGTGCTATACCTCTTCAGACTATTTGGCATATACAAGTTGAGTTTTAGTTTCAGTGGAGACTTCCTGCACTTCAATGCTAGGCTTTGTGTTTCAGTACAGTTTATCTGAGAGCTCTGTATTGGAATTTGTCACAAAGTACAAATATTTAAAATGTGAAATGGGTTTCTTTTTTACACTGTTTCTTGGGTTATATTTTCCTAGGGTAACTCAAGGGGACAGGGTTATGACTGGACAAGATAAAGATTTAAGCATTTCTATTCCCCTAGCTGACTACATCTGACACTTCCCCCAATTTCCAGGACATGTAACAATGAAGAATAGGTATCCCTAGACACTTTTGGGGAATGAATGTGGGAACATGTCAGGTTGGGAAATGTAAGTCAACTATCTGGCCTTTAGCCACATGCTCCCCTTTCCTCTGATAGAGCATTGTTAAAGAGAGGATTGCCTCTGGACTATTAGATGAAAGGCAATTTGGGACCTCAGATTGTCCAGAAGTGACCACCACTAATCCATATCAGAGTTTTGAGAGAATTAGAACCCCCCTGATCTTGCCCAAAGCACTAAGGTTTAGGGAGCTGAAAGTGGGCTGATTTCAGTGTCCACTTATCCCCATGGTGGGGTGCTCTTGGGCAGGATAGAACCTACATAAATACTGAGGTATTCAAGGTAGACCTTGAATGAGAATATACAGAGAATGTGAATATGTTGGTTTAATTTTTTTGTCTTTTTTAAAAGTATTTTTCCTCATGAGAACTGCCATTATGTAAAGTATAATTAAATATAAACATTATACTTTCTAATCTTATAATAATTTCCTGATAAATATACTTGATAAAATAGTCTGTAGATTATATTACAGTCTATTGCAGTTGGCTCTCCTGGCCTCCTATTTATTTACCACAACTCTATTTGATCATTTTTAGGATGGAAATAACCTGATCTTAATTCTTTGAATAAAAAGAGGTTGGCAAACTTCTTTTATGAGTAAATGGAAAGGGTTTCGCAAGGCAGCATATGTAAAAAAGAAACATAAATCCTAACCCTTCACTCTCTTAAAAGGGAATTAAGGTCAGCATTCTTAGAGCAGCCAACTGAAGTGGTGCTGAGTTCAGACACTCTTTGGAAATGGAACCAAACAGCTGACTTTCACTAGAGAAAAAGCCATTTCAAGAGTTGGGTGTTAAGCACTGGTGATATCCTTCCAAGTCTTTAAATAGGTCACCTGTCTCTTAAAAGAATAATGAGACACCCAAAAAAAAAGAAAAAAGAAAAGAAAGAATTATCACAACCCTCATTTATTTAATTATTTATTTATACTCTATTGTAAGATAAAGTAAGTCAGATTTTTCCCCAAAGCCTAAGTTATCCCTTAGGGGAAAGTGAGGCATTTAGAAAAATCTAGTAAGTCTTCAGGGTTCCCTGGTAGTTCAGCTGGTAAAGAATCCATTTGCAATGTGGGAGACCCCGATTCGATCCCTGGGTTGGGAAGATCCCCTGGAGGAGGGCATGGCAACCCACTCCCGTATTATTGCCTGCAGAATCCCCATAGACAGAGGAGCCTGGTGGGCTGAAGTCCAAGGGGTTGCAAAGAGTCGGACACAACTGAGTAACTAAGCACAGTAAGTCTTCAGTTCATCAGAAATTAATGATGCACTAAAGAAGATATTCAAGAGAGCCTCAGAAAGAAAATCAGGGTAGACCATATCAAACTTGTGTTTATCCAGGCTCAAATGGCAAGTAGTGTCTTTTTAGAGAAGAAATGCTTCTAGGAATGCTCTCATGGACATCATTTCACTCCTTAAATCTACATTTCATCTTCCAACATGACAAACATGATTGTACTCAGATGCCCCATCGATGCATTTGTGATCCAATTCCCTCTGTGGTCAACTGTCTGTTTTTCACATTTGAGCGTATTTCAGAATTCAACTTCTCTATCTTAAATATGATGTTATGACTTACATATACAATGGCAGAAAGATAGTGTTCCTTTAAAACTTTATGTATTTTATTCTGATTGCATAAAATGAATTCTTCTTTCCACAAAGCTCAATCTATTTTGTACTTGACTAAAAATAGCCTTAAAGTTAATTCCCACTTAAGAGAGTAGGGAATTGAGATACTGAAAAGAAGTTAGGAAATGGAAAAGGATTTACACTTTGTCAAAGAGGCCATTTTTAGCACCTTATCACAGCAATAACATAAACTCTTTGTAAAGTTAGTTTTGACAGCATTGGGATTATCACATTTTTCTATCTGAGATAAACTTTTGTCTGTATTCATCATTTATATAACTGTCTCGAACAATTTAGCTTGACAATAAACTAATTCACATTGTAATTGCATATGATAGTTTACAAAGCTTTCACGGTGATACCTGGCTGTGTCTGGTGATCAGGCTCATGTCTTCTGCTTGGTGCTTCTAGGTGCATGTACAGCAAATAAAACACACAGATCCAGGGGAAACATACATCACAGGTAGTGCCGGTGAGCTAGTAACCAAGAGGAAAGTACATGTTGTTGGTTCTACCTTACAGGGAAGCAAATGAGAGTCAGAGAATTGGATCCTAGTCTTTAATAGGTGATTGAATCTCTATGAGACCTTCTTTTCTCTGGACCATGGTCTTTAAAGAAAAGGAATTTCAGGAAAATGGTAGCCATGGTCCTTTCCAGGGTGTACTTTATGAGAATGTCTGTTTGTGCTTTGTAAATATAGCCAAATTTAAGTTACCTGGTAAATAGTAGAGTTAAAATAAAATTAGCAATTTCAGCCTCTGCCTCTTAATAGAATTCTGGATAAAAGTTAGATAAATCAATTTGGCTTTATACTATGATTGTAATTTTAGGAGCACCAAAGAAGTCACATCTTAAATAACCCCACAACATTTCCTAAAGTCATTTTCTTACATCCTTTTACTAACTACACACACACACTTGTTCAAAAATTGTAACAATTATTTATATCAGTGGTTCTTAACTAGGCATGATCTTGACTTCCAGTAAACATTTGGCAATGTCTGGAAACATTTTTGATTGTCACAGTGGGGTTGCCATTGGTGTCTAGTGGTTGGAGGCCAGTAACACTGCTGAACATTCTAGTGCGTAAGATACAGTGTATTCACACACACACACACAAAACACTGTTCTGACTGTCAGTATGCTGAAGTTGAGAAGCACTATTTAAATTTATAGATACTTGAACAATGATCTTAACATCATAAAACAAGTTACTTTTTTTTTCTAGAAGTTTCAGTTTGAGTTCATATGACATAAGTAAGATACATGTATTTTCAATTATAAAACTTTTATTTCAGCTTATAATGCTGCACAAGATCCCAAAAGTCAGTATTTAATTGAGTAAACAAGTGTCTTTTAGAAATTAAAATAGCCAGAAGAGTAGTAAATTAGAAACCACTCATTCATGCCTTTGTGTGAATTAATGCAATGAGAAGTTATTGCAAGGAAAGACAGACTTGGGTAGATGTCGTGGTAGAGGGGTTTAGGCAGCTGGATGGCAGTATGATTGGGTAGATGTCGTGGTAGAAGGGTTTAGGCAGCTGGATGACAGTATGAGAGTCTTAAGCCCTCCTTAGGAGAAGTGCTTAGGAAGCACTCAGGAAGGACGATGGTGCCCAGTTTGACTACTTTTCAAATTTCAAAGACTAGCCCCACCATAAGCTACAAAAAATAGCAGAACTCACATATGTGAGTTTCAGTTCTTTTCTCTTTTCTAATTCAACTTCAAGTGGGATGTCTGATTTTTAAAATAGCCAATAATTAATTGAGGAGAATAAGAGTAAAGGAGATGCTGATGGATTATAGATTGGTTGACAAGTTGTTATATTAACTGCTTGAGTTTAGGAAGCTTCTTATCTACACTATATAGTTTGACTTCAAAATCTAATTTAAAACTATTAGATTTCCTATGCCATTCATGGTTTAGTTTGCTTCTCTTCTTTCTTTAGTGTTTTCCAATCTGAGTTTTCTGTTACCTTTCCATTATTGCTATTAAAGGTTCTGTGTAACACATACAGACAAAAACCTATTGAGCTAGCATCCTACAGAGTTTATGATCTACTTATATTGTCTCTTGTTGTCTAACAAATTGTGCCAAAATTTAGTAGTTTAAAACAGCAAACATTTATCATCTCACATAGCTTCTGAGAATCATGGATCTGGATCTGGGGGCAATTTAACTGAGTGTTTCTGGCTCCAGGTCCTTTGTGAGGTTACAGTTAAGCCTCTTAACTGGGCTGCAGTCTCTGAAGACCTGACTGAGATGGAGGGCCCATTCTGAGCTCATTCACCTGGCTGCTGGTCAGAGGCTTCAGTTTCTCGCTGTGTGGACCTCTCTGTGGGGCTGCTTATGACAGGACTTACCCCAGAGTGAATAGTGGTGGGAGAGCAAAGAAGCCGTAGTGTCTTCTGGAGCGACTCATCATCTCTGCTGCCCTGTTCTCTTTGTCACACAGACAACTCTAGTAGAATGCAGGAGAAGACTAAACATGAATACAAAGAACAGGAAGAGGGGATCACTGGATCATCTTATAGGCTGATTACCATGCTGATGTTGTCTTTCAATATAATAACCATCCAGAACCCTTCCTATTGCAATGTCCGTATGTAACAACATACAAATAAGCTCTGTAACTGGTCGCTTAAAATAATGATAGCAAGTTTTATTGGGGGAAAAAAGTGTTCTAAAAAGAACTTCATTGAATTTGTAGAAAATATGTACAATGATCATTTAAAAAAAATATGTTTGATTCTGCTAGTTTCTTTATTGTACAGAAATAGTTTTTGTGCTCCTTAAGTCAGAAGCCTGTCTAGTCTGCCCTGAATATCAACTTTAGGCTTTTTGGTGGTATATGAAGTGTGATTTTGAGTGAGAGAAAAGATTGACTTTTAAACCCTGATTTTTCCATTTCCTGGCTTCACAGTCAGAGCCAAGTTTCAAATGCTTCATCTATAAAATAGATGTATATAGCACTCATCTCTAATGGTTGTTTTGAGGTCTAAAGGCTATGATGTGAATGAACTATTCAGCACATTTCCTCACGCATAGTGAGGGCATAATAAATAGTAGCCATGAACATCAGCTTCCAGTCCAGTGTATTTTTGAACATCATGACCATTAATAGGTTGTGAAACTAAAATAATTGGTTCAGTAAAATTTTTTTGGAAAAATGAAATAAAATTGAACAGTACAGAAAATATAAAAATCTCAGAGGATCAGAGACCTGAGTTATAATCCTTAGCTGTGTCACTGAAGTAAACATTGTTCCATTAAACTTGTTTCTTATTTGTGTCTACATGCAAGCTTGTGTGTGTCTGTATGTTTGTGTGTGTGTGTGTGTGTGTGTGTGTGTGTGATATTTGTTCCTTATCCTGATTAAAACTATACCTTTTACTGTGGGTCCTTGGAAGAAGAACTATGACAAACCTTCAGAGAAGGTTTGAAATGGAAAAATCAGGGTTTAAGGTTTGTCACAGACAAACAAAGCAGAGAAATCACTTTGCCGACAAAGATCCGTACGGTCAAAACAGTGGTTTTTCCAGTAGTCATGAATGGATGTGAGGGTTGAGACCATAAGGAAGGCTGCACACCAAAGAATTGATGCTTTTGAATTGTGGTGCTACAGAAGACTCTTGAGACAGAAAGAAGTTCAAACCGGTCAATCCTAAAGGAAATCAACCCTGAATATTCATTGGAAGGACTGATGCTGCAGCTGAGGCTCCCATACTCTGGCCATCTGTTAAGAAATGCAAACTCATTGGGAAAGACCCTGATGCTGGGAAAGAACAAGGGCAGGAGGAGAAGAGGGCAGCAGAGGATGAGGTGGTTGGATGGTGTCACTGACTTAAAGGACATGAATTTCAGCAAACTCCAGAAGATAGTGAAGGACGGGGAAGCCTGGCGTGCTGCAGTCTATGGTGTTACAAAGAGTCGGACATAACTTTGTGACTGAACGACAACACTCAAAAAATGAGAAAGCCACTACTTTAGCCTTACTTTGTTACAATTGTGTTTTCTTTTAAGAATCAGATCAGATCAGATCAGATCAGTCACTCAGTCATGTCCGACTCTTTGCGACCCCATGAATCGCAGCACACCAGGCCTCCCTGTCCATCACCAACTCCCGGAGTTCACTGAGACTCACGTCCATCGAGTCAGTGATGCCATCCAGCCATCTCATCCTCTGTCGTCCCCTTCTCCTCCTGCCCCCAATCCCTCCCAGCATCAGAGTCTTTTCCAATGAGTCAACACTTTGCATGAGGTGGCCAAAGTACTGGAGTTTCAGCTTTAGCATCATTCCTTCCAAAGAAATCCCAGGGACAATCTCCTTCAGAATGGACTGGTTGGATCTCCTTGCAGTCCAAGGGACTCTCAAGAGTCTTCTCCAACACCACAGTTCAAAAGCATCAATTCTTTGGTGCTCAGCCTTCTTCACAGTCCAACTCTCACATCCATACATGACCACAGGAAAAACCATAGCCTTGACTAGATGGACCTTTGTTGGCAAAGTAATGTCGCTGCTTTTGAATATGCTATCTAGGTTGGTCATAACTTTCCATCCAAGGAGTAAGCGTCTTTTAATTTCATGGCTGCAGTCACCATCTGCAGTGATTTTGGAGCCCAGAAAAATAAAGTCTGACACTGTTTCCACTGTTTCCCCATCTATTTCCCATAAACTGGTGGGACCGGATGCCATGATCTTTGTTTTCTGAATGTTGAGCTTTAAGCCAACTTTTTCACTCTCCTCTTTCACTTTCATCAAGAGGCTTTTGAGTTCCTCTTCAGTTTCTGCCATAAGGGTGGTGTCATCTGCATATCTGAGGTTATTGATATTTCTCCCAGCAATCTTGATTCCAGTTTGTGTTTCTTCCAGTCCAGCGTTTCTCATGATGTACTCTGCATATAAGTTAAATAAACAGGGTGACAATATACAGCCTTGACGAACTCCTTTTCCTGTTTGGAACCAGTCTGTTGTTCCATGTCCAGTTCTAACTGTTGCTTCCTGACCTGCATACAGATTTCTCAAGAGGCAGATCAGGTGGTCTGGTATTCCCATGTCTTTCAGAATTTTCTACAGTTTATTGGGATCCACACAGTCAAAGGCTTTTGCCTAGTCAATAAAGCAGAAATAGATGTTTTTCTGGAACTCTCTTGCTTTTTCTATAATCCAGCGGATGTTGGCAATTTGATCTCTGGTTCCTCTGCCTTTTCTAAAACCAGCTTGAACATCAGGAAGTTCATGGTTCACATATTGCTGAAGCCTGGCTTGGAGAATTTTGAGCATTACTTTACTAGCGTGTGAGATGAGTGCAATTGTGCGGTAGTTTGAGCATTCTTTGGCATTTCCTTTCTTTGGGATTGGAATGAAAACTGACCTTTTCCAGTCCTGTGGCCACTGCTGTTTTCCAAATTTGCTGGCATCTTGAGTGCAGCACTTTCACAGCATCATCTTTCAGGATTTGGAATAGCTCAACTGGAATTCCATCACTTCCACTAGCTTTGTTCATAGTGATGCTTTCTAAGGCCCACTTGACTTCACATTCCAGGATGTCTGGCTCTAGGTCAGTGATCACACCATCATGATTATCTGGGTCGTGAAGATCTTTTTTGTACAGTTCTTCTGTGTAATCAACCTTATTCTGTTCTAGTGAGTTTATCCCTCTGAATATTTTGGAAATTGGACTATTTAATACCTCTTTGCTGGAGAGCCTCTTCTTTAGAATTGCATCTAAAAATGAAGTTCCAGTACACACAGAGCCATGATCTTCCTGTATTATACCATTAGATGTGCCCCAGACCAGTGTGTGACTCATTTCTTTGTACCCAATAGCATGGTCATTGTAGATGCATTAATGGTAGGTGTCACAGCAGGAAGCTCAGAAATCTCAAAAGACTTACTTGTTTGGAATCTTTTGTGTAGCAAGTTTCCACAGCGACTTTTTTAGTCATATGGTTAAATAAAGACGTGCTAAGTCCCCAAGGTTTATGAAATTGTAAACGTCAATCTGTCTCAAAGGAAGCATGCTTTTCATGGGAGAAACTACACTTGAGGCCTTACATTCTCAAGTTCGCCAAATGTCTAGTAGTGAACCATGCAAGTAAATGCTGTTTATATTGTTTTAATATATTTTCTTTGTCTTAAATTTTTATTGATAGTTATCATTGGTGGTTTGTAATGCTTCATCTTCAATTTATCAATCAATTTATCTGAAAACAAAACAAAACCTAAACACTTGCAATACTGTTGCTTTCAGATCCCTGTCATCATAAGTAAAGTGATGAACACTTTTATAAGGTGAATAATTTTATACTTTATCTGCTTTTAAGTCAGATGTTCAGCTGGTTGAACTAGCTATAATGTTTAAAATTTTAAAGAGAAGACTTTTTTTAAAGAGAAAGACTTTTCTTTCGCTTTTGTAACCTTCCCCTAATTCCACCCTCTCCTCCTGGCCCCAGTATTTTTATGAAAGACATCTGGGAACTTTATTCACTGCAGTCTTACACTTTATTCCTTGCTGGCCTAGCAATTCAGAGTCTAATCATCATCAAAATCATAATTGTAGATATTTTTGGGTTAAAATTGCTCATGGAGAAAGCGTCCTCTGAAGGTTTGAAACAACTAGCACATGTTGTACAAGAGGTTTCTTTACACCCTGTGGCCATAATGTCTGGAAGAATTACTGAATATATGTAATAAATGGCTTTCTGACATTACATTAAAATACAATAAAACATTATTATCTGTTCCCAGACATTTTGGCCACCCTACAGCACATGGATTTCTGAGACAGTGTAAATAGGAAAGATACAGTTCTCTAAGAATGAAGATTTGCAAAACCCTTTAGCATTAGGCAAGCAGTAGTATCAGAGATTGACAACATGCTGTAATGAATCTTTTATCTTTGTATGCCTGTGGTTTACAAAATATTTTTACTTTAGCTTTATAAAACTGTTTTGATGTACATCTAGTGTACAGATGAGGAAATCAAGGCTCAGAATAGTGAAGCAGCTTCTTCATAGTCACAATGCTCAGTGATAGGAAGCTATGTCTCTAAGAACAAATTCCTCATCAATTTTTCCTTTTTAACTCTACCATACCATCACTTAGTCAGGTTTCCCTGGTGGCTCAGATGGTAAAGACTCTGCCTGCAATGCAGAAGATCCAGGTTCGATCCCTGGGTCGGGAAGATTACCTGGACTAGGGAATGGGTACCCATTCCAGTATTCTTGTTTGGGAAATCCTATGGACAGAGAAGCCTGCAGGCTATAGTTCATGTGGTCGCAAAGAGTTGGACACAACTGAACAACTAACATTTTCATTTTCACTTTTCACCATCTCTTACGTCCATATCTGCTGAGAAAGTTTAAACCCATTCCTTTCCATTAGAAACTTATTATTTTATTTTTCAATGTAGGTATTTTCATAATATTCCCTTTTTAATCCTTGAACAATACTATGTTGTAGGTGCATTATTATTCCCGTTTTCTAGATGCAGAAGCTGAGGCACAGAGAGGGAAGGCAATTTGCTTAACCTTACACAGTTAATCAATTGCTAGTATAAAGCTATCAGAATCCAAAACTTGCTCTTTTATCTTATACACTGCTTCTTCTCACATACTGCAGCTGCTGCTAAGTCGCTTCAGTCATGTCCGACTCTGTGCGACCCCATAGATGGCAGCCCATCAGGCTCCACCGTCCCTGGGATTCTCCAGGCAAGAACACTGGAGCGGGTTGCCATTTCCTTCTCCAGTGCATGAAAGTGAAAAGTGAAAGTGAAGTCACTCATCGTGTCCGACTCTTAGCGACCCCATGGACTGCAGCCTACCAGGCTCCTCCGTCCATGGGATTTTCCAGGCAAGAGTACTGGAGTGGGGTGCCATTGCCTTCTCCGTCTCACATACTGGTGGCTATAAATCTGAATTCAGTAAGGGAAGTAAGGTAATGGCTAGTTTGAACCATTAATTATCTTCTCATTGAGATATATATATTTACACTGGAGAATTTTCACTTCTAATAGATTTTCAGACTGCTTCTCCTAACTTGACTGTCAACCAAAGTATAAGTATCTGTCATTTGTATAGCATCTTAGAGCTGACCACGTGTTTTCACATACTTATTTCATTGATCATGACAACAAACTTATGAGATACTTAGGACAGGTATAATTAACAGGATGATTTTCCTGATGAGAAATATTTATCTCAGAGGAGAAAAAGACTATACAGTTCGTATGGCTGATAAGTGAAAAAAAAATCACCCAGATCTCCTGATGATACATCCTGGGAACTCTCTGTGAAAACAAAAGTGAAGTTGCTCAGTTGTCTCCGATTCTTTGCGACCCTACCAGGCTTCTCCGTCCATGGGATTTTCCAGACAAGAGTACCAGACTGGGTTGCCATTTCCTTCTCCAGGAGATCTTCCCAACCCAGGGATCAAACCCAGGTCGCCCGCATTGTAGGCAGACGTTTTGCCCTCTGAGCCACGAGGGAAGCCTGTAACACTATGCTAAAGATTAACCAGCACCCTGTAAGGTTCCACCTGCTTATGTAGGTTTACCAAGAGCTTTCTTCCTCTTTGGAAGAAGTCAGATAGGCCATAATGAATCTTAACTGTTGATAGGAGAAACCCTTAAATCTGGGCTAATAGACATCATGTGTAGATGTGTATTAGTACAGACTTTGGACTCTGGATTTAGAAAAGGCACAGCAAGAGTTCTGGTTCTGCTGTGAGCTCTAATTCACTGTTTCTTTGGTGGAAGTTAGCCTGTTTTTTTATTCTCCATTTCTACAGATGAAAATGTTGTAAGAAAACAAATGTATGATATCCTGCTATGATGATGATTTTCTGGCAAACTCCTTAAATTTTTAATGTAACATATCTCATGCTGTGGCATGAAAATGCTTGGCTTTAAGAAGTCAAGAATGTAAAAGACCTCTGACATCCTAGGATATGTAATTTTGGAGTTTCATGGTTTCCTGGAAATAATGATGCTGATATAATTTTAATATAAAAAGCCATGATAAAACTGTGAATGCTGACAGAAATCAGTCCTGGGTGGGAATTCACATCAGAACAGAAGAGAGGCTGATTAAACATGTGCATTTTGCAAATTATATTTGTGCTCAGTCACATTGTGCTAACTGAGAAAACTACCAAACTATTTCTTCTGTATGAGTATGTGGAATAAAACTGTAATGGATTTCATAAACTTGGGGTATATATTTCACAATCCTGTATAGGCAATTTATATTCTAATCATTACCACATTAAATAATATCTGCTTATATACTGTCTTTCTCACTAGACAAGGACTAGTCAAGAACTATATATTTTGCATCTTATATTCATGATACAAGACTTCTTAACATACAAAACATATAAAAGTGCCTCAAGAGATGTTTACCTAACTGGGTTTTTCTCACATAATAAAGTATATACATACATATATATATATATATTTATATTATGTAAACATACGTAATTACACACCCACATCTGTGCATGTCCTTTATGTCTTTGTTGGTATATAATCTATTATCTATAATCTTACACCTACTTGATAAGATGTGACATTTTTAAAAGGAAACAATTAGTCTACTACTGTATCATATATATATATATTCTGATTCATTATTTTACAGATATATATATCTGCAAGATACAGTAAGTGTATTTAGTTGTAAATATACCTTTAGTTTTAACAACTGAAAATTTTTGAGCAAAGATTTAATTCAGAAATTTTAATTTATATATAGTTCAACCAGTTTTAATAACTTCAAAAGCAACCTAAAAAGAGGCTTGTTTGAAGAGTTTTGATGAAAATTTATTGGTAAGCTTATTTTAAATCACAATATTATAGTATATAATAAGCTTTCAATGATTATATGAACATTAGATTAAGCATTTCACTTGGCATTTGTGTTGCTTTGAAGAGGTAATAGAATAATGAACCGGAGAATGACATGATACTAATCCATATGCTATAGGAAGTTGATATCTCTTTTGGTTGAGTAAATGAAAGAAAATACTAATACTTTTCAGTAAGGATAATTAATGAGGCAATAAAAAGCATATCGTCATGGAGCTGAGGAAAGAGTCACCTTGTCATATAAAATTACTACTTCATGTTCAGTTTAGAAAGGCTTCAGAGTTTAGGTGGGTTTAGGGAGGCCTACTGCATGTCGGCCCAATCATTCTTTCAGTATTCCTCAGCATGATAGTGGTGAAGGGGATTTTTCATTTTATTTAAAAATGGAGAACAGTGAATGAAGAGTTGTTGCTGTGTTTTACCATTGGAAGGTGATGATTGTTAAGTGCTCTTATTTTCCCCATTCCCGCACACTAGTGGCAACTCTAATGGCTTTAGGATCAGGACAGCTTCCCTTAGTAACTTAAAGTAAAAGAGAGATAGGTTAATTGGAGATTATGAGTTCTGGATAAAGGTCTTGAAACTATACTTAAAGAATAAAGTGAAGTGAAGTTGCTCAGTCATGTCTGACTCTTTGCGACCCCATGGATTGTAGCCTACCATGCTCCTCCATCCATGGGATTTTCCAGGCAAGAGTACTGGAGTGGGTTGTCATTTCCTTCTCCAGGAGATCTTCCCAACCCAGGGACTGAATCCGGGTCTCCATTGTAGGCAGACACTTTACCATCTGAGCCACCAGAGAAGTCACATACTTAAAGAATAAAGTGCTAGCCAAAGTGCTAGCTTCAGCTGGATGAATTTGGGCAGCAAATGGCATGTTTGTAATCCTTGCACTAACCACGAACCAGAAGCCAACTGAAGTGGAAAGAAAACGGACAGGTATCAAGACAGACTACCACTTCTAGCATTTGGGCTCTTTGACCCTGATCACATCCCTTAATTTCTCAGTTTTACCATTTTACCAATATAAGATGGTAACAATACCTATTCAAAATGACTGCTGTGAGGAATAATTAAAGCTCATTGACACACAGTGAAGTGAAAGTCATTCAGTCGTATCTGACTCTTTGCGGCCCCATGGACTATACAGTCCATGGAATTCTCCAGGCCAGAATACTGGAGTGGGTGGCCTTTCCCTTCTGCAGGGGATCTTCCCAACCCAGGAATCGCACCCAAGTCTCCCGCATAGCAGATGGATTCTTTACCAGCTGAGCCACCAGGGAAGCCCTATTGACGTAGGAAGGGCTCAATAAAGGACAGCTGCTATTCTAAGCTTTCCACAAAACCCTTCCCCTTCAAAGAAACTACCTGTGACCGTTTCTGCTCTTTTGTTTTCTTCTGTTTATTTGTTTTCTTTAGTTCTTTTGAAGCCATGGAATTGGGGATGGGTGGATAAAGAACAGCCCTAAAGGAAAAAGATAAAAGAAAAAAAGCAATGGAACCAGTGGCATATCTGTGGATACAGGTTTGATCCAACTCAGCCTCCCCTAAGTTGCCACATGTTTATAAGTTTCCCGCTGAATGAATGCATTCTAATATCTTTAGTGTTCTTCTCTCGTTCTTTACGTCTTTTTCTGAATATAAAATAAAATTGTTACTTTCTTAAAGAAAGTAGAAAATATCAAAGCATTTTAAGAAGAAAATAAAATTCACCTGTATTCCCATCAGCCAGAGACATACATTGTTCACAATTCAGTGTTTCTTTTCTTTTTCCAATGCATACAAATGTGTACCTGAATACACTTACCATAATTGAGAACATACTACATATAGCATTTGTATACTACTTGTTATGTTAAATAGAAGGGTCTTTTTAAGCCTTGGAGAGCTGGTACTTTTTCATCACTTTATACCTTAAAATCTAGACTACACAGTCCATTCAGTGAAAAACTCCCTAGGAAGTTGGGAGAACTGTCATTATAATTTATGTCATGGTTATTTTAATATCTTAATGTAGTAATTTATGCTTGAGTAGGACTATAGAGTGAATTTTAATTTTGGTAACTTGTTTCCTTTTTCCTCTTTTTCTCAATACTGTAATTGCTCTCTCTGGGAAATAACTATTTGCCAAAGATAAAAATTATTGGTATGGATCCTTGAGATACAGTCTATAAATGTGAGAAGATTCATCATGCAGCTTTCTTTCTTCTCCTTAAAGAAGAAATCCTAGGGGCTTTGTGAGATGCTAAGAAACACTTTGTTCTTGTGACAGAGCTAGAACTCAGGGTAATGGATCTGATTAGAGTTTGAACTCCTTTCTTCTGGGTAAGATAAGCCTTGAGATATAAGACTGTTTTATTAGCAGTTGAAATTACTAAATCTGACTCAGTCTTACGATGCATAATAAAAAGTACACTGCTAATATGGCTAAGTCTCAAAAACATAATGTTGATTAAAAAGTCTACTAATATGGCTAAGTCTCAAAAACATAATGTTGATTAAAAAGTAAGAGTTTAAGAAGCCATACAATAAGGGACTTCCCTGATGCCTCAGATGGTAAAGCTTCTGCCTACAATGCTGGAGACCCGGGTTCAATCCCTGGGTCAGGAAGATCTCCTGGAGAAGGAAATGGCAACCCACTCCAGTATTCTTGCCTGAAAAATCCCATGGATAGAGAAGCCTGGTAGGCTGCAGCCTGGGATCACAAAGAGTCAGACACGACTTCACTTTCACAATAAGGTAATATTTTTGTAAGTCTAGAAATTATACTTGACAGTATAACATTATTTTGGTATATATCTATGTAATATAAATGCACATCAACTTCAGGATAATGGTTAATTTTGGTGCGAGTTTGGAGGGGGTGTTTTTAGATAACATTTTATTTCATAATAAAAAAAACAAATTCAAAGCAAATATGTCAAAATATGACATCTGCTAAGTTTTAATGGTATCTTTATTGTGTTTATTAATAATGTGTCATGATTTTAAAAATATTTTTAAGTTTGTTTCCAAGATTTAGTCTTTCTAGTGAGTTAGAGCAGCCTTGTTTCAGCTAATGAAAAGTAGTTTGGGGTGGTCATTGCTTGTTGGGGATGGAATGAAATCAAAAGGAACACTTTGAGGTGATCTGCAGCTTGCAAAACTAGATGAGTGAGTCTTTAAAACAAACTTTCACAGAATTCTTCTGGCAATGCATGCAGTAATGGGAGCAGCTTTTTTAAACAGTTACTCGTGCTCAGTGTCATTCTCTCTTGTGGTATGAGGTTAATTCTAAGAGAGACTAGTTCATTGTAATGGTAATTTGGGCTCTCTTCCAAAAACACTTGAGATGTAACAAGCATCACTAGGGTACCAGAACGGTCTTTGTGAAAGAAGAAACAATGTCCAGTGTCTGCTGTTCTTTGATCAAAGTGACGAAAAATGGGGATTTTATTTCATTTATAAGATGTCAGCAATCATTATCCCTTTCTTATGCTTTGAATGACTATTTCCAGCCTACTAATCTTTCTAGTACATGGACCAAAAGTAATTTAAATAAAAACTACTCAACAAATATTATTCATGAAAAATTAGGTAGACCTCACATGGAATGCTTTGGAATGTGTATTATACAATGACTTTGACAGTTTTATGCCTGTGCAAGCTTATTGTACATTCCATTGAGGAATTCCATATATAGGAGAAATACACACGTACATACATACATACACACATGCTCTTACCATTAATTTTGCCACAATTAAGCAGATAAAAGTTAATTTTAAAAAGCAATTATAAACTTGAGAGATTTATAGAAAATAAGAAAAGCAGATAGAGCAACTGTATTTTGAAAAAAGAAACAGCACATATGGGAAAGTAATAGCCTAAAACATCAGAATGTTGAACAGAGGGATTTTATTGTGAGGGGTTTTATTGGAATAAGGTTAGATTTTATGTGCTAATACCTTGCAATTTTGTATGAAACATCAGAGTAAAATTATGGTATTTTTCTACCTACTAGATGAAATTAAAAGACGCTTACTCCTTGGAAGGAAAGTTATGACCAACCTAGACAGCATATTAAAAAGCAGAGACATTATTTTGTCCAAAAGGTCCATCTAGTCAAGGCTATGGTTTTTCCGGTGGTCATGTATGGATGTGAGAGTTGGACTATAAAGAAAAGTGAGTGCCGAAGAATTGATGCTTTTGAATTGTGGTGTTGAAGAAGACTCTTGAGAGTCCCTTGGACTGCAAGGAGATCCAACTAGTCCATTCTAAAGGAGATCAGTCCTGGGTGTTCGTTGGTAGGATGTTAAAGCTGAAACTCCAATACTTTGGCCACCTGATGCAAAGAGCTGACTCATTGGAAAAGACCCTGATGCTGGGAAAGATTGAGGGCAGGAGGAAAAGGGGGTGACAGAGGATAAGATGGTTGGATGGCATCACTGACTCAATGGACATGGGTTTGGGTGGACTCTGGGAGTTGGTGATGGACAGGGAGGCCTGGTGTGCTGCAATTCATGGGGTTGCAAAGAGTTGGACACGACTGAGTGACTGAACTGAATTGAACTGAAACGGTATTTCTTAAAATCTATAAATTCTTTAATCATTAAGGCTTTTCCATTGTTGTTACTGTGTATCTTTTATCATCTGCTAAGGATTTGGATTGCATGATCTCTCTTGCCATGTTTTCATTTAACGCAGAAGGTTTCCTTTAAAAAATGAACATCATAAGCTACTTGTTTGCATCACAGCCATTTGTCATAGGAGGAAAAATGTAGTTTGCAGAAGATGTTTCTTAGAATTATTCCATGGAGAGTCTCTTTTACCCTATCAGCTCCCCACAACCTACCATCTGTTGGGGTGGTCTCTAGTCCAGATGTCAAAGCTTTCTTTTTGTAAGTGAACCAGATGCGTTGATGTAGCTTGTTGAAAATGTTAGTCACTCAGTCATGCCCAACTCTTTGCATCCCATGGAGCTCTGCCCACCAGGCTCCTCTGTGCATGTGATTTTCCTAGGCAAGGATACTGGAGTGGTTTGCTATTTCCATCCCAGGGGATCTTCCTGATCCAGGGATTGAACCTGGGTCTGCAGCACTGCAGGTAGATTCTTTACCAACTGAGCTTGCAGGAGGGTAAATTTCATTCCAGATAAGAAACTAAAAAGCATTAACTTAAAGGAAGTTGTTTGCAGTTTTCTGTTTGAAACAATATGTTCTTTAGTTAAAAACTATACTTTTACTGATATAAAACCATGTATACAAAGTTGCTTTGTGGTTCTTCTCTTTTTTCTGTCATCTAAGCGTATATTTGAATTTGGGAGAAAGGTTTCTCGATTGTTGGGCAGAATGCTGAAGTTGTCCTTGACAGTTTAACAGGCATTATCTATACTGATTAGATCTGACATGAAACATACCTCATCCAAAGGAAAGTGATCCATTAGTTATTTTAAATGGATTTTTAATGAAACAAACTACAGTGAAATGAATGGAACCAGAGTATGAATGTAAACCTGACAACATGTAGGTTGAGAGTATAAGAATAAATGTGTGTGAGAGCATATATGTGCCAGCAAATACACACACATACACATATACATAAGATGCACTTTTATGTTTTATTATAAAGAGTGAATTTTATGCTTAGTGTGTTTGGAAATTTAGTTAAGGGCAAAGATGTTATCTCCCTGAGCCTTCCAATGAATCTCATATTAAAAATCTGATAGCATGCCCTTGCCTTGTGTGTGTGGCCTTGGTGGCATGTCCATGCTTCTGACTGATTTATCTCATGATTTCCTGAACAGCACATTCCAAGAGATGGTCAGGAAAGTCACCTTACCCAAACAAGCAGTTTTCATACTGTCACAGTCCTCCTGGCTTCCTTCTTTATCCTCCCATCCTCCAGGTTTTCCAAGTCATATTTTTGTGAATTAAGGCAAACATAAGAAATGTGTGCCCTCCCTGCCATATTCATATGGGATTGCCTCTGGGAGGATGTTCTTGATTCCCTTTTAGAAAAGGCATTCCTTCCTTCATCCTACCCCAGAAGGCAGGCAGGACATTTGTACCTTCATGCCAGCACTTGTAACACACTTGCATTATAAACAGCCTTGGTCATGAGAGTCAGGGTTTACTGGTTCTTTTGCTTTCATTGTATAGCCCAGTGATTAACACATGGTTCATTTTCAATGTGTTTACTGTATTTAACCTAATTTAAATAATTATCCATAATAGATGATTGAGAAAAGTAGAGAAGATAACAAGAAAATAAAGTAGGATTATATGATTCAGTGAGTGAGAATATTGTCTTCAGACCTTTTTACTTCTGCATCATTTACATTGGTCCCATTGATATACAAAAAGACATTACTAAGAATTGGTACTGTGGTATTTCATACTGTCAGGAAGAAGTAACTAAACCAAGTTCACGATTGGAAGCTGTTAGTATTTTCATTTGAAGTTCATTCATTCATTCATTCATTTATCTATATATTATTGAGGACTCACTTTGTGCCAGGTAGTAAGGGATACCAAGCTCAACAAGATAGTGCTTCCATCAAGGAACTAATGGTGTCCTGGGGTGTGGGCAATGCTGTTTTGGAAAAAGGAATCTCAGGATACTCTCTAAGTACCCATGAGAGGAGATTCATGAAAAGTTTCCTTGAGGAGAAAATATTTGAACCAATATTGAAAATCAGGACTTCACCCAGGAAAAGGGAGAAAGAGATGGAAAAGAAACATTCTAGTTACTGCAAACTATATGCCAAGGCATGGAAGCAAAATAAAATAATGTTTAGAAAAAGACAAATAATTTGGTATATCTGGAGCATAAGGTACATGTAGGGCGAGGGAAGCCAAGTCCAGATCATAAGTATTCTTCAGTGCTGATTAAGGAGTTGTGACTTTATGTGCAGATGGTGGAAGCTATGAAAGAGTTTAAGAAGTGGCGTGGCAAAGCCAATTTTGTGTTTTAGATTAGTCTATCCCTTTTAGTCCCTTGGACTACAAAGAGATCCAACCAGTCCATTCTGAAGGAGATCAGTCCTGGGATTTCTTTGGAAGGAATGATGCTAAAGCTGAAACTCCAGTACTTTGGCCACCTCATGCGAAGAGTTGACTCATTGGAAAAGACTCTGATGCTGGGAGGGATTGGGGGCAGGAGGAGAAGGGGACGACAGAGGATCAGATGGCTGGATGGCATCACTGACTCGATGGATGTGAGTCTGAGTGAACTCCAGGAGTTGGTGATAGACAGGGAGGCCTGGCGTGCTGTGATTCATGGGGTCGCAAAGAGTCGGACACGACTGAGCAAACTGAACTGAGCGAACTGAACTGAACTGATCCCTTTTATTAAGCCTGGATGATGGATTGAAGGAAGCAAGCCTGTAGTCAGAAAATCAGTTATGGGGCCATTAACAAATCTGGAAGAAAAATGGCAAGAATCTGACCTAAGTCAGTACTAATGAGGATAAAGAGATATAGTAGGGAGAAAGGGAATGAGGGAGAGGAATGGACCTAAGCACCCCTCAGGAATCAGAAGCAAAGCAATCTAATGCTGAATGAATGTAGAAAATGAAGATAAGGAATAGTAAAAGATAACTTCCATGGCTTGAATGAATGGGAAGGTAGTGGTGATGTCATTCAGTGACATAAGAAACATAGGAAGATAGCCTGGCTGTATTGGGAGGAAAACAGGGAATATATTTCAGACAGAATGGTGCCTGGAGATTAAGGGAATAAGAGATTCTGCCTCTTTATCTCAAAACAGAGATTTGAATCAGGGCTTTTCTGTTGTGTTCCTGTATCATTGTTTCAAAACTGCCATTAAGGATGTATATTATATATTTTATAGACATAGGTATATAATCTATATTTTGACTTTCCTGTAATAAATAAAAATTAAAATATTGCAAACTCTTGTACTTTGTAAAGGATGTTTTTAATCAAGTAATTGGAGAGCTTCACACAATATTAAAAATAATCTAAACCAGCCCTTCCTTTCTAGATGAATCTCTGAAACCCAGTTTGCTTAAGTGACTTGTCCAAGGTCACAGAGTAAATCAACAATAGTACCTTGAATTAAAACCCAGATAACCCAACTCCTAGTTGAGTGTATTTTTCACATTTCATCTCCCTTTAAAAAATGTAAAGAGAAAAGTTAAGCAGCCGTTTATAAACATTTTTAAAGTTTCATGACTGACTTTTTCTACATATGAAAAGGTGGGATGCAAAAGAGATGTTCCAGGCTAGTGAAATGAGTTTTGGTACAGGAAACATCTCATTTGTTTATGTGAAGAGAGAATGATTTTCCTGGGTACTGACTCAATTATGTGAAATGACAACTTTCAGAATCTATAAAATTGTGGTCTTGAAAGAGTCATAACTAAGAAAAATAATTTAAAAATGTATTCTTATGGGATTCTTCTGGGGTACCCTTGAAGCTTAGCTTCTCCATATGTCTCAACAGGGGTCTTGCCATTACTCTGTTGGAGGGATGTAACAAACGTCCCCTCAACATTATTAATTACAGTAGCTGAGAGATTCTTCTTACAAAAAAAAAATATTTACAAGAAGAAATACAGTCAGAAGTAAACTCCATCAGAATATTCACCTAATCTATTGAAATGACCAATCTATAAGCATCATTTCTGGGAAGGTTCAACTCTTTGTACTGGTAATATCTGGCACCAGGCTTAGTGCATAGGATGCATTCAACACATATTGCTAGGACTAACGTGAACTGGTGCAGGATTAATAAGCCTGAACTAATAAAGGGTTGGATCTCAGTGTTTTTCCATTTGAAGGGTGATGCATAGGGAGAATAAAAGGCAGGGAGATGCTGAGACTCCTGGGCTAAGGAGCAGCTAGTGGGTATTAGTGCTGGAAAGTGAGAGTAGAATCCAAAAAGCAAAGTTAAACCCCCCCAAACTGATAAGCATGAATTAGTATTGTGACAGGGTAGCCTCAAATTAGGAGCCATCAGAAGTAAAGCAAGTAGGAAGAAGCAAGAGGCTGGAAAAGAAATGTGGGATGAGCCAACAGCACCAGCAGCCATTGCTGTTGGCTCAGCCTGCTGATACAGTTGAGTTTCCCACACACCAAGTGGCCACAGCCCGACATCTGACATCAATTAGTTGTTTCACCTTGCTCTCTATAACTTCTCTGAACCTCAGTCACCACATCTATAAAACGAGATTCTTGGAGCTCATAATATTTAATGTCTCTTCCAGCTCACTTATTCTAATGGTTTTCTTTCTTCTGTGAATACTATTTTTTCAGATACCAAAATAAGAAATGAGATTCATGTCACGCATATCACTACAGAAACTATTTCAAATGTCAGTTTGATGGATCTATTGTCTATAAAGACAATAATGCTTCTCCGTTTCATAAAAGAAGCAGTATACTGGAAATTCTAATAATAGAAATTCTTGAAAATAATATATTTGGTCTCAGCCATCTTTTTTTTATAAAACCATAAACCAAGATTTGGGTGCATGTTCAGTATTGCCACTGATTTATGAAACAACAATATTAGATAAAAGCATCAACATTTAAGGCATTTTTTTGCATTGATTTACCTTTTTATTACTTTCCCATATTTACCCTTTTACTTTATTTCATGGTTGTTTTGCCATAACTGAGTAATACCATATGCACCAACATTCAATGAGAGTCCATTTAATCTACAACATATTTTAAGTGTACAATGCCTTTGTCAATTTTTATAGGGCTTAAAATGTTATTTTCCTAAGAATTACATGGGGAAATTCTATTCTTTGTGCTTTAAGATATGCTCTTGTTTAAGAGGTTCCTTGAAGTGATCTCTTGAAGTGAAATGATAGAGAATGCATTTCATATGCAAGACATGTCATAATCTCACACAGATTGTCATTCTTATGAACATGAAGTGGCAAGAGTTTTGAGGGCCCAGTAAAAAATCTCTCCCCAAACTCTCTTTTGTAGTAGAAAATTATAGCATTAATTCTCTGCTAGTCCCTGGGCAAAAGACTTGGGCATGCAATTTATGAATGAACAACAAATGTCTGATAATCTTCACTTCTTAAAAATTGTTTTTCTCTACTTAAGAATGCTACTTGTCAAACACTGGACTCTATATTTGCTTTCCCACCACCTATAACATTTCCCAGGATATTACAGGCATCAACCACTGTGAAAATGATTAAATAAAAAAATGAAAAATTATCTATCCTTGAACACTTGCACCTCGTTCATTCTGTAGCCTTCATTTTTGTATTCCCTGCATGAATATTGTGTGTTACCATAATTTGTCTGTGACATTCATGAGAGTGTGCTTGTGCTTGATGGGTGATCATTCTTTAGAAGGAGCACATCCTGAGGGGGCCCATCTAGCTTCTTTCAAAGCAACATCTCAGCTCTACCCCAACTTGCTGTGTGATTATAGACAATTTGCCTAACTTCCAGAGTCTGTTTCCTTATAAGTGAAATGAGAAAAATAATAGAATGGCTGGATTGTTATAAGTAGTCGATGAGCTATGTATTTGTAAAACCTTATACATACCTAGCTTTAGTAGAGGCTTAGTGTGTTGTCATTGTTGTTATTACTTTTTGTTATATTAAACAGTAGTTTGTAAGAAATAAAATCAGTGGAAGAAAACATTATTGTAAACTGTATACTAAGACAAAAAAGGTAGGTGCTGATGAGAGTATTTTTAATGACCCATTGTATTAAAAGTGCTGGCAAAGTAAACTTGCCAACTACCTGGCCTGAGATCTGTCACTTCATCTCAAATTACCTTGCCCTCTAATATAGTAAATTGGAATGAAGTAGTCACTCTCTAATGGTGCTTGTTTTTATCAAAGAAAAAAGTAAGTGAATTCTCAATGAACTGGCTAAAAATGTAATCAGTCAATCAGTCAACCAGCCAACCAGTCCACAGGAGAACAGTTCCCACAACTCTGATGTTAGTGAAACAGCAGAAGGTAGATTTGAGTCCTTTCTTTCCTTTCTAACAAGACACCTAAGCCCTCTGAGCCTCAGATTTTTAAATCATAAAATGGAGTCAATACTTTGCTTTTAAGGTTGGTGTAAGAATCAGGTCAGACAGAGTATGAAAGTTCTTTGTAAACACAAAATCACTTTACAAATGTAACATTAATTCCTTGCTTAAATATCATCACTGATTGTTTATTGTGTCATTTTGAATCGCATCCTATATCCTCTTATTAGCTTTTTGGCCTATACTTTATAAAAGCTCTGGAGTCAGACACTTAGAGTGGCACTGTAGTCAAATAATTTTATGAGTCAGATTGGGAGTCTCCTACTTTATAACCTATTAGCTCTTGTGGCCGCCAAATTCTACGCTTAAGATTCACATCTTAGATGTTTATAAAACATGGAACCTTGAAGTAGCCATCATATTCTGTAAACATATTTTGAAACCAGTACAGAATATATGAAGACAATCAAATTTGTTGCATATATTTTCAGAACCTGGCTAATGTAGCATTTGAAGATGGATTTCACAAATACACATCTACAGAGGAATATTTAGAGATAAGATGAAAGTTGTCCTCCTTATTAATTACACATTGTATATTTGACTTCTGCCTCTCTCCTCAGCATTTAAATCAACTACATCTGGTTTTTGCTACTTAAGTGTGCCATTACCTTTTACATTAAAAAACAATTAGAGAGAGAAGCCCCATTTGATTAAAAAATAATTAGCTAGCATTAGATTCATGTTACTCATCATGGCAGCCCGAAGAAGAATTTTAGGATAGGTTGGAGACCTGCTTTATTTCTACAACAGGATCAGCAATAGAATTGGGGTGCTCTTTGTGATGAATACTGGCATAAGGCAGATACTTGATTTGCTGGTGTTGATTTTTACAGTTAAAGGCACAGTAATGCAGAATAGACGAATGGATAGTATCTAACATTGATAAACCACAAAGCAGCTAAGCCTTGATGTAGTCACTCTATGTCAGAGGGAGTCCTCCTCTATGGAGACTGGGACACATGATTATTACTACACCCAGAATAAGTCAGACTCTGGGAACTGACTCCCACTATCCAACCACATGAGAAGTTGATGTAATTGTATCAGCAGATCTATACTAGAACTCACTGGTTAGTGAATATTCACTCAGGAAAGAAATCTACATAGGGAAAACAAGTTGTTAGTTGAAATTTCTTGGTAAGCATGGAATCTGGCATAAAATAATTTTGATGGTCTAAATCACTTTTACTCAAGAAAATTGCCATTTTGTGAACAAGGTAAGAGGCTAACTGTTCTTTAGTCCCTAGGTCGAGTCTATCTCTTTGCAACCCCATGGACCGTAGGCTGCCAGGCCCCTCTGTCCGTGGGATTTCCCAGGCAATTATACTGGACTGCACTGCCATTTCCTCCTCCAGGGGATCTTCCTGACCAAGGGATGGAACCCAGGTCTCCTGTGTCTCCTGCATTGCAGGAGGATTCTTGGAGCCACCTGGGAAACTCATAGAGTAATTAAGTAGCGCTTAAGATGACTAGATTAAAGGTTAAAAACATGGATTTTAGCACTGGGGGTTGAATTCTTATTTGTTCTTGAGCAAGCTGTGGATTTTCTAAGCCTTAGTAGTCTCACCTATAAAATGGCTATAACAATACTTACCATATATAATTGTTATAGGGTTTAAGTGCTATCATAAAAGGAAAAGCACTTAGCTCAGTGCCTGCAGCATAGTAGACAATGGCTAAATGTCAGCTATAAATGCCAGATATCATCTCCATGATGGAGATTTATCTGCTGTTTTTGAGAATATGCACATTTATATACTGCCCCAGATTTCTGGATAAGCATGAAGCATACTGCTAATACGTGCTTGAGGCTTCCTTTGCTATGCATTCATTGTTAGAAACTTAAATCAATGTGATTGAAGCAAAAGAAAAAAAAAAAAAAAGTGGGCTGCTCCCTGGGTCAGGAAGATCCCCTGGAGAAGGAAATGGCAACCCACTCCAGTACTTTTGCCTGGAAAATCCCATGGATGGAGAAGCCTGGTGGGCTACAGTCCATGAGGTCGCAAAGAGTCGGACACGACTGAGCAACTTCACTCAAGGAACATCACACAGTTTACAACTGCATGTCCAAGGATGAATCTGGCTAAAAACATGACAGGATTGAGGTACTCTGAAAGTACCCTTCTGTTTGTATTACCTGGCTATCTGTCTACCTACCTACCTGTCTTTCTGACTTAGCCTCATTCTTAGGCTGGCACTGGTTTTGTGATGGCAAAATGGGACATCAAGTGTCAAGCATATATGTTACCAACTTACCACGGAGGAAAAAGAAGTTCTTTTGTAAACATTGGACGGAATTGCATAACTGAGACTTAATGGCTTTGCTTATGGTATCTTTTCATTCTTGAACAATTCATTCTCTCCAAGCAAGAGCAGAACATTGTGGTTTGTCAGGCTCAAACATGTACCTATCCCTGAAGCTAGGGTAGGACAATTCTACTCAGAGAATTTGCTGTGAAGGAGGAAAGACACTATTCCAAAAGAAAGTTAAGGGATGTTATTAGAAAAAAAAAAGGAACATATGAGCAGAATCCAAAACAATAGATGTCTGATACTCCAATCTACCCTCTGTTCTCTACGCTTCTATTGTTGTTTAAATATGTTAGTTCAATTGGAATAAAGCCAAGATTGAATTTAGCCTAGAGACATAAATATTGTTAAGATAATTTCTAGATATGTATCCTAATCTATTTTGTAATTGTTTTATATATAAAAAAAATTTGTTTCCCCCTACTTCTAATTTGGTAATAAAGGATGAAGGGGAGTTACCTTATATTGACCACAAACAAGGTCAGAACTTATTAGTAATAACATGAGTTTAGTTCTTACCTTTCATTTTCTTTAGCTTGGAGCAGACTCACATTTGAGGAATAGAAATAAGTGATGTTGTTAGAAAGTGAACTGCCAAAGTTTACAGAGAAGAATTTAGTTTTAGGCTATATTTATTACATGACAATAGTGTTATTATAGATTATAAAATAGGGGATGTATTTTGGTTCACCAAATCAGTAAAAATCACGTAGCTGTTAATGATTTGGAACCCAGCTTGTGAAGCACGACTTGGCAGAACTCTCCAGTGGTTAACAGTGTTGGTATGAGAGTTAAGGACTTCAGTACTCAATTCCAAGTCTGACTGTTTTGTGGTGTGTGGCCTTGGACCTGACTTCTCTCGGATGCAGTTTTCCCCATATGTGTAATTGGGTAATAAAATGTAGTCACCACACAGTGCTGGGGGAGAATTTAGTGCCCTGAGAGGGAAGTGCAGGCTTCTTTCTGTATTTTTCAAGCAGTGCACGTGCTTAGCCGTATTCTCCCAGGTGCCTAATGGGCTCCCTTATATGAAGTCACTTAGTAATTCTTCATGGCCTCTATGGTACTATTTATTTTGCAACTGTAGTATTTTCTAAGATGGCACCATAAAGGACTAAATGTTGCCCAAAGCAAAAAAGGCAGATGCTGCTTATGGACCATAGTTTCAGTGAGGGTTTTTTTTTTTTTTTTTTCCCTTTGTGAAGGAGCACTGAGAAGCTCTGAGGCTCTGCCGCTCATTTCATATGCTTTTGCCCATACTTTAATATTCCTTTAAAAGGCTTGTGTTTTGGATAACTGTCCCCCTCCCACTACTTGTCCCATTTCTCTAACCCAGCATAATCTTTTATTTTTCATTACAGAGGAGGTGGAATTATTCTCAAAGTTGAGTGGTCATTATGATAATAATGAAAAGACCAGAGAACCAAGATTTAGATTTAAATTATTCTGGTCACTCTGTTGAGTTTTTGCTGGATGACCTTAGGATCATCATTGACCTTCTCTAATTCTGTTTCCTCACCTATAAAATGAAAAGAACAGTGAGTTCATCCATGCGTGACTCTCACACCTTTGCTGTAAGGGTTAAATGAGAAACCACTAGCCAAGTGGGAATTTCCATGCTGATTGTGTTGATTAGATATGTGCATCAGTATATCAGGAGTTTGTTAGCAACTGTGTTCCTGTGTGCTCTGTCCCATTTCCCCAGCTCCCAGAGTTGCAGAGGATTTCTGCCAGATGGCTGATTTGCCAGCTGTGTCTTGTTTTGTCATTGTAAATATTACATGCTCCAACCGAAAGGCTTTGCTTATAATGTAGTATGCTTTGCCCTTCATCTCTTGCAGATTGAGAATTACATTGTGGAAAATATGAAGTCGGAGATGGCTCAGATACAGCAGAATGCAGTTCAGAACCACACGGCCACCATGCTCGAGATAGGGACCAGCCTCCTCTCTCAGACCGCAGAGCAGACCAGAAAGCTGACAGATGTTGAGACCCAGGTATGTCGCAGACCCAGAGTTGACAAACTCTTAACTGGAAAGATTTCTTTTTTTTCCTTTAGCTTACTTCATAAACACAGAGCACATTTCAGCACTGAGATTGGGGAAACATATACATTTTTGTTTATTGGTAATAACAACAATGACTGCCTGACATGCTAGGCATGCTTCTCTCGATTTCATGAGAGCTGATATATTTAGCTTTGTATGTTTGCAAAAACAGGACTGGCAAAGCACTTAATCAGCATTTAAATTTCAAATAAACACTGCAACTACCAACTGTGATACGACCTATATCAAACAGAATAAGCGTTTGTGTCAAATCAGTGCCTGTGATGTACATTTTGACCTGTACTCTTTTATCTCAGGTAGTACTCTACCATAATGGCACCTGCAGAGGTTTTGTGCAGTCAGTGGATAGGAAGGATAACCCCAAATGAACTGACCTGGAATGTGTAGATTTTCTTTTTGTCAGCATGATTTTATAATGAAAAGTAAATTAAAACTCTGTCTTCATATGTATGTTCAGATATGTGTGTGTGCTCAGTTGTTCAGTAGTGTCTGACTCTTTGGACTGTGGCCTGCCAGGCTCCTCTGCCCATGGAATATTTCAGGCAGGTTGCCATTTCCTCCTCCAGGAGATCTTCCTGACCCAGGGATCGAACATGTCTCTTGAATCTCCTGCATTAGCAGGTGGATTCTTTTACCACTTTTACCACTTTTACCACTGCCACCTGGGAAGCCCCATATGTACACATATGTATATGTATTATATATTATATATCACCCTACTATGGACAATGACATACTTATGTTCAAGTCAGTAAAATGTCTTTTAACTATCACTGTCACAAGTCTCAGAGAAGGCACTGGCACCCCACTCCAGTACTCGTGCCTGGAAAATCCCATGGGCGGAGGAGCCTGGTAGGCTGCAGTCCATGGGGTCGCTAAGAGTCGAACACGACTGAGCGACTTCACTTTCACTTTTTACTTTCATGCATTGGAGAAGGAAATGGCAACCCGCTCCAGTGTTCTTGCCTGGAGAACCCCAGGGATGGGGGAGCCTGGTGGGCTGCCGTCTATGGGGTCACACAGAGTCAGACATGACTGAAGCGACTTAGCAGTCACAAGTCTACCAAGTCTACTGTCACAGTTTAATGAAAATATTATTTTTGATGACTGGAAGATAATCTCTTGGTCCCCTTTTAGACATGGAAATGGTTAGTCCATTTACCATCTTGAAATCCAGAGAATGATTCTGTCTCAATGAAGTTGATAACTGGAATTGAAGGTGAACTATATTGTGAAAAGATAAACCGAGGCACATTAAACTTTTCAAGAGTTTACTTAAGCAAACATTGATTTAAATTGTGCAGCCCAAAAGTAGCTCTACTACAGGCACAAAGGGGAAGGTTTTTAATATGGAAGATTTAGAAGAAAAGCAAGGAAATTATTTGCTTGGCCATAGCTTAAGCATTTGCCTTATTTAGGAAAGCCTAGTTGGCTGTTTGTGATTGGTTGTTCTTAAGTTTCATTTTCATGGATTTAAGCCCATTGACTCTGGCTTAGATTTAGGTTTGCTTATGTAGGTTACCAAGGCATTAGAGTCATCGCAGTCTGATGGCCTCTAATGTTTAACTTTTAACAATATAAATTCAAAAATAATATGCAATCTTCATTATTATTCAGTTGCTAAGTGGTGTCCAACTCCTTGCAACCCCATGGACTGCAGCATGACAGGCTTCCCTGTCCTCCAACATATAACCTTGTTTCTGTTTTATGTCATTTGTGTTAATGGCATCATAGGTCAAATGTTGATAATTAAAGACAAATAGCAATAATAATTTATATGGACAGGGCATTTTATATTATGCAAACCACTTTCTCATGGACAAATGATACCCATGAAGACTATTTAGAACAGAAAGCTTGAGTGGTTTTCTCATATTGATACAGCTTGTTGTTGTTCAGTAGCTACTGCTGCTGCTGCTAAGTCACTTCAGTTATGTCCAACTCTGTGCAACCCCATAGATGGCAGGCCACCAGGCTCCCCATCCTTGGGATTCTCCAGGCAAGAACACTGGAGTGGGTTGCCATTTCCTTCTCCAATGCATGAAAGTAAAAAGTGAAAGTGAAGTCGCTCAGTCGTGTCCGACTCTTGGTGACCCCATGGACTGCAGCCTACCAGGCTCCTCCATCCATGGGATTTTCCAGTCAAGAGTACTGGAGTACGTGCCATTCCCTTCTCCGTAGCTAAGTTGTGTCCAATTCTGACCCCGTGGACTGCAGAAAACCTGGCTTTCCTGTCCTTCACTATCTCCTGGAGTTTGCTCAAACTCAAGTCCATTGTGTTAATTATGCCACCCAACCATCTCATCCTCTGTTGATACAGCTAGTGAATTGAGTTTGGTACTCAAACTGAAACATACACATTTCTTTCCTTTTCTGGCCTCCTTGGTTAGTAACAATACCTGCATTGGCAGGAGGGTTCTTTACCACTAGCGCCATCAGAGAAGCACCATACATATTCTACTTAAATCTAATTGAAAGTAAAAGTTGCTCAGTCGTGCCTGACTCTATGCAACCCCGTGGACTAAAAGTCCATGGAATTCTGTAGGCCAGAATACTGGAGTGGGTAGCCTTTCCCTTCTCCAGCAGATCTTCCCAAACCAGGGCTTAAACTGGGGTCTCCTGCATTGCAGGTGGATTCTTTACCAACTGAGCTATCAGAGAAGTCCTAAAACCTAATTATTCAAGTTCTAATGCAAGGCCAGGTTTACAAAGTGAGTCCTAGATTATTCCTTAATCTCAGTACACTCTATTCTTTTGTCATAAGCATTTATAAACCTTTAGTGCTATCCAGGTATGCTCCCAGGTTTTTCTTCCCTTATTCAGTCTACTTTATTTCACTTTGGTAAGTCTTACTATTCCTAAACTCATTTCAGGTCTCAGTTATTTTAGGAACTCATGCCAATAGTTTTGCAGTGTATTTTAATGCCCTAGCTTTCACATGATGTTGTTATAAAGATAAGTAACTTACTGCTTTTTAGTCTTCTGCTGATCTTCTAGACTTTAACTTAATTAAAGTAGGTAGAACCTTGGAATTATTGCAGTGGTGTTTAAAAGTATTCTTGTGCTCAATAAGCATCATAATGAGAAAAGACAGAGAATGAGTACAATTAAATAACCCTGCTGGTCATGGTGGTGAGACCAGGAACCAATGCTGGGCCTGTTCCTTCCTCCTTAGTTTAGCTTGCAATGTTTTCTTTACTCTGTTACCAGTTCATATCAATATCTCCTCTCTTTCTAGTTCCTCTTCCAAGCGCACAGTGTGAAGGGATTCATTTCAGATATTATTCATGCCTCTTCCTGTAGTGTGAATCTATTTCTGACTTCTTCCTCAGGCCAATTTTGAGTCAATGTACACTAGTAGACAAAAAAAATGTATATTAAAATTCACCTCTAATAATCTGCGCTTACCTCTCTTTAAAGCAATTTTACATATATTCAATTCAGTTCAGTTCAGTCACTCAGTCATGTCTGACTCCTTGGGAACCCATGGACTGCAGCATGCCAGGCCTCCCTGTCCATCACCAACTCACAGAGTTTACTCATGTCCACTGTGTCGGTGATGCCATCCAACCAACTCATCCTCTGTTGGCCCCTTCTCCTCCTGCTTCCAATCTTCCCCAGTATCAGGGTCTTTTCAAATGAGTCAGTTCTTCGCATCAGGTGGCCAAAGTATTGGAGTTTCAGCTTCAGCATCAGTCCTTCCAATGAATATTCAGGACTGATCTCCTTTAAGATGAACTGGTTGGATCTCCTTGTATTCCAAGGGACTCTCAGGAGTCTTGTCCAACACCACAGTTCAAAAGCATCAATTCTTCAGTGCTCAGCTTTCTTTTAGTCCAACTCTCACATCCATACATGACTACTGGAAAAACCATAGCTTTGACTAGACAAGCCTTTGTTGGCAAAGTAATGTCTCTACTTTTTAATATGCTGTCTAGGTTGGTCGTAACTTTTCTTCCAAGGAGCAGAACAAACATCTTTTAATTTCATGGCTTCAGTCACCATCTGCAGTGATTTTGGAGCCCCCCAAAATAAAGTCTCTTACTGTTTCCCCATCTATTTGCCATGAAGTGATGGGACCAGATGCCATGATCTTAGTTTTCTGAATATTGAGTTTTAAGCCAACTTTTTCACTGCTGAGTTTTCCAAATTTGCTGGCATATTGAGTGCAGCACTTTCACAGCATCATCTTTTAGGATTTGAAATAGCTCAACTGGAATTCCATCACCTCCACTAGCTTTGTTCGTAGTGATGCTTCTTCAGGCCCACTTGACTTCGCATTCCAGGATGTCTGGCTCTAGGTAAGTGATCACACCATTGTGATTATCTGGATAATCAAGATCTTTTTTGTACAGTTCTTCTGTATATTCTTGCCACCTCTTAATATCTTCTGCTTCTGTTAGGTCTGTACCATTTTTGTCCTTTATTGTGCCCATCTTTGCATGACATGTTCCCATGGTATCTCTCATTTTCTTGAAGAGATCTCTAGTCTTTCCTATTATATTGTTTTCCTCTATTTCTTTGCACTGATCACTGAGGAAGGCTTTCTTATCTCTCCTTGCTAGTCTTTGGAACTCTGTATTTAAATGAGTGTATCTTTCCTTTTCTCCTTTGCCTTTCACTTCTCTTCTATGCACAGCTATTTGCAAGGCCTCCTCAGATAACCATTTTGCCTTTTTGCATTTCTTTTCCTTGGGGGTGGTCTTGATCCCTGTCTCCTGTACAATGTCAGGAACTTTTGTCCATAGATCTTCAGGCGCTCTGCCTATCAGATCTAATCCCTTGAATCTATTTGTTACTTCCATCGTATAATTGTAAGGGATTTGATTTAGGTCATACCGGAATGGTCTAGTGGTTTTCCCTACCTTCTTCAATTTAAGTCTGAATTTGGCAATAAGGAGTTCATGGTCTGTGCCACAGTCAGCTCCCAGTCTTGTTTTTGCTGACTGTGTAGAACTTTTCCATCTTTGGCTGCAAAGAGTATAATCAATCTGTATTAGTTTTTAATTATTTTTAAACAAATATTTAGTGGGGTCGATATTATTACCATCCCTTGTTAAAGATGTGGAAGCTGAAACTCAAGAGAGGTAAAGAAATTGGCCCCAGGTGAAAAAACTTGTGAATATTAGAGGGGAGATTTGAACCCAGATTGTCTGGCATCAGAGTCTACATGCTTTACAGGCTTTCTGTCTATACTGTCTCTCTCTTGTGATTCCTTTCTCTCTCAGAGGCTACAGATGCAACTGGGGTTCTAGCAGAGGATAAAATGAATTTCAGATAAAGCAAATTAATGTGGATCTAATAGTGGCAACAGAACATTTTCTATAAATGATGAAGCTGCTGCCTTTGCTACTGCTGCTGAGGGAACCACCATCTATTGGTGGTTTTTACCCTGTGCCTGCACATCATCTCATGTAACCACTGCTGTCCTTGTCACTTTCTGGCTGTGTAACTATTAATATAAAGAAGTTCTATAGAAACAGTACAATTCTCCTCCAACTTCCAATCATTTATATAGAGCCATAGTTTTAGAAACATAATTTAATAAAAATTTTAAAGATATATTTTGAATACCTCCTTGATGCAAAATATTTTAATAAGTACCAAATAGAATACAGCAATAAGTAAAGCAGTCTTTATACTCAGTGAGCTTGAGTTAATGTGACAAAAATTTGCTAAACCATTTCTTTCTTGACTTTCCCTTAATTAGCTATGGAGCCTCCCTCACAGTCATAAAATGCATCTTTCCGATCTCTTGCTGGTGAAGAGGTGTAATAGATCAATGGTCCCAGCTGCTGGGCTCTGAAATCCATCACTGTGTTAGTACAGAGACCACAATTCTCAGTGGCCCCTTCCAGCCAAGGACGTATTGTGGCAGTGATGTTTAGACCCACTCCTGGTAGCTGTAAGATGCCACTGACACATGACTTGGCTCTCCATCATCAGCCTTGCCAAACTTTAGCACAACTCCCTGCATACCAAGACATCCAGTTAGCCTTACTCCTTTCCCTCTCTTCTTCATTGTGGTTAGATCTACATCCCAGTCGGAAGGTGACCCTAGTCAACTCTGGCTTTTCCCCAATTTTTCTCACAGGCATTTCCCCTAATTAATTTCCTGCAGTCTGGTATCTGCTTCTTAGAGGTCACAAATGATCACACCTGTTGTTTGGACTTGACTCATACAATTGTAAACTTAAAGTAGTTCAGGAACATTTAAACAATGAGCTTGTATGTGTAAGCAAAAATAGGTTTGAAAGAACAGAAAGGTCAGCACTCAAAGTTGAACCACTATCTCTTTAACTTGATGAGAGGATAGCTGAGTAAATATTTAACTTTTTGACTGAATTGAAATGGCAGTAAAATAAATTTGCTAATGAGTCATCCAAGGAAAATACCCTGATAATTAATTTTTTCACAAGGTCTGGAAAAGGGTTTGATAACCCATTAGAAGAGGGCTCAGTCAAATTTGAAATGCCATTTTTCAATGGCATTTTATTTTTGCAAAATAAAGTTTTATATGTTGCATATGGGTGGTTTCTCAATGTTGTTGTCCAGTCATTCAATCGTGTCCGATTCTGTGACCCCATGGACTGCACCACACCAGGCTACCCTAATCATCACCATCTCCCAGAGCTTGGTCAAACTCATGACCATGGAGTCAATGATGCCATCCAACTATCTCATCCTCTGTCGTCCCCTTCTCCTCCTGCCTTAAACCTTTCCCAACAGCAGGGTCTTTTCTAATGAGTTAGCTCTTTGCATCAGGTGGCTAAACTATTGGAGCTTCAGCTTCAGCATCAGTCCTTTCAATTAATATTTAGGACTGATTTACTTTAGGATGGACTGGTTGGATCTCCTTGCAGTCCAAGGGACTCTCAAGAGTCTTCTCCAACACCACAGTTCAAAAGCATCAATTCTTCAGCACTCAGCTGTATTTACAGTTCAACACTCACATCCATACCTGACTACTGGAAAAACCATAGCTTAGACTAGACAGACCTTTGTTGGCAAAGTAATGTCTCTGCTTTTTAATATGCTGTCTACTGCAAGGAGATCCAACCAGTCCATTCTGAAGGAGATCAGCCCTGGGATTTCTTTGGAAGGACTGATGCTAAAGCTGAAACTCCAATACTTTGGCTACCTCATGCGAAGAGTTGACTCATTGAAAAAGACATGCTGGGAGGGATTGGGGGCAGGAGGAGAAGGGGATGACAGAGGATAAGATGGCTGGATGGCATCACTGACTTGATGGACATGAGTTTGAGTGAACTCTGGGAGTTGGTGATGGACAGGAAGGCCTGGCATGCTGTGATTCATGGGGTCGCAAAGAGTTGGACACGACTGAGCGACTGAACTGACTGAATGAACTAGGTTTGTCATAGCTTCTTTTCCTTAATAAGAGAGCAGAATTGAGTAGTTGCACCAGGGCCTGCTAAGACTAAGATATTTACTATCTGGCTTTCTACAGCAATAGCTGATTAACTCCTGCACCAAGATTCCAACTCATAGAGAGCAAGGATTTTGTCTATCTTGGTCACTACTCTATCCTTAGGATTTAAAATAGTACTCACACAACAGGCTATCAATAAATACATGTTGAATGATTAAATTCACTAATAATAGTCATGTTGTTATTGTTCAGTCTCTCAGTCATGTCTGACTCTGTGACCCCATGAACTGCAGCACACCAGGCTTTGCTGTCCATCACCAACTCCCAGAACTTGCTCAAACTCACGTCCATTGAGTCGGTGATGCCATTCAAACATCTGGTCCTCTGTTGTCCCCTTTTCCTCTGGCCTTCTATCTTTCACAGCATCAGGGACTTTTCCAATGAATCAGCTCTTTGTATCAGGTGGCTAAAGTAGTGGAGTTTCAGCTGTACCATCAGTCCTTCAAATGCATATTCAGCATTGATTTTCTTTATGATTGACTGGTTTGATCTCCTTGCAGTCCAAGGGACTCTCCAAGAGTCTTCTCCAACACCACAGTTCAAAAGCATCAATTCTTCACTACTCAACCTTCTTTCTTGTCCAACTCTCATATCCATTCATGACTACTGAAAAAACCATTGCTTTGACTATACGGATCTTTTTTGGCAAAATAATGTCTCTGCTGTTTAATGTGCTGTCTAGGATGGTCTAGCTTTTCATCCAAGGAGCAAGCGAACTTTAATTTCATGGCTGTAGTCACATCCTCAGTGATTTTGGAGCCCAAGAAAAAGTCTGTCACTTTTTCCATTGTTACCTCATCTATTTGCCATGAAGTGATGGGACCGGATGCCATGATCTTAGTTTTTTGAATGTTCAATTTTAAGCCAGCTTTTTCACTCTCCTTTTTTACCTTCAAGAGTCTCTTTAGTTCCTCTTTGATTTCTGCCATAAGGGTGGTGTCATCTACATATAGATTATTGATATATTATTAATAATAATTCTCTAAGATTATCTAATTTTCACAGATTTCCTCAACTTTTTACCAAAAATTTTATTGGCATTTTATTTTTTTATTTTTTTTAATTTAAATTTATTTATTTTAAGTGGAGGCTAATTATTTTACAATATTATATTGGTTTTGCCATACATCAACATGAAGCCACCATGGGTGTACACATGCTCCCCATCCTGAACCCCCCCTCACCTCCATCCCTGTACCATCCCTCTGGGTCATCCTAGTGCACCAGCCCCAAGCATCCTGTATCCTGCATCGAACCTGGACTGGCGATTCATTTCTTATATGATATTATACATGTTTCAATGCCATTCTCCCAAATCATCCCACCCTCTCCCTCTCCCACAGAGTCCAAAAGACTGTTCTATACATCAGTGTCTCTTGCTGTCTCGCATACAGGGTTATCGTTACCATCTTTCTGAATTCCATATATATGCATTAGTATACTATATTGGTGTTTTTCTTTCTGGCTTACTTCACTCTGTATAATCGGCTCCAGTTTCATCCACCTCATTAGAACTGATTCAAATGTATTCTTTTTAATGGCTGAGTAATACTCCATTGTGTATATGTACCACAGCTTTCTTATCCATTCATCTGCTGATGGACATCTAAGTTACTTCCATGTCCTGGCTATTATAAACAGTGCTGCAATGAACTTTATTTTTTACCACTTAATAGTCTCTTTTAATTTGGAGCAATGTTACATTTTTTTTAAATTGAAGTATAGTTGATTCACAATAGTATATAAGTTTCAGGTGTACAGCATAAAGTGAAGTCGCTCAGTCGTGGCTGACTCTTTGTGACCCCATGGGCTGTAGCCTACCAGGCTCCTCTGTCCATGGGATTTTCCAGGCAAGGAAGTCAACATACAGCATAATGATTCACAATTTTTAAAGATTATACTTCATTTGAAGTTATAAATTATCACCTCTATTCCCTGTGTTGTACAGTGTATCATTGTAACAGTTATTTTATGTGTGCGTGCACGCTCAGTCGCTTCAGTCATTGTCTGACTCTTTGTGACCCTATGGACTGTGTAGTCCACCAGGCTCTATCCATGGGATTCTCTACTAAGAATACTGGAATGGGTTGTCCTGCCCTTCTCCAGGGGATCTTCCTGACCCAGGGATTGAACCTGGGTCATCTCCTGCGTTGCAGGCACTCTTTACTGCTGAACTACCAGGGAAGATCCATTTGTTTTATATATAATAGTTTGTACTCCTTAGTCCCCTACCCCTATCTTGACCCTTCCTCACTTCCTTCTCCCCACTGGTAACCACTAAATTGTTCTCTATAACTGTGAGTCTGTTTCTTTTTTGTTATATTCACTAGTTTGTTTTTTTAGATTCTTCATATAAGTGATAACATATACTATTTGTCTTTCTGTTTAACTTTTTGTTTTTCTTGAGATTTTAAAGATACTTGGTCAGTTGTTCTGTATAGTGTCTCATATTCTTAATTTGTCTGAGTATTTCTTTATGATATGTTTTTAATTTACTTTTCCATCCTCTGTATTTTTTTTAACTGAAAGTTAAGTCTACAGGCTTAATTGGGTTAAGTTGGACATGGTGGTGGGTGTGCTTTGTAGAATTACTAGTCACTTCTTATTTCATCTCATCAGGAGACATAAATGCCAGCTTGCCACCATCTCGGTAACACTAATTTTAAGTTGGTTAGGGTAAAAAGACCCTATAGTTCTCCATTCCAATTGTCCACTTTCCCCTTGGAAATTAGCAAAAGCCCTGTAGACTGATACATTGTCACACTACCCATCACTGACCAAATAAATTATTTCCTTGATTTTGTAAAATGGTGATCATATAACTAACTTCTAACTCTCCTTCCATGTACGTATATTAGCCTTCATTCTTCTGTAAAAGTCTAATTGCTGAGTCATCATACCTTGTGTTCTTTTTTTTTTTTTTTAATTTGAAAAACATAGTTAAAGTAAAGAAAAGAGAATCGTACAGCAAGGCAGATTTTAAAGTTAATATGCCAGTCAAAGGAATTTTTTTATGTGGAATATTTTCCTTTTAAGGAAAGTTAGAGGAACTTAAGTATTAAAGGGAAGCTGGATGAAATTATCTAGCTCACTTTCTTTAAGAAAATCCTGATTTTTATTTTTAAAATTTTGCTTATTTTTTAAAGAAAGAACTGAAATTTTATAGTCTATAAATCCTCAGTTCCAAGTCTTAGATCATTTTTTCTTGTTTCTTTAGTTGCTAAGTCATATCCAACTCTTTGTGACTCCACGGACTGTAGCCCACCAGGCGTCTCTGTTTATGGGATTTACTAGACAGAAATACTGGAGTGGGTTACCATTTCCTTCTCTAAGGGATCTTCCTGACCCAAGAATTGAACTCATTTCTCCTGCACTGCAGGTGGATTCTTTACCACTGAGCCACCTGGGAAGCCCATATCTTCCTTACTGTATGGTGTATTGTGAAAAATTTATGCTTTGAAATTGTTTCTTGAGGGCTTGTGTTACATACTCTTCACTTTCCCCTTTCCTTCCCGCTTCTGTCCTCTCCTTTCCTCTCGTTCCCCTTTTATGTTTTCCCCTTCTTTCTCTCTTTCTTTCTGATATGTGCTTTTGGAACATGTTTAGGCTAAAGAAGGAAATGTCTTTTGTCATTTTAATGGAACACTCAGATTATTGCTAAGCAGCATGTTCCATAGACACATAGAAAGAAAGTGGTCAATTTATCATAGTTTCCTGTACAATTCTCTTCAGTTGCCTGCTTTTGAACTTCAGGCCTATTTTAATACATCAAGGGAGAGAGTTGAAATAAAGCAGCTCTTTGATTAAAGTGATGGAGAGAGAAGAAAAGGGATTGCCTTTTGTTTTCAAAATTGGCCTGAGATGACCTAAAGCTTAGCCTGGACATTTGAGATTTGTTCCCCTGTTTCTCCTACATTCAGACACTGCTTTAGATTGGGACTGTTAAAACGGAAGTCCAGCTTGATGCTCACCTGGCCTGTTACTCTGTCTCTGAGCATTACCCAACTTGAAAACTGACTCACTAGCCTTTGGTTAGCATCTAACGAGTAGCTCTGAATGTCCAGGATTTCAGGCCTCATGCTGGGCTCCAGAGGTTTCAAGGGCCTCAGGTGAACTAGTCCTCCCTTTGTGCAGCTGACATCTTCACGGGGCAGAAATGATAGTATATGAGTGAACTGACAGGATGATTTCATTTAAAAAGTAAAACAGGGCCACCTGATCAATGATGTGGGAGCTCCTTTACAGAGACTAGCCAGAACGGGCCTCCTTAGACAAGACTTGAATTATAAGAATAAATCACCCATGCATCTGGGAATTGATGGACATTCTAGGCAGGGGAAACTGCAAAGACCCTGAGGTGGAGATTAATTTGGCATGTTGGGGTAGCAGTAAGAAGGCCAGTGTGATTGGGGCATAATGATCAGGGAAGAGAGTGGAAAAGAAGTGAGATCTGAGAAGCAGTCAGGGTCCTGATCACATAGGACCTTGAAAGTTAGGCTGAGAACTCTGGAATTTGTTCTGATTTTAAAGGGAAGTCACAAGCATATTTAACAGAGGACATGACATCTGATTTGTGTTTTTTAGAAGAGCACTCTGGTTGCTATGTAGCACAGGGACTGGAAGTAGGACAACATAGAGAAAAATTAGGGGCTGTAGTGTCTCCAGACTTAGATATAGGCAACTTAATTTTCAATTTTTGATGGTTCCATTTTGTTCTCAATGTTTTCTCATGTTCTTCTCAGACATGAAGACCAAATTCTGTCCTCTGTAAAATGAAAATTTTGGTATTTGAGAATATTAGGAAGTATGATCAGAGACTACAGAGAATAAAGGAGAAAACAGATTTTAATGGCATATGATATGCTTGACTTAATGAGACAATGAATGCATTCATTTAATAAATATTGAGGGTCCTGTCTATGCCAAGCACTGTCCTAAATCTCACCAAAAAATATAGCTGTTTCATCCCCTAGTTAATTATTTCCTAAATTTTCATTCTTGTTAATAAACAAACAGAAAACTCACCCAAAGATATGTTTCAGTTCAGTTCAGTTCAGTTCAGTTGCTCGTCCTGTCTGACTCTTTGCGACCCCATGAATTGCAGCACGCCAGGCCTCCCTGTCCATCACCAACTCCCAGAGTTCACTCAAATTCACGTCCATGGAGTCAGTGATGCATCCAGCCATCTCATCCTCTGTCATCCCCTTCTCCTCCTGCCCCCAATCCCTCCCAGCATCAGAGTCTTTTCCAATGAGTCAACTCTTCGCATGAGGTAGCCAAAGTACTAGAGTTTCAGCTTTAGCATCATTCCTTCCAAAGAACACCCGGACTGATCTCCTTTAGAATGAACTGGTTGGATCTCCTTGCAGTTCAAGGGACTCTCAAGAGTCTTCTCCAACACCACAGTTCAAAAGCATCAATTCTTCAGCGCTCAGCTGTCTTCACAGTCCAACTCTCACATCCGTACATGACTACTGGAAAAACCATAGCCTTGACTAGACAGACCTTTGTTGGCAAACTAATGTCTCTGCTTTTCAAAATGCTATCTAGGTTGGTCATAATCTTCCTTCCAAGGAGTAAGCGTCTTTCAATTTAATGGCTGCAATCACCATCTGCAGTGATTTTGGAACCCCTCAAAATAAAGTCCGACACTGTTTCCACTGTTTCCCCATCTATTTGCCGTGAAGTGATGGGACCATATGCCATGACCTTAGTTTTCTGAATGTTGAGCTTTAAGCCAACTTTTTCACTCTCCTCTTTCACTTTCATCAAGAGGCTTTTTAGTTCCTCTTCACTTTCTGCCATAAGGGTGGTGTCATCTGCATATCTGAGGTGATTGGTATTTCTCCCGGCAATCTTGATTCCAGCTTGTGCTTCTTCCAGCCCAGCGTTTCTCATGATGTACTCTGCATATAAGTTAAATGCAATCTGAAAAACAACAGAATGATCTCTGTTCGTTTCCAAGGCAAACCATTCAATATCACAGTAATCCAAGTCTATGCCCCAACCAGTAACGCTGAAGAAGCTGAGGTTGAATGGTTCTATGAAGACCTACAAGACCTTTTAGAACTAAGACCCAAAAAAGATGTCCTTTTCATTATATGGGACTGGAATGCAAAAGTAGGAAGTCAAGAAACACCTGGAGTAACAGGCAAATTTGGCCTTGGAATATGGAATGAAGCAAGGCAAAGGCTAATAGAGTTTTGCCAAGAGAATGCACTGGTCATAGCAAACACCCTCTTCCAACAACAGAAGAGAAGACTCTACACATGGACCAGATGGTCAACACCAAAATCAGATTGATTATATTCTTTGCAGCCAAAGATGGAGAAGCTCTACACAGTCAGCAAAAACAAGACTGGGGGTATGACCTAAATCAAATTCCTTATGATTATACAGTGGAAGTGAGAAATAGATTTAAGGGACTAGATCTGATAGAGTGCCTGATGAACCATGGACAGAGGTTCATGACATTGTACAGGAGACAGGGATCAAGACCATCCCCATGGAAAAGAAATGCAAAAAAGCAAAATGGCTGTTGGAGGAGGCCTTACAAATAGCTGTGAAAAGAAGAGAAGCAAAAAGCAAAGGAGAAAAGGAAAGATATAAGCATCTGAATGCAGAGTTCCAAAGAATAGCAAGAAGAGATAAGAAAGCCTTCCTCAGCGATCAGTGCAAAGAAATAGAGGAAAACAACAGAATTGGAAAGACTAGAGATCTCTTCAAGATATGTTTAATAGTTTAAAATTATATCTTGTGTGTCCCTAATCTTTATATTCTCTACAGTTTTTTCCTCTGGGCTGCTTTTAGCTCTGTCTTCAAAGCATAGGTTCTCCTGCTCCTGTTTTCTCTCAGATGAAACAATTTAGGATGGGAAATACTTTTTTAAACACAAATATGAATTTCAATTAGTAGTAGTAACTTTTAGACTAGCTTTCAGATCTGTAATCAATATGATAATTGTATAGATGAATTATAGTCGCTTAAAACTTTTTTAAAGCCCAAATGCCCTACCTTAGTGTTCTCTTCTCTAACCCCTTCAGCAGGGCTGGGACTGGGGTGAAAGCAATGAGATCAAGTTATGCAAGACTGAATCATACATTTGTAGGGGCATATCCTATCTTTAGTTTAAAATGATATTCTGTTTCATGTGGATATTTTTTACATTAATTTTTATCTTTCAAAGTATTGCATTCAAATATTACTTGATTATTGAGTTTTTGGCTTAAATCTTACACCTTAAATCTTAACACCTGAGGCAGTTGCCTCTCTCATCTCACCTAGTCCCTATTCTGCTTCCCTGCCAATATATCCTCTTCACCTACAATCTCTCCATTAGTCCAAGCCCCAGCCCTGATCATGTCAGGATATTTTGAAAAGGCTTTTTCTGTGTGATTCTTATATAATTACAGGTTTAAACCTGCTACAGAAAAAGAAGAAAGTTTTACTGGTGTCATTTTTAGAGGAGGACCCTTTAGATTGATATTGACCCTCCAGAAGGTTTCCCAGGTCCTTTTCAACAAGTGTTCTAAAAAAGGTACCATGGTTATAAAAGTTCTCAAACAACTTAAGGAGTTTTAAAATTAATAGTACTTTCTTCCTTGTCCTTTTTAACCTCTGTTAAAGAAGGATGAGAAAGGGTCAGGACCAGGGCATTGGCACAGCTTGAAGTCATCATCTAGAACAGGAATGTATGTTGTTTGTTCAGAGGATGGGTAGGTTTGCATTCATGGCTCAGAGTCATGTTATATTAAAGCCTGACTAGCAGCATGCGTCTTTGTGATTCAAGATGAGGTGAACATTTAGAGTTTCTGGAGGACCCCATGTATGCAGTTGAAAAATAACTAACAGTCAGTCTTCAGTGCAATCTGGGTTCCTAGTTACTTCATCTCCTCAGATAAGATCCAGGATAGTTTGAGTCCCCCTCTTCTTGGTACAGTATCTGGGTTCAAAACCCAGTTCTTCCCTTGGTTCCTGTGTGGATTCTGGCTTCTCTCTGAACCTCAGTTTCTTCATTTATAAATTGATAATAATAATTCCTCTTACTAATTCACTGGGTACCCATGTCTATGAAATGATGATACTAGAAGGACTGGCATAAACTAACATAAGCAGTTCAGTTCAGTTGCTCAGTCGTGTCCAACTCTTTGTGACCCCATGAATCGCAGCACGCCAGGCCTCCCTGTCCATCACCATCTCCTGGAGTTCACTCAAACTCATGTCCATCAAGTCAGTGAAGCCATCCAGCCATCTCATCCTCTGTTGTCCGATTCTCCTCCTGCCCCCAATCCCTCCCAGCAGCAGAGTCTTTTCCAATGAGTCAACTCTTCGCATGAGGTAGCCAAAGTACTGGAGTTTCAGCTTTAGCATCATTCCTTCCAAAGAATACCCAGGACTGATCTCCTTTGGGATGGACTGGTTGGATCTCCTTGCAGTCCAAGGGACTCTCAAGAGTATTCTCCAACATCACAGTTCAAAAGCATCAATTCTTCGGCCCTCAGCCTTCTTCACAGTCCAACTCTCGCATCCATACATGACCACAGGAAAAATCATAGCCTTGACTAGACAGACCTTTGTTGGCAAAGTAATGTCTGTGCTTTTCAATATGCTATCTAGGTTGGTCATACCTTTTCTTCCAAGGAGTACTGCTAAGTCACTTCAGTCGTGTCCGACTCTGGGCGACCCCAGAGACGCCAGCCCACCAGGCTCCCCCGTCCCTGGATTCTCCAGGCAAGAACACTGGAGTGGGTTGCCATTTCCTTCTCCAGTGCATGAAAGTGAAAAGTGAAAGTGAAGTCGCTCAATCTTGTTTGACTCTTAGCGACCCCATGGACTGCAGCCTACCAGGCTCCTCCATCCATGGGATTTTCCAGGCAAGAGTACTGGCGTGGGGTGCCATTGCTTTCTCCGTCCAAGGAGTAAGCGTCTTTTTTTTTTTTATTTTATTTTATTTTTAAACTTTACAATATTGTATTAGTTTTGACAAATATCGAAATGAAGCCGCCACAGGTATACCTGTGTTCCCCATCCTGAACTCTCCTCCCTCCTCCCTCCTCATACCCTCCCTCTGGGTCATCCCAGTGCACCAGCCCCAAGCATCCAGTATCGTGCATCGAACCTGGACTGGCGACTCGTTTCATACATGATATTATACATGTTTCAATGTCATTCTCCCAAATTTCCCCACCCTCTCCGTCTCCCACAGAGTCCATAAGACTGATCTATATATCAGTGTCTCTTTTGCTGTCTCGTACACAGGGTTATTGTTACCATCTTTCTAAATTCCATATATATGCGTTAATATACTGTATTGGTGTTTTTCTTTCTGGCTTACTTCACTCTGTAAGCGTCTTTTAATTTCATGGCTGCAATCACCATATGAAGTGATTTTGGAACCCCCAAAATTAAAGTCTGACACTGTTTCCCCATCTATTTGCCATGAAGTGATGGGACCAGATGCCATGACCTTAGTTTTCTGAATGTTGAGCTTTAAGCCAACTTTTTCACTCTCCTCTTTCACTTTCATCAAGAGGCTTTTTAGTTCCTCTTCACTTTCTGCCATAAGTGTGGTGTCATCTGCATATCTGAGGTGATTGGTATTTCTCCTGGCAATCTTGATTCCAGCTTGTGCTTCTTCCAGCCCAGCATTTCTCATGATGTACTCTGCATAGAAGTTAAATAAGCAGGGTGACAATATACAGCCTTGACGTACTCCTTTTGCTATTTGGAACCAGTCTGTTGTTCCATGTCCAGTTCTAACTGTTGCTTCCTGACCTGCATATAGGTTTCTCAGGAGCAGGTCAGGTGGTCTGGTATTCCCATCTCTTTCAGAATTTCCACAGTTTATTGTGATCCACACAGTCAAAGGCTTTTGCCTAGTCAATAAAGCAGAAATAGATGTTTTTCTGGAACTCTCTAATGTGATAAGTGTTCAGTAAATTGTGCTCATGAATCTGTCTAAACTGTATCATGAGATGTTTGTACATTTCTAATCAATTTTTGCTAGGTGATGGGACAAGTAAGATATGTTTTACATGCCTATTAGTTATTCTTAGTTATATACAGTACCTAAGACCTTGTAGTAACAATTATCTTGTACTTGTAAATATTGGAGATATATATACACACACATATAAGGCAGCTAGCACAGTGGGCTATCCTAGGGATTGTGGTGGTGGTATTTTAGTTGCTAAGTCATGTAGGGATTGAGGACATGAAAATTTAAATATGAAAATGGTTTTAACAACTCAGTTTTCTCATTCAATTGCAGTTCAGTCTTGAACAAATATAATGTTTGAGACATGTAAAGCATTTTTTAGTAGAATGTAGACCATTTTATTATCCTAGAGAAATATTATTTGAAAAGAAAACACAGCTAAATAAAAAACCCAAAATAATAATTTTGACTCTTTGTGAAGATTTAAAAGTTTTTATCTTTTATCTTAAGGTACTAAATCAAACATCTCGACTTGAAATACAACTGCTGGAGAATTCATTATCAACCTACAAGCTAGAGAAACAACTTCTTCAACAGACAAATGAAATCTTAAAGATTCATGAGAAAAACAGGTGAGGGTTGTTGTATTGCAAAAATATGAACATATGTACTTATATCCTCCACCTTCTGCCACCTCTTAAGATGGATGTAATTTGAAAAAAATACAGAGGCAAATTAATTTTTAATATAAAAAGAAATGAGAGTCTAAGGTGACTATAGCAAGTATGGCAAAAATAAGATTAATACTATAGCTTTCACTCTTGAAATATTTGCTTTTTATAACTTTTAACACTAATTTATCTAATATTCTGTTGTTCAAATCTTACTATATCCACAAAAAATAATTCTATGACCAAATTTGGTAACAGAAAATATTAAGTTTCAGTAGAACCAAAATCTATAGTGATAGTGAAAAAAATAGAGCCTCTGAAACTCTAAATTGAATTATCACTTTATCTGCCCTCAACCATTTACAGACCTACAAGATGGTTGAATTCAGAGTTCTTGCACTAGAGAGAAGCACATTTTCTTTTCAGAAAATTACTTCCCTATCAAACTGGTTCAAGAGCTGTCTCCCCTCACCCCCCATTTAAGGTCATTAACTCTGAACATAATACATTTCTTTGGTTAGCTCTATAGACAAATTGATAAAAAGGGATTAGATCTGATAGACAGAGTAACTGAAGATCTATGGACAGAGGTTCCTGACATCATACAGGAGGAAGTGATCAAGACCATCCCCAAGGAAAAGAAATGCAAAAAGGCAAAACGGTTGTGTGAAGAGGCCTTACAAATAGCTGAGAAAAGAAGAGAAGCTAAAGGGAAAGGACAAAAAGAAAGATATACCCATTTGAATGCAGAGTTCCAAAGAATAGCAAGGAGAGATAAAGCCTTCCTCAGTGATCAATGCAAAGAAATAGAGGAAACAATAGAATGGGAAAGACTAGAGATCTCTTCAAGAATATTAGAGATACCAAGGGAACATGTCATGCAAAGATGGGCACAATAAAGGACAGAAATGGTATAGACCTAACAGAAGCAGAAGATATTAAGAAGAGGTGGCAAGAATACACAGAAGAACTGTACAAAAAAGATCTTGATTACCCAGATAATCATGATGTTGTGATCACTCACCTAGAGCCAGACATCCTGGAATGTGAAGTCAAGTGGGCCTGAGGAAGCATCACTATGAACAAAGCTAGTGGAGGTGATAGAATTCCAGTTGAGCTATTTCAAATCCTAAAAGATGATGCTGTGAAAGTGCTGCACTCAAGATGCCAGCAAATTTGGAAAACTCAGCAGTGGCCACAGGACTGGAAAAGGTCAGTTTTCATTCCAATCCCAAAGAAAGGCAATGCCAAAGAATGTTCAAACTATTGCAAAATTACACTTATCTCACACGATAGCAAAATACTGCTCAAAATTCTCCAAGCCAGGCTTCAACAGTACATGAACTGTGAACTTCCAGGTGTTGAAGCTGGATTTAGAAAAGGCAAAGAAACCAGAGATCAAATTGCCAACATCTGTTGGATCATTGGAAAAATAAGAGAGTTCCAGAAAAATATCTACTTCTGCTTTATAGACTATGCCAAAGCCTTTGACTGTGTGGATCACAACAAACTCTGGAAAATTCTTCAAGAGATGGGAATACCAGACCACCTGACCTGCCTCCTGAGATATCTATATGCAGATCAAGAAGCAACAGTTATAACTGGACATGGAAAAAGAGACTGAGTCCAAATAGGGAAAGGAATATGTCAAGGCTGTATATTGTCCCCCTGCTTATTTAACTTATATGCAGAGTGCATCATGTGAAATGCCAGGCTGGATGAAGCACAAACTGGAATCAAGATTGCTGGAGAAATATCAATAACTTCAGATATGCAAATGATACCACCCTTATGGCAGAAGCAAAGAAGAACTAAAGAGCCTCTTGATGAAAGTGAAAGAGGAAAGTGAAAAAGTTGGCTTAAAACTCAACATTCAGAAAACTAAGATCATGGCATCCGGTCCCATAACTTCATGGCAAATAGATGGGGAAACAATGAAAACAGAGACAGACTTTATTTTGGGGGGCTCCAAAATCACTGCAGATGGTGATTGCAGCCATGAAATTAAAAGACTCTTGCTCCTTGGAAGAAAACTTATGACCAACGTAGACAACATATTGGAGAAGGCAATTGCATCCCACTCCAGTACTCTTGCCTGGAAAATCCCATGGGTGGAGGAGCCTGGTGGGCTGCAGTCCATGGGGTCGCTAATAGTTGGACATGACTGAGCGACTTCACTTTCACTTTTCACTTTAATGCATTAGAGAAGGAAATGGCAACCCACTCTAGTGTTCTTGCCTGGAGAGCCCCAGGGACGGAGGAGCCTGGTAGGCTGCCGTCTGGGGTCGCACAGAGTTGAACACGACTGAAGTGACTTAGCAGCAGCAGCAGACAGTATATTAAAAAGCAGAGACAGTACTTTGCCAACAGAGGTCCATCTAGTCAAAGCTCTGATTTTTCCAGTAGTCTTGTATGGATGTGAGAGTTGGACTGTAAAAAAAGCTGAGTGCCAAAGAACTGATGCTTTTGAAGTCTAGTTAGAGAAGACTCGAGATTTCCTTGGAGAACAAGGAAATCCAGCCAGTCCATCCTAAAGGAAATCAGTCCTGAATATTCATTGGAATAACTGATGCTGAAACTGAAACTTCAATACTTTGGCCACCTGATGCTAAGAACTGACTCATTAGAAAACACCCTGAGGCTGGGAAAGATTGAAGGCAGGAGAAGGAGATGACAGAGGATGAGATGGTTGGATGGCATCACTGACGTGATGGGCATGAATTTGAGTAGGCTCCGGGAGTTGTTGATGGACAGAGAAGCCTGGCATGCTGCAGTTGGGATTGCAAAGAATCAAACACAACTGAGCGACTGAATTGACTGAACTGACAGATATATTTTATAAACAATTAATCATCTCAGGTAAGTGAAATGGGTCTTACAGATCTTGCAACCAGGATGATTTATAAACTCATTACTTTGAAATTACTAATATTCATGATGGACAATTCAGTCAAAATGCTGACCTCTGTAAGACAAATATATTTTATACTAACTGTATTTTCTTCTGGATATTTGGACAGCTTGAAGAAGTTTCAGTTCTTATGTATTATTTGATTTAAAGATCATTGTGTTTCTACAAACTAGTTCAATACCGTTGTCTTGGTGGAACAGGAGTTTCCACCATATTCCAAACCAAAAAAACACCTACAATGAACTTCTAGTTCTCCTCTTCACCTTATAGATGAGGAAACAGACTCAGTGGAAGTGAGTGATCTATCCAAGGTCACACAGCTTCCGGTGGCACAACTGGGAACGTAATCCATGTTCTTTGTTCCTAGTCCTATCTTTTCCACTATGGCACATTCTCACAATACCGTCTGCAACCTAGAAGGAATTCCCAACTTTATGCTAAGTGTAGACTTTAATGACAATGATTATAATTAAACTTTTACATGAAGAAGATAAACGTGACTTTGGTATAGAGTCCAAATGGGGTCACTGCATGCTCTGTGACTTGTATTTCTAAGTTCTACATTCATTTATCTTTGTACTGTGTCATAGGGTAAACTGTGTAACTATAAATAAACTCAATAGGACTTGACCCTGAACTAGTTGCATGATGAAATGTTCTGGAATTGAAAATCCTGTTTAAAAGTACCAAAACCTCACTGCAGATTCACAGTAACCAGAGACATACATGTGACAGGTATACTTTACTGCACTATCCCTTGATTTAGGGTCCTACCATGCTTTAACTTTGTTACTAAAAGGACACCTCATTTATAATCATGTTTCAAGATGCTATTGTGAAAGATTTGTCTTTGAATGAAGAAGTAAAATAATGACAGTTTTGCCTTATTTTTAGGTTGTTTTTAGAATTCTATAAATAACACAAATTTACTGTAGAAAATGAGAAATTTCAGAAGAAAATTAAAAACCATGACCCCATCACATTGAGAGAGCTTCATATGTTGCTGTAAAAAAAAACATAAATATATTTTCTTAAAAAGTTGTATCATGCTGTACACACTGTTTTGCAGCCTTCTTCGGAGATTCCTCCAGTATAATTCTTAAAAACTACATATTATTTCATTTTATAGATGTATCCTAGGATGGTTTTGATTTATCTCACATTAAGTGTGTTACCACACGTGGATTCTTTGTTTAAAAAGAAAGTCATCAACATGAATTTAAGCTATTCAGTCCTCCACCTGCTGACATGCATGTCGTCTCTTTGTCCGTATCTAACACTGTAGCTGTCAGGATACTTTAAAGAAACTGGGAAGCCTGAAAGGGCTCACCCTTTCCTACAAAGTGAAATGACTTTCCTAAGTGTCACTTGTACTTAGCTCTTTCCATCTCTCCTTGTCTCTCTCCTCTCTTTCCCTCCCTCCTGCTCAGAGTCATCCTTTCTCTTTTTTCCTTCTTTTTTCAAGATTATAGCAGTTCCATTTTCTAGCAGTACAAGCATTTCAAAATGTATTCAAGGATTTAGGTTTTAGCTTGAAATTCATTTCTGTGCACATGCTGTAAAAAATTTACATGCATTGACCCTCAAGTGTGATGTTGCTGCACATGTGGCTCCTGGGGGTATTTTTCTATCAAAGTGCTGAATCTTCTAGCATTTCTATATCTCTGTAATTAGCTGTGTCTTCTGTTGATGGATCCATGTGTGCAATGGAGTGTTGGTGGGACATCTATTCTTAAACCAAGTATATTCTTCCACAAACCACTTCGAAAAAAAGTGTTTTTCTTTATACAAACCAGAAATACGTATTTGTGATACACAGCATACTTTCCCTGTTATGTTTATTGTTATTATTTATTTTCGTATGTGAAATGGAATTGGAGAAACTCTGCCAAGGTCTTTCTAGAACAACGAAGAAATGTGCCCCCCCCCCCCAACACCATTTAAGTGGATCAAAGGTCAAGGTCAAGCACAAAGCTGTTTATATATTTTTAAATAGTTTATTGATCATTCCTCCTATTCCTTAAATGAATCTTAATACTCAAATGCAACAAGAAGCTATTTCTACATCGAAGCATCTCTGAAATGTAAGAACAACATGCCATTAGTTGGCCAGGTCTGGTTTGGATCAGCTAATACACTTTGCAAAGGGGATTATCTAAATTAAGCTTTGCTTCCTCCCCAAGGAATGTCAGAAGTTGTGTCTGGGTGTGTGACTTACTAGTTTTGAGTATGATGGAGCTTCAGCTGCCAAGTCAGTGAGCCCTGCAAAGAGCCCACCACTTCTTTGGCAGAACATGGAGGAATATTTTATAGACAGGATTATACTACACAGTCATGCTGAGAGGTCCTGCTGATCTGCATCCAGACAAACTGACTGCATCAGTTGTAGGATTGAAAATAGAAGGCTGGCCGCATTAGAGTCACTTTTTTCTCCCCTGAATGGTGAAAGGCACAAAGCAGGAGCAGGATTAATGACACTTGCTTTGGTGTTTGTTTACCTAACAGTCTAGAGGGGGGCGACTCCAGGAAGCTTCCAGTTTGCAATTTTTAGAATTTTTTTTTTTTTGATTGGATGCTGTCCTAATCTCAATACTTGGTTTTGTTCCTTACCTCAAGGAGATAGCACTTAGAAGTAAGAGATCAGTAGCTGGCTCATATAATTGAAATTATGCAACCAAAAACTCAAGAAATGCGAAGCATTAATATTTACCACAAACACAAGGTTGGTATTGACAAACTGAGAGATGTAATTGTCAACTTGTTTTTTATTGGATTCCTCCAGTATGTTTCCTGCCACTTCTGCTCAAAAAAATAAAAAGAGTAAGACTGGGAAAGATGTCATAATGCAAATTCCTTCAGATGAATCAAATATGTAACTGCATCTTTTGGTGTAAAGATACAGTCAGCTGACCGGATTTTAAGACACTTGATCTCTGACTTAATCCCAGTTGTTTCCAAGGTTGGAACATAGCCAAGCAAAAAGAAAAATAAAAAAAATCTAGAAGAAATTCTTTGGCCTCACCAGGGTACACAGAAAGAGAAATCAGCTGTGTACTCCATGTGTAGGAAGATGGAACCCTTGAGCTTTCTTGTTCAAACTTGTATCAAATATGCAGAATGAAGGAAACGCTTCAGTAAGACTGTTAAAAGTGAAACTACACAAGTGGTGGTCATTCTGACAGTTTCAGAAAAATTCTTTACTGCCTACCTATCTAATATCAGGCAGGTGAACATATGAACTAGGTGCTTTACCTAACTACTGCTAATACTCCAACTAATCCTCCAAAGTGTTTATCATCATTTTTATTTTATATTAAGTGAGTTGGACTATAAAGAAAGCTGAATGCTGAAGAATTGATGCTTTTGAATTGTGGTGCTGGAGAAGACTCTTGAGAGTCCCTTGGACTGTGAGGAGATCCAACCAGTCCATCCTAAAGGAGATCAGTCCTGGGTGTTCATTGGAAGGACTGATGTTGAAGCTGAAACTACAATATTTTGGCCACCTGAGGCTAAGAGCTGACTCATTTGAAAAGACCCTGATGCTGGGGAAAATTGAGGGCAGAAGGAGAAGGGGATGACAGAGGATGAGATGGTTGGATGGCATCACCGACTCAATGGACATGGGTTTGGGTGAACCCCGGGAGTTGGTGATGGACAGGGAGGCCTGGCATGCTGCAGTCCATGGGGTCGCAAAGAGTCGGGCACGACTGAGTGACTGAACTGAACTGCACTGAAAGTTCCAAGAGGTCAGGTAACTTGCTCGGGACCAAACAGCTGATGTATGGCAAAATTAGGGTTCAAGTCCATGATGATTCTCTGTCTTAATTATTATAAAAATGTGTTCGCAATGTGATACAGCCTGAAGATTAATTGATGTGGTTGTCAAGTTATCCTCTTAGCATAATAAAATACAAATTTGAACAAGGAATAGGAATTGGTTTTGGCCTATATATAGATCATTATTTATTCCTTCTAATATTAGAGTAGGCAGTATAACTATTTTACCTTGGGAATTCACTGAACCGATTTGACAAGCTTCATCTGTCTTTTAGATAGAGTTTATGGAAAGTTATTGAGTTAATTTTAAGTGATTGAAATATGCCTAATTTCATGATACTAAATTGTAACTTTCTAAAAAATTATGTAATTGAATAGTGAAGTATTGATTTTTAAATCAGTTAAGTCAGTCTTTCTAATTAAAGGTATCCTCCATCTGATAAGTTCTTTATAAAATACTGAAGGAAAATCGCAACTCATCAGTCACTGTTGATACTGCCAATTCCATCTCCTAAATATTTTTCCAATTGGTCTTGTTCTTTCTATTTACTCTTACTCTGTTTTTTAGGCCAAAATCCCATTAATTTTTGTCTTAGCCATTGCAGTGACCTCTTTGCATGGCTTAATGCCTTAAACTTTTCAAACCTATCATCCAAAAGTCTGCCAAAGTCTTCTTTCTAAAATTCAAGTCACATTATTTTCCCCATTTTTTTCTTTAGATCTCCACATGTACTAGTTCAGCTCAACCTCTAAATCTCTAGATAGCATATGCCCAACCCTCGTCTGATTCTCTGTAATGGACTGAGGAAAGTTGTCAAGTACTTTAGCATGAAACATGGTCCATGATCATTAATATCCTAATTTTATAGCCTTACTTTTGAAGTCTTTTTATATTTTAGAAGCATGGTCTAATAACTAAGAGCAGGAGCTCTAAGGTCAGACTGCCTGGATTGGCCTTGATTCTGCTGTAACTTGCTCTGCCACTTATAATTTGTGTGATTTTGAGAAAGTTATATGAACTTTCTGTGCTTTGTTTGTTCTCATTTGTAACATAGGGGTGATGATAATAGTGCATGGAGTTGATATGAGGATTAATTGAGTTACTGCTTAAAAAACACTGAATACAGTGCTTGAAACACACAGTAAGTGTTTAATCACGCTAATTATTAGTATCACATTGAAGACTTGATGTTTGTTCAGACATGATTGATGCTTGCCTTGTTGGGCTTCCCTGGTGGCTCAGCTGGTAAAGAATCTTCCTGCAGTGAGGGAGACCTGGGTTCAATCCCTGGCTTGGGAAGATCCCCTGGAGAAGGGAAAGGCTACCCACTCCAGTATTCTGGCCTGGAGAGTTCCAGAGCCTGTATACTGCGTGGGGTCACTAAAAGTCGGACACGACTGAGTGACTTTAACTTTCTCTTTCTTTTGTCCGAAATGCCCTGTAGAGCTCACACACGTCTGTCCCTTCAAAACTCAATGTAGATATTACCCCTTCCAAGAAGCTTTTTTCTGATTCTTCCAAATATATTTGCTTATTACAACTTATGGGATTACAATCTACCTTGTTTTTTCCTCCTGTCACTTCACTTATCCCATCACATGGGGGTGTGTGTGTGTATCTATCTATGAACCACTGGACTGTGACCTTCTGGAACATAGAAACTGTGCTTTATTTATTTCTGTGCTCATGCTCCCAAGCACAGTTCTCTACATATAGTATATATAATTTTAAATGCTTTTTGAATGTTGACTGATGAACTGGCAAGTGAATTGGCAAATATCCCAACAAATGTCATTTATCTATGTGCACACAAACGCACACACAACTTAAAAATATTTTAATGGAAAACACAGATCACATAGTTTACATTAAATATTGTAAACATTTTCATTGTTCTTAACATAAATAAAATACAGATGGCTTTTATACCACTGTTCTGCATCCCTAAAAGCCCACTGCATGGCAACCAAGGTTATCAGTCCACATTCTGAGGTTCACTAATTCAGCCCTAGATAGTATCTCTTCAGACCATTCTAGACTCATGACTGTTTGCATTTTCCTGATTAATAAAAAAAATCAACACAAGCCTAACTGATCTAAGTGTTAAATTGTACAGAAGTGTATGAATTGAAATTCAAAGTCCCTAATTCCATATTCCCCCACCCCCCACAGAGAATCATCATTAACAGATTTGCAGTTTGGTACCTATTCTTCCAGACTTTTTAATGAATATATTAAAATGTACACATGTAGATAGAGAGTACATATTTATCTGTGTGGTTACAGAGATACATACCCATATGCAATTACACATATGCACAAGTACATATTTATATCATGTATGCATATGTGTATACATTGTAACTATTTTTAAAATGCTGGGTTTATTTTTACTTTATAACAATTTATCATGGATATATTATATATTTAACTATATGCTATACCTCATTCATTGTTAGAAATGCACTAAAATTTACAGCTCAGTAGAACTTTCTGTATTATTTTATATATTCAAAGATACTGATAATTATCAGCAAATTTTACATTCTCCCCAAGTGTTCATGGGCTTTCTAATTTCCTCAAACTTTGCTATTCATTTTATTAACCTTGTTTACCTAAGAGGTTATATTGTACATCTTTCCTGGTTATTGACTATTTGAATTCTTCTTCTGGGACTAGCCTATTCATGTATGTTTCGCATTTTTTATTGGATTGTTTCTCTAATATCATTAACTCCTTATATAAGTTATTTAATCGATATTAAAATTTTGTAGTATATATCACAAATATTTTCTCTAGTTTGTTGTTTATTTTTCAGCCTGTTTTTTAGGAAGAATTTTTAGTGTTATGAGGTTGTATACATATTTTTTTCTTCTCAGCTTCTGGCTTCCACAGAATATTTAGCTTATTCTTATCTGCCTCAAACTTTAAAAAGTTTATTTGCTGATTGTTTACCTGTAGTGATCTATGCTTCTGTTCCACATTTGAATTACAGAAATATTTAACTTTGCATTTTAAGAAACAATTTACTACATTCAAGTTAGAAAATTCAGTATAAATTTAACCTGAACTTAGTATATGCCCTTGTTTGAGTACGGGGATGGAAAGATTATTCTTTGAAAACCATATTTGCAACGAATGTAAGCACCATACAGATTAAAAATAATTTAAAAATTGAAAGAGCTCTGAGGAGATTCAGGCAGATGACAATGAGAAGGTTTCCATAATACTGACACCTACCTCCTTGTTTGAGGGCCACATTTACACACAGAGGACTTAAGGAACTGTCACTACTGTGAATCCAGTTGCTGCTATGGTACAAACTCTACTGTAGGAGACAATCTGAAAGGGAGAACTTTTTCTGTGAAAGTTTCAAGATCTGTTCAGTGATTTGAAATGCCAGTGTTTTCCATGAGATAAGCTGGAGGAGGCAGACTGTGAAAATTAGGAGGAAAAGTCAACCAAAAACGTCAAGAAGGGCTTTGTATATACTCAATTAGAACCTTTTACTGAAGTTAAAGTTCTGGAGAATTTAGCTTATTTTATTCTTCATTAAAGTGTACCTCTGCCTCAAACTAGAAGTTGAATGCCAAAATTCTATGTATATCTCTTCTCAAAGTGTTTCCAGAAAGAAGAGAAACAGGAAGTACTATAAGTCCTATGAGGAAACTCTTTGGATTTCAAGTTCAATTTGAATAGATATAAGCACACAGTTTTCTTTGTGGCTCAACTGGTAAAGACTCTACCTGCAATGCGGGAGTCCTGGGCTCAGTCCCTGGGTTGGGAGGATCCCCTGGAGAAGGGAAAGGCTACCCACTCCAGTATTCTGGCCTGGAGAATTCTATGGACTGTATAGTCCATGGGGTCACAAAGAGTCAGACACGACTGAACAACTCGCACTTTCCATAAATTATAGTTCCATGGAACTCCAATTCTAAGGAATGCATCATAATAAAACTATTTATTTAATTTAGACTTCCCCAAAACTTGACATAGAACTCTTAACTATAGAATGTCTAATAAAAGTAAAAATATTATCAGCAGTGGCCACAGGACTGGAAAAGGTCAGTTTTCATTCCAATCCCAAAGAAAGGCAATGCCAAAAAATATTCAAACTACCACATAAATGCACTCATCTCACATGCTAGCAAAGTAACACTCAAAGTTCTTTAAGCCAGGCTTCAGCAGTACATGAGCCATGAACTTCCAGATGTTCAAGCTGGATTTAGAAAAGGCAGAGGAACCAGAGATCAAATTGCCAACAGCTGCTGGACCATTGAAAAAGCAAGAGAGTTCCAGAAAAACATCTGCTTTATTGAGTACACCAAAGCCTTTGACTCTGTGGATCACAACAAACTCTGAAAAATTCTTAAAGAGATGGGAATACCAGACCACCTTACCTGCCTCTTGAGAAATATGTATGCAGGTCAAGAAGCAATAGTTACAACTAGACATGGAACAACAGACTGGTTCCAAATAGGGAAAGGAGTATGTAAAGGCTGTATATTGTCACCCTCCTTATTTAACTTCTATGCATAGTACATCATGCAAAATGCTGGGCTGGATGAAGCACAAGCTGGAATCAAGATTGCCGGGAGAAATATCAATAACCTCAGATATGCAGATGACACTACCCTTATGGCAGAAGCAAAGAAGAACTAGAGAGTCTCTTGATGAAAGTGAATGAGGAGAGTAAAAAAACTCTCCTTAAAACTTAAGGGCTTGATGGTATGGGGAGGGAGGAGGGAGGAGGGTTCGGGATGGGGAACACATGTATACCTGTGGCGGATTCATTTTGATATTTGGCAAAACTAATACAATTATGTAAAGTTTAAAAATAAAATAAAATTAGAGAAAAAATAAAAAAAAATAAATAAATTAAAAAAAAAAAAAAACTTAAGGGCTTAAAACTCAACATTCAGAAAACTAAGATCATGGCATTTGGTCCCATTACTTCATGGCAAATAGATGGGGAAACAATGGAAACAGTGACAGACTTTGTGTTTTTGGGCTCCAAAAACACTGCAGATGGTGACTGCAGCCATGAAATTAAAACACACTTGCTCCTTAGAAGAAAAGTTATGACCAACTTAGCATATTAAAAAGAAGAGACATAACTTTGCCAACAAAGGTCCCTCTAGTCAAAGCTTTGGTTTTTCTGGTAGTCATGTGTGGATATGAGAGTTGAAGTATAAAGAAAGCTGAGTGTGAAAGAATTGATCCTTTTGAACTGTGGTTTTAGAGAAGACTCTTGAGAGTCCCTTGGACTGCAAGGAGATCCAACCAGTCTGAAGCTGAAACGCTAATGCTTTGGCAACCTGATATGAAGAACTGACTCATTGGAAAAGACCTTGATGCTGGGAAAGATTGAAGGCAGGAAGAGAAGGGGACAACAGAGGATGGCATCACCAACTTAATGGACATGAGTTTGAGCAAGCTCCGGGAGTCAGTGATGGACAGGAAAGACTGCCTTGCTGCTTGCTGCAGTCCATGGGGTCGCAAAGAGTTGAACACAACTGAGCAACTGAACTGAGCTGAATAAAAATATACTGCATGTACTCTAGAAAACAGTGCACTGGACTTTGGAATTAGCATCCAGGTTTCAGATTATGCATTTAAACCTAAACTAAATTTGTTGCTAAAGGCCATCATCAGGGAAAATATGACTGCTTTGCCTATTGAATTTAGGACAGTGGAGCTGTCTTGTTCTTCAGATCAACTTTTTTTTTTAATATAAATTTATTTATTTTAATTGGAAGTTAATTACTTTACAATATTGTATTGGTTTTGCCATGTATTGACATGAATCTGCCATGGGTGTACATGTGTTCCCCAGATCAACTTTTATATATAAAAGACTCCATGCGCAGCTGAGATGGCCTCTGCCTACTTAACTGGATAGGGATAATGATGTAAGAGGACCAATAAAAGACCTCACGACACAATGGGATATAATCAATATATTGAGTAAGAAAATTAAATTTAATGGCAGAGGGTTTAAGGCAGAAAGAAAATCTCAGTTAAGATTTTTTTTAATGGCTTGGCAAAAAAATTTTGTTTTTATACATGAAAAAGATGAATAGGTTGAAATATTGTGAAAGACAAGCTCCCAAAAATAACCAGATGGAGAGCAGCAAATAGTAAAGGGATATTAAGTTGATGCCTTGATTCTTGGCTGTTATAATGTAAGTATGTGGAAGTAGATAGAGATTGCTTCTGCTGCTGCTGCTAAGTCACTTCAGTCATGTCCGACTCTGTGTGACCCCATGGATGGCAGCCCACCAGGCTCCCCTGTCCCTGGGATTCTCCAGGCAAGAGCACTAGAGTGGGTTGCCATTTCCTTCTCCAATGCATGAAAGTGAAAAGTCAAAGTGAAGTTGTTCAGTCATGTCTGACTTTCAGCGACCCCATGGACTGCAGCCTACCAGGCTCCTCCATCCATGAGATTTTCCAGGCAAGAGTACTGGAGTGGAGTGCCATTGCCTTCTCCGAGATAGAGATTATGTTATAGTAAATCAGAGAAATGAGACTCTAAAGCTAGTTTTCATAACACTGGGTTGTCATGGACAGTTTTCTAGTCTGAGAAGTTAGAACAGTTGGCTTTTTATTTTGGTTCTGATACAGTGTTTGCACAATTTTATACATGGTATTGATAGATTTTTACCTAAATCTAGGCCTTGTAACATCTTCTCATTCTGTATCACTATTTTACTTTAAGAATAAAAAGACATGGGATTTTTTAATGCTCTACAGCAAAAATGGTGTATTACAACAATATAATTAGTAAGTACAGATAGTATATGAATATTTTCTGGCAGAAGAGTTTTGAATTCAAGCCAGTTTGGAAATAGTAAGGAAGGCCTAACTTCCCAAGTAGATAATAACTAATGGATGAGAATTGTTAAAGAAAAGAGGATGGTATTTTGGAAGCCAAATATGAAGAGGTGGAAGGGAGGGGATGAATAGTATCAAAAAGATAACAATTTTGCCTGAAAAAGTCTAAAAATTGTCATTAATGTAAAGGGTATCTTTAGTAAATAAAGTTAATAGAGAAATACTATGGAATAAAAGCAATTAAAGAGAATCCAAGTGAAGAAATGAGACAAGAAAATGACTTGAAGAGATTAATTAGGTGCTAAGACATGCCATTTGTGAAACAGTGCGGCATGTTCCCAATTTGCTTATAGTTTTTATGCATTTGATTTTTAAGACATATATTTCATTCTCAATCCTGTGAGATGTCTGTGATGCAAAGCAAATTTCTTCCCTGGGTATCCCTTCTTTACTTTACATGAATTTGTATTTTAAAATGACAGGCTATGTTGATGTCTTTTAATACCTAGTAGCCATGGTCAGAGAAGGCAATGGCACCCCACTCCAGTACTCTTGCCTGGAAAATCCCAGGGACGGAGGACCCTGGTGGGCCACAGTCCATGAGGTCGCTAAGAGTTGGACACGACTGAACGACTTCACTTTGACTTTTCACTTTCATGCATTGGAGAAGGAAATGGCAACCCACTCCAGTGTTCTTGCCTGGAGAGTCCCAGGGACGGGGGAGCCTGGTGGGCTGCCATCTATGGGGTCACACAGAGTTGGACACGACTGAAGCGACTTAGCAGCAGCAGGAGCAGCCATGGTCCATTAAGATTGTTTGGTGAATTATGAAAATTAACATTTTTTTCCCAACATGCTAAGTGTATACTCCTTCTACTTGGGAAGTACAGACTTTTTGTTACACAAGCCAGAGTTCAGAATTTTTTCCTTTGGCACGGGGATTTCTTTGATCAACTTTCATTCTCAGCTCTTTCCAAAATTCTGAAAATCAAAATAGAATAAAAACTCCTTTATTGACATCTCAGATAGTAGCCATCTTTTAGTATATGTCTTCTTGAGAAAAAAATGCTTCAAAAGTAGAAAGTGGGAAAACATGAATGCAAAAAAACTATTATGTCTGAAACAGAAGTTTCTTGTAGCTGCTTTTTTCTTTTATTTGAATTTTTTTCCCATTTCTCTCTGAAAATAAATGGTTAGAGTGGGAATAGTGTCATTTTATATTTTGCATTGGCACTCAGCAACTAATAAATGCAAACAAAAGCATGGCATTTTCCAAATCAGAATGTTACCTACTAATTAAGAAAACTTAAAAGCCAGTGCTCATCTTATTTCAGGAACAAAATGATAATTCAGAATTTTTATCTAGTATTTTATGACTATACATCCAAATGTTGCTCTTTTCATTATTACAGTTAAGGTTTCTTGGTAGTATACTGTAACTCTTGTGAATTTGAAAGAAAATTTTCCATAAGTTCACGGACTCGATTTTATAGGCATTTAACATCTGATCATTACCCTAGGAAGAGAAACAAAAATAATTAAAAGTAAACTGAGAATGAGCTAAGGCATCCACTGTGCTTAATTCTCAGATCAGAAGGCCAAAAATTAACAGTCACAGAGAAAACCTCCTCTGACATGCATAGCAAGCATACTAATCACTTAACAGTGGGTGGGATAAAGATTTTAACCAATAAAAAAGGTATTTGGCATTATTTGGTTTTGTTTGCTTTTTAGCTACTAACTTTTCCAGCAGCAAGTTACTGACACAGAAGGAAACACTAAAATGCAACGAATCATACCTACTCCTTCAGAAATGCCATGTGTGTCTCATCTTTCTCCAGTTTCCTTGCCTGAAGTTTTCATTCCAAAAAATGCTTTAATAAATAAAAATGACCTTCACATTTTCCCAAATCATTATACCCAAGATCTATTCAATTGAGTTTGCTTAATGACTGGTCAGGACAGAGATCCTTTCACAGTGCTGTAGAATATAAAGCAACTCAAAATAAAGAAGTGGATCTTCTTAGGTTGCAAAAGTCACAGAGCTGTGTCAATGGGTCTCAATGTGAAGTTTTCTGGGCATGCTATCAAAGGTGTTATAAATTAGTAAGTTCTTATACATAGAAGCATCACAGTGTTTTTCAGGCTTAGTTCAATGGGCAGCTTTTCTTTGATGTTCCATATTTTTTTGGAGGATAAGTTTATCAGCAAAGATCTGGAATTACCACTTGCAGTTCTCGCCACACTTCTTAATCAGTGTATGGGCAGTCAGATATTCCAGCTCATCCCCTACTACAGGGAGTTGGAAAACTTGGCTCTTCAAACAATCTCTATTTTATGACTTAAGTATTAAGTTTAGAACACTCCCTAGTGTCCCCTTTTTGAAAACGTATAGTAATGATTCAGTGCTACATTTCTCCAAGGTAAATTAAATACCCAGTCTGATATGTTACATTTGAATAACACCTTGTAAACTAAGGACTGGTTGAACCTTCTGTAAATGAAACTGAGAAAACTGAATAAGCCTCTTCTCTGAGGAATACTAGTATATTATACACTCTATAAAATGTAAGTGCTTCTTATTTCCAGTCAGTTGCTAGCATCCAACAGTGCTTCTGCATTTTCTATCATTTTTAATGTGCAATATGCAAAGGGAGTATCCTGTGAAGAGTTCTGAAAGAAGGAAGGTTCTTGGCTGAGGACTGTATCACTCCAAGCAAAGCTTCCCAAGTCCTTTTGTAAGACCATCCCATCAGCAACATAATCTTCCTTTTTGGAACCAATTATTCAGTAATTTGGAAATTTGTTATGCCTTTAGCCCTTATCTTGAAGCTCTGATTGAGAGATAAAGTAAGCTAGTGGTTACAATACAGGTCCAGGTATCAATAATCCCAAGAAACGTAATTCACTGTGACTTTACATAGCTTAGTTTCTGGTCCTCTGGTTTCTGCATCAATATGCTATTCCTCGTGAAATGTAATCCCTGTTAATGTTTTGAAAATCCCAAATGAATGAAACAAAGTAAATAAAAAATAGTTTCTATAGTTTGTTCAAACTTTTTTCTGAACTACTGCTTCTATTTCTTATTGGATCCATTTCTTTAATGAAAATTATGCTATAATTTCTCCAGACAGAGTCCAAGTTAACTACCCTGGATATAAGATACATCCCAAGAAATAAATTACATTTAGGAAACAAACATCACTCTAACAATAACTGATCTAATAATTCTTCATTTCAAATGCTGTATAATGTCATTCCTATTAAATATATATTTATGTATAAATGCATTTATATGTATATACTTTTTCTGAGTCACTTGCTTAATAAATATTTCCATGGTGAAATACCTAACTAAAATTTCTTACAGTAAATAAACTCAGGAACTAGTTGAATCATGCTTCTTACAGCATTTTAAAACTAAATCTTATCTTCACTTCCTTGTAGTTTATTAGAACACAAAATCTTTGAAATGGAGGGAAAGCACAAGGAAGAATTGGACACCTTAAAGGAAGAGAAAGAGAATCTTCAAGGCTTGGTTACTCGTCAGACATACATAATCCAGGAACTGGAGAAACAGTTGAACAGAGCCACCACCAATAACAGTGTCCTTCAGAAGCAGCAGCTGGAGCTCATGGACACAGTGCACAACCTCGTCAACCTCTGCACTAAAGAAGGTAGTAAGAATTTCTTCCTTACTTTGGTTATACTAAATATTTTATTCAATACAGAGCAAGTAAATATCCAATATAACTTTCTAAGTTGCATTGATTGCTAGTATAGAAGCAGCAAAAGAACTTTGTTCTTAGAAGCATTTAATGAAGTTTGCACTGACAATTTTCTCATGTTTTTGACTTCAGAGAAATTATTCATAAGCTTGGGTTCATGAATTCACCATATCTTTCTAATTTCTCCTTTTTTATTGGCCTTTTGGCCTTAAATAAAATCTATTAGGTTCTCATAGATAAATATTTAGTACTGTAATGTTAGACACTTAACTATACAGGACAGAATTTAGACTCTATTAAAGATTAGTTCAGAGTGCTGAGAAGAATTTCAGGAGCGTTCCCATTTTAAAACTATTTCTTTTGCAGTGGAGGAGAGGGAAGAGTTAACTGCAGAGACAAAGAGGCAGAGAAGTTCCTAATAACTGTTATGAAGGAGGAGGAATATTTGTTATTAAAAGCCTGTTTTAGGATTATTCATGTGGCCCTGTATGGAGAAGACCTAACAAGGGCATATGAGCAAACTTATTCTGGGCTATCTTCATGATAGTGAAAGTATAAACTTTTAATACCCACCAGAATATCTGGAGCCATTTAGCCATTGGAAATATTGTAGGCCTGTGTCTCTTTAGAAGACATCCATCCATCTGTCCACCTGCCCACCCATCAGTTATTGAAAAAATGTCTCTGTGTACACCTGTTCACTTCAAGCAGAACCTCACTTGAGCCACAGGAGAATGCTTCAAAGTTTGGAGTTTCTATAGTTCTGCTCACTAATCAGTCTTTCTATGAGTGAACATGGACAAGAAAACACCACTTATATCTGAAGGTCATGGTTATCATTAAGCTGTCGCTTATGTGATCATTCATGTAACGGTTCAGTGTTCATATGTAATGTACATAATTGGAGGCTCCTTTAATTTAACAGTGGACTTGAGCTATATTAAAAATAACTCAGTTCCATAGTCTCATGTATACATATGAATACAGAGGATAACTCCATTTCAAGTGATCTTGTTTTAAAGACATTTAGCATTTCTCTATTACACTCCATTACCTTCGGTTCTATCTCCTTTAGATAGTCTAAACAAGTCCTTAATATACTTTTTGAAGAGTATTTTTTAAACAGTGAGTTCCCAGGGCTCCGTTTGTGTGTGCTCAGAAATGTGATTGAGAAGGAAAAAACCTGCTAATCAGTCAGAGCCTGCCAAAACCTTGAGTTAGAGTCCACTGGAAGGAAAACATGATAGAATTTTGCCAGAGAATTTTAATAGAGCTCATGAGTATTTAGAAATTAAGTATTAATATGAGACATATCTATTCTCATATTGAACTGAATACATTAGGGGAAAAATTGAAAACATATTTTTCTTATCATCCTGAGACGTAATGCACATGGAGTTGAGTAGTTCTTTTTTTTTTTATTAATGATGTTAGAAATATCAAGCCTTGGTGATTCTCACAAAGCTCATATGTCTGCCTACTTATCATAATTTCACTTCTTTTCTGAGTACTTGTCCAGTAAATATGTCTTTAAACTTTTTCAGGCAGGAGGGTGACTTCAAAATTAAAATTCCTGGCTAGTTTTGGTCTTTGGGTGCAACATCAGGAATCAAACATCTGTTCAAGAAATGTAATTTATTGAACAATAACAGTGGCACTCCTGATGGATGCTACCCACAACATCACTCAGTGTATGAGAAAAGTAACTATGCCTATTCTATTATAACTATGCCTATTCTATTATAGAGCACATCCAAAAAGTAATTGGAAAAGGAAGTGGCAACCCACACCAATGTTCTTGCCTGGGAAATCCCATGGACAGAGGAGTCTGGCGGGTTACAGATCATGAGACAGAGATGGACAGAACTGAGTGACTAACACTACAGAGGGAGACGGAAATTGTCTAATACTTCATACCTCTAGACATTTATTTTCTTTTTAATGATAAAATTATAAAACAAATCCTATTTAACTATATTTTATAATCCAACTTTCTCACACACACAATGTAAGCATATTAAGCTATTATCCAATGGATTCTATGCTCTCATAGTGTGTGAAAGTCACTCAGTCATGTCTGACTCTTTGCGACCCCATGGACTGTCCATGGAATTCTCTAGGCCAGAATACTGGAGTGGGTAGACTTTCCATTCTCCAGGGGATCTTCCCAACCCAGGAATCAAACCCAGGTCTCCCTCATTGCAGGCAGATTCTTTACCAGCTAGCCACAAGGGAAGCCCAAATAGTGAAAGTGAAAGTTGCTCAGTCGTGTTTGACTCTTTGTGATCCCATGAACTACACAGTCCATGTAATTCTCTAGGCCAGAATACTGGAGTGGGTAGCCTTTCCCTTCTCCAGAGGATCTTCCCAACCCAGGTATCGAACCCAGGTCTCCTGCATTGCAGGTGGATTCTTTACCAGCTGAGCCATAAGGGAAGCACAAGAACACTGGAGTGGGTAGCCTATCCCTTCTCCAGGGGATCTTCCCAACCCAGAAATTGAACCAGCGTTTCCTGCATTGCAGGTGGATTCTTTACCAACTGAGCTATCAGGGAAGCCCATGCTCTCATAACCATAGATTTTATTTGTTTCTTATTATACTTTTTTTTTTCTCTCTAATCCCACAGTTAAGTATTCTACTAAGTATTTGGTGATTTAAGAATTCATGAGACACAAAAATGGAATGTGTTTCTCACTAAGTTTTCTACAAAGATTTTACTTCATTTTCACTGGCACCATAGCATTTGGTTACAGTGAATTTAAAACTTTAAATGACTAATTGCATAATACTAGATTAAATGCATGTGTGCTAAATTGCTTCAACCGTGTCCGACTCTTTGCAACCCCGTGGGCTCCTCTGTCCATGGGATTCTCTGGACATTGGAGGGGTTGCCATACCCTCCTCCAGGGAATCTTCCTAACCCAGGGATCGAACCAATGTATCCTGCATTACAGGCAGATACTTTACCATCTGAACCACCAGGGAAGTCCACTAGATTAAATATCAGTTACTGAAACAAACTTATTTCATTCTAATTTCAAAATACATGAGTAAAATCTTTTCCTTCTTAAGACCAAAAATTCATTTATCAAGTAAATTTGTTATTTATCAAAGATTATACATAAATGTTCTCTCATTAAAAATAAATATATGTAAATAAGCCTAAATCAATACATTACAATAAATGTACCACTTTTCTAAAATGTATATTTCAAAAACAAATGCAAAAGAGTAGTCTTCTGAGTTTCAAAAAATCTGTGTCATAATCCAAAAAGGCAAAAATTTTAATTGACCTAAGGTTCTTCTCACTCTAACTTGACTAAGTCAGTCATATGGATACAGCCTGAATAGAATACTACAAAACAGAAGAAAAAATTTCTACTGAGTTTTTTTCTGTCATTGGCAACTAATTTAATCTTTATGAAGCGTTTAATCATTTATAGGGGTTTCCCCAGTGGCACAGTGGTAAAGAATTCACCTGCAATGCAGGAGAAGCAGGAGACACATGTTCAGTCCCCACGTAGGGAATATCCCCTGGAGGAGGAAATGGCAGCCCACCTCAGTATTCTTGCGGGGAAAATCCCATAACAGATGAGTCTAGCGGGCTACAATCATGGGGAGGCAAAGAGTCGGATAGGACTGAGCTTGCTAATCATTTCTTATGTAGGATAATTATATCTACTTCACAATGATAGTGAGAACATTAGATACTTCATATTAAAGCAAAAGTATGGGACATATTTGATTCATTAAACATTAGTTCCTTCCTTTTCCTCCAAGTGACAAAATTCAGCTAAATGCAAATTTATTAAGTGCTAGTTATAAGTAAAATTTCTTTCACAGAAAATGTCTGAATACAGTGTTCTAGAGTGTCTGACTGTTGACAGTCATCCAAGTCCCTTCTTTTTAACTTGTTTCTGAATCACTAAAATGGAATCATGATATTCAATTCCTGGTGAGTAAGAATTAACAGAGATTTGTATAAAACTCATAGCATCAAGTGTTTTTTTTTCACTTTCACTTTTCATACTAAACCACTTAAGGTCATTTTCTAAAATAGTTTAGCAAACCTTCCTCTTGTCTTAACAGGCAATAGCAGTATCTTAGGCAAATAGTCATTGCAAACTGAATTGTGTCTGTTTTTTAAGACTTCTGGGTAACACACTTATTTTTGTCTAATCTTTGTCTGCAAACACTTGGTTGCATTTATTCTTAGAATTACCACTGAAGAAATAGTACTCTCAATGTTATCATAGTGTCAAACCTTAGCTGACTGCTTCAGGTTTTTGGCAATTCAAGTTATTCTGGGAATTAAATAGTTCACATTGATAACAGCATGGAAGCAAGGTTTAGAATTCTTTGGGGGAGGATAATCAGGTACTGTGACTGTCAACATCCAGCAGTCATCTCTGTTGAGAGGTGATTGAAGCATCATCACGTACCTTGGACACACACAAGACAAACATGATATTATGTGACCAAGAATTTAATTATTAACAAACCATAAAATATAGGAAAGAGAAATACAGAAAATAGTATTTAGGCTCCATTGTAAAATTACACTGACTGATTTTCTTACTGTCGAAATCAGTTTAGAAGATACTCCTGTGATACCAAGATATGATTTATAAACTTGTCATTCATTCATTAAATAGTTATACAGCAACTATTTTGCTTCAGATTCTCTTCTGAGAATAAAGATATCCATCTATTTTTATTTAACAAATATTTGCTGAGTTCCTATAATATGCCAGGTACTATTCAGACCACTAGGGAGAGAGAAAAGTATACTGTCTGTGGCTTCAAGAAAACTAGAATTTGGTAGGGAAAGAGAGGTAAACAGACAATTGTATTTCATAAATATTTGCTAGACGTGAGGCCAGGGTGCCAGGGGACTAGTGAAACACACAGGAAGAATACTAGAATCATGACAGAGACAGAGGAATGAGGGCAGAATCCAGCATCTGCAGAGTCTTCTTAAGTAAGGCTTTTGTTGAATCCTTATTATGATTCAGGCATTGATTAAGCTTTATGTGTTTTAACTTAGTCCTCACAGTAACAGTATAAGGGAACTAATGTGGTTAGCCCCATTTTATAAATTCCACAAGCTATCAGTAATTTGCCTAAGGCTGCATAGCTGGAAAAGGTCAATCCAGGAATAAAACATAGGCAGGATGGTTCTGATGAGGAGACAGTGACTAAGTCTTCAAAATGAAGAAGACCGAGGGTACTCCAGAGAGCATAAACAACATGTATATTTGCCAGGAGTCATCAAAATGGGTGGGGGGTGTACACCTAAATGTACAACCTATTTCTCAGAATTGAAGGCAGGAGAACAATGAAAGATGAAGTTAGAAAGGTAAACAGAAGGAGATCAAAATAGCTGTGTGTGTTTTTTTTTTTCCTTGAAAGCAATAAGAAGTCATTGTCAGTATATAAGGACAATAATGACATTATCATTTTAGAAAAATTACCCCAAGTCACAGTATAGGAACAACACATTGTTAAGTTGACAAGTCTGGAAGCAGAGGGGCCAGATGGATGCTTTGCCATTTATTAAAATATTAACAAATACTTAAGAGAGTATGAGCCAGTCTTCTTAGCCCCTTGCATATATTAACTCATTTAATTCTGACAACAACTCTGTAAACAAAGTGCTCTTATTAACCTTATCTGACGGACAAAGAAATTAAGCATATAAAGGTAAATAATTTTTAAATATTACACTGCTAGCAAGTGAGAAGGCTGAGATTTGAACCCACAGTCTAGATCTTGATTCTGTACGTTATCCACTATACTATGATTGAGAGAAAAGGTATATTGATGGTTTTCATCAGGTTCTCAAAAGGATCTTCTGGGAGAGAAATAATGAGGTCAGGATCAAACCAGGGCAAATGGAAAGGCAACTAGAGGGAAATTTTGTGAACAAAGAGTTAGAATCAACAAGAGATAACCACTTATTTAGAAGTAAACTCAAATATATTAGAAATTCTGGGTTGACTAATTTTGATATTTCTTAAAATCTGCAACATGAGAAAAGAAACAGGCTTAGGAGGCAAGATTTAGTTTGAGCATATGGACAGAGGTGACTACGGAAGGCAGGGGAATGAGTCTGGAGTTCAGTAGTGAAATCCTGAGGACCATATAGATTGATGTGTCCTCAGAGGAGACAGTTGGTAAAGCCATGCTGTTCAGTGGACTCACTGAACGTGTGTATAAAGCAATGACAAAACCATTTGGGGGTTATAAATCCATTCAAGAATCTGATAAAAACTAGTCTACCATTACTTAGTGCAACTACTTGGCACAAATCTGTGTACGATTTCAGGGGATAAACAGAGTGAATTACAGAAATCCATAAAATACAGAAATTACATAATATGAACTCCTTTTAAAATATTAAGAATGTGAATCAAATACAGAAAGTTGGGAGTTCTTTGAGGGACAGATAAAGGAGACCAAAATAGCAGTTATAAGCAGAGAGAAAAGACTGTTATGTAGGGTCTATTTTAGTGGCAAAAAAGCAGAAAGTTCAAACAAACAAACAGACTGAACTTTGGAACTGGGATGTCACCTTCCATAGGGAGAGTCTGAATGAACTGTAGAGCTCAACTGCATAGACTGCAGGCTAAAATGATAAGATGAATTAAAAGCAGAAACTGTTGTCTCGTGCTCATGCTCAGTTGCTTCAGTCAGGTCCCACTCTTAGTGACCCTGTGGGCTTAGCTCACCAGGTTCCTCTGTCCATGGGATTCTCCAGGCAAGAATACTGGAGTGGTTTGCCATTTCCTCCTCCAGGGGATCTTCCCAACCTAGGGATAGAACCCACATCTCCTGCGGCTCCTGCATTGCAGGCAGATTCTTTACCACTGAGCCATGAGGGAAGCCCCAAATAGTACTGGAGTGGATTGCCATTTCCTTCTCTAAAATGTTGTCCACCCCCATCCAAATGTTGAATGTGAAAGGGTGGATAGCAGTTTCAGGTAGAGAAGCACTCAGGGTAGAGAGGAATAAAAAGAAACTTAAAAATAAATACCAAGAGACAAGAGCATATTTATATGCTTAGCTCCTTAATATGAAGTATAAAAATTTCAAATCATAAGAAGCTTCTCCTGAAGTTTATTTTAAAAGTTTCTTTCATATAATCTGAAAGAGATAATGACTGATACTACAAATTTTTAAGCGATCTCAATTATTTGGTTTAATGTGTCTTTCCCAGGGGCTGATTGCAATGGTACGGAACGTTTGATCATTATTTTCAGGCTTCTGGCCTTCTGAAAAGGGGAAATGAGGCATTTGCTTCCTTTGCAGTGCTGAGGGGACATTTGGCTCTGTTCTCAGAATAATTCTACCATCTGAAAAGAATTTACCTCCCGTGCAGTGTCTATTGAGTTTGTGAAGTAAATCATTCAGTCAAGGGATGAGACAGCTTGAACTCCTGCAAGTCCCTTGAGTTAAGAACAACTCTTAAAAACATCACAAGCGATGGGAGGAAATTAAAACTTTTTGAATGTCACTCATATAAACATTTATAAAAAATAGAAAATATCATTTTTATTGACTTAGTAAAATATTTGGTTTCTCGTTGACTACTTGTAATGCACAATTTAACATTAGGTAGAAAGAGAAAGAAAAATACAGGAAGTCATCTGCTGAACACTACAGTGAGCGCTTGTTTCCATTTAATGAGGGGAATGCTTTATCTTGACAGAAAATTACATGTCAAACATTTACAATTTCCTTAAAATGAACCACACTTCTAGCACTTCCTTTCACAAAACCTAATGGCTTAAGGGGAAAGTGACTATTTATTTTTGGAAATGGTATGTTTCTCCTTTTTGGTGGAGCATGTTATCAGCCTTCTGAAAAGTCATAATTTCTGTTAAAAAAAAAATTGTGTGAATAGAAGATAGCCAAAATAATGATAACAGAATAAGAAATAATACAGTCCTTGACCTCTCCCATGAACTATTACTAAATCACATCTTTTGGGGGAAATTTGAAATTTTGTGGTTAATTCTCTTTTGGAATTACAGTTTCAGTTTCAGAAAACAAACTCTCTAAAATGCAGAGGGGTATCCCTCAACTCCAGCTGGGCCTGGAAGTTACCAGGGTGAAAGGCCATGAAAAAAGTGTTGCCTTGATGTTCTAACATTGCTATGAACAAACTCCATTCCGTCTTCTCTTGTACTTTAATGACCTGGTTGGCTAAAACAAAGAAGCACAAAATATTTTTAATAGAATTTTAACTAAATCATTTCCCTGGGTTCATCCATACTGAAGTCAAATTCAAGTTTTTTCCCTAAAGTCCAGGGACAAAATGGGTCAGTGGATACCAGTTACAAATAAGCTATGGTACTTTATACTAAGCCAAATAGCACCTATAATAACTCAGAAAGTAAGGAAAAATATTCTGTTAACATCATTCAGTATGCATGCATCACAGCAACCATAGAATGAAACCTTTATCAAAAAATCTCATATGCTTTGCATAGGTGCTAAGTCGCTTCAGTCGTGTCTGACTCTTTTCAAACCTTGGACTGTAGTCTGTCAGTCTCCTCTGTCCATGGGATGGTCCAGGCAAGAATACTGGAGTGGGTTCCCATTCCCTACTCCTGGGGATCTTTGTTCCAAACCCTCAGCGGTTCTTACATCTCCTGAATTGGCAGGCAGGTTCTTTACCACTAACACCACGGGGGAAGCCACTTATGCTTTAAGAAGGGAGACAAAATAAACCTTGAAAAATGTTGCAACTAAACAGTTAGGTTTCAGTTCAGTTCAGTTCAGTCGCTCAGTTGTGTCTGACTCTTTGCGACCCCATGAATCACAGCACTCCAGGCCTCCCTGTCCATCACAAACTCCCGGAGTTCACTCAGACTCACGTCCACCGAGTCAGTGATGCCATCCAGCCATCTCAGCCTCTGTCGTCCCCTTCTCCTCCTGCCCCCAATCCCTCCCAGCATCAGAGTCTTTTCCAATGAGTCAACTCTTCGCATGAGGTGGCCAAAGTACTGGAGTTTCAGCTTCAGCATCATTCCCGCCAAAGAAATCCCAGGGCTGATCTCCTTCAGAATGGACTGGCTGGATCTCCTTGCAGTCCAAGGGACTCTCAAGAGTCTTCTCCAACACCACAGTTCAAAAGCATCAATTCTTTGGTGCTCAGCCTTCTTCACAGTCCAACTCTCACATCCATACATGACCACAGGAAAAACCATAGCCTTGACTAGATGAACCTTTGTTGGCAAAGTAATGTCTCTGCTTTTCAATGTGCTATCTAGGTTGGTCATAACTTTCCATCCAAGGAGTAAGCGTCTTTTAATTTCATGGCTGCAGTCACCATCTGCAGTGATTTTGGAGCCCAGAAAAATAAAGTCTGACACTGTTGCCACTGTTTCCCCATCTATTTCCCATGAAGTGATGGGACCAGATGCCATGATCTTCGTTTTCTGAATGTTGAGCTTTAAGCCAACTTTTTCACTCTCCACTTTCACTTTCATCAAGAGGCTTTTGAGTTCCTCTTCACTTTCTGCCATGAGGGTGGTGTCATCTGCATATCTGAGGTTATTGATATTTCAGTTTGGTTTATCTATAAACAAAATATTGAATTTTTTTTTGTTAGCAGAAGATTTTTCTAAAAGTCAAGTGCAAAGAAACTTTAATTTGTCGTTGTTGTTCAGTCGCTCAGTCGTGTCTGACTCTTTGTGACCCCACGGACTGCGGCTTGCCCGGCTTCCCGTCCTTCACCATCTCGCAGAGCCTGCTCAAACCCATATCCATTGAGTCGGTAATGCAATCCAACTGTCTCATCCTCTGTCATCCCATGTATATCATGGCTTGTAAAGTAGTACTCAAGTGTATCTCACAACAAGACTCAAAGTGACACAACTCTGGTGTCAGCCTTTGTTTATTTAAAACTTCAAAGTGACAGGCTTTGGGGTTTTTGTTGTTGTCAATTTTCATAAGCATGTGGCAACTGCTCTCTATGTTTACAGCATTGCCCAAGCACTTTCATTCCATTTCTAATGGCTTTTGCTGAAATTATTTGTCTACTCAAAGCACAAAAGATGCCCTTTAAGTCTTCCCACATGCGTGAGGAATGTTTTGTTGAAAATCAATATATTCCAGCCAGACTGAAAACATTACATGGGAAATTAACACACATGAAACACCTGAGATATATTTGTTAATGAAATGACCTTCTGAACAAATAACAAGGATCCTGTAGCACTCGTAACTGCCCATCAGGGTGCCTAAAGGGAAAACACAGGAATGAATTTTATAAAAAATGAATGCTCATTTGATTAAACAAAGATTGTGTGTAAATCCATTTTCAACTTTTAGTAATTTTTTTATTCTTAGTTGCTCTAAGTGTAATATGCATTGGATATACATTGAGTCACTTCACATTAGCAGTGTTCAAAAATTTATTTAAATACACTAATCAAATTAAAATAATATTATATAGAATTACTTCACATTTCGTTATTCCATACTGAAAAAAGCACCATAAAATTAGCAATCCATCCGTGACATAAGGTACTATGCATGTCCACATGGATTTGATCTTTTCTGTACATTATGCATGTCTCAATATTATTAAAATGTATATATTTACCTACAGTTATATATAATGAGTAATATATTGTTAAATGGAGAAGGAAGTGGCAACCCACTCCAGTATTCTTGCCTAGAGAATCCCGTGGACAGAGGAGCCTGGTGGGCTGCTGTCCATGGGGTTGCACAGAGTTGGATGTGACTGAAGTGACTTAGCATGCATGCATGTATTGGAGAAGAACCTAGCAACCCACTCCAGTATTCTTGCCTAGAGAATCCCAGGGACGGAGGAGCTTGGTGGGCTGCCATCTCTGGTGTCACACAGAGTTGGACACGACTGAATCAACTTAGCATCAGCAGCAGCAGCAATATATTCTTAAATAATGTGTCTCTTTAAGTAATAAAATTTTAAGAAAATTTTAAAATATTATGATGGCAAATTTTGTGCAATATTTTCATCCTCTTCTCTGTTTTTCCTGTAATAATACTAAATAAAATGAAGGCTTTTTAAAATAATTTAATTATCATCAGCATATAATTTGTACCATATTACTATGATGCCTTTTTAAATGTATATAATTTATCCCTTATATTATATACTGCCTAAACTATAATCATTTCTTATTTTTGCCTACTTTAGAAAATTGATATTGTTTCCTCATAAGAACAAAAAGAACTTTGAATTATCAATTTTATCATTGTTCCTTGGCCTAATTCTAGAAGATGAGCACAAACACACACACATGCCCATTCTCAACTTCCCAACCAGCCTTCCTCTAAACTTGTAGCTTCTAGCAAATGGTCCATAGACTGGAGGATCAAGTAATTAGGCTTTATAATGTGTAAGACTAATGGGGAAAAATCCTGATCAGCATGACTTGTAGGGTACGGACATTATTACATTCAGTATGGCTGCTCAGGGACCTCTTACTTCCTAATCCTCTGCTTTTGAAGTTGAGGGCCATCACTGCTTCACATTTCTGCTGAGAGCTCCCCTCTCACAGAAAGTTCTGCTACCTATACCTCTCTTCTATCTTTATCTCAACATATCTTCATCTTCTTTCTTGTCATTTCTGCATCCTGTCATTCTTTCCGTATTTCCTGCTTCCATGAGATGAGCTTGTACCCATTCATAATTAAGGCATGTGCTTATTCATGAACCACCTAAGACCTAGGTGGGACCTTTGCAGTTAAGATACGTATTGCTGGGTAAGCACCCTGTGACAAATGATGTATTAGAGTTCTATCTGAGTCTGAGATTACTTTAGAAGTCAGTAAGAAGTAGTTAAGATTTTTGGCTTTACAGTTAAAGACTTACACTACTTACAAGTTTTGGCGAGGTTAGCATCTCAAAACCTCAGTTTTCTCATATATAAAATGACATGTTAATAAATCCATCTCATAAGATGTTTATGAGTATGAAAAGAAACATATAAAGCATACTTAGTGCAAGAAATTCAGAGTTAAGCACATAGTATCAAAGCTGATTGATTTGATCACAATTATTAAAGTTCCACCAAGATGATAGTTAAGATTTTATACGTTATCTACAAAATATATACATGTAAAGAAGTGAGAGTAAAAACAGTTTTTTTAAATAAAAATTTAATTAAAATTATCATGCAGCAAGTAAAAAATATTCAATTGTTCCCTTATACCACAGTTAACAGACCGTGAGTAAAAGGAGTAGTAGATTCTCCAAAAGGAAGCCTTTAGCTACTTAACTGAAGACTTCAAAGTATTTATAAATGTATGCTTGTTATTTTGTGACATAGCAATTTATATTACATATGTATTAGACTGCTGCTACTGCTACTGCTAAGTCGCTTCAGTTGTGTCAGACTCTGTGCGACCCCATAGACGGCAGCCCACCAGGCTCCCCCGTCCCTGGGATTCTCCAGGCAAGAACACTGGAGTGGGTTGCCATTTCCTTCTCCAATGTATTAGACTAACCATAGGTAATTGCATTTTTGTAGGTTGAAAACAATCATGTAGATATCAACCCACAAATATTAGGTTCATATGCATATATATTTTATGAAATAAGACCAATTTTGAAGCTTTTAATTTATAAGCTTAACAATCTTATGTGTTTATATAGCTATACACATGTGATGTATATTTATGAAATCATTGGGAAGTCATCCTCACCCACCCACAAAATATTGAAATATTGAATATTGCCTACAAACCTTTAAAAAATGTCTATACCCTTGAATTTTAAAATATTGCCTTCTCCCACTTCTCAAAGTCCTTTCAAATTAATTAGGATATCAGGGAATTTCTTCAGATGGCTTTTCCACAAAATGCCCCCACACCTGAAGAGTAAAGAATCTAATCAGTCTTGCTTGTTTGCACCTTGCCAAACTGCCAAAGAAGCAGTTTTACTCATTGTATGTTCAGTTACCTTCAATGACCTGTTGTGTTGAAAATCACAGGCTAAAGGTCAGTTCCTAGTACTACCATCTCTTTAATGCTAATAGCCAAAAATGTACCACAAGGAATATCCTTAAACCAATAATGTGATCTACATACATTCTGATGTTTTCTAAATACTAGAGAGATATGAATAACTAGCCACATGTAAGATTTTAAAAGAATAGTTGAAGAATTGATCCCTTTATAGCAACTTAGAAAATAAGTAGGATCAAGGACTCCTGTTTTTGATATTGTCTCTGGTAGCAAGGCTAATTAATTGTCTTCTGTGTTCTCTGCTAGGTTTTTTGAGACTCAGAATTACCAGTTCCACATTCCAGGAAGTTTTCTCTTGAGGGTTCATCTGAATTGAAGTGACCCTCTGCCTTAGCTTTCACACTTCTTCCTTGAAATTGGCCTGGTGGCAGACATGCCATCTGATTGAAATTGGTTGACCAAATGAAAGGGAAGGACCAGATAAAGTTAACAGCTGCTAGAGTCAGTGTCTCATATTGCTTATTGACTCAGTGTTGGCTGGTGAAAGACAGACATGCACCTGCTTGTGTCTCTGTTAGATCACAGAGATTTGGTTGTATAGATAAGGAATGAATAATGATTCCTTTGTCAGGCTTTTCTAGATTTATTTACTGATATTGGTATGGGTAAAGCTCTTAAATTTTAGTTCAGAGAGCTTTTTTACATGTTTTAGTCATTCAGATGTTATCTCTTCTGAACAGCCTTCCCCAAGTCTACTTGTCAGAAATAGCCTGTAGTCTCTGTGCCTACTGTCAATGCACTTGATGCTTACCTGCAAAACAGTAATTGTGTGCATTATCTGTGTTTGGTATTATATTTGAACTGGTAACATTAGACTGAGAAGCTGTTTCTAGCCATCTTGTAACCAGGTAGAGAGCCAACAACAAATCAAGAAAAAGATAAGGAAACCAGTTCTTGATCACACTGAAACCTGATCATGCTTTCCCTAAAGCTCTGTCCTAGATTGTTCAGTTACATGATTCAGTAAATTATCTTTTTACTTAAGCAAGCTTGAGTTGGGTTTTCCGTATCGTGGAGGATACTACCCATGGCTATAGCTATTTTGAGATATCATGGAAGACCTACAAATGGGTCTTCCTCTCATCAGACAGTGATCACATTAAGGGCAGGTTGTGGTTTTCTTATGTCTATATCGCCATTGTCTAGAAAAAGTCATGCAAATAGCAGATGTTTAATCAGTATTTACTGAAACTGTCAATATAGGATGGGTTAAACTAAGAAGGAATAACAGGCAGTCTTTTTATTTGAGAAACCAATTTAAAAACCTCAGTCTACTTGTCTTGTATTTGTTGTTGTTTAGTTGCTAAGTCATGTCCTAGTCTTTTGCAATCCCATTAACTGTAGCCTGCCAGGCCTGGGATTTCCCGGGCAAGAATACCCAGGGATTGAACATGTGTCTCCTGAATTGGCAGGCAGATTCTTTACCACTGAGCCACTTGGGAAGCCCATTTTATGTTTAGGCTTTTAGTAATTTTTAATGATGACAACAGAGGGAAGATAGTGGGATCAATAAGAGAAGAAGAGAACATCGGTTTTGGAGAAAATATTAGGTGACATTAAACAAATGAAGTTGGAGTAGCATTAGGAACTGCTCAGTGTAGAAATGTGAATCTGGAAGTCATGAGGGCCGCAAACACAGTGTCAGAAATGCTTGTATCTTACAAATCTGTGTAAAAGTCTGAAGCCATGGAAGATGGTTTGCAAAAAGAGCAAATTAAAAAGGAACAGAGATCCAAGAATAGAATGTTGGGGAACATCTATTGATAGGTGAAGAGAGGAACAGAACCCAATGAAGAGGAAAGAGGAAGGACAACTAGAGAAATAGAAAAAGGGACTAAGAGAGTCAACAAAAAAGGCAAGGGGAAAGATAGGCAAAGGACACTTATTTCAAATGTCTTAGATCTTCATGGCAAAGCATTAAAAAAGTCACATATAAATAGTGAGAGAAGACAGGAGTAAGATTTAGTCTTGAAAAAAGTACAAAGATTTGAAATTCACTTTTCAAGAAATGTAATAGAAAAAATGTCTGTTAGAAATGACCAAGGTTTTGGCTGAGCAGCATAGAGAACACAACTGAGGTTAGAAAGCATGCGTTTGAATGGCATTAAACAGCTTCACTTTAGTGTTTGCAGTCTAGAAGTGGGGGTGAGAACTTGAATAAACATCCTCCCTTGGGTCAGGATTTACCCATACAAGGGGCTACTGGCTGAAAGGACGGTGGAAGGAAGGCACTAGCAGTTCCACAACCGTTCCCTCATGTCTCACTCTCAGCCTGAAGATAGGAAGAAAGAAAAAGGAGGTTAGGAGGAGGCAGATAGTAACAGTGGGGATCTAGACCCTAAAAAGAAAGACAAACTCATTAAGAATTAAAGACTGGGAGAAGAAATACAAGAGTATGTGGTCAAAGAAGGAACTTTCAGAGGTAAAAATCATTTTTAAAAAAATGTATGCTTTAAACCAGTGTATTATTATAACAAGTTAAACTACGTTTTCAGAAACTAAAACACCATATCATATGTCCAGATCGCCCCTCCCTGCTCTGTCCAGCTGATGCTTCTTTTATCTTCTTCCATCAGGTTTTTCATGTTTGTCTCTTGCCATTTATCTTATATTCCTCCAGGCGTTATCTTCCATCTTATTGAATCTCAAGACCTCCTACAAAAATTTATCCTTGTTTCTGATCATTTATCCTGTTCAGTTAATTCATCTTTGTTATGGTCTTTCTATGTTTTAAAATGTTTACTATCTCTAGTTTTACAATATCTGATAATAACACTAAATTTTGTATTCTCTAATATTTTACAAAGAAAATAGTCATGAAAATTGGAGTTATAAGATTAAAATCTCTACAAGCAGCATTAGATCAGATCAGATCACTCAGTCGTGTCCGACTCTTTGTGACCCCATGAATCGCAGCACACCAGGCCTCCCTGTCCATCACCAACTCCAGGAGTTCACTGAGACTCACATCCATCGAGTCAGTGATGCCATCCAGCCATCTCAGCCTCTGTCATCCCCTTCTCCTCCTGCCCTAAATCCCTCCCAGCATCAGAGTCTTTTCCAATGAGTCAACTCTTCGCATGAGGTGGCCAAAGTACTGGAGTTTCAGCTTCAGCATCATTCCTTCCAAAGAAATCCCAGGGCTGATCTCCTTCAGAATGGACTGGTTGGATCTCCTTGCAGTCCAAGGGACTCTCAAGAGTCTTCTCCAACACCACAGTTCAAAAGCATCAATTCTTCGATGCTCAGCCTTCTTCACAGTCCAACTCTCACATCCATACATACCACAGGGAAAACCATAGCCTTGACTAGACGAACCTTTGTTGGCAAAGTAATGTCTCTGCTTTTGAATATGCTATCTAGGTTGGTCATAACTTTCCTTCCAAGGAGTAAGCGTCTTTTAATTTCATGGCTGCAGTCACCATCTGTAGTGATTTTGGAGCCCAGAAAAATAAGCAGCATATTGATATACATATCATATATCATTTCATCTGAAATAATTTTTAATTCTTAATAGATAAAGCTCATATTATATAGCAAGATTGAGCTTTCCTGGTGGCTCAGACAGTAAAGGATCTGCCTGCAATGCAGGAGACCTGGGTTCAGTCCTTGGGTTGGGAAGATCCCCTGGAGAAGGGAATAGCAGTCACTCCAGGATTCTTGCCTGGAGAATCCCCATGGACAGAGGAGCCTAGTGGGCTACAGTCCATGTGGTTGCAAAGAGTCAGACATGACTGAGTGACTATGCACATATAGAAAGATTAGATTACTGGGTTTCTTTGACTTAGTAGTGATATAACCTGGTGTAGTCAATGAATGAAATAATGCAGTTACCCAACTCTGACAGGGAGGGGCCAACTTGATATAGTCCTAAATGTAATCAAATATAACTTCCCTCCGTTTAGTCAGCTGCAGTATTTGGATTTGAGGATGAAAGACAGTAGCATCCACCACTCCACTGAACATCCATCCTACCCAACTTTTCCTTTTTTTTCTATGTTGTTGAAAATATGTGTGAAACAGCTTCCCTCTTCCCACACAATAGCCTTCACCCACATGTGTGGTAGATTGGCTAGCCTTCCACAGCTTAAATGTCTTTTCCATAAGAAAGAAAAAATAGTGTTGCCATCAATGATATTATTACCATAACACTAACTACCATTTCTTGGTACTTACTATAATTCAGTCACTCTGTTATGTAGTTCACATACTTGCCTCATAAGTACCCCACTTTATACACTAAAAGGGAAGCAAAAGGAACTGAAAATCAATCTACTCCTATAGAAGGGGTCATCAGACTATAGACTATTATACAGATGTAAAGGTAAGCTCTGAATGAAACTTTTAAATTGCTTTTAAATGCTGTAGTATTCTAAGTGTAGTCTGGATCAAAATTTCAAGGATTCTGTTACTAATAAGTGAGTAAGTAAAAACAAGCAGTCTAATCTTTCTGGAAATAATGTGTTTCGATTTTTCAAAAACACCAGACTGTATTTCAAGAAAATGAAATACCTATATTAGATATGGTGCCATAACTACAACATGTCCATAGTATTGTACCCCACCGTTAGTCTGTCTCCTCCTAACCTCCTTTTTCTTTCTTCCTATCTTCAGGCTGAGAGTGAGACATGAGGGAACGGTTCAGGTGGACCTGCTAGTGCCTTCCTTCCACCGTCCTTTCAGCCAGTAGCCCCTTGTATGGGTAAATCCTGACCCAAGGGAGGATGTTTATTCAAGTTCTCACCCCCACTTCTAGACTGCAAACACTAAAGTGAAGCTGTTTAATGCCATTCAAATGCATGCTTTCTAACCTCAGTTGTGTTCTCTATGCTGCTCAGTCAAAACCTTGGTCATTTCAAATAGGCTTTTCTTTTCTATTACATTTCTTGAAAAGTATATTTCAATTCTTCGTACTTTTTTCAAGATACTACTTGTACCTTTTATGGTAGACTCCTCAAACCATCTTTCTAGTTATGAAACTTACATTCAGAGCTTGAACATCATTTTATAAATTAGTTTCCAGAAAATAAGACAATATCTAACTTTTTATTTTTTCTGTGTTATTGAAAATGTGTGTGAAATAACTTCCCTCTTCCCATACAACCTTCACCCGCATCATCCTGAAGAGGAAAAGAAAAGGGGAAGGGAAGTGGCAGAGAAGTGGGAAAGGAATGTATTCGCCTTGCATAACTAAATAAGGGAGGGCAGGAAGTGGTATATTTAACAAGGAAGAATTTTCTCTTTCTTTAAAGAAACGATTTTCTCCATCTCTAACCCAAAAAAGAAAAATGGGTTTACTGTTAAATTCCTCTTGACCACATCTTCCTGTGCTGTGGATGCTCTCACGGGATTATAAATTTTAGTTAATATTTCTTTACATCCCTTTTTTATTGTATCTGTTTTGGTTATTTTTAATTTTTCAACAGAAGAACAAGCATTTACAATTTAGGAAAGTTTACTTTAGAAAAATAATAGTCCAGTTAGCTTAAAGTAAGTAAAGCACAAATAAAATGCACTGATGTTTTTAAAAAAAAGGCCTTTGTATAATCCATTGACACGCCCAATGCCATTAAAGATGGCTTTTGAGTACATAAATGCTCATTTTTAATTGCTATCTGCGTGCATTCTGTGCAATACTTCTTTACTAGCATATGAACTGTTAGTCCTCTGATTACTTATTTTGTGTTGATATTGCAGTTGTGATGATGATATTTAGAGGTACTTTTTAGTATAAGTAAGCAAAATCATTAGTGTAAACGTGAGCTATGTAGAGAACTATAATGCTATTAAATGTTATAATTCTGTATTTTTGTTATGGCAACATATCTGACATGGATATTTCATTTACTTGAATCATAGTTATTTTTGAAAATTTGAAAAATTTATATTGAGATAGTCATTCTTTATATAAAGATTAGACTGTTCATTTTTAATTACATATAAAGTAGTAACATTGTGTGTCAAATTGAAATCAGGTTAAGTATTTTAGATTGTTAGAATGTTTAAAATCAATTTAAAAGCATTAATTCATAGTTTACCTTTGATGTTATTATTTTAAAATATCATTGTGATGCAGAGTGATTTAAAGCAGATAATGATTAAACAACTAGAGACTTTAAGGGCAAAATTATAAAACATTCTGAATCTTAACTTCAAGAAAAGGGTAATGAAGCAAATTGCTAGAATAATGTATATTTATTAGAAAATACTAAATCATAAATAATTTTTATATATGCTGCATATATTTTTAGCTAAAAACTATTAAATGAATCATCTTTGTATTTTGATCTCATAATAAGAACTTAATAATGGATGAAGATCAGTGAATGAAATAAAGTTCCTCCCAGTAGAGACTATCTCTAATTAAATTTATTTTTCTATTAGACTTCCAGCCCCTATTTAGCTCTTCCATTTATATAACTTAATTTCAAATCTTACTGATTTTTGTTCTTCTATTTTTATGTCATCTACCTGATAGCTTAACTTCAGGCCATTAAATAAAAATCAAAATTCACTTCCCTTTCACTCTAGATACTTAAATTGGATCAGAGACGTCTATTTTTTATTTTGAGAGTTTTCTAAAACTAAAAAATTCTAGAACTTCAATATAAAGCCCCAGAAAAATAATAAATCCTTCTTTTAGCATATTAAACCTTTATATTGTATTTTTATATCTGAATTTATCTTCAACTCTTCTTGCTCCAAAAACGGTAGCATTTTTCAAACTCTCCTATAAAATGTAGCTAAGAAGGTTTTAAAAATATTGCAGAAACATTGACATAATTGTTACCAATTGTCAGTATTTCAGGATCAGATTATCTATCTACTGAGTTGATGTTCTGAAAGTGATAGAGAAAAACAAGATTTAAGAAATTAAGCCAAACATGAAAAAATACTCAGTTATGAATTAATCATGTTTTTCTTATAGTTTTATAATTCTGTCACTTCAAAATCTAACATTGTTCCTATGATTGATTTTTCAATAAATGCAACATTGACATTTGTTTGGAGGAAATGAAGACTCACTTGGCTATACTTGAAGTCCATTTGGGAACTAATGGTACTGATATTCACATATTGCGATCTTTTTTTTTTTTTTTTTGCAGTTTTACTAAAGGGAGGAAAAAAAGAGGAAGAAAAGCCATTTAGAGACTGTGCAGATGTATATCAAGCTGGTTTTAATAAAAGTGGAATCTACACTATTTATATTAATAATATGCCAGAACCCAAAAAGGTAAAACCAGAAGTGTTTGTTTATGAGATGTAAAGCAGATCCTAGTTGAATTGCTGAATAATCAGATTGATTTGTGAGCTTGTTAAACCAAAAATATATATGCCTAAGCTCTTTTCTCCCGAAGATACTCTGTTTCCCAGGTCCATAAAAGATGAAAACCCAGTTGTACAGACCACTTCCAACCCCCACATGTCCTATCCCTGTTTCACATGCAGTTTTCCATTTACCCTCTGCTCATTCCTAGGATATCCCATTTGTTCATAAATTCTTGCCTTATACAGATTACATGTTGAAGGCACATACTTCAAGCTCATGGGAATAACTTAGGAACCATCTTCCAAAGTCCCAAGGACACAGATGGTACACATCATCCATGTTCAGATACTGTGGAGACAGAGCTAGGGACATATTTCCAAAACCTCTGCTCTTATTAGGGTAGAGAAAGATACTCTATCTTAATTCATAATCTTGAAAGGATTTGCTTTGCATATTTACCTAAAGGACTTTGTTGGAGGATATTTTTCATCAGTATATTGAACAGGATCCAAAGTATACTTTGAAGTAAGAAAAACACTGTCTTCTTGCTGTTATATCTCTTCTATATATACTCTTTCTTCCTATCTCTTCATTAAATCATCCATCCATTCCTTCATTCAATACATAGTAAGTGTACGTCATTTATTTGTCAGTAAATGACTAGAGACATAATATAAAATCGTTCCCAATGTAGTGGTGAAGACAGACAAATACGCAGAAATTGTAATATACTGTAGAAGTGCAATGATAGAGACCGCAACAGGGTTTATGGAGAGCCTGGAGGAGAACTCTGTTCTTCAACATGTGAAAAGCTTCAACCAGATGCTCAAGACCCTGAGAGGACCACCTGTCCTTGCAGTGCTTTATCCTCAAAGGATGGAACAGTCTTTTTCCTCTCATTGCCCCACCTAAATTACCAGCTCTGTGTTCCCATTTTTTCTAGGTTCTATGCATACACTCTCAGAGGTTTTCCCTGATTCTCTCAAACAACTTTGCATGACTTGCTCACTATCAGAGTTCTACAAGGGAAGGATTTTACTTTTATTTTTGACTTCCTAGGACCCAGAATAGTTTCTGGAGCATAGTAGTCCCTCAGTAAATATGTGCTGAAATGCATGAATGAATAGATGACCTGCTGATGATAATGTCAACACTTCTGTGTAGTATATAGTAAGTAAGCCTACCTTAGTCATTCCAACTATTCATTCCCTTTGATAGGTGAGGGAAATACATCTTGGAGACCAGCTTGCCAGTTGTCACACAGTTGTCAAGAGGCAAAGTCTGGACTCTACCAGCCCTGCTGATTCCAGTGAGGATTAGTGGGTTAAGTTAGCTCAATAGTTTTTCCCTTTGCTGGGACAAAATTTTTCTTCTGAAAAGAGACCTATACTGTGCTGTCAAGGTGGGGAGAAATAAAGATGGTACAGTGGGTAAAAGAGGTGGCAGGCAGTTATGTACATTGCTACCCGGGTTACCTACAAGAGAAGTTTGATTTCACTGTATTTCTTTTTGAGCTTCTGTGAAAATTTTCAATGAATCAGGTGTACCATGTCTTTAAAAAAAAAAAAAAAAAACTGTGAAGGTATTATAGCAAATTTAGGAGTAAAGTGAAAGGGTTAGTTGCTCAGTCGTGTCCACCTCTGCGATCCCATGGACTGTAGCCTGCCAGGTTGCTCTGTCCATGGAATTCTCCAGGCAAGAATGCTGGAGTGGGTTGCCATTTCCTTTTCTGGGGGATCTTCCTGACCCAGGGATTGAACCCGAGTCTCCTGCATTTCAGGCAGATTCTTTACCAACTGAACCACCAGGGAAGCGAGGAAAGGGTTCAGTTCAGTTCAGTCAGTCAGTCATGTCCGACTCTTTGCGACCCCATGAACCGCAGCACGCCAGGCCTCCCAGTCCATCACCAACACCTGGAGTCCATCCAAACCCACATCCATCGAGTCGGCGATGCCATCCAACCATCTCATCCTCTGTCGTCCCCTTCTCCTCCTGCCCTCAATCTTTCCCAGCATCAGGGTCTTTTCAAATGAGTCAGCTCTTCACATCAGGTGGCCAAGGTATCGGAGTTTCAGCTTCAACATCAGTCCTTCCAATGAACATCCAGGACTGATCTCCTTTAGGATGGACTGGTTGGATCTCCTTGCAGTCCAAGGGGCTCTCAAGAGTCTTCTGCAACACCACAGTTCAAAAGCATCAATTCTTCAGCGCTCAACTTTTTTTATAGTCCAACTCTCACCTCCATACATGACCACTGGAAAAACCATAGCCTTGACTAGACGGACTTTTATTGGGAAAGTAATGCCTCTGATTTTTAATATGCTGTCTAGGTTGGTCATGACTTTCCTTCCAAGGAGTAAGCGTCTTTTAATTTCATGGCTGCAATCACCAAAGCAGCCTTTTGAATCCTTTGGATCATATGACATAAAGCCTTCCTATTCTGCTTGCTGATATCTTAAAATCAGACTTAAATTCAGTTCATACATATGCACAGGCATGCTATACATGCCCACACTGATACATCATACAGAGAGCATGTAAAGTGTCAGAAACTTCCCTGGAGGAGAGAACCCGAGGTAATGTAAATACTTCATGCAATTTACCTGTAGTTCTTCCCAAGACCTGATAGAAACCCCAAAATGATTATCAGTTCCCCTCTAACATAGTGACTATAAAGTTAACTAAAAATATTAAGTGACCCTCCTTTTAGACTCTAATAATTATTATGTATGAATATAAAAATAAAATGTTTTTTAAAGTTTTTAGACTAACTTTCATACTTTAAGAATCTTTTTTCAGTCCATCAACATTATCACATGGCCCTTAGTGAGGGCGTTACAAGTAAAGTTTGATCATTCCATTAAATTTAAGTTATGCAATAATCATAACTCTATTCTAGTTCAGAATGTTTTGAGAAACAAATAATTCTCAGACTATCTGCAGAACCGCTGCTACTGTTAGGGTGGAAGAAAAGTATCTTAACTCATGAACTTTAATGAAAGTGAAAGTTAGTTGCTCAGTCATGTCTAGCTCTTTGCGATCCCTTGGACTATAGCCCACCAGGCTCTTCTGTCTGTGGAATTCTCCAGGCAAGAATACTGAAGTGGGTTGCTGTTTCTTTTTCCAGAGGATCTTCCCTACCCAGGGATTGATCCTGGGTCTCCTGTATTGTAGCCAGATTCTTTACCAACTGAGCCACTGGGGAAGTCATAAACTTGAATAACAACTTATAAACTTAAAAGAATTTGCTTTTTTTAAATATTTACATAAAAGAGTGGGTTAGAGGATCCAGTTCATTAGTTCAGTGACTTCTATGTTGGGTTTCAGAAACAGCATGATTTAAATTTATGCCTCTGCAGCATGATGAATTTTTCATGTTAGAGAACTTCAATATTGTTCTTAAATTTAAAAAAATCTAAAATACTGAAGCCACAAATGCTAAATATATGCTGGATTAGACTTGTTACATTTGGGCCTAGAGAAAATTAGTACACCAGACAGATTAGCAATAATATCAATACGGGCCTATAAAAGGCAAATTTTATCACTATAGAAATGGCACTTATATTTCTTCAGAGGAAGGAGGAGAAATTCACATGTTATTTTTACTGTCGTTAGGTTTAATTTAGTTGGAAATAACAGCAGAGCATGGTGAGAGGGAGAGATAACTGACCATAAGGAAGGAAAGACTTTGGGCTTCTTTATTTAAGTGTTCATTCCCTTGTTTTATTCTTTCCCCTTTGAGATTATGGTACTTTCGCAAGTGGTAATAATGTTCTGTTATGGAGATGGACATTTTAGGACGATATACCTGCACTTACTAGTAAGTAGCAAATTTTGTTTTATATCCCTTGTTATAGTCACATATCTTAGAATTAGTAAGAACAAACATTGTGTGAACTTCCCAATGTTATTGAGAAACTGATTAATATAATAGTTCAAATGTACTGTGCACTTACAGTTTGCCAGTTTCTATTTTGAGCACTTTAGATACATATACTTACTTGTTTATCCCTTTCAATAACTCTGTGATATATATCAGAGAAGGCAATGGCACCCCACTCCAGTACTCTTGCCTGGAAAATCCCATGGATGGAGGAGCCTGGTGGGCTGCAGTCCATGGGATCGCTAAGAGTCGGACACGACTGAGCGACTTCACTTTCACTTCTCACTTTCATGCATTGGAGAAGGAAATGGCAACCCACTCCAGTGTTCTTGCCTGGAGAATCCCAGGGACGGGGGAGCCTGGTGGGCTACTGTCTATGGGGTCGCACAGAGTCGGACACGACTAAAGCGACTCAGCAGCAGCATGATATATATAGTTGCTCTCATTATCCCTATTTTAGAAAAATAATTTGCCCAAATCACAAATTTGGGCAGCAAATACTGAATACAGGCTTCATAACAAAGAAATCAACTCTAGACTATACCATCCTAACAGGGAGCTAAGTGAGATAATTACTTATATTAGTGATGACTGAAGCTACACCTTTCATAATTTTTTATAGGAACCTATGTGAGTGACACAGCTAAGAGTTCATTGTCAGGTATGATTGTAAGCCACCCTGCTTCCTCCCACCCTGTACTCTCATTGCCTTCTCTTATTTTTATATAGATCATTGGTATCCTCTCAGTTCTGTAAAAAAAAGTTCTATAAAAAGTGCTTGGAAAAATCATCCTTAGGATCATCACCCTTCCAGATATATTTTGCTTTGTGGCTATAAAGTTTGGTGCTAATCATGATATGCTTAGCAAAAATTTTGCTCATTTTAATACTTCCAGAAATTCTAGCAAGGATAAGAAACTCAAGGCAAGTTTATGTAAAAACAAAACAAAATGTCTAGCTATGTATGATATATGGATTAATCAATTAAATTGACCTATTTAGGCAATTAACAAAAACTATTAGTACAAATTATTAATTTTAGGCAGAGTGAAATTTGCAAGTATACACAGTTGCTATATAGTTGTTTTGACTGACATCATTCCCTGCCAAGAAAGAATGTCTGCAAAAGTTAGAAAAGTATTATCTTTTCAAATGTGACGTGGAAGCCAAAGGCAGTTTTCTAGGACTATTAAAATTTTCAAGCAGATAGAAAATGAGAATTAGATCATTTATATATCTATTTTTTACTTTTTTTCATTATTAATGGCTTGTGGATATTTTCCACTCTGAATTTCCTTCAGTACATGGTAGTAGGAAGCAGGATTTTTCCTTTGATTTCATAAGTTTCTAACACCAAATACACTGTAATCTGCTTAGTTTCATACAGTAAAACAAACCATTAAATAATAGCTCTGATTACTATAAAATATTTAAAAATTTGTTTCTGAATTTATAATTTCCCTAATTCTTGGAAAAGGACTATAACAAATGTGTTGAGGAGCCTTTTTTATTTAAGGTTATGGAAAAATAATTAACACTCACAAGGTTAATCATTCCAACTTGTATGTAGCATAAAAGCATAAAACTATGTGAATCAAATTTCCCCTTTTTGTTTGGGTTTAAATCATTATTATGTTAAAAGATTTTTAATGCTTGAAAGCTTTGACCTTGCCTGGGATAGAAGCCAGTTCAATCTGTTCTTGGATAGAGTTAAGCCCAAGTCATATGATCAATAAATGCAACAGTCATAGTAAATGTAGCAGGGTGCCTGTGTCTACAGGAAGGATGCCGCCAGATAGCACAGACCACACTACATTGGCAAAGGAACTTCTCAGGTCCTTTCATGTCTCAAATCTTTCAAAACCAACCACCTATCTTTCTGAACTCCTTTCGTCTATTAAGCATAGGCTTTTTGTTTTTCTTCTGACTAAAAATCATGGTCTTTTGTGTGTGGCAGGTTGCTAGCACTAATCCAACTTCATATGAGCTTGGTAGCTCAGTCGTGTCTGACTCTTTGTGACCCCATGGACTGTAACCCACCAGGCTCCTCTGTCCATGGGATTATCTAGGCAAGAATACTGGAGTGGGTTGCCATTTCCTCCTCCAGGGGATTTTTCCAACCCAGGGATCAAACCCACATCTCCTGCAGCTCCTGCATTGGCATTCTTTACCACTGAACCACCTGGGAAGCCCAACTTCATATGTATATATGGACATATACATATATGTATATATATTACATAAATATCTATATATACAATAGCAAGCGTGCTTAGAAATTGATGATGCCAGTATTATTAACAAGAATCTGGGAAATGTAATCATAAGGACAGTTTATTGAATTTCTATGTATTTTGGCTTTATATGTTTTATATTATCCATAATAAATAATAAATTATATGAAATGTATAATAGTAATCTATTATGATATATGAGATATTATATACATAAAGTATATATGCACAATATAAATACACATCACATATGTAAAATACATCTAAGAGATTAATGACAAAGCTTGTTATATGCCAAACACTGTTCTGAAAACTATATGCATTAATTAATTTAATCCTTGCAAAAGATCTACAGCATAGTTAGGGCTGAAATGGGACTTGAACACAGGTAATGTAGCACCCAAGTCCACGCCCCTAACCAATATATCATTCCCTTCTATTGTGTCCATATTCACCAAAAAGAAGCTGTTACCTTTGCTGTTATTACTGAGTCCCAGTAGGAATTGTGGAGTGTAAATCTAACTTCTTAATTTCCCTGCACTTTAGCTTCCAAGGCAGTAATCTGCCTGGGTAACCTTTCTCCTCTGGGTTAACTTTCTTTGGGTCTTTACCTAAGAAATGCTCCCAGCAAAGGAAAGTTGTCTTTTCTAAAATTAGCGAGTGATTTTTTTAAAAATCACTTTTTCAAAACTTTTTAAGTGCATAGAATTTTAATAACATAGGTAATAGTGACAAAAAAAAAACAACACTGTAAAGAACAGTTTTCTCTACACACTATATATTTATAGTTGTGGTTATTCCTTTCCCTGAGTGTGTAAATGGACTTCATAGATTTGCAAGCACATTTTGACAAACTCTCAGGCAATCAGTGTCCATTAGGAAGTCAAAATCTGGGGAAAAAAATCTAAATTAACCAGTCAAGGCAGGGTAAAATTTAATTAAAATACAAGTGACATTAGTTTCCTCTAAGAAAATATTTCCTTGACATTTTTACTTACTCTTATCTGTTTTACCAGTAGAGTTCCACTTGGTCTGCTATGTTGAATCACCAACAATGTCCTCTGTAAAATGAGCCATCTGGATTTTATTCTTATAGGAATCCTGCAGTTTCTCTCTTCAAGATCACTAATGGCTCCTTCATTTTAAATTTAAGTGTGTATTTTCTTAATCTTTATCTTGACTTCTCTGGAATACTTGACTAAGTTGATCACTCCCCAAACTTGAAATCCATCCCCAACTTTCATTGCATTCCATTAATCAAGTTTTCCTGTTTTATCTTCCCTTATTGCATCTCTAGTTAGTTATTCAACAAATATTCATTTAGTGCCTACTGTAGCTAGGCACTGCTCTAGACACTAGGGACAGTAGCAAATAAAATGAATTTCCTACCTACCTAAAGATTTTGATGTCTGTTTTTTTCTCCATCAGTTGTTCACCAAAGCCCATTCTTCGGCCATCACCCCTCCCCATATCTGTTTCCACTATTTTTTTTTTTTTTTACTTCTTTAGAAATCTGTCTTTATGCTATCAACTGCTGCTTTCAAGATTACCCTCAGTATGATTTAGAACAAGGGATTCAAATCCTAAATTCAGTACTTGTTTTATTAATAATAACCATTGATAAGTTCTTGAAATAACTTGAAGTCTGAGATTTTTCATTTGCAAAATGGACATAATAATCATACCTACATTGTAGGGCTGTTGTGAGATAAATTGGAAAATGCAGTAAAGTGTTTGAATTATTTAGCACTTAAAAGGCATTCTATTGTTATGACTATTCCTTTCTTAGTTCCTCATTCTCTTATCCTTATTCTTATTCATTCTTGATCTGCCTATAATTATATCATCTCTAATCAATAAACTCCCCCTTTTGGATGACTGTGCTCTCCTAAACATTAGGTTTCCAAAACCATGATCATTTCTTTTTTCACGTTAGCTCTATTCCTTAAATTTCTCATTTAGATTGCTGACTCTTATTCTTCAGGTCACTGGAGTTGAAAATTGTGAATTCTCACATCTTCTTATTTCTATGGGAACAATCACTATTTAAACTTTTAGGTGTTTTGATGATATGATCCATATTTTGTTCATCAAAATATCACCAGTTGTATCATAGACTCAGTGCCCCAAAATGCTTCTGGGGTGAAAAAATTGAATTAGTATTAAGAAAGACAAAAGACTAGATAGAGGTTATGTTGAGGACAAAGAGCAGGTGCATAGAAGCTAAGGGATTAGTAGAACTTTAAGATAGGGAGGGGGATTTCAAATTTGTAATCTTGGAGGGAGTCAGTTCCTCGTGATGACGAATACATACTGATGGGCGGCTGTTGTCAAGTTAGAGGAAGAGTCCACAGGAGAGCATTCTGCCTATTTTCATATGCTTACAGTTAAGTGTGTATTTCATAGTTCCCTTTACTCCGAGGAAATACATGGACAATTTGTCCTTTGAATGACAGTTCTTGCCAATGTTTTCATACCCTTTTGCCATTTGTGCTCAAAATTTAATGCCTCAGGGAAAACACTTGAGGTTTTTTCCTTTAATCAGGCTCTATGCCCACACAGCCTGCCTGCTGCTGTTGCCTCATGTCTACACCTTTAGCCAGCTTCCAAATTGCATTAGTAGGAATGATTGCCAGGGGAATGATGCTCCTCATTGCTGAGCCCTTGAATAATCAAGCTGCCACATTCATGCTTCATCAATTACAGTGATTGCTCTCTAAAGATAATCCTATTACAGATATGTTTCTCTCCTTGGTGGGCTCTGGGGGAAATGAATCCATTTCTAAATAAATACCATTATATTTAGAATAATTGAAATAAGCATAAGTCATTGAAAGATTTGGATAACTTTTCCACATGCAAAAGAAAAGCTTCTCACAGTCAGAAGGAATATAGTATGTCATGTTCTCCTTGTATTGTTCATGATGAAAATTCAAGCAAATAATGTGTTCTCCATATGCTGGGGACCAAATTTTGCCTCTAATGTTATACTGAACTGTCAAGAATAATTATTGTAGTATATGAGTATATAGGAGTAAATATGCAATGAAATGTGTAATACTAAATATATGTGATTTTTAAAACACCATTTTTCCAAAACCTTTATTATTGGTATATTGTAATTTAATAAATTAAAGATAAAAATTCCAAATCTTATGTTTTAGCAGTAAAATGGTATGTAATTTTGGCCACCTTAGTAACATTTTAAAAAATTGATTATACACAGTGCCTATTGCCATTTAAGACAAATTTTTAAAAATAATTTTTATAGTCTGTGACTGAGAGAGACAGTTTTCAGCTGACTGATTCAAAACTTTACAAGTAATTTATGCACATTTGATGGAATTTAATCAGAAACAACTTGGATATAGGAAGAAATAGCCAATAAAATATCTAAATTAATATTTTCAACTTGGCAATTTTTCATCATTTTTTTTCTATAAGGCTATCCATCCTATTTCTGTTTTGAAACATATATGATACCTGTTTCTTTAAATTAGACATAATTTTCACTTGGCTTTATGTTTCTTTGTCAGGTATTTTGCAATATGGATCTCAACGGGGGAGGTTGGACTGTAATACAGCATCGTGAAGACGGAAGTCTAGATTTCCAAAGAGGTTGGAAAGAATATAAAATGGTAAGTTGGAAGAATTTACATAGTTTTTGACATTTTATAGTGAGATTTTCTTCACTACACTATGTGATAAGCCCTTGTATTTTTAGATGTCTTTTAAAAAATAAAATGATACATTCCTGACATTATTCTCATTAAACACAAAGCATTCATAAATCTTTTTCAATAAATGATTTCCATGTGTACATCAGAAAGAAAAATATATTACTGAAATTATTTAGCAAACTATTATATATTGTCTGAATTTGTTCCTGATTGAATGAGGGTGGAGGAAGCTGGAATTTGGACCCAGTCTGGGATACATGAGCCAGGACAAGAGAAGTGTATAGGGCTGTGGGCTGTGGAGCAGAACTGGTGGGCACCATCAATGACTTCACTCGAGTGGCTGGCAAGTTGCTGCTGGCTATGGACTGAAAACTCCTCCAATGTGGCTAGGGTGGGCTTCCCCCAGTATAGTGATCCAGGGTCATCAGATTTATTATGTGGCAGTTGACATCCTTTGAGCACGAAAATAGAAGCTTCCAGGTCTTCTAAGATTTATTAAACCCAGAAATGGCATGTCACTTCTACTGTATTCTTTTAGTTAAAGTTGATGACAGGACCAGTCCAGATTCAAAGTCAGACAAGTACACAAGGGTTTGAACTGTGAGATGTGATTGAGGTCTCCAGAATAACAGTAAATAACATCAGTACCATCACCACCATCATCATAGCTACCCTTTCAGTATTTTTATGTACAAGTCTCATACATAAATTCTTATCTAATTTTTATATCAAATGTATCAGTTAATACTGTCCCCATTTTAAGAGGAAACTGAGCAAGTTGGGAGATCAATCTTTCCAAGATAATACAGTAGATGGTTGAAATAATCCATAATCCAATAATCACATAGTGCCTACAATATTAACTGTTAAAATCTGCTGACGAATTATCAAGAAACAGTAATGGAAGAGGATTTCCTTTTGCAAACCAATCTCATCTTTTACATCTAAATGTTCTGGGTAGTTCTTGTCTTGACAAATTTTTGACAAATTTTCCTCTCAGAAAGTAAAGAAAGAGATAAAGAGAAATACTGTACTAACCTAAGTTCTGCCTTGATATTCATGTTGAAAATGTGTAAAAACAGTGGTTTGCTTGTCAACATTGCAGTTTACCCATTAGTAGGTTAGTAACTGACCAAACATCAGTAAACGAAGGGTTTTAAGAGATGAAGGAAAATGTCTACTGGTGTCTGTTTATCTACAGTATTTTTTATCAGATTTAATGCTGAAAGTAAGTTAATAAAGTTTGGAGTTACACAAAGTTGGAATCTTGATATCTTCAATAATCCATAAACTCAAAATAGAAATGTAGGCTAAAGCCAACAAGATAGAGTTCTACAAAGATAAATGTGAAGTCTTTCAACCTAGACCAAAAACATACAAGATTAACTGTGAGAACTTAGAAAAAGATGATGTTACTGAGCAAGGGCTAAAGAAGCCAATACTATGGCACAGGCTTTTGAAAAAAGAAAGAGCTTTCATTTTGAGGTAAACTAGAAAGGAGCCAGGAGGCAAGGCTCTCAAATCTGTCTCCACAATCCAGAGACCACGGTGAAATTTAAATGACTAGGGGAATGTCATACTTACGGACGGATTGGCTAGTCTTGAATCAGTCCATACAAGCTGCAGAACCCAGGTTTTATTTATTAAAAGATTTCTTGTTTTGTAAAGTCCTCCAGAGGCAACATTTCAATTCTTTGGTTCTGTAGATTGAGTGTTCTTGGTTCTGGAGTCACCCTGGAGACATGGCCTCCTGTCTGCACATGCACAGTTTTAGTCATCACTCTGCCACTTGAAAGTGGAGTGGTTTTTAGCAAATCATTTAACCCACACCTTAACTTTCTCACTTGTTGGGAGGGGATATTGCTAATAGTACCTCACTTGCCTTGCCAGGGGTATTGTGAGAATTAGCTGTAAGTAAAGCGCTTGGCACATTGAATTGTCAGTAAACTGTAGGTATTATTATTATCCAAGATTAAAACATCAAAAACTGCAAATGTTTTCTTAACTCTGGCAAAAATATTATTTGGCAGATGATCTTAAGTCATGATTATTTTCACTACTAAAGTGAGTTTTGAAGATGTTATCTGAGAATTAGACTATAGCTAAAGACTCTGGCAAGTCTGAAATACATTATTATTAATACTAATAATAAAAGAAAATTTAATATAAAGTTGTCATCACGGTGACTTTCCAAAATGGTGATGTACTAGCTGTAATCATCTGCTGCCTTGGCAAACTAGGTATATTAAGTAAGAAAGATTGACATATGAAGGATGTCATTGATTCATGTCTTATAAGCATTTGTCAAATGTGTATATTTAAGCAAGTTTTTTTATTGTTGGAATGGGGCTGAATTATTCTTTAATCATAGCTTTTGTGAAGTTTTCTCCTCTCCCTTTTTCAGGGGAGTTAGAACCAGGGATGGGGGAGCCTGGTGGGCTGCCGTCTATGGGGTCACACAGAGTTGGACACGACTGAAGTGACTTAGCAGCAGCAGCAGCAGCAGCAGCAGAAAGACTATCTTTTATTCAAACTAGAACAATTTATCAGCTTAGTGTCAATTCTACACAGTCAGAAATGAGATAAACTCTAAAATTTTGAAACATTTTGGCAAAAATGAGTCTGATGACTTCTTTTGTTTTAATTTTAAAAAAAGCTGTGGTACATATATACAATGGAATATTACTCAGCCATTAAAAAGAATACATTTAAATCAGTTCTAATGAGGTGGATGAAACAGGAGCCTATTATACAGAGTGAAGTAAGTCAGAAAGAAAAACACTGATACAGTATACTAACGCATATATATGGAATTTAGAAAGATGGTAACTATAACCCTATATGCGAGATAGCAAAAGAGACACAGATGTATAGAACAGTCTTTTGGACTCTGTGGGAGACAGCGCCAGTGGGATGATTTGAGAGAAGAGCATTGAAACATGTATATTATCACATATGAAACAGAATATCAGTCCAGGTTCGATGCATAATACAGGGTGCTCAGGGCTGGTGCACTGGGATGACCCAGAGGGATGGGATAGGGAGGGAGGTAGGAGGGGGGCTCAGGATGGGGAACACGTGTACACCCATGGCTGATTTATGTCAATGTGTGGCAAAAACATTACAATATTGTAAAGTAATTAGCCTCCAATTAGAATAAATTAATTAAATAAAAAAATAAATAAATGAAAATTTTAAAAAACACAGTTTATCATATATTATAATTTGGTTAACTGTCACCAAAACACATGGTATAAAATGTTTCAGTTGTTTCCTCCAGAGCTTTTCTTTCACCTGCAGACAAAGCAACATGACTCCACAAAGAATGAGCATAGACTCCTTATGCCAGCTCTTATCAGTCACACCCACTTCTGCTCCCTGAATCAGAACCGGCTGCTACATCCTTTGGGAAAGAGAACTTGACATGTACCAGTTACTCCTTAATCTTCACTGTTCTATTATATACAATAAGATGCTTCACTTCTTTCTCAAGCACTGACTGTAGAACTAAAGTTTCATCCCTCCTTCCTTTCTGCCTTTCCTCTTTCCTTCCCTTTAAACTGGTTGATATCTGTGGGCTGACTCTTGCTTCATAAGGTCTCCAGAACATATGTTAAAATTGTCAACACATGAAGTTACAAATATATAATTATTATTTTTAAACCTCTCTCACCATGGAAGACTTGCAGTTTAATTGATTCTTAATGTTGGCTTTAAGACTACAAAATCTTTTACCTAAGCTTTGTTTTCACTTAAAACTTCCTTATGAGGAGATTCAGCAAAATCTGGTTTATGGATTTGTAAAGATGTTTGCCAAGGGGGAAGTCTGGAGTGGGCTCTTTTAATGAGGCACTTAGGGAACAACATTAACTCCTTCAAGCCATGAGAATACCATTTAGTGGCCTACAGCAATAACACTTATCAGCAGTACTTTTGCATATACAGCCCAGTCAAGCTAGGCGTTCCAAACCACACCCCAGTGGCCTAACTTTATAGAAGGTAGTGACTAATGCCCTGGAGACAACCTGTCTTTGTATTGAAAACATTTAGCTCCATAAACAGAGCTTCCTATTTACACAAATATTTCATTCTGAGCACCATACCTTTTGGGAGTTCTTTGTTTCTGGAAAGAAATTAAGAGCACATTTTCAACTTCATTTTATCGTATTCACATTAAAAGGAGAAAAATATATATCAGAAATTTAAAATGCTGAAATATTCATCTTCTGATCTTTCTTGGGCTATCTCAGTAGTTAGAGGAGATGCACAATTGAATTGTATATTAAGCACCTTTGGAAAGCCACAGCTCAGTAACCCTGACTTCTTATTTGTTTTCTTTGATCATTTTATGAAAAGAGATGAAACCTACAGGGTACATAGACTGTGTCTGGTTTCAATTGTGTTTCAGTCATAAAAAGTCAACACTTCCTACGAATATTATCAGACAAAACAAAGTATCAGAGACAATTATTTTATCAACTTGGAAAAATACGAATCAAAACTGAACATTTTTGCAAATTTTGGCAAAAGCTAATGAATATTAATCTATTCTCTGTGTGCTTTTTTTTTTTAAAGCAAAATGTGGTTTATAAGGCCAATTTAAAGTTAGCATTAATTTAAGCTAAATTCCAGGGTCTTTTGCCTTTTATTAAAGAGCTAAAGGAGAAATAAAATTGATAAACAATCTATCTGAAATATATCAGAATCATAATATGTGATTTTTTAAATTATGTTATTATGATTGGCAGGGTATGGTATAGCATCCTTGGATTTTATTTATAAAAAAAGAACAAGTTCTGTTTTTATTACTATTGTTTATTCAAAGGACTTACTGCTTTTTCAGTGTCAACACTGAATTTTGTATAAGACTTTACTTTCATTCTTATGGCTGTTGCAAGCTATTTGGAATAAAATATAAAACCTGTGGTAAACTGTTAGGTATTCAATAATATGTAAATCTTTTTTTTTTTTTTTTTGCTTGTTTGTGCATTGTCCATTTCTGTATTTCCAAAAAAATATGAATTTTTTTCAAAGACACTCCCATAATATACAATCAACACTTAACTCCTAATATCTTCAATATGAAGATGAACTTTAGTTTTATGCCTGCTTTTTTTTCCCCCCCATGTACCTCTTAGAGAATTTGATCTGGTTAATTTATTATTTCTCATTTGCATTCAGAATAGGTATTCTGCATTATAATCCTATGGTTCTCCACCTTTAGTACACAGCACACTCACCTGAGGAACTTTTAAATGCATAGATCTCTAAGACTGCCCCAGACATACTAAGTCGGAACCTCCATATGGGAACCAACCAAGTCATCTATACTTTGAAAAAGCTCCACAGCTGTTTCTGATATGCAGTGCCAGTTGAAAGCAAATGTCAGAACTATCAAGTTATTAGCATGGGTTTAAGATCTCAAAAATTTCTTTTGTAGATCCTAAAACTTATGAGATGTAGTGAGAAAGGAATTTAAAAAATAGAACCAAGGTAGAGTTAAAGAGGACAACTTCTCTTTATCAGTAGGCAAGCAGAAACAAGAGTAAGAAGATAATCAGTAGACACAGACTATTGTTTGTGCCATAGCTTAGCCCCTGTTGCCACCAGTTGGTTTAAACTTCTTATTTAATAATTAACTTCTTGGATTAAAACAACAGTACTCATTTGTGTAAACCAATACTCAACTTATCATAAGAATACATTAGTTCCTAGCATCTGAAAACCATTTAAAGCATTGATTCAATATCTCCTTATTAAATTTCAGTCTAAGACAAGACCTAGGATTTCTCATATAGAGTGGAAGAGAACCTGCCTAATGCCAAGTAGCTTATAGTCTCTTGGAACAGAGGCAGATAATCAGAAAATTACTATATACTGTGATATATCCTCTAATTGTAATAGAAACTAGATTTTTGTTAAGTACTTCTCATGCATCAACACTGAGGTAAATGCTTCGAGTATATTATCTCACTTCTTTCTCACAACATTATATGTGGAAATATTTTAAATCCTTATTTTGCATATAGGGAAACTAAGACTCAAAAATAAGAGCAAGTATGTGGCTGAGCAAGACTTCCAATTGGAGCCAGAGGTAGGGAGTAGAATTTGTTTAATCGAAGCTGTCTTTGTGACTAGGTGTCAGATTCATGGTTGCCTAATAAACTATCCAAATAGACAGTTTACTAAATTAGGAACCCATTTTCCCTTCTTGCTTGAATTTTTTCATCTTTTGTTTCTGCATCATTGCACTTAGCTATTAGAAGGTTTCCTCCTACACTGTCTCTCTAACAGGGAGATTGATTGTGTTAGAATCTCTCTAACACATTGATTCCTTGCAGCCAATAGAGCATATATTTAGAAAGTTTTCCGGAAAGGTGCATGAAATAAAATTTTGTTTTATCAAAGCAAATTTCTTTGCTTTCTCTTCAGTTGTTTCTTCCTCTATCTTCAGTCACAAAAAGCAAACTGTTTAGGAATGGTTATTAGCCTCCACTTAAAGGGGTACAAGCTTGCATGCCAAGCTGGGAACGAAGACATGTGGAGGAATTCACAAATGTTCTTCCTTTTCGGAGGCTTGCTGGAGATCACTGTGCTTTTCCCTAGGAAGGCTGGAGAGCTTTTATATCCTTGCAACTGCATGGAAGTGTTTGACCTAAAACTTCACACTTCATCATCCCCACCTTCCTTATTCACGTTTAGTATAATCCCTGAATCTCTTCTAACTGACCACACAAAAGAGGGAATCCTCAAGTGGCTATAGAGTTTTTTCATGTCTGAGCTGGAAAGAAATCCAAGGAGAATTCCAGCAGTCTTCTTTTCCTTCCCAGTGGCTTCTGCAACTGAGAATGTGCTAATTTTCAGTCCCCTGTAACTTTCTGCTTTGCTTACTCATTGAAGAAGGTAAATTTCACTCTTCTCCATGGTATATAGCACCAGTTGCCCTAGGAATGTGTAAAATTCTTAGCACATTTTAAATTAAGATTTCTTGCCACTGTGGAACTCTTGCAACCTGTGATTTGAGCATCTTAAGAACAGAGAAGAAAGGAGACCCTAGAGTATGGACTTCAATAGATCCTACATCTGTACAGGGAGATGATCTTAGGGGATGCATGTACCCCACTGCAATCTGGACAAAAGGTGTTTAGTTAATCAAAAACTAATTTAAATTGAGATACATATATGCAACTAAGTTAAAAGTGTACATTTATATATATATATATATGTATGCTAATACATTTCATTGGAAATACATTCATTTGCCCACATTTTTAAAATGGAGGCTCAAAGCTTACAATTCTGAATTAGAGATTCTTTCATAAAACTTTCCCATAATCAAATGCATCAAATATTTAGCTTCTGTTTTTGTTTTTTTAAAAACTAGAGCAAGTAAGGCATATAAAAAGCAATGTATGTTAAAAGTCCTCTAAAGTTTTATTATTTTCCTCAGTCTTTTAGGATTGTTGCAACAACTTATAGTTCAAAAGAATTTTTAGTGATTTGCTTTCATAGAGCAAATCTAAACATCTAAATTAGTTTTTACCAAAAACAAAACAAAATTCCTCTTTCCTGACTAATATTTAACTTATTTACATAACGTTATAAATCTTATCATTGCCATAAGAGAACTGGCATAAATGAGTTTGAGACCAAACACAATTGGTCTTTTTGGTAAGTAACTCAGTTGGCAGATGGGAGTGCACAACTGTATTTAATACTTTTAGTGTACTCTGAGTATTAATATACTTTAAAGAGGAAATGAAAAATACTGCTTCATGTAAGTTGGTTAAAGGAGAATTCATTAAAGAACATTTCTACTATAGTTGTAATTCTGTAAAGTTGATATACATTAAATTTTTAAATAAATAAATATTTTTCAAATTCTATCCTCTGTATTGAGGAAATAAGAATTGCTGCATGAAACAGGGCACCCAAAGTTGATGCTCTGGGACAACTCAGAGGGATGGTGTGGGAAGCGAGGTGGGAGGAGGGTTCAGGGTGGTGGGACACATGTATACCCTTGGCTGATTCATATTGATGTATGGCAAAAACCACTACAATATTGTAAAGTAATTAGCCTCAATTAAAATAAATAAATTAATTTTTAAAAAAAAGAATTGCTGTGATTTTTCAGTACTTTCCTCATTCTTATTCATACAGATAGAATAAGACCCTTTATTAGTGAATACCTAGGTGAACCGGGGGGAGAAGGCAATGGCACCCCACCCCAGTACTCTTGCCTGGAAAATCCCATGGATGGAGGAGCCTGGTAGGCTGCAGTCCAGGGGGTCGCTAAGAGTCAGACACGACTTCACTTTCACTTTCACTTTTCACTTGCATGCATTGGAGAAGGAAATGGCAACCCACTCCAGTGTTCTTGCCTGGAGAATCCCAGGGACGGGAGAGCCTGGCGGGCTGCCGTCTATGGGGTCGCACAGAGTCGGACAAGACTGAAGCGACTTAGCAGCAGCAGCAGGTGAACCAGAATGTTTCTTTCTGCAACATCAAAGTATATTATGTGATTACTAGACACCCCCAAGTTTTCCAAGTATCAAAGTGCTCAAGATAAATGGAAAGTTTCTTCATATTCAGATTTATGGACTGGTCTCAGACACTTTGATTCAGGTTGGAGCCTGCCAGGAATATTTGTTTTCAACTAGTGCTCCAGTGATTATGATTCAGTTGGGCACTTTAAGAAACACCCTTGAGATTCAACCAAATTACCTACAAGAACTAAGTTTAAAGGTTATTTTTCTGAATTCAATTGCAGAATACTATAGTCTTTTGTTTTCTTCCTTCCTGCCTTTCTTCCATTTTCTTTGAACTTCAGTAAAGCATATGGAGTGCCCAGTGTATACCAGCATTCTACTAGTCTTTGAGGATTCACAAATACAACACAACTTCTGTCCTCAAGGAGTTCATAGTCTGGCTGGTAAAACATGTAGATCAGGAATTACACTGAACTTCAAGTTTTACCAAGGGATACTTTCTGAGGCAGTTGTGAATATCCAAAATCTAGAGCACTGGTAATCTCCTGCTGCTGCTGCTGCTGCTGTCACTTCAGTCATGTCCGACTCTGTGCGACCCCAGAGACGGCAGCCCGCCAGGCTCTCCCGTCCCTGGGATTCTCCAGGCAAGAACACTGGAGTGGGTTGCCATTTCCTTCTCCAATGCATGCAAGTGAAAAGTGAAAGTGAAAGTGAAGTCGTGTCCAACCCTCATCGACCCCATGGACTACAGCCTTCCAGGCTCCTCCGTCCATGGGATTTTTCCAGGCAAAGAGTACTAGAGTGGGTTGCCATTGCCTTCTCCGTGTAATCTCCTAGGGTTTTTAATTTTCCTATCGCTAACATAACCAGCATTAAAAGTTAGCTTTCTTTTATGTACTACTTCTTTTATCCCACAAACAAAACTGTTTTGAACACTTAGTCCATGGGGTCGCGAGGAGTCAGACACAACTGAGCGACTTCACTCTCACTTTTCACTTGCATGCATTGGAGAAGGAAATGGCAACCCACGCCAGTGTTCTTGCCTGGAGAATCCCAGGGACGGGGGAGCCTGGTGGGCTGCAGTCTATGGGGTCGCACAGAGTCGGACACGACTGAATCGACTTACTTAGCAGAAGCAGCAGCAAGCAGTAGCAATGACTGGGATTGCCTTAAGAGAGCAGAGGAAACTTGTTGAGATTCAGGGTTGGAGCCTCCAGCTAGATTCCCTCACTAGCCCGTGTCAGCCTTCTACCTCTAAATCCTGATCTATGGGTGTGACATATTTAAGTAACTGAAGTCCTGGATTTACCGATTTGCTTATTATTACTTGAAAATGTTAAAAGCTATAGAAGTTAAGGGACTAGTAATCTGTTTGTTACTATCTAACATAATTTGACTGTGAATAATATCATAAACAATAATAGTATTGTTAAATAATTTCTGATGATACTCATTGAAAAATGTTTAAACTATGTTGAAAATATTCCATTAACTAGTATTTGTAAGAACCATTTTCAAAAGCAAGTTGTGATTGAGAAGCATTTACTGGTTAAACCTATTAACCAGATTCATTTAATTCAAAAAAATCTCATCTACACAGATTTGAATATCATATTTTTACTGTATTAAGAATTACTGTAATGAGCCTTGGAGAGGAACATAGCAGAAAAATACTGAGTGAGTAACTGAAGAAAGTGTATAAAAATATGAAAGAACCATCTTTTAAAGAATATTTTATTATTGTTTAGAACATAATATTAAACTTGAAAAGATCTTCTCTGTGAATTAACAACTGCATCTCTGTCTTCTTTGGCAGGGTTTTGGAAATCCCTCTGGTGAATATTGGTTGGGGAACGAGTTTATTTTTGCCATAACCAGTCAGAGGCAGTACACTCTAAGAATTGAGTTATTGGACTGGGAAGGAAACCGAGCCTATTCACAGTACGACAGATTCCACATAGGAAATGAAAAGCAGAACTACAGGTAAATCCTTCTTGGATGTGGTGTTCAACTGCCTCATGCCTAGTCATTTAAGAGTTTTAATGGAAAAGTGTGGAAAATAAAGAAATGATCCTTCAAAATGAAAATCAGTCTGTTTTGGCCTATGACAGAGAGATACCAAAAGCCCTGTAAAGTCGTGTTCAAAACTTTAAATTTCAGTTTTCACAGACTGATTATTTTGATGTTGGCTCAAATTCTAGAGATAGGGAATTAATTCAAGTGTGATATTATTGTTTGTATTTTCATTATTGCTATCATTGTTATGAAGGTGCAGTGAATTCATACATATAAAACTGATGACAGAGAATTGACTCAAACTCGGGGGCTTGAAATAAATACTATTTTCCACCAGATTTTTTACTTGCACTTTCCTCATTTACCTTTCTTAAATTATTTTTTATATTATCTTGAAGGTGACAAAAGAGGGATAAAATTTTATGTTTGAGTGATTTACATGAAAAATAAGGTGAGGCATAATTTAGAATTTTTTGGTCAAAATGTGAAAGACAGAAGTAACTCCAAGTAATAACATCAATATACACAACATGTTGTGTTTTTTATATCATTGCAGATATAAGGATAGACTATATCCTTAATTGTTAATATCTCAGATATTCTTTTTTTTTCAATGAGCAGCTTATACACTAGGAAAAAATCGCTAAGTAAGTAACACAGGGCAGTAAATTTATTTCACAAACACTGCATTGCTTCTATCTTCTAGGAACTCTACTAGGCACTGGCAAATTTGCGGTCAGTGATGAGATCACTAGTCTCCCAGACCTCACAGTTTATCTTTGTTACAAATTAGGTCACTAAATAACTGGTTGGCCTTCCTTGAGAACAGGAAGTATATTTCAGTTGCTTTTATATCACTACCCATAAAGGCAATACTTGGCACATAGCAGGCCCTTAATGATTACATGTGACTCAGTTCTGTAAATTAGATAAACAGTAAATTAGAGTTGCAGTGATTTTAAACTCTTGATATTGTGGCTACTCTACCCTGGTCTTGGAAACACAAGTGTATACATTAAAGGGTTGGCACACTGCTTCAAGCAAAATGCAGTGACAGCTACCAAGACCTGATGCTTATATTCCAACCTGTGTGGCCACCTCCTCATAATTCAACTGTTTCTGCTGTTTGTTTATATTTCCGAGACATACCATCCTTCAGGAGTTTAAATCTATAACTTTTATGAATGCATCTCATTTTATTTTAATGGATTATGTATGGGATTGAATCCTTGGAGACATAATAATCATATTCTTAACAAACAGTGATGATATCACTACAACAGAAGATGTGAAATTGATCCAAGGAGTTGATAGTCTCATGGTGGGGACTGAGGGTGTGCATATGGCAACTCAAGAAACAAAAGAAAAGACATTTATAAAATCCAATGGAGTGTGAGAAGAAATGTTTCCAAGGAGGTCAATATTTTGAGAGTTTTAAAACAAGAAAAACCACTGTAAAACATCAGGGATACTCTTGTGTAAATGTTTTGAGTTGAAACTTGAAACTATATGAAACTTGGCTAATGTCAGACAGACTGACAATAGGACTAGCAAATAATTAGTCTAGTCTTTTTCTAGGCTCCTGAAGAATTTGCTTTGGTTCTTTTCCAAAACATCTCCAGTTTGTGTGTGTGTGTGTGTGTGTGTGTGTGTATGTATGTGAGCATGCTTATGAGGATGGGGTGGTATTAAGGGTACAGGTTTAGGGGTGTTAGAGGCCTCTGAAGTAGGCTTCAGGATGCGTAGTATGATTGTCATTCTGGCATCTGCTTGAGGAATACACTCTTGTCTCCTCTTCCAGGCCCTCTGCCCTCACTGAGCATTTCCTAGTCCTTGAGCATCTTTGTAATTTTGACCCAAATGATGCAGATCTGTGATCAGAAAGCTAAAGTAAGCTGTGCACTCTGAGATCTTCATTTTGTCCCTTGAGAGAATTGTGAACCTTGAGAATCAGAATTACAAATCCAGAAGGAACTTCATCATTTAATTCCAAACCTTTGGTTTTAAAGAAAACAAAGCTGAGGTTCAGAAATCTACAGTATTTTTGCCCAAGGAAGGAGAAAGACTTAAACATAGGATGTTTGAATCCTGCTGGTTCTGTGTAATTTTCAGTCTGTAATGCTACTGTAATAAAGCTTGTGGCTCCGGCCCTCTTTCCTGCCAAGACTGAGCAGAAAACAGATCTGTAATCATCACCTTCTTATGCAGTTAAATATTAAGATTCACACTGGCATCAATTGAGAAATTAAAGCTCATTAAAATATAATGCCTGTTCTGGTGAAAGCTTAGTTGAAATAAGCACACTATAAACTGGCGTTATTATTCACTCTTTTAAAGAAAATCAAACAGAAGCTTGAAAAGAGAACCTCTCCACCTGTCTCCTCACTCATGCCCCGCACTGATTCTCCAAGTCCAGTAACACCACGGGTGGCCTCAAGTCGGGGCTCCAGATGTCCAGCTTTGCTTCTGTGCTTGTTTCTCTTCTCTCTCAATTAGAATGCCTCGCTGTGATAAATTCTTAAAGGAATTAATGCACTTATATATACGTATTTTATAATTTATTAAATTATTTTCAGTACTATAATCATTTAATCCTTACAATGAATTTTGAGCCAGGTACTATTAGATACATATAAAGATGAAGAAACTTGGGTGAGGCTTTGGAAGATTGACCTGCTCAAATTCAACTAAATTTCAACTAAAATCAAAACTATGAAATTCATGATAGGTTTTTGTTTTCTATTTTTACATTTTCTATATTTGTTCCTCTTTGAAATTAAATTCAGAAATTTTTGAGTTTTCTTTTTTAAAGTATTTTATCTTAATAGTAATTGTTATTTGGAAAATTCTTATAATAGTTGTGGTCATACTGTATAAACCAAAAAAAATGGTTTAAATATCTTTTTCATACTCTAGACATTTACTCTAGATTAAAAGTAAATGTGAATAGATTGATGAGCTTACAAATGTACATGTAATACACATATTTTTCTTTTATCCTCCAAGGAAAATTCAATCTCAGATAGAAAATAAAATCTATAGAACCCAGGAGAATATAAATAAGAAAAAACAATAATGTGAGAGTGTTGTGATAGATACATCATGTGAAATAACACACAATCAACATGAAATTATTAAATACTTCCTCTGGAGAGGTAGTATTATGTAGATCTTGTCATCCAACACCCAGACTATTATAAAGCCTTCCTGCCTCCAGTCTTGATTCTCTCAAATATACTTTCCAAGCTATTATTAAGATTTTTTTCTGAAAGATAATCTGACTTGGTCTCTGCCATCCTTCACATATTTCAACAATGCTCAGATATCTACAGGTAAAGTCTGCCACCTAAAACTCATCATGACTTGATCCTAGCTACTTATTCAACTATTACTGCCATGCTGCCCTGCACAGATAACCCCTCATTGTGAATATGGTCCAGAAACTACTTGCAATTTCTCTTAACCATCCACACCTCTTCTTAAGTTTTCTTTTTAAAAATATTTTATCTTAATAAAAATTTAATTTTGAAAGTTCTTGTAATAGTTGTGGCCACACTGTATAAACTAAAAAAGAATTTTAAATAGATCTTCCTCATGCTCTAGATACATACTGATTAAAAGGAATTCTATATCCTTACCCTATACACATGAACCCAACTTTGGATGCATCTTCTAAACCTTTAAGACTTTCCTTTATTCCAGGAAGTCTTCTGTGACACCTGTTACAGTGTAATCTGTGATGTGCTCACCTATGGCTCTCCTTGGAAACACTCCTTCTCCCACCTGCTGGGATGTGCGCCCTAACAGCTTGTAGCCAGGGTCCCCTGAGTATGCCTGTGTATGGCTGAAGAAAGTCATATCATTCAAGGTCACTGCTCCTTCCTACAGACAGATTGCATCCAGGGAGTCAGTACAGGAATATATTAAAGACTACTTGCCCTAATTCAGGACAGTTCTGAGGGACTATCCAGGGCTTTCACTTGAAATTAGCTGATATGGTCACTGTGACTGCATGTGAACCCAGCTTCTCCTTCTGCTTAGTACAGCTTTCTTCAGTCTGCCACAGGAATCAGTCCTAAAATCATTCCTATGAATCTCCCTACACTGATTTCCCAGAGAAGTGCAATGTCACCCTCATTCTCAGGTCAGTTTGGATGCTTTGTGGTCCCAAACAAAGATTCATAACAATCTGTAAATATCCACAAATCTGACTGCCAACCTGCCAATGCAGGAGATGTGGATTCTATCCTTGGGTTTGGAAGATCCCTGGAGAATGAAATGGCTACCCACTCTAGTATTCTTGCCTGAAAAATTCCATGAACAGAGGAGCCTAGAGGGCTCTGGTTCATGGCATCGCAAAAGAGTTGGACACAAATTAGAGACTAAATAACAAACAATCCACATTTTTTTAAAAATGGTTTTTACAGTCTAGAAACTTAGAAATTAGTGGGAAAGATCATACACATGACTTAGAAATTAGTGGGAAAGATCATACAAATTGTAAGATAACTACATAACAATGTTTATGATCTTTCCCACTAATTTCTAAGTTTCTAGCCTATAGAAACCATTTAGGTATACATTTGAAGATGTATACCTAAGCCAGCCATATTATTACTAACAATTAATAGTTGTTATTTGCTGAATATACAGTATACACCAGGCACCTTGTTTTACATAAGAAAATTGAAGTACGATACTTCACACAAGGTCACAGGTACTAATAATGTCACAATTTGAGCTTTAATCTTATAACTACCCACCATATGGCCATGCCTTTATAAAGGGAAATGTATCAGTTAATTTCTGGAATTAAATACACTCAAATAACATATTCTAAGAGATAAAATATGTTTCTTCTAACCCCATTTCTGTCTTCAATAATCTTAATGTTGTGGACCCATTATCTCATTGCTCAATTTTCCATCCTATAAATTATTTATAAAGCTCCTTGCAGCTCAGAATTTATTCACTAGAATAAAATCACCTTTATGTATACATTTATTTTTTACTTTTCTCCCCTTTAATTCTCTGATAAATGATAACATTTTGATCTCACTAAAAAAAAAAATACTTCAGTAAGATGTTTATCAGCTTAGGGCTTACAGTAACCTTTTTCTTCTCATTAAAACTTTGCTGGTTTTTGCTGGTACGAATAGTCAATGGAGGAATACATGCTGAGGCTGAAGCTCCAGTATTTTGGCCACCTGATGCAAAGAGCTGACTCATTGGAAAAGACCCTGATACTGGGAAAGATTGAAGGCTAGGAGGAGAAACGACAGAGGACAAGATGGTTGGATGGCATCACCGACTCAACGGACATGAGTTTGAGCAAGCTCTGGGAGGTAGTGAAGGACAAGGGAACTGGCGTGCTGCGGTCCACGGGGTCACAAACAGTCAGACGTGCCTGAGGGACTGAACAACAGCAAGTATTTGGAGTTAAAAAAAAATACATAGCCACCACCACATCGGATGCTGAAAAGAAATAAAAGTTTAATTGTGGGTTTAGGAATATACTATGATCTACCAGAAAGAACTCTGGAGTTGTGTCTGACTCTTTGTGACCCCATGGACTATAAAGTCCATGGAATTCTCCAGGCCAGAATACTGGAGTGGGTAGACTTTCCCTTCTCCAAGGGATCTTCCCAACCCAGGGATCAAACCCAGGTCTCCTGTATTGAAGGCATATTCTTTAACAGCTGAGCCGCAAGGGAAGACTGGAATCAGAAGATGTGAAAACTTAAATAGTGAAATCTGGCTTCATATCCATAAAGCCAACTTGGTTCCATCAGTCAGTGTTCAGTCAGGGAAACAAAAGCTTGATGAGTATTATGGAAATAGGGATTTATTTATACATATTACACCTTACACAAATATAAAATGAGTTTGGGAAGTGAAGTTCTAGAAGATGAAGGTGAATAATCAGAGGAAGGGTCAGTAACACATATACTTGAACCCCAGTGTAGTGGTGGAGAAGCTGGAGCCAGCAGGGAAATTTGAGAAATCAGGTAGATCCAAAGTGGACCACAGCAGAAGAGATCTCAGACAGCTGTAACGATGTCACCTGGGGCTGTGAGTCAAGCATCCAGAGGTGAGTCTGGACACATTCCTAGCATGGGGGGAAGGAGGCTGGATTCAGAGTAGAAAGAAGACGAGCTGAGAGCTGCTGGACACCTCTGACCCCGAGCATTACCATGTCTAATGCTAATCTGAGAGCTGGGCCATGCTATACTTCCTGCTAATCTGCAAGCTGGACCACGCTTTACTTCCTGCTAATCTGAGAGCTACACCACACTTTACTTCCACCAGGTCTCATGCAAAGTCCTCTCTGGGCCAACTCTAACCTGAAACAGTACAAAGAAGAAGATTCTAAGAAATGTAGTTCTCAGATTAACCAAGTTGACATAGCATAATCTAGCTAAAACTTGGGAAAGTCACATAATACATTTATACCTCAGTTTTTTCATCTTTAGTTGGGAATAATGTCCTTTCTTCTGTAGTTCTCACCATTTTGTTATATGAATCCAATTAGAAAGAGTTTGTAAACATATTTTTGTATTGGGCAAGCTTAAGTGCGATACAACTATTAAAGATGTGTTTTATTGTTTAATTCAATTTTTATCATACTCAAGATGTTTATTATTTATTCAATAAAAAATTTAGTATATTCCTCTATTAAAATTCAACTCTCCACCACCCCTGTCCCCAAAATGTCTTTTACTGATTGGTAGTTACCTGTTTACTTCTTTGGATGCAGGACCTAGTTCAGATTCCCTCAAAGCATCTGAGATCTCTTTAGTCATCTTTTACTGAGAGCAGTCTATCACACACTCATCATTAGTATTAAAAAAAAAAAAAAAGAAAAAAACCTGGTCAGTTTTCCTCAGAAATGTCTCTTTATTAATTTATCTGATTATTTCTTTCTGATGAGATTCAAATTACATCTTTTAGACAAGAATGCTAGATAAATGATAAATGATACTATGTATTTCCCATTTTATCATATTAAAAGACACAAAAGGTCATTTTGTCCCATTACTGGTTGGGCTGAGTTTAATAACTTTAAGTTTTGTGAGATTTCTTGGCAACAGAATATGTAGTTATAAAGAAAATTCTTACAAGATATGTCACATAAAGCTGATTTGTGTTGGTTGAAGTGGTCGTGGGGACTTTATTACTACAATATCCCTTTGGTCTTCCCCTTCTAGTGCCTCAGACATTTGTACTACACTGTACTATTTTAGTATACCTGGAAAAATAATGATTTACCAACTGGAGATAAATTTTGTGTATGATTTTATCAAGTAACTTTGCAAGTTAATTTTTTCCATTCTTGGTTGTAGTTTGCTCTCTGAAGTTTATTCCTTTGATATTTTTATATTAACTAAATTAATAAATTCTCGATCACGGATAGTATAATGACAGGCTTAAAGATAGCTCTTCTTTAAGCCAATAGAAAGTTTGTATTCATGAAATCTGAATGATAATGTTTAACTATTTAATTTACATTTTAGATTATAATTGTAATCTTGCCATTATATTTATAAATATACTTTATATTTATAGTTTGGGAATATTCTTCTCATTTTGTCATTCCCCTATTATTTGTTGGAGATGAATGATGCTTTCAGGGCTATAGTAAAGCCTTGCTCTGAAAGAGATTCCACATGGAAGAGATGAATAAGATGTTTAAACAAAATTACCCAAAAAAAGCAACTTAAAAATAATTTGGCCATGAAGCATCTTTTGGCACAAAGTTCATTTTGGTAAATATCTTTATTGGGAAGCAGTTTTCTGTACCGGGTAAAATATTGCATTGGGAATCAAAAGACATGAACTCCAGACTTGGATCTAGTAGTTACTTTTCTGAGTGACCTTGGACAAGTGGCCTTACTTTCCCAGTTTTCAGGTACTCAGAAGTAAAATGAGGAGCAAAAGGAGTAAAAAGGAGGGATAAGAAGGATGAAGTCTTTCCAATTCCAAAATCCTTTTTTCCAGTCATTAAAGCATTCCCAAACCATGTATGTATTTTAAAGGAAAAACAAATTAGTGTGGATTGAAAAGAATTTTCTTGAGTCTCCCACGTGAATTTAAGTCCTGCATTTTTTATAGGTATTTCAAAAGTTTTTTCAATTCTTAGTGAAATGTTTTTAATTTCTCTGATCCTCTGGTCCCAGATAGAACAGTAGCATATAAGGTAGAAAATAAACACATAGGAAATCTCTTGGCAGATTCTAGCCTCTTAAGTTTTTAACCTAGATATCAAACCTACGGCTTTAAGTAGTTTTATTTGTATTTTCAAATAATTTCTCCAACTTGGGAGTTGTATTACTTTTATTTAGACTATGATGTTTGTTGTGGTTATGCTTTCTAAAACAGAGAAGGAATTGTTTTATTTAACAAAATTTGTATTTTATAATCCTTAAACTGAGATGAAGTATTTCAAGAAGAAAAAGACATGATCTTACAAAGTCACTCTGTGTCTTCTTCAGGTCTTATAAGGGTCAAAAAATCTCTTGACTTTAATGCAGATTAATGTCAGTCTCCAGAGTCAGATTTTTCCAAGATGAGAAACACCTTGGTGCTGCTAGGTCTAAGAATTCCCAGGATTCCTGCTCCAGAGTGAGTAGTGCTGGGGCTCAGAGAACTACTGTCCTGGAAATGTATAGATTGGCAAAGATTGTTAGAACCAGCTAGCGCTGCCTCCAGGAAGTAATCTGTGGAAATGTCCTATGATCCCACTGCTGGAGGTCCTCCTAATATTGGCCACCACTGAAATGATGAAGGTTCTGTCTTCAATGAAGAAAATATTTGTTATTTTCTATTATGTGCTGTCCTAGGGTAATATTTCCAGAGATGTTTCAGTACAGTCATGTGTGTGTGTGTTCATACATGTCTATACTCGTGTGCAGTGAGGCTAGGGGTAGATAGCAGACAAACAGGCAATTACAGTGCCATGAACATAGTGAGTTCAGGGACAAAGAGAAATATGGCATTAATAGGGGGACCTAACCAATTTTAGGGGACTGGGGAGGCCTCCAAGTGGTGACCTAAGTTGACATTAAAATGGCAAATTAGATTTAGCTGGAGAAATAAGTCAAGTTGGAGGCAGAAGAGTGAATAGCATATGTGAAAGCTTGTAAGTGAGACCCAGTATGTCTCATTAGGTGAACTGCAAGTAGTAAGGTATTGTATTTTATAGAGTATAAAAATATAATGATGGAGTACGATGCTAACAGCAAAGAGGAGAGCCAGACAGCTAGTAATATGTCAGAGACTTACGACTTAGCCTCCAAGCACAGCCTGTCTTCATGATCTTTTCTCACATTCAATCAATTTTCTTGTCACTCAATGTTTTTATTACCCTGTTCAATAAATATGAGCAACAGCAGTGTGCAGAACATGGTGGGTGAGGCAAATACACACAACTTAACGTTTGTCCTTCAAGAGCTTAACCTCTTTCCTGACTTGATTATCTTAGTTCAGACTGTAGAGCTCTGTTTTTTAGGTTGAGTAATGAGCCCCTTCTGTGTGCTCTCCCTGTGCTCTGTGCATACCTTTATCAGACTTCTTATCACAGCGGGTTGTAATGGACTATTCCCTCTTATTAGACTGCCATTTCTAGGAGGGCAGGGACCTCTCTACAATGCTTGGCATATGTCTAGAAAGGAAGCACTTTCTAATAAGTATATGAAAGACACATCAACAAAGATGTCTTTTGTGAATTCAGCAAACACAGTTGATTACTATATGGCCATTATTGATCCAGATGCTAGAAATTCAGAGACCAAGTCAATATCCAGAGGTTTATGGTAAAGAATGGCAACATATGACAGTTTCCATGTAAGGTTTTTAATAAAGTAGTATTTTTTAATTTCTTGGATTATTTCTTGGATGAGATTCATTTCTTTGATCTATTCAACTGCAGACTTTTCTGTTTATTTTTTTTAACCTCCAAAAGTTATGCAAGAATTTCTATTTTGCATGATGCCAAGCAAATGAAATAAAATATTAGTAAAATAAATGTAAGGCATATCTTATTCCCTCGGCCAATTAATTCTGGAAAAGGATGCTTTATTGCTGTCATAAATAAGTAGTTTGTGGGTTACAAGGACTAAGTACTCTGCCTATAATTTTGATAGTTGCCACTAGGTGAGTAAACTGATTTTTTGTTTGTTTGTTTGTTTGTTTGTTTTAGAAATCACAGGTAAATAACTGTGAACTTATCAGAAAGTATGAGACTTAGTTATATTTTTAGTAAAAAGCTTTTAACTGATGAAAATGACAATATAAAATATTGACTACCCTGTAACTAATACAATGCTTTTTCTTTGTAGATGATTTATTTATTTTTGAGAACCTTTACTCATTTCAACCATAAGTAGTTACCCATGAAGCTTCCCTGATGGTTCAGTGGTAAATAATCTACCTGCCAGTGCAGGAGACGTGGGTTTGATCCCTGGTGGGAAGATACCCTGGAGAAGGAAATAGCAACTTAACTCCAGTATCCTTTTTTTGAAATTCCCATGGACAGAGAAGCCTGGGGGGATACAGTCCATGGAGTCTCAAAAGAGTCGAACAGAGCTTAGCAACTAAACAAGTATATATGAACATTAAAAGCTCAACTATAAATTCTGTGCTGATAATATAATCATAACAATTAACTCTGCTGTTGCCGCCACTGCTGCTAAGTCTCTTCAGTCGTGTCCAACTCTGTGCAACCCCATAGACGGCAGCCAACCAGGCTTCCCCGTCCCTGGGATTCTCCAAGCAAGAACACGGAGTGGGTTGCCATTTCGTTCTCCAATGCATGAAAGTGAAAGTGAAGTCACTCAGTAGTGTCCGACTCTTAGCGACCCCATGGACTGCAGCCTACCAGCAAGAGTACTGGAGTGGGTTGCCATTGCCTTCTCGATATTAATTGAACATTTGTGTGTGTTTAGTTTTTAAGTCGTGTCCAACTATGCAACCCTATAGAACGAGCTCCCCAGGCTTCTCTGTCCATGGGATTTTCCAGGCAAGAATACTGGAATGTTAGTGGAGTGGTTAGCCATTCCCTTCTCCAGGGGATCTTCCCAGCCTAGGGATTGAACTCACGGCTTGTGCTGTGTCTCCTTCATTGCAGGCAGATTCTATTACCACTGAGCCACAGGGGAAGCCCAAAGTGAAAGTGTTAGTGGCTCAGTTGTGTCCGACTCCTTGCTACCCCATGGACTGTAGCCCACCATGCTCTTCTGTCCATGGAATTCTCCAGGCAAGAATACTGTAGTGGATAGCCATTCCCTTCTCCAAGGGATATTCCCAACCCAGGTCTCCTGCAGATTCTTTACCGTCTGAGCCAGCAGGAAAGCCCTTTACTTGAGCATTTACTTCATGCCAAATATTTGCAGAATGCTTAGATATGTCTCTTTTGATACTAACATACAAGTGCTTAAACTGTTCTGCTCATTCTCTATTGAAAGAATCAAAAGAAAGAAAGAAAAAGAAAGTGAAGGTGCTCAGTCATGTCTGACTCTTTGCAACCCCATGGACTGTAGCCTACCAGGCTCCTCCATCCATGGGATTCTCCAGGCAAGAATACTTGAGTGGGTTGCCATTTCCTTCTCCAGGGGATCTTCCCAACCCAGGGATAGAACCAAGGTTTCCCGCATTTTGGGCAGACGCTTTATCCTCTGAGCCACCAAGGAAGCTCTAAAGAATCAAAAGTACTGTTTTATTACTTGCCCCAGAAACTCAACTAAACACCTGGAAAAAGAATAATTTTAGTCTTATTCATTTTTAGACTGCAAATGAAAAGTACTTCATTCTCCTCACATGTGCTTATGATCATTTATAGAGAGAATTTTCCAGATCTGAAGATCAGAAGTCATTATATAAACAATTGGTGTGACAACATTGTTATAAAATAATTATTTTAATTAACTGTGCCTTAAAAATAATGGATGTGTTAAAGAGCAAATGAATAGTTTGTACCTATTTATAATCTGATTTTTAAAATATACCTAGTATTCTTTCTTAGGAGAAGAATTACATTTGAATATGATATGCTTCTTTAATGTCTCCTAACCTAGAGCATATGCTGACAGTTAGAGATGTTAAGTCAATATTTTCTTGGCTTGTTAATAAATAATAATTATGATATACTTGCTGCTGCTGCTAAGTCGCTTCAGTCGCGTCTGACTCTGTGCGACCCCGTAGACGGCAGCCCACCAGGCTCGCCCGTCCCGGGATTCTCCAGGCAAGAACACTGGAGTGGGCTGCCATTTCCTTCTCCAATACTTAGTGGTCCAATATTCATAATTATTTTCTTTTTTCTCTTATGTGAATATGGTTTTGCTTTAATTTACATAACTTCACTAAAATTACTCTCTTAATAGTTGTTACAATTCTTTTGAAATCAGAATCTGCATTCATTCATTCAGTCAGCTGGTCACCCACCAAACATTTACCATGTTGCTATTATTTCCTTGGTACTGGTACTACTCTGTTATTTGCAAAATTTGAGTATGCATATAGTCAACTAAGATGTTTATCTAAAGTGTAGATTTCTGAATCTCGCATCCAGAGATTCTGATCCTGGGATAGAACCTACGTATCTCAAGCCTACCAAGTATACCCAGATGATGCTGGCAGAATCAATACTTTAATGACACTGAAAGGAAACATCATCCCTGTTGGTCTTGTGGAATAAATAGATTAAGAGATGGAAGAAAATAAGGGTTACTTGACTTAAAAGTTTCAGCTGCAGTATATTTTAACATGCCCTTTTGATTTATTTGTTTTGTACTGTTTTGGCTTTTGATCAAGGAATTATAGATCTTTTAAAAGTTTTGCTGAAGCTATGCATCTTCTCCCAGAATAAATGAACAAGCACAGATTTTGCTTGCATTTATGTGTGATTCAGCTTCATAATAAGAACCCTTAGAATTAAGCTAAGTTGGGCAATGAAGAAAAGAGGTCAACTTGGCTGAGTTTGAGGATGGATGGGGTACATTGGAGGAGATTGAAGGGGACCAGGAAAAGCTTCCTGGAGGAAATTTTTGGTTATTTGTGAATAATAAGTGTCCACAAAGCTTGTATGGAGGATGGTGGCAGGAGGAGGAAAGTCTTGATATTGTAGCCAGAAGGAGCAATGTGGGCAAAGACCCAGAGGTGGGAGAGAGCCTGCCTTAGTTAGACGAAAGCAAGTATCTTATATGTTGAGGTTTGCTGCACTACAGAAAATGAAGGCCATATTACATGATAAAGAAATGGACTCTGTATTACATTAACTGTGGAGAGAAATAAGTATACTGATGATTTTGGGTCAACAGAACAATCTGAAGCCTTATTTGCAGAACTTATAACAACACATTGTCCAAGGACAAGAGAACATATTTTCTCTTTGCAAAAATCCTCAGACAGTGTCTCTCAGTGGTTTTCAGCATTCTACTCACCCTTTCCTTCTCCTCTGTATTCCCCTACGGAATGCTGGAAAGAAAGTTTCTTGCTGCTCTTTAGACAGAAATAAAAATGAGAACAAAACTACCTCCCTTGAACTTGTTTATACTAAAAAAAAAAAAAAAATGACCAGTTTCAATCATAAGTTTTACAAGATCCTGGCTTAATTTTTGTTAAAAAAGCAAACCCATAAACTCTCTGAGATGGCTGTTGGCCTGGTCTGCTAGGCACCAGAAGAGGTCTGGTCAGTGAGCCACTCACTCAGAGCTAACTCTGTCAGCCACACATGATGCCAAATTGAAATAAGTTTAAGGGACTGTTTATGTTCTTTACAGGGGTCTCAGTGCCATGTAATTCACTTGGCACTCATTTTTTTAATGTATCCTTAGAAAAGGGAAGAATACTAGAAGAACATTATTTTTCTTTAGAACTAAAAACAGAGAATCGCTGTAGTATGTATTTCTGAACTTTGAGAAATGGGATTTCATTGTTACAGCTTTCAGGAAAATACATTTTTGTACATGTACAGAATAGAGTGTACTCTGTCAGCACTGTGCAAAAGCACTCAGAGATAACAGAGTGCGAGTTTACCATTTTGTTTTTAATGGAGAAAGAATTTATCATAAATTTTCAACAAATACAGTCATCTAACTGAGAAAAACTGATCAACTCCTTTTATTATATTAACATTTGTAAGTCAAGAATTCTCCAAGTGAGGCTTCAACAATACATGAACCAAGAACTTCCAAATGTTCAAGCTGGATTTAGAAAAGGCAGAGGAACAAGATATCAAATTGTCAATATCCGTTGCATTATAGAAAAAGCAAGAGAATTCCAGAAGAACATCTAATTCTGCTTCACTGACTATGCTAAATCCTTTGATCTTGTGGATCACAACAAACTGTGGAACATTCTTAAAATGATGGGAATTCCAGACCACCTTACCTGCTTCCTGAGAAATCTGTATGCAGGTCAAGAAGGACCAGTTAGAACTAGACATGGAACAATGGACTGGTTCCAAATTGGGAAAGGAGTATGACAAGGCTGTATATTGTCACCCTGCTTATTTAACTTATATGCAGAGTACATCATGAGAGATATGGGGCTGGATGAAGAACAAGCTGGAATCAAGATTGCCAGGAGAAATATCAATAATCTCAGATATGCAGATGACACCACCTTTATGGCAGAAAGTGAAGAGGAACTAAAGAGCCTCTTGATGAAAGTGAAAGAGGAGAGTCAAAAAGTTGGCTTAAAACTCAACATTCAGAAAACTAAGATCATGGCATCCAGTCCCATCACTTCATGGCAAATAGATGTGGAAATGTGGAAACATTGACAGACTTTATCTTCTTGGGCTCCAAAATTACTGCAGATGGCAACTGCAGTCATGAAATTAAAAGATGCTTTCTCCTTGGAAGAAAAGTTATGACCAACCTAAATATATTAAAAAGTAGAGACATTACTTTGCCAACAAAGGCCCATCTAGTCAAAGCTATGGTTTTTCCAGTAGCCATGTATGGATATGAGAGTTGGACCATAAAGAAAGCTGAGCACCAAAGAATTGATGCTTTTGAACTGTGGTGTTGGAGAAGACTCTTGAGAGTCCCTGGGACTGCAAGGAGGTCCAACCAGTCCATCCTAAAGGAGATCAGTCCTGGGTGTTCATTGGAAGAACTGATATTGAAGCTGAAACTCCAATACATTGGCCACCTGATGCGAAGAATTGACTCATTGGAAATGACCCTGATGCTGGAAAGTTAGAAGACAGGAGGAGAAGAGGACGACAGAGGATGAGATGGTTGGATGGCATCACCAACTCGATAGACATGAGTTTGAGCAAGCTCTAGATTTGGTGATGGACAGGGAAGCCCTGTGTGCTGCAGTCCATGGGGTCGCAAAGAGTCAGAGACGACTGAACGACTGAACTGAACTGAAGTCAAGAAAGGGACATTAAAAATCTGTGTTGTCAAAACTTAGATGAAAAATGAGTGTACAATTTAAATATGTACAGTGAAAACTAATACTATATTGCTGCTGCTGCTGCTAAGTCGCTTCAGTCATGCCCGACTCTGTGCAACCCCAGAGATGGAAGCCCACCAGGCTCCCCCATCCTTGGGATTCTCCAGGCAAGAACACTGGAGTGGGTTGCCATTTCCTTCTCCAATGAATGAAAGTGAAAAGTGAAAGGGAAGTCACTCAGTCGTGTTCGACTCTTAGCGACCCCATGGACTACAGCCTACCAGGCTCCTCCAGTCATAATAGAACCAGGGAATAAATGAAACTGGCTTCTCTGAAGTTTCTCATTATTTGGGGCTGAAATTTTCTGTAATTCTGGAAATGCTTCTTTCTTAATCACAGCACAGATTTCCATGACCCTTGCTATCTCAGGCATTTTTCACACTTGCACATCTTCCACTGATCATGTTAAAGATATGCATCGAATTACATATCTGCATCAGGACATCTGAGGCTTACGAAGCAAATAAGATAAGATACTCCTTCTTAAATGATGGTTAGAGTAATACACTAACGCCATTACAATACACCATGGGGTTGCAAATAGACAAGACTGAACGACTAAACTGAACTGAACTAATACACTACACAAATTCTGGTGATTTACCAGTGATACAGTTCCATTTGCGAACAGATAATGCCAACTTAAAAAGACAGTGTCATGAAGGAAGATTTCAGAAAGTAGAAATGATAAAGTATAGGTTGGAATGGGTGATATTTTCAGGGATTTTTCCAAGTATCAATTATAAGTAAAGAAAGGAAAAAATGTATATACTAGATTCAGCCAATAAAGCATACTTGCAAGAAAAACATAGGATTCTCAAAAGATTATAATATTAATTTATTAAAGAATAAATGTTTGAATTCAGTTCAGTTCAGTCGCTCAGTTGTGTCCGACTGTTTGCACCTCCATGAACCGCAGCACGCCAGGCCTCCCTGTCTGTCATCAACTCCCAGAGTTCACCCAAACTCATGTCCGTTGAGTTGGTGATAACATCCAACCATCTCATCCTCTGTTGTCCCCTTCTCCTTCTGCCTCAATCTTTCCCAGCATCAATGAACACCCAGGAGTGATCTCCTTTAGGATGGACTAGCTGGATCTCCTTGCAGTCCAAGGGACTCTCAAGAGTCTTCTCCAACACCACAGTTCAAAACCATCAATCCTTCGGCACTTAGCTTTCTTTATAGTCCAACTCTCACATCCATACATTACTACTGGAAAAACCATAGCCTTGACTGGGACGGACCTTTGAATTAAAGGATTATTATTCAGGCCTCTGGGTTCAAAATAATGTAGACCTTAACTTAAGTGGTCATCAAAGCAACTCTGTTTTCTTGTTTTTTTGTGCTTAGTATTCTGCTTGCTCTGTATAAAAATGAGAAAAATGTTCAAAGGAAATGGGGCCTATTAATTTGAGAAAACTGGCCTTTTCTCATCTATTATTTCTCCAGCTTATTGCCTACATATGTGTCTTATTTAGCCGCACGTCTATCGCACTATTTTTGTCACTTTCAGTATGCTTATGCATATGTATCAATGTCATATACATTTTGCTTGTTTAATTTAGACTTTTTTTGTTTAGCTAGTGTTTACTGTGCTTCTCTGTTGTTTATAGTTATTGGTTAGGGAAGTTTGATTTCTTTGTTTAATTTTTTGTTAAAATTGATAAGTACTCTACATGCAACAATCTTTTCAAGGCTTTTATATATATTGAGTTATATATTTTGAGCTCAGTTTCTCAGTTGCATCCAACTCTTCACAATGCCATGGACTATAGCCTTCCAGGCTCCTCTGTCCATGGAATTTTGCAGGCAAGAATACCAGAGTGGGTTGCCATTTCTTTCTCCAGGGAATCTTCCCAACCCAAGGATCAAACCTGCATCTCTTGCACATCCTGCATTGGCAGGCAGATTCTTTTCCACTTCGCCACTGGGGAAGCCCCTTTATATGTATTACTTCATTTATTTGTCACCACAGTAGTAGAAGGACACTACTATTATTAGATTCATTTTGTAGAGGAACAACCGAGGATCAGAAAGGATAAGAGCTACAGTGCATACCCAGACGATTAAGCTCCCAACTCTGTTCTGTTATCTCTTGTGGTCTATAGACACTCATATGCAAATGTACATAACACAGTCCTACTCATCAGAAGCTAATGTTTTATGTGTTTATTTTTTGTGGGCAGTGGGTAGATGAAAGAAGGAAAAATTTTAGTTAACGACTTTATTGCCAATTATTTTCTTCATTCATACTTACTCTGTACCAAAACACCTATATCTTGTTGATATTTATATCTTTAAGTATCTCTCAATCTCTATCTTATCCTTAATTTGAAAGATGGTTGATTTTAGACTTGGGAGCAAAGGATCGGTTCAGTAAAGTTTTGGTCATTTATAAGTCCAATATGTGCTTGCACAATCCTGCACAATCTCTTTATTTAAAGGGAATAAAATGTTCATCTTGATGCTATTTTGAAAAGAAATAGAAAACATTGTTTAACTAGAGATAAGTTTACTATATTAGGAATGGCTAATATAGAACTCAAGTCTTCTTTGTGCTAAAAAAATTTATATTCTTGTCTTTATCTCAAGACTTCCAGCCTTAGTAATTCCCATTGTAGAACTCTATACTTAACAAAAAGACCAATATATAAAAACAAAACAAGTAATTTTCAGCTTCAAATACTAATAGAAATGAAAAAAGGAATAAAAATCTATCTTAAGTGCTTAGTATCTAAATAAGTTCTTTGCCTGCCTTTTCACTCGACATTCCCAACACATTCAAAGGATGAGTCCCATTTATATCTTACTTTTTTTTATCTTAAGTTACTTCACTTTAATTATGCTATGAATTTCACACCCCTTTTATTGAAAATACCCTCCTCATCCCTCTCGCAAAGTCCACGTCCTCCATAGATTGCAAAGCTAATTTTTTCCACCAAACTTTTTGAACACTTTGGCATCTTTTGATTTTTTTTCCCTTACCTTCTTTCATACATACTAATCATTGTATACCTCTCTACGACCTCTTCATGACACCAAATAAACGCCTCATCTTGCTGGAAGTCTACGCAAAGGCAAACACTGGTTTCTCTCTGTATAGACTGACAAGAGAAATATTGTCTTTACTTTCAGCAAAAGACGTTACCTATATCATTTAAACTCAGTGCTAAAAGACATGTTCTGGTATCACTCTTTGCTGGTGCCCAGCCCTTTCAGTAGGGTGGGGGCAGGGCAGGGAGGGTGGTTAAAGCAGAGACAGCCCTGGAGCAGCAACCAGAAGACATAACAGTGTTGGGAAACTCTGTCAAATTGAGTCATTGCTACCAGGCTCTGAAACAGAACTGTGGGGGTTATTTTGCATTTTCTTCAAGTGATTATGAAAAAGACAAACTAGTTCCATATGGTGGCAGGGAGAGAACTCAGAGCCAAAATAAAAATCTGCTCAGCTTGTCAGTACGTAAGACCTTAAAGTTCAGATATCTAAGAGCCTGTCTACTGTTTAAAGGCGCTGAGGCCAAACTTCAATTTGTCATACATACAACTCCCACTGCCTTGGATAATGAAAGAGACCCTCCCCTCGTCCCCGCCCCGCCCCCCCCGCCCCCGCCGACAGTACAGTGAAGATGTAAAAACGTGAGAGGTATGACAGTCCCTTAGGTCGACAAAGTCAGTGAGAAACTGGATGCATGGTATTGGGCTGCTTATTTTAAAGAAAAGAACATTATAGAATCACTTACATGATACAGCTGTATATTTTGAAACCTACTTCTCCATAATAGAAAGCACTATTGTCCTACATTCATTAGGAAATATGATTTAGTCTTTCTAGTTATTGAAACTTCTGTAAGTGAAAGAAAAAGTATATTTTCAACAAGAATGACTAGAAAATCGTGACTAATTTCAGTATGAATGTTTCATTTTCCCTTCAGATGCTAACTGAAAAAATAAAAATACTGACATTCTTTACAGTCACTGACCAAGTGGTACTCATATTTTTTTCCCTTAATTAGGGAAAATAGGTTTAAAAGGATAAACGCCATGATTTTATTTTGTGGCTGCTTTTTTGGTCACAACTAATGGTGTTCTTTGGGGGTTTTGTGCTATTGTTATTTTTTGTTGGTTGTTGTTGTTTTAGCATCCTTCATATTTTAGTTCCTAAGCCAAATTCTTTGCTCTGAAATAACATTTGTTTTTTATCTCCTAACACATCATCCTTCATGTAAGCCCCATCTACACTGGCTGAACACAAGAAATAAATGTCCAAGATTCTATAGTGTTATTTTGGGGGAAGCATTCTCTCCAGTGACTCACACTTTAAGTCCTTTTCAGCAGAGTCAGACGCAAGGCTGACTTTGGCCCTTCTGTATATTGACTTTTCTTTTGTAAAGTGATATTCCATTAGCAGAATAGAGAAAGTCATGGATAGTTAATTATACATAAAGCTTTTAGAAATTAACCAGAACCTCTAATAAAAAGAACCACATAAATATTCTGTTTGAGGCTCAATTCAAATAAGTATTCTTATCTAACTAGAAAAAAATACTTGGCATTAGTGAATGGCCAGCACTTAGTCTGGCCCTATCAAATAACCAACTATGATTGTTAGCTTTGGGTTAATAATTGCTATTCTGTGCTAGCTAAATAGCTGCTAAGAACAAATGAGCCCCTTAACTGTGAAGAGACCTATCCTTAATTATGCCATTACTCCCAGAATCCTTGTGGGATTCTGCAGAAGCACACTTGTCCTCATTTGTAAATATCTTAAAAGAGTGTTGAAAAATTTATATTTAAGAAATACCATCTCTATTTCCCAGTGCAAGAGAACAACTCTTGCTTAGAAGCATATAAGCAGTCCCCTGCAACATGTTAAGGATATAAACATAGAGGGGATGAATACTCCTGTATATAAATTACAAGTTCTGCTCAGACTTGTATGGTGAAAAATCCACTGTTCCTAAAAATATTGCTCTCTTCTATTATGTTTTACTGAGATATAATTGGCATATAACATTATATTAGTTTCAGGTGTAAGCAAAATGATTTAATATATGCCTATATGTATATATTGCAAAATAATCACCACAATAAGCCCAGTTAACACCCATCACCATACATAGTTAAATTTTGTTTTCTTGAGATGAAAACTTTTAAGATATATTCTCCTGGGAACTTGCTAGTATACAATACAGTATTATTAACTATAATCACCATACCATACATTGCATCCCCAAGATTTGTTTATTTTGTAACTGGAAGTTCCTACTTTTTTGACTCTCTGCCCCTCTTTTGCCAACCCCTCACTTCTCCTTTTAAATCATTGCAGCCACGTATGTCCCAGTATTTGCAGTATACTATCTTGGGACTTCCCTGTGCTTCTGCTTCTTGTTTTTAAGATCCCTGGACTGGGCAGGCCCTTAAGAAAATATTTTACACCTTATTTTGCTTTTTGTTTTTGAAATAATTTTAGCTAAAGAATTTACCATAAACATTTTTATATTTTGAATGTTCTCTGATATCAGTTGGCTATGCACACAATACAAATGAGTCATTCAATAACACAGAAGAACTAATGAGAACTGAGACCTAAGTTCTCTTCCTTTATTCTACCTGCACAATATATCAGACATGTTTTCATATCATGGAGTCTCTGAGAATATGAGAACAAAAACAGAATTGGAAAGATCAAGAGAAGCATACATGTGTGTGTATTTTTAAATTATTCAGTTGGTTGACAAGGAAGTAGGATTTTGAGTACCTGGCTAAATAAGATGCAAAAGCTGTCTTTCTGAAAATATGGGCCAGGCATATTTTAGTTATTAGAGCTATTTTTATTTGGATTTGATTTTACTTGCTACCTTCAGCCAACTGAAAATTAATTATACAAATCATTAGTTCACATTCATAATTTATTTATTCAGTAAATATTGAGCTTTTCTTCAGTATCAGAGGCTGTTTATTCTAGATTCTGGTGATTCAGTTGTGTAAGATACATCAGACACATGCCTCAAGGAGCTTACAATTTATTATGAGAGAAGACAAGTTAAGAAAAGGCAACTAAAATATAGCACAGTTAAGTTTCATCATAGAGGTATCCATCTGATATTCTTTGAGATTATACTAGAAATAAATCTTCAAAGATGAGTAGGGGTTCAGCAGATAGAAATTCTACGCCTTCCAGGAAGAGAGGACAGAGAAATGAGAATATGATGCTTTGAGGGAGCAAGTATTTGGTAAGCCTGGAGCATTATGTATGTGTGTATGAAATAAGAGATGGGAGGTGTGGGGTTGGTGTGGGAGAAAGTGGAGGAGGGCTAGATCTTCAAAGTCCTTATAAACCACAATAAGAAACTTGGACTGTACCTTTCATGTGTTGAGAGAACAACTGAGGGCTTTTAACCAGAGCAGAGGAATTACAATGAGAGGCATGTTTTGCATGAGCCACCTGGAGAATGATTTTCAGGAGAAGGAGAAGGATCAGGGCTCAAGACATTGAGACCAGTTGTAAGATTTTTATCAGTAATACAAAGAAGAGCTAACAGGACTGTAAGACTGACCTTCAGGTCTTGATTAAGTGGATCTAGAAAAATGTCTCCTTTTACCCACAGATCCTAACATCCATTGTTGATGAGCTGCATGCTGGTGCAGGTCATAACAAAACAACATTATAGATATTTATTCTACAGTTTATTCTAACCCTAACATATATACTTGCATGTATGTTTAGAGATATATAAAGACACTCTTAAACTTGTGACAATTGATGATATACGCATAGGATAGCTTCCAAATGATGTTGAAGAAGAATATGTGGTGGTATGGAAACACAGTCATAAAATCATATATGAAAAATGTGTTGTTCAAAAACATTATTTTATTTTCATTTGTGTTTATATGAGAAGAAACTTTAAAGGGTACAAAACTGACATAAGCGATTACTCCTGGAGTGTAGTTGAGATGAGCCTGTGGGCAGAAACTTTACTCCCATTGTTCAAAATTGCTTATAGAATATAATCAGGTATTAATGTATGCATGCATGCTCATTCACTTCAGTCCTGTCCAACATTTTGCAACTCTATGGACTGTAGCCCACCAGGCACCTCTGAGAATGGGATTCTCCAGACAAGAATACTTGAATGAGTTGCCATACCCTCCTCTGAGAAATCTTCCCAACCTGGAGATGGAACCTGTGTCTCCTTCATTAGATATAAATAATATTTTCTATTTGGAGAGGAAAAAAAAACAAGGAAAAGACTAAGTGTATGTAAACCATAATGGCAAGAGTAATTCTTTTTGCTTTTCTCTATTTCCCAAATTTCTAATTGTGCATTCCCATTGCCTTGGTAACACAAAGAAACCCTTGCAAATGAGGCTTAAATTACAACCCTCATATAAAAGTATTAGGGCTTCCCAAGTGGTGCTAGAGGTAAAGAATCCACCTGCCAATGCAGGAGACATAAGAGACACAGGTTTGATCCCTTGGTCTGGAAGATCCCCTGGAGGAGGGCATGGCAACCCACTCTCGTATTCTTGCCTGGAGAATCTCATGGAGAGAGGAGCCTTGTGGGCTATAGTCCATGTGGTCACAAAGAGTTTGACACTACTGAGGCAACTTAAAAGCAATATTAAAAAGTAAGAGACATTACTTTGCCAACAAAGGTCCATCTAGTCAAGGCTGTGGTTTTTCCAGTGGTCATGTATGGATGTGAGAGTTGGACTATAAAGAAAGCTGAGTGCCGAAGAATTGATGCTTTTGAACTGTGGTGTTGGAGAAGACTCTTGAGAGTCCCTTGGACTGCAAGGAGATCCAACCAGTCCATCCTAAAGGAGATCAGTCCTGAATATTCATTAGAGGACTGATTCTGAATCTGAAACTCCAATACTTTGGCCACTTGATATAAAGAGCTGATTCACTGGAAAAGACCCTGATGCTGGGAAAGACTGAGAGCAGGAGGAGAAGGGGACAACAGAGGATGAGATGGTTGGATGGCATCACCGACTCAATGGACATGGGTTTGGGTGAACTCCAGGAGTTGGTGATGGACAGGGAGGCATGCTGTGCTGTGGTTCATGGGGTCGCAAAGAGTCGGACACGACTGAGCCACTGAACTGAACTGAACTCTAGCAACTTAGTACAGGCACACATAAAAGTATAAACTATGTTCAGCACATCTAGTCACTCAGTTACTATCAACTTAACATCTGTGCTCACTTATCCACAGAATACAATGTAGAAAATCATTGTGTCCTAGAAAGTCTATCCCCATTAGTGAGCTTAAAGCTACTGCAGGGAAAATGGTTTTGACTTACCTTAAACCAATAAGAAGGAAAGTCATCACAAATTATAGAGAATCCAAGAATCAGAGTAGGAATTAGCATCACTCATCCAAGAGCGCCTGTGGGCTAAATTTACCCACTCCCAGTGGAAAGGGAGATTTCAAGCCAGCAGAGTCATAGCTACTTAATTTTGAAGTCATTCATCCTTGTCCCTAGACTCCGATTCTGTGTTCACCAACCAAGCAACTTTCTGATTATAATTTGGCTTTCTGTGTGAAACTCCCTCTAAGGAGAACATGAGACTGGGCCCCCTATTTTGACTGGAAATGGAGACCGGACATAAGTCTCCCTCTGTTTTTCAAGTTGTGTGTCTGCCTCTGAGAGGCTGAGAAAGTGATCAGTTTAAAACTTCAGACCATATCTTGAAGGTCTTGTGAAGTCACTCAGGTAACATGTTCCTAGGACTCCCCTTGGTAACCTCTCACCTTGCTTTCCCCTGGTGAGACGCATCTCTACATGGGCTGCCTACAATGTAAAATGCAAATTCCCAGTTGGAAATTCTACAGTTTTGTGTTATGAGTGGCTTTTAGCTTGACATCTCCAGAGTTTTAAAATGTAAGCTTTTATGTGATAATTCAGCATTAGAAGCTTCCTTTAGTGTTCTGTTAGCTACAAGTTCTGTTAATTATTGAAACAACTGAAACTTGAGGAGGGTTTAGTTGTATGTTTCGCTCTTGCTGAAAAGTCTCTGCAGAATGTATTTGTAAACTATTTTGGCACAGTCACACAACTGTTATTTGCTAAAAATATATCACTCTTACAAAATAATAATGGGACAGTACATGTCCTTAGGTGCAAACACATCATATTTATATGGAAAATATATTTACATATGTATCTTCAAAATATTAACTGATATTTATTATCTGTTTAAGAATCATGTAAAATTTTGGTCAGAGCTGGTCTCAGTCCTAGTAGCATCTCATTCACACAGAGCTTTAATCACCCATTATCTGTACTGTGGGTGGAGAAGGTTCATAAATGAGACTCAGGCGCAAAAGTGGTAACACGCATGGATTTGAAGGGAGTATTGCTAGATGACTTTGATGAGTGAGAACAGAGGGATATTAGGCAGAGTTAGAGAGAGGGGAAGGTCTCAGTCAGAGAAGACTTTGAGTATCAAACACAGGCTACTGACAACCTTAACTGTGTTGAGCCCTGAGGAGCCAGTGAAGGAGCTGAGCAAGTTTGCATTTGTTCAAAGTACCCAGATGGATATGAAGGCAGCGTGTCAGGTCCATAGGAAATGAGCAGATGTGAGGGGACTACATTAGGCAACTACTGTGTTTTGTTCACTAGTTTTTGAATTCTAGACAAATACTTTTCAAAATGTTCTCCTTGGACAGTGTGCAAGAGTAATCTGAGGTGTGAGTTGAAACCATACATTCCTCAGTCCAGTGAGTAGGTCTTTTTCACAGATAACCAGATGATTTGATGTACGGGCAACTGTTGGAGAGCCCATGACCTAGGTTAATGTAAATTTTATATGAGAAATGTTCCTAGAGAGTAAAGCAGGGTTTTGAAGAATGCCATATTTGACGTTAAACAGTTGGGGCTTTGAAATTAATTTTAGGTACACCACCAGAATATAGGTCCCTCAGGGCATGGTGACGTTCCATTTGTTTTATTTAATGATATATCTTAAATGCTGAGAACAATTATTGATACATAGTATGTGCTTAACAAATATTTGTTTAGTGGATACATAATGATTAATGACCCACTCCAGTGTTCTTGCCTGGAGAATCCCAGGGACGGCAGAGCCTGGTGGGCTGCAATCTATGGGGTTGCACAGAGTCGGACACAACTGAAGCGACTTAGCAGCAGCAGCAATGATTAATAAGAACTTGGATTTTATAGTCAACAATTGCCATAAGCCTCTTTGAGCTTAGAATGAAAAATTGGAATGTTGATACCTGAATCACAGATTTACTATAAAAATTAAATAACACCAGGAAAGCATTTAACAAAGTGCTTGTCACAGAGTAAATACCCTTTAGCACATCATCAATATTAATATTAACAAAATGATATAAGCTATAGCAACACTCTATGTACTTTGTTTAGAGATTAATACTTACAGTAATAAAAATAAACCCATTTTCCTTTGGTAGATCTTGCATTATCAGAATGATATGAGTTTGAGTATACATGGTAAAACAAACATCAAGCACACAAGCTGTAGAGAATTTTAAGTTCAGTTCAGTTGCTCCATCATGTCCGACTCTTTGTGACCCCATGGACTGCAGCAAGCCAGGCTTCCCTGTCCATCACCAATTCCTGGAGCTTGCTCAAACTCATGTCCATCAAGTTGGTGATGCCATCCAACCATCTCATCCTCTGTCATCCCCTTCTCCTCCTGCCTTCAACCATTCCCAGCATCAGGGTCTTTTCCAATGAGTCAGTTCTTCACCTCAGGTGGCCAAAGTATTGGAGCTTCAGCTTCAGCATCAGTCCTTCCAATGAATATTCAGGACTGATTTCCTTTAGGATGGACTGGTTGGATCTCCTTGCTATCTAAGGGACTCTCAAGAGTCTTCTCCAACACCATAGTTCAAAAGCATCAATTCTTCAGCAATCAGCTTTCTTTATAATCCAATTCTCACATCCATACATGACTACTGGAAAAGCCATAGCTTTGACTAGATGGACCTTTGTTGGCAAAGTATTGTCTCTGCTTTTTAATATGCTGCCTAGGTTGGTCATAGCTTTTCTTCCAAAGAGCAAGTGTCTTTTAATTTCATGGCTGGAGTCACCATCTTATTTTGGAGCCCAAAACAATAAAGTCTGTCACTGTTTCCATTTTTTCCCCATCTATTTTCCATGAAGTGATGGGACCGTATGCCATGATCTTAGTTTTCTGAATATTGAACTTGAAGCCAACTTTTTCACTCTGCTCTTTCACTTTCAACAAGAGGCTCTTTAGTTCTTTGCTTCTGCCATAAGGGTGGTGTTATCTGCATATCTGAGGTTATTCATCTTTCTCCCAGCAATCTTGTTTCCAGCTTGTTTTTCATCCAGCCTGGCATTTCACATAGTGTACTCTGCATATAAGTTAAATAAGCAGGATGACAACATACAGCCTTGACGTACTCCTTTCCCAATTTGGAACCAGTCTGTTGTTCCATGTCTAGTTCTAACTGTTGCTTCTTGACCTGCATACAGATTTCTTAGGAGGCAGGTAAGAGAGTCTGGGATTCCCATCTCTTTTAGAATTTTCCACAGTTTGTGGTGATCCACACAATCAAAGGCTTTCGTGTAGTTAAAAAGGCAGAAGTAAATGTTTCTCTGGAACTCTTGCTTTTTTGAAGATCCAACAGATGATGGCAATTTGATCTCTGGTTCCTCTGCCTTTTCTAAGTCCAAGTTGAACATCCGGGAGTTCACAGTTCACATACATTGAAGCCTGGCTTGGAGAATTTTGAGTATTACTTTGCTAGCGTGTGAGATAAGTACAATTGTGTGGTAGTTTGAACATTCTTTGGCATTGCCTTTCTTTGGGATTGGAATGAAAACTGACCTTTTCCAGTCCTTCGGCCACTGCTGATTTTTCCATATTTGCTACATGTTGAGTACAGCACTTTAACAGCACCATCTTTCAGGGTTTGAAATAGCTCAACTGGAATTCCATCGCCTCCTCTAGTTATGTTCATAGTGATGGTTCCTAAGGTCCACTTGACTTCTCTACCCACAGGTAGAGAATTTTACTTGTCTGTAAAGTGGAATTTTGCCTCCCTCCCTTCCTTCTTTTTTCCTCCTACCCCATTCTCTGTCTTTCTTTTGTTCAGAGAGCTTTGATCTTATAAAACAGTCGTTGAAGGGCTGAGTTCAGAGAAGGGAGAAAATGATGAAAAAGCCAAACATTCAGCAAAACCAGTCTTCTGGGTTCTATTATTCTATTGAACGACTTTTCTTTTTTTTTAACTTCAGGTTGTATTTGAAGGGTCACACTGGGACAGCAGGAAAACAGAGCAGCCTGATCTTGCATGGTGCTGATTTCAGCACTAAAGATGCTGATAATGACAACTGCATGTGCAAATGTGCCCTCATGCTAACAGGAGGTAAGTCCTACGGGGCCATTCTCTAAGTTATGTTTCATTGGTTTGAGGCTTGAGGTTTCTTATCTGTGAGAAAAGACTATGATCTTCTGGTCAGGAAACTGAATAGCAATTCCCTAGAGATCATTTTGTTCTGCCCACTAATTTACCACATGTTCTTGTGCAAGACATTGTTAGCATACTTAGAAGTTTGCCTCCTCCCCCAGCATGTATGGTGGGGGTGTGCTAAGCTTGGTTCTGAATAAATTCTTAAACCTCTTAAAGTCCCCCTTATCCTACTTTCTAAATACTCATAATGATCCCTGTGGTGGAATGAACAACAATTTGAATATTCAGTATACAGAAAAAGCAAAAACCCAAACTTTCTTACAAAATGCTTTACAACTGTGTAATTGATCATTCTATTGAAATGGAGTCAAGAGGGAAGAGAGATGGAGGTAGGTCTAAAGTTTTGCAATTCAAACTAGCTATACCAGTGCTTTTACATTATAAGGTATTGACCTCTGCAAGACATTTAGCTGGTATCAGTTCAGTTCAGTTGCTCGGTTCAATTGCTCTTTGCAACCCCATGGACTGTAGCACACCAGGCCTCCCTGACTATCACTAACTCCTGAAGCTTGCTCAAACTCATGTCCATCGAGTCAGTGACGCCATCCAGCCATCTCATCCTCTGTCATCCCCTTTTCCTCCTGCCTTCAATCTTTCCCAGCATCAGGGTTTTTTCCAATGATTCAGTTCTTTGCATCAGGTGGCCAAAGTACTGGAGTTTCAGCTTCAGCATCAGTCCTTCCAATGAATATTCAGGACTGATTTCCTTTAGGATGGACTGGTTGGATCTCCAGGGGATTCTCAAGAGTCTTCTCCAACACCACAATTCAAAAGCATCAGTTCTTCAGCACTCAGCTTTCTTTGTAATCCAACTCTCACATCCATTCATGACTACTGGAAAAACCACAGCCTTGAGTAGATGGACCTTTGTTGGCAAAGTAATGTCTTTGGTTTTTAATGTGGTGTCTAGGTTAGTCATAAGTTTTCTTCCAAGGAGCAAGCGTCTTTTAATTTCATGACTGCGGTCACCATCTGCAGTGATTTTGGAGCCCAATTTAGCTGGTACAGAAGATACCATTAAAAATATATATCACTGAGTAAGAGAGTTTATCCTCTTTCACTTTTTAAATATTTTTTCTCGCCTTGTGTGTCAAAGAGAAATTCTCAGTTTAGTACTAGCTTATCTATACTTTTTCAGCACTTAATAATTACTCTTCTTAGCAAAGAAGGAGCAAACTCTTCAGCCTCAGTCTCAAGACCCTGGTAAGGCAATAGCATCTACCTCAAATTAATTAAATTTTTTTTTTTTTTTTTTGCTGAGTTTTATGTCTCCCTTTTATTATAGAAAGTGGTGCTGATTTCCTCTTTAAAGGAATGATGTAAACTTTGCATTTTAAAAAGGATTCACAATATTTGATATTTAACAAATCATTGATTTCAAGAAAAATATTCATTAAATATTAATAAAAGTTATAAATGGGCCTGGCAAAAACTGCTCGTGAAGTTAATAAATGACTGAGTGAAGTCTAAGAAACAACTGAATTAAAACCTTACGGCAAATGATGTCGCTCAAAATTGTTCCAGGCTCTGGCATAAAAGAGTTGGCACCAAGCAAAACTGTAAAGGAAGCTTTGTCCCAGTGTCTCTCTTCTCACAGTTTAGTGTTGTTTCCCTCTCTTAATGGAAGAGTAATCACTCCCACCTTTAACTATTCTTATCCTCTGTTTGTTATCCTATAACAAACTCATGCTAGTAGAGAAAAAACTCTCTAAATCTAACATTTTACTTCTCCAAATATAGTATTACTATCATTATAATTATATATTATTACCTGTTACATATGTGTTGTACTATCTTCCTTGAATCTCAAACCAACTCTATGAAAGACACAGGGAGAGAAACTCGATTGTACGTTTTGTACATAAGGAAAATGAAAGTAATTAAATATTCATCATTTTATCCTTAACATCTAGCTTGGTAGATTGTGGCACATAGGAACTCAATAAAATATGTGTTGCATGAATGAATGAATAACCATCTTGGAACCCTTGAAGTCACTTTCAGATTTTGAAACCAATGAAATGAATTTTTTCTCATTAATTAACAAAGCATGAAAGAGTACAGAGGCAACATTTTGGAAAAATCTTTCCAACTTCATCACCATACCCAGGCCCTTCATTACTACCACTACCAAATCACATCCCATTTGGATTCCCATCCACTCCACTTATAGTAACATCTTTTCAACATCAGACTGGCCTTATCATTACCAAAGCCAGCTTGTTATGATTCTGCCTCTGTCATATCCTCCTCCTTAAGCTTTAAAAATGCCATTTTGACATCACATTCAAAAGTCTTTTATATGCAATTTTAGCTGTTACAAATTTAGAATATTTTGAAAATGTTACCCACAGGTTAGGTTTTGAACTTTTTTTTTTCCTAAAAGAAAATACCGCTTTTTATTACCTCCTTGATCCTTTAAGTGAAATTATCAGCAACTTTATACAAGGACAAACGGACTTTGATTGTACTTTTTTTGCCCACTTTAATATAGACGTGCACTTCATTTTCTCCATGTCTGTTTTTACAGATATTTTTTTCTTATCAAATAAATACAACACATGAAAGACCAACAGTAAAATTGTTCAAATGTTTACTTAGAATAGTGTTCCAATATGTTCATATTACTGTCATAATAATGAAAATATTGAGCAAAGCAAAGAGGAGAATGCATCTCTTGGTTAATGATGAGAAAACTACATCGCTCAGTATTGTGATTTTATTTCTGCTTCAGACGATTGAACTTTGTCATGTTCTTTCATCCATAATCATTCTTGGACCTACTTCTTACCCATCAATAAACACATATATTGAAGAGAAGAAATTTCCACTTATTGCTTGGGCTGGAATAGTCTAAGTAAATATGTTTCTGTAATAAACACCACTGCCCTATCAAATATCCTTTTAAAAGAATCCAGGTCTTGCAAAGTGATGCACTCTGCAAAACTAATATGTGGAATTTAGATAGCTAAGAACTGGGGTACACAAGGGTGAATGTCAATGACAGTCCAGGTAACTTGAGTATTATCTGAAACTTATGTTCTACTTAACTACCCCCACACCACCACCACTCTATATTCTCTGCCATGGTTCACCTTAGAAACACTTTCTCCATCTAATGATTTTTCTTCTCCTTTTAAAAGGTGTGTATTTTGACTTATTACATATTTTAAATCATGTCTTAAGCAGATAGATTTCATGCTTTTTGAAACTAATAATTCTTAGTTCTCTGTCATCATCAGTTAAAGCTTTGTTTTATCTTGTTTATTTATATATTTTCCATTGTTTCCTCTAAAAGAAATTAAGGATAAAGTCAGATTTATTGCCTGCTTAACCATCCTAAATAGTTTTCTTCAAGTACATGGAGGGATTTTTGTTGGAGAAGGTGGTATTGTTGTTACCCTATCTATCAACGACTGAAAAACAAGAGATAGGCTTAATTAAAAATAGAAGGTATTTCAGCTAGACAGAAAGTAGAACATTTTGTTCTTCCATCTTCCTAACATCTTAACTTCCTTCTATTTACTTAACATAATTTTAAGGAGCAACTGTTAAGAGTCAACACAATTAGAAAAATAAGCAAGACAGAATAGAGCTTGTATTTTTTGAAGAAGACCATCAACAAAAAGTAAACAATAAACACACGATTTCACATTATAGCAAGTTCTGGGGACAAAATATAGCACGTGATCGTTATTGGAGAAGGGAAAAGTGACTTTTGATGGAGTGTCCAGGAATCAAAGACTGGAATGAGTTTCCAGAAAAGATTGTGGATGTCTAGTTATGGACACCTTCAAGAAAATATAAAGGTAGTTACATGAGAGAGTTTACGTATGCACATTCCTCTAGTTGCCAGTCTACATAAGATTGTCTCCTACGTTTTCTTCCGGTTCTGTGAGTTTGTTATTCTGTGTACTCTTAGTGGCTGCAGTAGAGAAAAACAAGTAATATTATTTTTCAGTTTGGTTGTAGTTCATTGTTAGTGGAAAAGAAGTATAGCTGGCTAAAAAAACATATTTGCAGCAGTAGAAATAGATACCACAGTGTTTGATATGTCCTTTTCCAGACATATATGTACTTATTTCTACCTTACCAGAAATTCTTCTGGTAAAAACTGAATAATTTTTATGTTTTATTACACTGTTGTTATGGGACCATACAATCTATTTCAAAATCAAAATTGCCACACACATTTTCTATGAAACTGACCTCTTAATTAATCATTAGAGATGATTTGTTAGTGTGCGTTTATTACAAACCAGAAATATCTATGTTCTGTGATTCACTGAACTTAAGAAAATGTGTAAGTTTTCTCCTTAGGTTCCCCCTTTATATAGTATATTACAACAAATGTATATATTTCAGTAGTGGGAGGGATAAATTTAAGAGGTGATTATAGGAAATATTTTCTTAGTCTCACAGGAGAGCCCTTCTTGTACCCTCATGAATCCAAGGAAAGAATCAGTTTCATTATAAACTTAATGTTTTCCCTATTATTTAATATTTACAAAATGAAAATGTAATATCAGTCAACACATGCTTTTGTTTATATGAATTTATTGTATTAAATATGCAAAAAACTATGACTCAAATTATGAAAATGAAAACCTTTTCTCATTAGATTTTTACATGCAAAGAAAACATGGGCTTTAGTACCAAATTAGTATTCTTCAAAATATATTTTTCTAAATTCTGCTAGAAACTATAATTACTAAAGGTTGCTGACCAAAAGAAAAGAAAATGACCCCTAACAAAATATGGTATTGTTTTACATTATTTTTCTTACCTTTTCTTTCAACACAATTTTCTTATTTGGTATCTAATATAAAAGCTATGTAAAAATGTGACCTAAGCCTCTGCAGAAAGAATCTGTTGTGGTAGAAACTCCAATCTGTTTTCCCACACATAAACTATGTCAGTCGACAGACAAGACTTTGCTAAAGCTAACAAAGGATATTCTCAGTTCAATTCTAAAAGACAGGATAAAGTCATACACATAAATTCTTAGTACACCCTCGAACTTACCAGATGCTAGCAGTAGAGAGTTGATAAATGCTTGCCTTGCCTGCTATATAACCTTGAAGAAGACAAAATGGAAGAAATTAACAGGCTCCCTAACTGGTTAAAGTGACAGATCTTTGGGAAAATGTAATAATCTTAGAGTTTTTGATAACACAGGAAGGATGTGCTAAGCATTGTCAGATAACTGGCATTCCCTAGGTTTTAAGGCAAACATGTTGAGAGAAAAGATCCATATGGATAATTTAAGATTGACCACAGATATCTACATTGCATTACTGTATTTCAAAGCAATTTCTTATTTAGTGCATAAGCCTGTTCCACAAAAAAGGTACATTTCTTGAAATCAGGGACATCATGCTCTCCACCATTGTGTCTTCAGGGCCTAGTGTAGTGCTTGTCTCACAGGATGTGCTTAATAAATTTTGGTTAAATGCATGAGTAGGCTATCAGACTCTGAAAGGACATTGTGAAATCACAAATTATCTTGGTGAAAAGACATAAAAATAAATCAATGTGAATATGAATGTAACTTTTTCATGAACTTAGATTTAAAATGCCAAAGTATGTATATGTCTTCCCTGGTGGCTCAGATGGTAAAGATCTGCCTACAATGCAGGAAACCCAGGTTCAATCCCTGGGTCAGGAAGATCTTTTGGAGAAGAGAATGGCTACTTACTGCCATCAGGGAAGAATACTTACTCCAGTATTCTTGCCTGGAGAATTCCATGGACAGAGGAGCCTGGCAGGCTACAGTCCATGGGGTCGCAAAGAGTCAGACACAGTCTACTGAGCAACCAACACTTTCACTTTCACATGTGTATATTAATTTGCATGCACACACATGGAACAAAGGGATGAATATTAAAGACTAGAGCCACATTTTAAGAATAACCTAACCCCAGAAGACTAAATTCCATATTGGAAAACTTTTGAGTGTTAGGTTTATAACTTTTGAATAAATTTGAACATTCTAAGTGCAGAATTTAGGACTATATTCCTGTTCTCTGGGAGGAAGTTTATATTTATTGGAAAAAGGAAAAAATAATATCAGAAAATGTCTCTTAAAAGTTCAATTTGGAAAAAAGTGAATAAGAACTGATAGGCCTATAACACAAGGCTGCCACCAAAGCTTAATAGTTGATGAGAATAGCCAAACAATTTTGTTTATATTTTACTCTAATAATAAGTAATATAGTGAATATACATTGCACTCTTAGTGTATAACAGTCATTTCTGCATTATCATAAATGACACACTTAATAGTTTAAAGGACACTTCCACAAACCATTCGATAGAGATCTTTGGTGAGAACTAAGATATGGAAGACTTAGCTAAGTTGCTTAAGGTCGCAGAATTAATTTCAGAGGATTTGAATATGACCTCCAGATAAGCCATTACCTTATCCACTCCTTCTACTGCCATTCTTAAAAGAAACAGCACTCAAAGACAAGAATTTAGCTCTGTTTTACTGTTTAAGGCCCATTTTCATGAGGATTTCCTCACTTAACTGTAGTTAAAAGTAAAATGAAGTCCAAGGGAGGAAAGAGGCAGTAAGAGAATACCTAAAGGATTAAAATGAATTCAAGATTACCAGCCAGGATAAACAACTTTCTATCTATGGAACAAAAAGAAGAGAAAGGGGAAAAAAGCCAAGTCCTTGACTTGAAGAGGGTATGGGATGAAATGACAGAAGGAATGCAGAGTTCTGGAAGGATCCTTCGGCTCCACACACAAGAGCTTGCAGCTGCTCCTTGAGGCTAGTTCTGGGTAGGAGCTGGATTTGTACCCGTGAAATCAGTGAGTGATTTTAATGATGGTCCCGAAGATCACTAGACATCAGTCAGTTTTTTTTTTCAGCCTCATCCTTCCTTAAAAGAGGAAGATTCTTACTCTCTGTGCCAGTTCTTTGCATGTTGCTGATTAGAAAGAAATCCATAACCAAAGGTAGATCTTTTTATTTTGCTGTACTTTTTACCTTAGAAAAGAAGTGTTGAGAGACATTTTGTTTAGGATCAGAAGAATTTGAGAGTTAGGTTTCCTGACTTTCAAATAAATTTGAACTTCCTGAGTACAAAGTTTAGAATCAAGTTCCTGTTTTCTGGGCAAAGTTTCATGTATTGGTGATAAAATGTGAATTTTCTGCTTCAGAGATAAAAGACTCAAATGATTTTTCAAGGCCTGGGAAGCCCAAGATAGTTATTCCAAAACTAAATTTTAATGAGTTAAGTGTAAATGAATTAGAAACATGCTTCTCGGATTTCTTATTAAAATATACATAAGGTTACAGGTTATGAAGAAAAATGCTTGGCAAAGTTCATCTCAGCAATTGCCAATCTTAAAACATTTAAGACATTTTATCAGTTGTCCCAACAGCAGATGGAAGCTGCCGCTCCCTTCCATCCTTTGCGTTCATTGCTAAGTTCTTTAAAGCTTAAAGTGCCTCTTCTAATTAACTTCTTTAACATATTGCTCATCTATCCCCAGGCACTTATAGAACAAAGTACAAAGTTGATATCACCCCAGAATTTTAGAAGGTATTTAATTCAGCTATTTGATATCTAATCGGAGAGGAAATGCAAACCCAGGAATACTCCTTTATATGTTCACAAGGATACCTTCAATCTACGCAAACTTACCTTGTTCTGAGGACCCATGAGTACATATGGTTATCTGTGAATGCAAAAGGAGATTAACCAGTAGTAACCAGGAGCCTGCTGTACTTTTTGCCTGCTTTCTATGAATATGCTTTAAAGCCACTTCTTTTCAGGATTTGTGTTAAATGACCAGGTCATGCTTAATTTTTTCAAAGAGAGGTAGAAAGTGGGCAAACTTAAATATTTGATACAAAGAAATTTCTTGTTGTTCCTTGTCAGAAAAAACAGGAAATACTTACTTGCATACAAATAACTAGTTTTGCGAACTGAAAGTTCAGAGTATTTTTTTTATAAAGGACTGCTGCTGCTGCTAAGTCGCTTCAGTCATGTCCGACTCTGTGCGACCCCATAGACGGCAGCCCACCAGGCTCCCCCGTCCCCGGGAAGAACACTGATACTACAACTGAAATTGTCATGAGTAATAATTGCCCTTTCATTTTATTTTCTGCAGTCTGATTTTTTTTATTGGAGGATAATTGCTTTACAGTATTGTGTTGGTTTCTGCCATACATCAACGTGAATCAGCCATAGGTATACAAATGTCCCCTCCCTCCTGAACCCCGCTTCTATCTCCTGCTCCATCCCACCCCACCCCACCCCTCTAGGTTGTCCCAGAGTACTGGGTTGAGCTCCCTTGGTCACAGAGCAAATTCCCATTTGCTATCTATTTTACATATGGTAATGTATATGTTTCCAAGCTATTCTCTCAATTCGTCCCACGTTCTCCTTCCCCCACTGTGTCCACAAGTCTATCCTGTATATCTGCCTCTCCATTACATGCAGATTCTTTACCTCCTAAACCCTACGTAAGCCCATAAAACCCATATTAGGTAGTTAAATGCCATGTCTTTACAACACGAACACTGAACAACTGTACTCATTTGAATCCAAATTATTTTCATGTTTCTCTAATTAACCCTAGCAAGCAAATAAGTAAATATGTTGGCACTGATGACTTGGTCTTCATTATGAAATGATTGTGATGATCCCATAAGATCTGATTCTTTTTATTCCTGCTCTAAAGTTTATGCCTGCTTCCTAAATAACTTACAAAAGAACCTTTAGATAGGCTTTTAGAGGCTTTAATAGTGTGCCATCTTATATGATCTCTGCACCTGTGCTGTGAAAATGGTTGATTAGATATTTATGGTCCACATCTTAGGAATGAGGAGGTAAGTGACTATGTGACATTGGAAAAGTTCCTTAAATTGTCTGAGCATCAGGGTCTTCATTTTAGTACTTGCCACACCACATAGGGTTGTGTGGAATAAACTGAGAAAATGTGTATAAATATTTTAGCAGAGTCCCGATACATAGTAACTGTTCAGATATCAAATGTTACATTTACTATTGCCTAAGATCCCTTAGCTATTAACTGGTGAAGTCAGCATCAAAGTCAGGGTCTTCTAATTTTTGGTCTGGTGCTTAGGCTCCCCATTGCCCACAAGAGCATTTTTAAGCATACAATAAAACCCTCCATGTTCTTGTTCCTGTTTATTTTGCCAGCCCTGTGTTCTCCAACCCCTTACCCACTGGCATTGCAGCCAAGCCATGCTGCTGGCAGGCACTCTCTCCTGCTCTGCCAGAGTACGTACTGTCTTTAGATAATCTCTTTCTACCCTGTGAACTCCCACCCATCCTTCAGGATCCAGATCAAGTGATGAGTGAACCTTACAGATCCACAAACAGGACATTCTGCCTCTGTTCCCAAGATTTTCCTTATCTCTGTTAAATAGCTATCTTCTCATTTAACAGTTTGTTTCTCTCTTACACAAAATTGTGTACTCCTTGAAGTCAGGAATTTTGTTTTACTCAACTCTGACCCCTATATCTGTCCATTGGTTAGTATTTGTTGAACTGATTCCCCTTCATCAACGTGTGCTCAGAGTGGCTTTGGTAGACCACAGTTAGAGATCAAGGGCTCTAAATAATATTTAATTAAACATTTAACCTGGCAGATGTGGTTCCCCTGGTAAAATATTGGTTCCCATTCCTAGAGAATGTTCCACTTGTTCACCTGATGATAGACAAGTAGATTGGATAAACTATAAGATTTTCCACATTGTTTTAATTTCCACCAAGATTGCCATTTTTCCACCTTAATTTCCTGCAAGTCTTTCCCTTGGCCACTGGATACCACCAACTACACTGAAGTTCTTTTAGTCCCTAAACACCAAACTCTCTTTCAGCTTCATGGCATTGGCATGTGCTATGCTTTGCTTAGTAAAGTCTTTCCCCATCTTCACTTTGCAGTCTTCTCATCTGTCAAGTTTCATGAAATATCAACTTCTTCCATGAACATGAAAAGACAAATAGGTCTCCTGTTATTCTCCTTCATAGCTCCCTGATTCTAACTCCCCTCTCCTCTTCTCTGTTTCTTCCTCCCCTCATCCTCTTCTTCTTCCTTTTTCCATCATCATTTCCTAATGATTTGTACGTATTTTATTTATTTGCTACATTTTTTTTTTGCCTGTTTGTCACATTAGGAGTAAGCTCCATAAGAGTAAGGACCACATCTGTCCTGTTGAGTGTTGTATGACAACACTTCATGAGGATTATAAATTGAATGAATAAAGAAATAAAAAATGAATACAATAAACTCAGATGTTATATATACAGGTATCTATCAAATATAGCTTTAAAAAAAATAAACTGGACTAATTCAGACCATAGAGGCTTTAAAAGAAGAAACAGTCTGTCAATAAGTCTGTAGGCCCTTGCCAGTCATCTGCTAAGCACACTCTGTTAGGTGTGGCACTAAGAATATGGAATATAAACCATGCCTTTACATTTGTTGTTGCTGTTGTCTAATTGCTAAGTCATGTCTGACTCTTTTGCAACCCCGTGGACTGTAGCCTGCCAGACTCCTCTGTCCAGGGGATTTCCTAGGCAAGAATACTAGAGTAGGTTGCTATTTGCTTCTCCAGAGGATCTTCCCTAACCAGGCATCAAACCCATGTCTCCTGCATTGCAGGCTGATTCATTACCACTGAGCAACCAGGGATAATGAATAAAAGACTATGTGATTCGATCTTCAGACCCTCACAGCTTCAGGCTACTGTTGCTCTTATTAACTTTGACCTATCCATACTGGTCTCCTTTCAGTGTCTCCAAAATGCCTTTCTTCTTACCTGGAACATTTTCCCACTTTACTCGTTAGGAAAGATACATAAAATCAGTTTATCCTATTCCCTCATGTGTCCCTACTTTTTCTTGTCTCTTTCGGAAGTTCATTGTAGTTTCCCAATGAATGCATTCTTCAGTCTGTGCCCTTCATTGCCAGGCTATGTTCCAACAGACGTCTGCCCTCCCACACTCTTCCAGAACTCTTATGACTTTCTATAAACCAAACAAATCCGCACACTTCTGCCCTGAGTATCTTAATGTAACTTGGAGGATCCTTTTATGATTTGTAGTGGTCCTCAACAATCAAGTAACTGTGCTTGCTTTAGAGACCGTGGTGGATATTTGAAAGACTATGAAAGGCTCGTTAACATGGTGGAAGAGTGCCTGAAGAAGGTCATAGAAAAGGAGGAGAAAGTTAAAATACTGAAGCAATCAAGTAGAGTTTCATTTTGTCCTTTAAGAGTCTTACGGGTAAATAAATTCCCTACTATTAGAATGCCTTTTTTTAATATAAATAGCATAGTTTTACTGGTTGTACTTACCAAAAAATTTTAAAGGAATTAATCCTAAGAAGAAAAAGGTGGAATTTTACAGTTTCCTCCTTCCTTGCCAAATAAGAACTTTCTTGTCCCCCGTGTTTTGACTACATTAACATCTATGTTGTTTGCATACAGTTGCTAAAACATTAAATACAGTGTCTTTCCAAATTCGTTGACATACCTTACTTTTTCCTAGTATGAGTTAGTGATTAATATAGCTTGTTAGGCCTCTAGTATGACTTTATAAACACAACCCAGCTGTATTCACCCTCCAAAATTGAAAAATGAGAACTAGTTTTTCTCCATTTAACTTTTTCTAAAGTTTCTGCAAGATGATGCTCATGTTACAGTTAAACATCAGCTGTACAGCTTTCTCTTTCTTTAGCTATTAGTCCCTTAGGTATAACTCTGTAATCAAAGGGAGGTCAACTGTATCCAAATACAAACATGCCAGAATGTCTCTGGCATAAATCTCTCCCTAAAGATTTTAGTAGTATTGCTTCAGGAGAGAGGGGGAAAGTACTATGTTTTATCCAAAAGCTAAGAACTTAATTCATTTAAAAAATAAAGTACTGAGTTATCCTTGCAGAGAGCTATGTGAGCACAGGATCTATATGTTACTCATCGTTTTTCTTTTTACTAAGTTTAGAAAGAACTTTGACAATCACAGGAAAACATTCTGCTCTATAGGAACTATGTGGTTACTCTGAATGAATGCTTCCCATATTGCTATAAACTGCAGAGAGGGTATAGCCATCCAAATTCATAGTTATTTTCTGCTATCCAGTTAATTTCAGAAGCAGCTAAGGGCCAGTAGGCAAAATTATGAACTACATGGAGGACATTTCTTTCTGTTTAGATGTTAGCTGTCCAAGCTTCTGAACTTCATTGCTAATAATTAATTGCTCTATTTCCAATAACAGGCTTCAGGTGGAATGCCTCTGAAGGGTTTCATTTTACTTACCCTTTGTACAAATCCAGGCCTGACTAGATCGTATCTTGAAACCCAAATGCTTCCCATCATTACATTGGGAAATGAGTCCCAATGGAGTGACACTGAAAGCTGATTTTCATGAGAGCGTTCCTCTTTCTGATTACACTGTTGGATGCTATTTAAAACAATTTCACTACCAGGAAGATATTTTTTGAATACCTCTGATTTGCAAATAATCATAAGTATGAATGTTTCCCCTCAGTAAGTGGCATGAATTTCCAAATGTTCAATTTACTTATGTAATTGTTTCTTCTCCTTCTCTTTCATTATTAACTAATTTTTCAGGCTGGTGGTTTGATGCCTGTGGCCCATCCAATCTAAATGGAATGTTTTATACAGCGGGACAGAACCATGGAAAACTGAATGGAATAAAATGGCATTATTTCAAAGGGCCCAGTTACTCCTTACGTTCCACAACTATGATGATTCGACCTTTGGACTTTTGAAGGCATAATGTCAGTCAAGAGCAATTATAAAAGCCACCAAGAAATCTGGAGAAGCCACCAGATGAGAAACTGCTTGAAAATTTCTGAAGCAAACATATGGTCTCCCTTCTAGCAACAAGTAGCAGTTATGTGAAGTCACCAAGGTCCTTGACTGTGAACTTGGAACCTTTTGAGTTCACAGAGTCTCTACTTGGGATGATTGTGTTCATACGGCTTGACTATAGACTGCCATTCACTGTCATGCTTTTAAAAGGGAAGAAACTGTTAAGGTCACTGTGCTTCAAACTACTACTGGATCTTATTTTGGAACTATGGTAGCCAGATGATAAATATGGTTTATTTCATGTAAAACCAAAAAAAGAAAAAGAAAAAAGAGAGAGAGAAGAAGAAGAAAATGAACAACAACAAAAAGAGTATACATGAATAATAAAATCTGGCTTGCCATAATCCTTCAGAAAAGATATATTACACCAGTGAAATGGTGTTATTTCTATGCAAACCTAATAAGTTTGTACTGTTGCACAATTTTAATAAAAGTTCAGGAAGAACAGCATTGCCCTCTGGTTTAGTGAAATGGATTTCAGAAGTCTAATTCCTAAATCATACTTGCTAGTTGATATCAGTTAACCCATCTTCAAATGTAAATTCCATTTTGGTAAACTATAAAGAATTGTAGTGCATGAAGAATAGCAGTGTGAAGTAGAAACACACTCCGTTATTCTTTGATTTTTTGATACAGTTTTCAGAAAAGATGGACATAATCAACTATTGGACATATGAGATGAAAATTTATCCTTCCCCCCATGCTACAGTTTTCATTTATTTTAAAAACTGACTGATATATAAATATATTTATAGCCTGAGTAAAATTTAAAGAATGTGAAATATATCATCAAGCCCTTAAAATAATATACATGCATTTAATATTTCTTTTGATATTATACATGAAAGCAGTATTTTAGAGTGTAATAAGTTGAAATAAAACCAAGTAAACTGGAACAGGTCATTTTACAGTATCTTCTTGCATGTGTCCACTTAAGTGTAACTTTATTATTTTTAAAATAATTATCTTCAATCCTTCACCCTGTTATTTCATGCTAATTTAATTTTTACTAATTAACTGAAACTTGCTTTCCAGATTCACTCTGTTCCAGTTTCTATAAAAGATACACTTTGAAGTCTATGAAAAGTGAAAGAAGAATTATAAATATCATTGTACATAGCATGTTTATATCTACAGTAAACCTAATAGCTGTTTATTCTGGAATATACCACATTGCCCTCAATTGATGCAAATAAGCACATTTTCAAAAAACTACTATACAACTTTATGAAATATACTATTTCTTCATATTTTTCTACCTTGGGCTCTGTTTTGTTAGGCAATTTCTGATTTTAAGACATTACCATTACAGGAAAAAAATTGGCAAACTTTGTATTATATGTTAAAACACATGAACAAAAGAGAAAATTAATCATAGTCACTTGACTAAGAAAATTCTAATTACTAGTTACTATAAATCACAATGAAAATATTTCTATGGCTTAACTGATTTTAAGTCAATTTTGGACACATATTTATGGCAATTTGAAGTTACTACAGTATTTTGTCAAGAAGTGCTTTCTGCCTCTAAGTGCTCAAGGCTACAAGCGTGAACAGTTTTTATCAAAACATAGGGTATACTCTGATATAAGAAAATTGAAATCCACTCTGAGTTTCCTTTCTTAAAAAAAGTAAAAGTTTTTATCGGGCACAGTTTTAGGCCTGGTGACTTGATCTCTTGTGCCTTTGTGGGTTTCCTCCATTTGAGAGAATAAAGCTACTCACATTTTTCAGAAGTTATTTTTTCAAAGTTTACCATCAAACGTTTATACTTTTACATGTGTATACAAACCTGTTCTGCTTAAAATTGATGTTTGCAGGTATTCCGCAGCTTTTCTGTTCTTGTCAACTCTTTCATAGCACTGTTTAGCTGCTTCCTCTGAAAACCTCCTTGATGTTTTCATTTAAGTGAATGAAAGTGAGTGTTTTGTTTTTGTGTTCCTAGAGATTTTTTACTTACCATTCTTTTGAAAAGTAATACGTTTTCCAATTCATAATACAAAAATAAAAGGAAATAATGGGAAAAAGCATGATATTTACTGTTTTGTTATCTGGGTTTAAAAAATGAAATAGTTCCAATTATTTATAATAAAGCAGTATAAAATGTTTTATGACTCCATTATGTGCACTGTGGCCATTTAACATGTATATCCTTTGCATTTAATTATTCAGGATAAGACAATTAGGTAATAGGATTTTGTCTTTCAATTTTTATATGAATTAAACTCATGTAGTTTCTATGCCAATTTCTGCACATCAATGGCAGCTTTATTTGATTTAAATAAAATTGAAAGTAACATATTTGTGCAACTACTCATTTTAAATATTTTACAAGTTTTAAAATTAGAGATATATGGAAGTATGGGTTCTATGAAAAAAATTACCAAATGTGCTAAAGTCTCAATCTTTGAAAATCTTTCAGTCTTGGATATGATAAGAAAGCTTAGCTGCATTAGAACATTAGATCAAAGCAACGGGTCTGAGTCCCACGTCTCTACTATAATTGTTATGTCCTGTCAATAATCATCTTTTTTTATTTCTTGTGTTCTTTTTTTATTGAAAAATTCTTCAAATTCTATAGTGTTCTATATTTGCAAAAGTTTCACACATATGATTTAATACAATCCCATAACAGCCTTTTTTTAACCCTACTTCTCTATTGCCCCTCCCCCCTTTCCTCTCCACAGTGGTAACCAGTAGTTTTTTCTCTATATCTGTGAGTCTGCTTCTTTTTTATTTTATTCACTAGTTTGCTGTGCTTTTTAGATTCTACATGTAAGTGATAGTATACAGTATTTGTCTTTCTCTGGCTTACTCTACTTAGCATATTGCCCTATGTCTGTCCATGTTGCTGCAAATGGCAAAATTTCCTTCTTTTTTTATAACTGAGTAGTATTCCATTGTATGGGCTTCCCGAGTGGCTAAGTGGTAAAGAATCTACCTGCCAATGCAGGAGATGTGGGTTCAATCCCTGGCTTTGGGAAGATGCCCTGGAGCAGGAAATGGCAACTCACTCCAGTATTCTTGCCTGGGAAATCCCATGGACAGAGGAGCCTGGTGGCCTACAATCCATGAGGTCAGATGTGTCAGATATGACTTAGCAACTAAACAACAACAACATTCCATTGTGTGTGTGTGTGTGTGTGTGTATAGCCCATCTTCTTTATCCATTCATCTGTTGATGGACACTTAGGTTGTTTCCATGCCTTAAGAATTATAAATAATGCTTTGAACATTGGGTTGCATGTATCTTTTCAAATTAGTGGGTTTTTTTCTTTGGGGGATATATACCCAGGGGCAGAATTGCTAGGCCAGATGTTAGTTGTAATTTTAGTTTTCTGAGAAGGCTCCACTGTACCAAAGGGTAGAAGGGTTCTCTTTTTTCCACATCCTGGCCAACACTTATTATGTGTGTTCTTTTTGATGATAGCCATTCTGATAGGTGTGAGGTGATACCTCATTGTGGTTTTGGTTTGCATTTCCCTGATGGTTAGCAGTGTTGACAATGTTTTAATGTGCCTGTTGGTCATTTGCCTTTGCTGTTTGGAAGAATGTCTATTCAGTTCTGCCTTTTTTAATTGGGATGCTCATTTGTTTTTTGATGTTGAGTCGTACAAGCCGTTTATATATGTTGGATATTAACCCCTCATGGGTCAAATCATTTGCAAATATTTTCTCCCATTCAGTAGGTTGTCTTTTTGCTTTGTTGATGGTTTGCTGTGCTGTGCAAGCAAGTTTAATTAACTTAAATGTTTAAGTTTAATTAGGTCCCATTTGTTTGGTTTTGCCTTTATTTTCTCTGCTTTAGGATGTCCTGTCAATTGTTAAATGCTGAATTATTATATGACAATTGACAATAAATTCTCGGAACTTGGTGTGGAATAATAGGATGCATTTTGAATATCTGAGTTTCGTATAAAGGGAAAAGGGCATAAAGGTGGGTACCATTTTCAGCTATTTTTGCCACAAAACCAGGACTACCTTACCTAAGTTCCTGTTATATAAGCTAATTTGAAAATAAATGTATACTTCCTACGTATGTTATAAAGAATCAGAATTGACAATAAAAAGGTGCTAAAACATTGTAAGCTTAAAATGGACTTAAAAGAAAATAAGAATACGTGTGCACTTTAATACAGTGTCTAAACATCAAAACAGTAATATAAAAGTTTACAGAAGAAAATTATTAAGGCTCTAAATTAACTTGAATGTTTCCATTGGGGAAAGGTATAACAAAAATATTCATAATGAGTTTTTGGATTGTAATTATATAGCACTCCCTTTAGGAAATCATTTTATAGGCTTAATGAGCAGAATGTGAAATATTTTTAACAAAAACAGTGAGCAGCTACTTAGCATCCAAATGAAGCATTAAGAAGGTATTAAGGGTAAAGGTGATTAAAGCATAAGGAAATTTACAATCAGAAAAATAAGCAAGTTACATTAATGAGAAGTACAAGGAAGTTTATATTAATAAAATTATTGTTTTTTTAAACTGCAACAAGAATGCTGGGATAATGTGCTGAAGGTTATGTTCTGTGTAGAGTATAATAATAATAATGTATAAGGAAAAAAGTGAGTAACTACTACTCAATAGTAAATATATATGTACGTGTTTTTAAAATTTAAGGAAACACACAGGCATCCCTCAATTTACACAATACGTTTTATAGAAGATTGTGTCTGAGCTTTGTTCTTTGTACACTTTAGAAGGACTGTACTTCCTGCAATTAGTGAATGCGTTCGAAGGAGGTAAAACTGGAAAAGTTTGGATCATTGAGGACAAATGATACAATCTGTTAGAATGAGGACCTGATATATACAGCAGCATAACATGAATGGACTGGATAAGCTAAATTTTGAGAGGATTTAAGGGGAAAAATTCAAATAATTCCATGATTAGATGGAAGGTGGGAAGGATCAAGGTCATTCCAGATTTTTGTCTTGGCTAATTAGAGAGAAGATGGTGCAAATATCCAAAATAAGGAACACAGGTTTCGGGGAGTGGATAATGAGTTCAGTTTTACATGTTGAATTAGAGATGCTAGTGATTCAAGCTTGCCAATGGAATATAATGAGTCTGAGCTCAAGCAGGACCAACGTGGATGATATTGGACTCTAGATTATTTAGGCAGAAATTAAAATTATTAGACAAGATTATTTCAAAAGCATATGTAGTGAAATAGATCTCACTTAAATATTTGATCAAGTATAATTTTAAGGAGCAGATAAATGACACTAATTCAAAAAGAAGATGTGAAATTACAGCTGGATAAACTAGAGAAAAATCATCGTGAGGGAATGGAGTTATAGAAGTCAGGTGAGTAGATTGCATCAATAACTGAAGATGCCTGTCCATGGGATTTCTCAAGCAAGAATACTAGAGTGGGTTGCCATTTCTTTCTCCAGGCGATCTTCTCAACCCAGGGATTGAACCCAGGTCTCCTGCTTGGCAGACTGATTCTTTACCACTGAGCCACCTGAAAAACCCATTGGTTTAGATTAGACTTTCAAAAAGAAGGCTGAGAATGAAAGGAGTTAGGGAGGGAACTAAAGGGACAGGAGTGGCTTTTAGGATTCTTTTTTAGGATGACAGGTGTGTGAGTGTACACGCAGACTAAGGAAGATGAGCCTTTCAAGGAACCGAGGCTGAAAGGAGGAACAGAAAGGTCCTTAGATGGAACAAGTGTTCTGAGGTGGCTGAGCATGACTGAGGGAGGGAGAGGAGGTTTACTTTTAATAGGAGGAGAAATGTCTCTCTGAAGAGACTAGGAGAGAATGAAATGCTATAGGAGGCACAGCCAATTAATGGTCTCTGTTTCCTAGAGGAAGTGGAAGAAAGGGAGCATATTTGTAAGAGTGTGGGCAGTTCAATCAAACAGTGTTTGAAAATAGGTTTGACATGACCACTTAACATAATGGGTGAAGTAAATATCTAAAGGAGTCACAACTTTATCAAGTACTTCTGGTGGCTCAAAGGGCAGCTCCTGCAATGCAGGAGAGCTGGGTTCGATCCCTGGGTTGGGAAGATCCCTGGAGAAGGGAATGGCAACCCACTCCAGTATTCTTGCCTGGAGAATCCCATGGACAGAGGAGCCTGGCGGACCACATACATGGTGTTACAAAAGTCTGACACGACTGAACAACTAACACTTTCTAACAATTTAATTAAGATTGGAAATCATGAGTGTGAACAGACTAATCTACTTTTCCCAGTGATTTCATATGTGTGAAGATAGTGAAATAAAAAGCCTCTCCTAAAGCTCACTGTCTCCTCTTTAAAGCCCACCCACACTCCCCCAGACTAAATTTCTCACCCTTCTTCTGTGTTCCCATGGCATTTTATTTCTACTTACGTTAATGAATTTTCAGTTTGACTTGTGCTCCAGTCAGCTATGAATATACTTGTTCTGTGTCCAGATAATGAGCATTTGGGGTCAGGGATGGAATTTAATTAGTTTTTGTTGTTGTTGTTACCAGAACCTAACATTGTGTCTAGAACATTCTTGAATCTCCATTAAGTGTCAGATGATTTACACTTTTTCTGTTCCAGATTATAACCAGAGTTCTTATTCCGTGTCTCATTTTACATTGTGTTTCCAGGAACCAGTATAATGCAAAGACAGCTTAGATGGTAAGTAAATTGGGTTAATTGGGGCTGAGTAGGTGGAGGAATGGATAGACCCATGACACGTGAATGAAAACTGCAGGAATTCAAAATGATCTGTAATTTTTTTTTTTCTTGAGAGGTTATACTGTAAGAAAAATGCCTTTCTGCTTTCAACAAAAAGATTATAAAGACAATTTCTCCAAACATCAAAGAACATCAGATTATTTATATACTAATGAGAATCATGTGGGTTGCATTTCTCTCTGAATTAGACATATTTTGTTTAGAGTGTAAGGAACAACAAGAAACAAACCATGGATCCTAGCATAACAAAAACATCTGATAATACTTGAGCTGCCTATGTCCAAACTAGTAAGACGCACAATGAGTCTAGTACTCAGAGAGCGACAACACTGATCTGAACCTCAGCCAAGGAGGGGACAGCCAAAGCACAGATGACAGCATTCCTAGGGGCAGTGGAACGAGGAAAAGGAGATGTGGGAATTTCCATTATTGTACCAAAAACCCACAAAAGCCTCTGCTGTAGTGGCTCAGCAGTAAAGAATCCTCCTGACAATGTAGGAGAGGCAGGCTTGAACCCTGGGTTGGAAAAATCCCCTGGAGAAGGAAATGGCAACCCTCTCTAGTATTGTAGGTATCCCTGGTGGTTCAGACAATAAAGAATCTGGCTTCAGTGCAGGAGACCTGGCTTCAATTCCTGGGTCAGGAAGACACCTGGAGAAAGGAATGACTACCCACTCCAGTATTCTTTCCTGGTAAATTCCATGGACAGAGGAGCTTGGTAGGCTAGTCCATGGGTTCAAAAAGAGTCAGATACGACTGAGCAACTAACACTTTCACATTAGTATTCTTGCCTGGGAAATTCTGTGGACAGAGGATACAGTCCATGGGGTTGCAAAAGAGCCAAACACAACTTAGTGACTCAACAACAATTGTATATTCTGGAATATATTATTGCTTTTGTGAGTTTGTAGATTAAGAGTGAGGTTGAGCCACTTGGAAAAGGTGCCTGGTATGCAGACTGAGATCAGTAAAAGTGTATTCACTGACAGTCTCTGGACCTCAAAACTGAGAATTCTAACATTATTGGTGCCCTGTGGCACTTTGTCCCCATAGGAAAGGCTGTTAACTGAGAAATCTTGCAACCTGTGATTCTCTATCAAGAGTCACAGGGTGTTTTAGGTTGCCGTTGGGCTTTTGTTTGTTCACTTGTTTTGGTTTGGGTTTGGTTTTTCTGACCAGGAGGCTGTGCCCAGCTCCCACACAAGGTGACCTAGAAGTGCTGAATGGTGAATGTCTCAATAAACAATTTTTAGCAGATGACAAACGTCTGTAGCCCTTCTTTTCCCCTTGATCAAGGCAACTCTGGGATGAATTCTACACTGTATCCCAAATCTCTCAGCAGAAATGAGTTCCCGTTGCTCACACTGGCAACTAACTCGATAGCACACTATTTTGTTGTGTTATTTTCCTACCTGTCTTATCTCCAATCCTTTACCCATGTCCCTGCAATCACCTCTCAGATGAGTTACTTGCCCTCAAATCTTTTTCTCCTGCTCTACTTCAGGCAGAACCCACATCAGGAGAAGTCTATGTGCATCAGGTGCATGGTTAATTACTGAGAAACAGAGATGCCTTCAATAATGTAAAGACCAGTTGAGAGTGAGCTCAGTCACAGAGGAGCCTTTATAAGGACAGATGGAGCTGGTGGTCTCTGAAAGCATCCATCTAAATAACCAGTTGTAAGTTGTATTTTATATGTTGCCACTGTACTTCCCTTTATAAAGTTTTGCTAAATATGCCAGACTAGAGTAAAACATACCATGGATAGTTGAGAGAAGGATTTGTGCCCACTCTGTGCTAGAGTAGAAAAGTTAAAAGTGACCATCCCCAAGGCAATTTCAGGGGTGGCCCTGGAGACTGGGACGTCTCCAAGGGGGAGGTGAACCTAGACTGATACGGTTTTGAGCAGTTAAGTCCTACGGGTTTCCTCATGAGAACATGTTGCTGCCACGGTAACCGTGGACTGTTCCAGATTAAGGGAATCATCAGACTTCTTTAGGGTGGCCCCTGAGTTAAATGCATCCTGTATGTACTGGTTACATTCACTGAGAGCCAAGCCAATGGCCTGCTTCTCAGTTTTATACTATTCTTCACCTCTTCTCTATTGGCACACCTCTCACTGCCCCAGCGTCATTTCCCGGCCACATTTCTACTGCTCCAACTTCATTCCTCCCTGATTATATAGACCCAGAGCATTGTTAGTGCTATCAACCTTATAACGCAGTCTGCCATGTTTATAAAAGTGATTAAATACAATCTGATTTCCCATATTATTATTTCAGTGAGAAATGTATTTGGCTTAAAACATCTCAGTATGTTTCATTGTTTTCCAACATGCAAACCTTATTTATTTTCTACAAGAAACATTTTACCAAAAATATTTATTTCAAACTGTCAGGTCCTTTTGTATTATTGCGCTGAGCTTTCTACTCAGTGTCTCACAAGGTCAAAATCAAGGCCTCAGCAAGCTGCACACTCATCTGGAGCTTAGGATCCGTCTAAGCACTCTGTTGACAGAATGAAGCTCTTGAGGTTGTAGAACTGGAGTCTCCTTCCTGCTGGAGGTGAGCCGGTGGCCATACTTGGCTCTCGGCCACTCTCAGGGAAGACTGTATATCGTTGTTGCTGTTCAGTCACTCAGTCGTGTCCAACTCTTTGCAACTCTATGGACTGCAGCACGCCAGGCTTCTCTGTCCTTCACTATCTCCCAGAGTTTGCTCAAACTCATGTCCATTGAGTCAATGATGCCATGCAATCATCTCATCCCCTGTTGCCCCCTTCTCCTCCTGCCCTCAATCTTTCCCAGTGTAAGGGTCTTTTCCAATGAGTCGGCTCTTCACATCAGGTGGCCAAAGTATTGGAGCGTCAGCATCAGTTCTTCCAATGAATATTCAGGGTTGATTTCCTTTAGGATTGACTGGTTTGATCTCCTTGCAGTCCAAGTGACTCTCAAGAGTCCTCTCTAACACCACAGTTTGATTATATGGGCTTAACCTAATCATATGAACCCTGTAAATTGGGGTCTAGACATTAGAGACAGGAGTGAAATCCATTACCTTCACAGTCCTGGGCATTATACTGGGCAAGTGCAATATGAGGTAAAGAATTTTGGGGACCAGCAAAGAATTCTGCCTCCCATAGATGAGAAGGGGCTTACTGGGTGGTACAATGGTAAATAAATCTGCCCACCAATGTAGGAGATGCCGGTTCCATCCCTGAGATGGGAGGAACCCCTGGAGAGGAAAAGGAAATGGCAACCCACTCCAGCATTCTTGTGCAGAACATTCCTGTGGACAGAGGAGCCTAGTGGGCTACAATCCATGGGGCCACAGAGTAAGATACATCTTAGCAACTAAACAACAACAACAACATAGATGAGAAACAAAGTATATAATAATGCTCTGTTTATCAGGAAATAGATCTAGTGTTTTAGAAATGGTGCATATTCAAGAAAACATTGTCACCTATTACATATGTAGTTAATGTCTCAAGAAACAATCTTCAACAGAGAATGTATCTCTGCGGATAAACATCTCATACATGAATGCTAAGTTGCTTCCATCGTGTCTGACTCTTTGTGACCCTATGGGCTGTAGCCAGCCAGGCCTCTGTCCGTGGGATTCTCCAGGCGAGAATTCTGAAGTGGTTGCCGTGCCCTTCTCTAGGGGATCTTCCTGACTCAGGGGTCCAGCCCGCTTCCCTTATGCTTCCTGCATTGGCAGGCAGGGTCTTTACCACCAGCACCACCTGGGAAGCCCACAGATCTATGTCTCAGGTCAATGTGTGTCAGAAGACCTAGGCCACCAGCCTAGCATGGATATTTACCCCAGAAAATTCTCTTACCCTCTCTGATATTACTTCCTCAGATTTTAAACATGGATAATAATAACAGTCTTTGCTTGCTTTTTTTCCTTTCCTGTGCAGTATCATTGTCAGAATCAATGAGATATTTAAGTACTGTTGTGAGTATAAATCTCAATTTCACAAGCTCAGACAAGCAAGAAAGACCACAATAATTTACACTGTGATAATATAATTATATAATACATTATATGGTTTAATCAGCTTAATTTTAACTCCCCCTCAAATCAGCAAGGAAATCACTTCAGTTACTTGCGACTTCCCTATCCCTGCACAGTGTGGAGGTTCTAGAGTGTAATGGAGAGGCAAGGTCATGGAGACCACACCTCCAGTCATACTCCACATCAGTGACCCCCGAGCCACCCATTGTCCCGAGGGCAATCTTTTCCATCAGCTCTGGGATGCTAAAGGGTTGGGAGCTGGACCCACAATATATTGTAGCCTGACTGTTAATAAATCACAATCCTCAAACACGAAAGTCTTCCCCACCCAAGTTCTCTATCTTTGTGCATTTGGGTCCCACTGTCAGGAATGCCTTCAGTTTTCTACCCTGTATCCAGGGCTATTGAATATCTCTGAAACATTCTTAAAATTTTGCTCAAACATTACTATATCTTCCTTGATCACATCACCACATCCCCATGACTGTGAGTCCATACCATCTTAAAATGTATAGGAGCACCTGATACAAAGTATTAGAGTTCCTTGTTAGTGATGGCCTTTCTTTCTTACTAGATCATGAGTTCCCCAAGAGAAAGACTCTGTTAACTTGACTCTGGTAATTAACTGTTGTATGCTTTAAATTTAGCACAAAATTCAACCATGTAGAATGTGGTACATCAAAATAAATATTTAATGAAAGAATTTCACCATTTTCTCTCCCTTTTTTACACTCTATATTCCAGTTTTATTGAACTTTAAGTGTATTCTGTTGATCTGGCCCTTTCCTTCCCATGCCTTTGTATATTATGTCTCATATTATGCATCTGATATATCATATACATTATACATATACATTATGTATATGAGATTGCAGGCAATACTAGGAAGTGAAATCCTCATGTTGAAAAGTGATAAATGAAGGGAAAGAATTGCGATTTTTTTTTTTTGCCTTTTCTGGACAAATAATACCTCAGAGTTGATGGGAATATTTCTCTTCCTAGAATGATAGAATTACAATGCCATCATTTTATGTTCCCTGATGAGCTAGTGGATCTAAGCAATGGTTGCTGCTGCTGCTAAGTCACTTCAGTCGTGTCCGACTCTGTGCAACCCCATAGACGGCAGCCCACCAGGCTTCACCATCCCTGGGATTCTCCAGGCAAGAACACTGGAGTGGGTTGCCATTTCCTTCTCCAATGCATGAAATGAAAAGTTAAAGGGAAGTTGTTCAGTTGTGTCCGACTCTTAGTGACCCCATGGACTGCAGCCCACCAGGCTCCTCCATCCATGGGATTTTCCAGGCAAGAGTGCTGGAGTGGGGTGCCATCACCTTCTCCAAAGCAATGGTTATTGACATTAATAAAAATAATGAACTAAACACCATATAACTCCTATTTGAATCACACATTGTTTATGAAGCATTCTTGCCAAAAACCAAACCTGAATCCTATAAAACTCTACATGTAACTATCAATTTACAGAAATTTAAAAAATGGGCAGAGGATACGAACAAACATTTTTCCACAGAAGACGTACAGATGGCCAAGAGACACATAAAAAGATGCTCAACATCGCTAATCATCAGAGAAATGCAAATAAAAACCTCAGTGAGATAGCATATCACACCTGTCAGAATGGCTATCATCAAAAATACTGCAAATAATAAATATGGTTGAGGGGATGGAGAAAACGAAACCCTAGTCCACTGTTGGTGGGAATGTATTGAATTGACCAAAAATTTCCATCAGTGTTTAAACAAAAGACACATTCTTCATTTTCACCAAGAACTTTATTGAATAATGTATTCACAGTCTTGTTTCACTACCTTCTGCCATTTTTCAGGCAACTTCTTAATTCCGTCTTCCCAAAACCTGTTGTATTTTTGAGCAAAGAACTGTTCCAGGTATCTTTTACAGTCTTCTATGGAAATGAAATTTTTTTCCATTATGAGAATTTTGTAAAGACCAAAATAAATGAAAATCTGAAGATACAGTGTCTGATGAATGTGGCGGATGAATCAGAACTTCCTAGTCAATCTGTAATAGTTTTTGCCCAGTCATAAAAGAAACATTCAGTCTTGTATTATCCTGATTGAAGACTATGCATTTTCTGTTGACTGCTTCTGGACACTTTTTGTGGAGTGCTGCTTTCAGTTGGTCTAATTGGAAGCAGTATTTGTTGAAATCAATCATTTGGTTTTCTGGAAGGAGTTCACAATGGAGGACTCCCTTCCAATCCCACTGTATACACAGTATCACCATCTTTGGATGAAGACTGGCCTCTGGTGTGGTTGGTGGTGGCTCATTTCACTTGCCCCACAATCTCTTCTTTCCACATTATTGTACAGTATCCATTTTTCATCACCTGTCACAATTTGTTTTAAAAAAATGGAATGTTTTCATTATGTTTAAGTAGAAAATCACATGTGGAAACACAGTCAAGAAAGTTTTCTTCACTTAACTTATGTGGAACCCAAACATCAAAGTGACTAACATAACCAAGCTGGCGCAAATGATTTTCAATGCTTGATTTGGATATTTTGAGTATGTGTGCTATCTCCCACATGGTATTACATTGATTGTTCTCAATTAATGTCTGGGTTTGATCACTATCAATTTCAACTGATCATCTCGACTCTGTAGCTTTGTCCAGAGAGAAATCATCAGCATGAAACTTCAAAAACCACTTTTGACACATTCAATCAGTTACAGGACCATCTCCAAACACCGAACAAAATTTTTTGGGCCTTTCCGTTGTATTTTTAGCTTTCTTGAAATAATAAAGCATATTATGCTGAAGAGTTTTTTCTTTCATCTTCGATATGAAAATGGCTACACAAAAATTCACCAACTCTGATAAGTTTTTTTAAATGTATACTGATATGATAACTCTCACAATACAGTCTAAGAAAATCACTTTAAATGAAGTTAAAGACAAATATGCACGACTAGAACCATCTTACTGTAAAAAAAACTGAATGAGCTTCTTTTGGCCAACCCAATAAATTGATGCAGCCACTATGGAAAACATTATGGAGATTCCTTAGGAAATTAAAAGTAAAACTACTGTAGGATCCAGCAGTTCCCCTCCCGGGCATATATCTAGAATAAAGTAAAACACATTTGAAAAGATACATACAGTCCATGTTCATAACAGCATTTATCTACAATAGCCAAGATATGAAAGCAACTTAAGTGTCATCAATGGCCAAATGGAGATATATATATATATATATATATATATATATATATAATATACATGCATACAATATTAATTTACATATAATGGAACATTAGATATATTATATATAATGAAATATTACTCAGCCATAAAAAAGAACAAAGTTTTGCCATTTGTAATAAGATGGATGGACCTGGAGAGTATTAGGCTTAGAGAAATAAAGTCAGACATAGAAAGACAAATACAGTATGTTATCATTTATATGCGGAATCTAAAAAAGAAAACAGAAGAATGAATATAACAAAACAGAAACAGACTCACTGATGTGAAGAGCAAACTAGCGGTTACCCATGGGGAGAGGGCATGGGAGTGGGATGAGACAGAGTAAAGGATTAAAAGGTACAGGCTACCATGTGGAAAATAAACTACAGTGATACAGTTTATAGTGCAGGGAATACAGCCGATAATTTATAATAACTTTAAATTGAGTACAATCTATAAAAATATTGAATCCCTATGTTGTACACTTGAAAGTAATGTAATATTATAAATCAACTATACTTCAATAAAATGAAGTGTGTACATTAACTTTAAAGCCAGCACTTACAACTTCCTTTAAAGTATTTTGCATTTCCAGTTGTAACATACTTAAACAGAAGATTTTTATGACTACTGCCTATCTCGATACAAAGTATTTTAAAGAGCCTGCTGCATCTTAGATGCCTTGTGTTTATATAGAAGATACTCTTTAAGAGTTTGTGTACTCCGAGCATTTCTACATTTATGTACTCCTTTGTCTAAATAGCTTACCTATGAAGAAATCAGGAAATGATGTTCTCACCAATGTATCCCTGGAATCCCTTTGCAGAATTTCAGTGAAAACCAGCTGCTTCCTCAGTGGTTACAATTCATAGTTATTTCCACAAAACATTGTTTTTATTAAGAAAATGATTTTCTGCTGAGAATGCGTCATCTCTGCTACATCTTTCCTTTGGTGGTTTATAAAAGAAATAAACAGTTCTTTATGCAATTCATATTGAAATCAAAGTGAGAAAATGCCATCAGCTGAGACATGCTAATAACATTTGGGCCTTCCTCCATCAGCACTGCCAAATACCTAGGTGGGTGGCTTCTTCCTAATTCTCGTGTCCATTCATCTGTATCAACTTGGGCATTTTTCAGTGATTTTACACCAAAGGCATGCATTTAAATAGATAATTATATTTTATATTATTTTCTGTATATTCCTTTAGTCTTTTGTTATGACGAGAAGAATAAACATGTCCCCAAAAGTATCTGGCTTTCTGTTTTTCATCATCAAGTAACAAACCTCAAAACATCTTTTAAACATTGAATTTTTTAATTACTAAAATTGTGTAAAGTCTCGTGTTTCTTACTATTGTCTATATTGTACAAAGGTTTATTGTTGTTGTTCGGTCACTGAGACACGTCCGAATCTTTTGCAAGATTATGGACTGCCCTTGGACTTTGTAGCCTATCAGGGCCCTCTGTCCGTGGGATTTTCCAGGCAAAAATATTGGACTGGGTTGTCATTTCCTTTTCCAGGGAATCTTCCCAACCTAGGGATCAAACCTGCATTAGCAGGCAGGTTCTTTACCATTGAGCCACCTGGGAAGCCCATGCAAATGTATAGATATTTATTTTTATGTTCTGACGATTTTCCTCCAAATTCCTCATATAAATATGAGAGTTACCAGGGGCCATGTGGGTGATGAGTAAGTCTTAATTCTTTCCATTGAAAATCTTTAGACTTAATAGTTTACTGATTTATTTTTTATGATTAAAACAATTTTTAAAATTAAAACAGAAGCAGACATTCTAGTATTTCTCCCTGTGATCAAAGTTCTGTTCTACAAGCCTCTGGTATAGGGAACCCACTTTGAAATCCCTCTTCTCTCTTGTAAACTTCCTATGCATGTGTGCATGCTCAGTCACTTCAGTCGTGTCTGACTCTGTGACATTATGGCAGGCTCCTCTGTCCTTGGAATTCTCTAGGCAAGAATACTGGAGTGGGTTGCCATGCCCTCCTCCAGGGGGTCTTCCCCACCCAGTGATTGAACCGGTGTCTCTTGCATTGCAAGTGGATTCTTTACCTGCTGAGCCACCTGGGAAACCCCAAACTCTTCATTTAGAGACTAAAGTTGTAATCGTATTTGTAAAGCTGGATCCAAGTTCAGCATATGGCACATGCTAAATAGCTGCTTATGGAGCTAAAAAGAACTGAAATATTAGATATTGATTAAGTTATATATAGTCTTACTCTCTCAGAAGAGAAAATTCTGCCTGATTCGCTTAGCTTACTGTCTAAGGTTTATTTCACTCACTCTTAAATGACACCGATTATACATGTATCAGTGTTTAACAGTAACACTCATTTCATTTTATTACAGTTCTTAAAACTGTGTCCCTAAATATCTGAAATCGATTTAGAATGTTACAAATATCTGCTTAACTTAAAAGGGAGACTCTGACCATTAAATATATATATATAGTACTGTCCTCAGTGTCATTTCCTGTATTTAAGGAAGCAAGAGGCAAACCACAAAACCATTACTGAGCATGATATGTGTGCTTCTCTTAGATATTTAAAGACTACCACCAAACAACATTCCTTTGCTTCCACTTAATAATATTACTAGATTTAATCTCTAAAAACATACCTGAAATTTAAGACTTCTCCATTTATTAACCACTGTTTATTGGCCTTAAATAAAAAGATGATTTCTGCCTTAAGGATTTGCTGTGTGACTTAAACTAGAGGCTGAATGGAATTAATTCAATGTAGAGATCCAGTTTTAGCTGCTTTTGTAGTTCATAGTTACAATCATAAGGAGACCAACCAGCCCATATTTATGGAGCACCCACTGTGTGGAAAAAGCTGCAGTGGCACCATGGATAGCAAAAAAGAAAATAACCACTTTATCACAAGGAATGAACACGTAAGGAATGGACATCACAGTCAGACGCCTAGTATCATGCAGGTCACTCTGATAGATAATTGAATGGAACATTAATAACTGAACTAATTCAAGTATTTTTATTTTTTAAAACTTTAAGGTCGCATTCCTGAATGCTGATTGCAACATCTTGCAGATCCTAACAAAGGTTGTTCATCATTTCTATCCCAGGTCTTTGGCATGCTAAGGCAAGTTTCCCAGATCTTATTTGCTTGAAAGCTCTTAGTTCCCTTCCCTAAAACAGTGACTAGGAATTAGGGTTTGGTTCCCAGAAAGCAAAACTGAAACTCTCAAACAAACAAGAAGAAAGGAAAGCTCAAGGATAATGAAAGGGCCATCTTCAACTGGAGGGTAATAGGCACCACTGAGCAGGATATATAACTAACAAACATGTCAGGAGCATTGAAGACCAGGTCTAGAAAGACAAGATTGTCAGGAAACCAGCACCAATTAGATGTACATTCCAAAACAGAATTAGTTACACGAGTGTTACAAGAAGGCTGAGTATATATTTGGGTAGGTGTGTGGAGACTGTTTGAGGGAATTTTGATCTGTGGCTTAACAAAAGGAGGCATCATCTTAACATTTTGGTGGAGCTGGGACAAAGAGCAGATTGCCCAAAATTGTATTTGGAAATCTCACCATAATCAAGGCAGAACAACTGCAAAGACCAGTCCAGGGTGTAGTAGGGGAGGTGAGGCTGGGAGATCCCAGTAACAAGATAGGAAAATAGTTTTAGGAAGTTGTCATGGAAGATAAACAATGACTATCAGGGGCCAGTGTTTCCCCTGGAGGTGGAGGACATTCTCATATCCAAAACTCAGAGAGGAAGTAGTGACTTAGAAGACAAACATTCGGTTGATAAGAGGCAAAGCTTTCTCTTTGTCTTTTGCCTTAATTTTAAAACAAGGAGACATTCGAGCACTACTGTGAGAGAGCAAGGGGAGTTAGAAGTCACCTCCTGCAGAATTTGCTTTGTGTTTGTATGTTTATTAATAGACATTATGTACATACAGCTGGAGACTGGGAACACAATTAACATATTCTCTGCATCACTGAGGTTATATTTTTTCTCAGGGAGACTTAAGTGACACAAAAATGATTCACTGATATAGTCTCGGATAATGACAGATGCTATTAAGAAAATAAAGCAGGATAGGATGTGAGCATGAACGGGCAGGGGATGGTGGGGCCTTTTCAGGGAAAGTGGTCAGATGATAGTGAGAAGAAGACTTGAAGGGGACTTTAATGTGAAGAACCGAATTAGGCAAAACCTCTGGGTACAGAGTGTTCTAGATGAGCAAACAGCAAATGAAACGCTGCAGAGGCCCGCATGTGCTTGGTGTGCTTGGGAGAGAGAAGGTCAGTATGGAGGGAATAGGTCTGGGAGTGGTTGATGGGATTGCAGAGGTTGGCAGCAGCTGCGTCCTGTCATCTTCACAGTGTATTTTGAGGAATCGGGTTTTGTTCCAGGTGCTATAGGAAGCAGTGGAGGGTTTTGAGTAGCAAGCATTGTGATCTGAATGCATGCTTAAAAATTATCTCAGTTTTTTCTTTTCTTTTTTTAGATTTTAGTCTTTTCTTTTTCTTTTTTTTTTAATTTTATTTTATTTTTAAACTTTACAATATTGTATTAGTTTTGCCAAATATTGAAATGAATCCACCACAGGTATACATGTGTTCCCCATCCTGAACTCCCCTCCCTCCTCCCTCCCCATACCATCCATCTGGGTTGTCCCAGCGCACCAGCCCCAAGCATCAGTATCGTGCATCGAACCTGGACTGGCAATTCGTTTCATACATGATATTATACATGTTTCTTTTGCTTTGTAATAATGAGAGCTATAGCTGTATCTCTAATGCCCTACATCCCTTTCTTATCACTGATGTCACCATGGCACGGAGTATATGCCAAATATTATCCTAAGTATTATTCCAGAAATAAATTTTTTCATAGACTTTACTGTGGAAAATTTTAGGAAGACAATAAAAACAATCAGGAAAGGTGAATTCTACGAAGGAAAACTTTCAATGTATAAAATGTTCCCAAAGATAGTAAATTTCTTCTGATAGTAGAAGATCTAGTAACAATGGTGTATACTTTTCTCTTGGAAAAAAAAAAAAAAAAAAGGTACTAAAATTTCCTAGAAGATTATCACCATCAAAATAACACACTAGGACAGAATTCTGGCAAGAGATGAATGTTTCCTGATTCTGGTTCTGCTCCTCAGTGCTCTCTCAGTCACTGCTGCCTTCTTTTTGGCACATTTCTTGCTCTGCATTTCCTATTGCACATTCCCTACTGCATATATCCTGCTGTACATTTCCTATTGCAGTCAGGTACACTACTTATTTGCCACCAAGATGGATACAATTATTTGTTTAAAAGGTCCCATCCTACATGCTTCTTTCCTTTTCACTCAGGTCATCATTTGGTCATGTCTCTATTTGTCCAAGTGAAAGTGTTAGTCACTCAGTCATGTCTGATGCTCTGAAACCCCATGGACTGAATACTGAAGGGAGTAGCCATTCCTTTACGGATCTCCTGCATCGCAGGCGGGCTCTTTACCATCTGAGCCACCTAATCAATTCTCATTACCAATAAATATAATCTTGTGATCATTTATGTGCTTATACGATGAATAAAAACTATATTCAGGATAAGCAAACTCTGGAAGATAACATTTTCACATACAGAGAATAGGTTGAATCCCTCCCACTTAAAGTTGTGTGTTGCTGAGCAAATTATCTAACCTGTCTGAACCTCAGTTTCCACAAGGGAATGAGACTGTGATGGGCTTCCCAAGTGGCTCAGTGGTAAAGAATTCGCCTGACAATGCAGGAGCCACAGGAGACACAGGTTCAATCCCTGGGTCAGAGAGATGCCTGAAGGAGGAGATGGCAACCCACTCCAGTATTCTTGCCAGGATAATCCCATGGACAGGGGAGCCTGGCACACTACAGTCCATGGGGTCACAAAGAGTCAGACATGACTTAAGCACACAGGCATTCCTATTCCTAAGACTATAATAAGGGTTAAGGGGGAAATTTTAGAAACCTCACATTCTTGTACCCTAAACATGGTAAATATGCTTAAATGGTAGCTTTTATTATTTAAGTGGTTAAAATAACAATTACCAATGTAGCCTCATATTTTGATTAAAAGAAAGAAGATAGCGAACCTATAACCATTTCTGGTCCCTGAACCACCTAAAAAAATGCAGAGACCCACCCACAGGGGCTTATAAGAAAGGTCAAAAGGTTATATGAACATGTGAACATTTTTAACCACAATTTAGATAAATTCACCACAAAATGGACTTCCCTCGTGGCTCAGTCGGTAAAGCGTCTGTCTACAATGCGGGACACCTGGATTCGATCCCTGGGTCGGGAAGATTCCCTGGAGAAGGAAATGGCAACCCACTCCAGTACTCTTGGCTAGAAAATCCCATGGACGGAGGAGCCTGGTGTCCATGGGGTCGCAAAGAGTTGGACACAACTGAACGACTTCATTTTCACCACAAAATAGCTCAACTTTCAAATATGTGTTTTAAGAGTTAAAGAACATGAATAAGAAATAATAAGATTGAATATTTATGAAAGAGAACAATCTCTCAGGATGATTTCTTTATGATGGTCAGTTTTACTTAACATTCCTCTGTGGACACACTTAAGTAAAATCTTATGAAACTCAAGAAATTATTTTTCTGAAGGTTAGCACCTAGATTATTTTAAAATGACATTTATTTTTTGAAACAGAGCACTTTTTTTTTCCAAAGGAGTAAAACAATTCCTTGGCCTTCACCTCTGAACTCTCAACCTTCCCAAAAGACATCTCCAGCAATCTACAAACTCTCCCATATGGAATGATTTAATTTGACAAAGGACAAAAATACCAATTAACTTTATTTTAATTGACTCAAGTGTGTGATGTCTGGAAAAGTTGATGACTCAAAAGAAAATCTGACAAGACTGTTTTCAGATCAGAGGGAAATTGCAAAACTTTTGGCTGTGCACCAAATAGGCAAACTTTGGCAACATCCTGTAATAAAGACCAGGAGAAAATTGTTAGGTATGCAACAGTTTATTCAGGACAATGTTTAAAAGGTTTCCATTGGATAAAAAAGCCTTGTCTTCTTTTCATTTAATCTTGAATGTCCGTCTGCGTTTAGTATTCTTCACAATGAACTACTAATTAGAACCAGACCTCGTGCAAGCATCTCTGAAATTCTCCTCAGTAACTGTTGACCTGTAACACCCTCATGATTTCTACTGTGGGCCACTATTTTCCAAGCACTTGCCTTTTAAAAAAATTGTCCTGTATCAGTAGATTAGGATTGAATTGCACACTTGACTTTTTCCTTAGTATGTGTGTGTCCTTAGTTTCTCAGTCATGTCTGACTCTTTGCAACCCCATGGACTCTAGCCTGCCAGGCTCCTCTGTCCATGGGGATTCTCCAGGCAAGAATCCTGGAGTGGGTAGCCATTCCCTTCTCAGGAGAATCTTCCCAACCCAGGGATCGAACCCAGGTCTCCAGCATTGCAGTTGGCTTCTTTACTGTCTGAGCAACCAGGGAAATCCATACATACACATACATAAGTTTATATATGAGAGAAAGAAAAAGAAGGAAAAGAAGGAAGGAAGAAAGGAGAAAGGAAAGAAAGAAAAAGGAAAAAAAAAAAAGGATTCAGATCATTTTCCTTTGTGCCAGATTACCAGTTGATAAGATCTCCCTGGAACGAGGTTTCTGAAAGGCATTCCAAACTTTTAGCGAAGACTGATGATGTTATAGAATTCACGTTTAACCAATTTTCGGATGACACAAAGGAAAGGAGGCTACCTAACCTACTGACCATCTGTCAAGTCTCTGCCTCACCGCCACCAAAAAAAAGATACATGGGGTGAGGAGATGAATTTAATAGAAGGTTTTAAAATTACATCTTAAATATAGAAGGGCATGTGCACGTGTGCTCAGTCGTTTCAGTCGTGTCCGACTCTTTGTGACCCCGTGGACTGTAGTCTGCCAGGCTCCTCTGTCCATGGGATTCTCCAGGCAAGAATATTGGAGTGGGTCGCCAGGCCCTTCTCCAGGGGATCTTCCTGACCCAGGAATCGAACCCAAGTGTCCTGCGTCTCCTGCACTTCAGACTGATTCTTTATTACTGAGCCACCGGGGAAGCCCATAGAAGGACATAGTCACTGTAAAAGACATTCAGTTCAGTTCAGTCGCTCAGTCGTGTCCGACTCTTTGCGACCCCATAAACTGCAGCACATATCAAGCAGGACATAAGGCTTTAAAGTAAAACTTACAGGATTCTTTCCCATCCTTCTGGACCCCTACTCACTCCCCAAATATAATCACTCTTCAGTGCTTCTTGCCCAATCCTTTTGGACACTTTTTGTGTGAATGTAAGTATAATATGTAGATATACGCATATATATGTATATAGATAGATTCACACACTAATTCTTGTTAACAATTGCATAACAGTCTACTAAGTAGTGCCTCTTTAATTTCCTGTAAATTGAAAGTCAGTTTATTTATATGTAATGCTCAAACATCCTGATACACCAATCTTTGTACATTGACATAAACTTTCAAAAGTGGACTTATTAGATCAAAGGGTAGAAAATATAGGCGATCTACTAAAAAATCCCAATAAATATCTAAATTTAAATTTCACTAAAAAATCTGCAAACAACAAATAAAGATATAAATAAAATAGTCAAAATACAACACAAAAATAAAACAGAAGAAATGAGACATAGGGGATACAGTGAAATAATAAAAAAAAAATCATATTCAAGAATCAGAAAAAGAAAATTCAGAGAATATAGGAGAGACAAATTGAAAATAAAGTGGCTGAGAAGTTATAGAACCAGCACAAGGTATAAATGGTTAGATTCAGGAAAGAGAACAAATCTACAACTAGGGCTCATCCAATAAAACTATAGGACACCAAATAAAGAAAATTTAAAAGCAAGTAGGGAGAAAAAATGGCTAATATAGTATGGAAATAAAGTTTGACTGACAATAAACATCCAGATAACAACACTGAAAATAATGCTGAAACACAGCATAGATTTAAAAGCACAGGATTTTAAGTTGAGAGTAAACTCACTTTTAGTCAAAATTAAGAAGTGACTTCCAAAACAAACTAATATGAACTTAGACCTTATTGATAAAAAAAGATAGAACCTGTATTAGAATAAAGGAAAAGGGTTTAGAATGTGCACTATTTACATAAAATCACATTGGGAATGTCGAGCTTAGCTCTGGTACTATCGTTGTTTCAAGGGAAGAAACTCAAGTTTCTGTTATTCCAGGAGCCGTTGAAGAAATTGTGAATATTTAACAGAAGAAACAGATGGAGATCATGATAATTATTTTTAAGTAGTGTCAGTTTGAGTGGCAGCCACACAGAAGACTGTATGGGATAGATCTGAATGGCTGTACATGGGAACTACATGTGGATTGTCATATTTTGAGGAAAAAAGGCCTAATTATTAGAACTAAACAGAGATGTTCTAATGAACTCTTCCAAAAAGTAGTGAGATTCCTATCTGTACAGATGTTCAGAAGAAAAGCCAGAACACTCTTGGCAAGTAGGCTATAGAGAGAATTCAGGAAGTATGTGGGAAAAAAATAAACTTTAAGTTTTACATTAGTTAACCTGGAAGGATTTGAGTATCCACTGAGGGTGAAAAATAGAAATGAATTGGAAACCAACTTTCATAAAATCCCATCTTAGCCAACAAAGACTTCTTCCTAACTATTCCACCAAATAACCCAAACTATCAACATTTAATTGTTAAAATATTGACCTCTTTTCTAAGCTTAAAAGAAAAAAAAGTCCCTCTTATTTATATGGGCTTCCCTAAGTGGTTCAGATGGTAAAGAATCTGCCTGCAATGTGGGAGACCTGGGTTGGATCCTTTTGGGAATATCCCTGGAGGAGGGAATAGCCCGCTACCCACTCCAGTATGGCTTCTTTTTTTTAGTTTTAAATGACATTAGGTACATTTACTAAGTTTCTTCAGTCCTATGACCAGAGTCAAAGAAAATAACTATCAAAGCTCTAATGGCCAGTGCCAGTTTTGGGAGTGTGGATTTCCATATTTTCATTCAGGTATTTTGTGTTCTACGTTACATTATTTCTTCAGATCCTTTACTGGAGCTGAGGGAAGGGCACTTTGAACTGCTGAATCAAAATTCTATAAAGCAGAGACGGCACTAAACCTAGGAGAGCCGCCGTTCTGTGGAATAAGCCCTGGGTCCAAGCGCTCACTCTGCTGTATACTAATTCACTAGCTGTGGCTGTGTGACCTTAAGCAAGTTACCTCACCTCCTTCGAGCATCAGTTTTCCTGTCTCTAAAATGAAGATCACTGTAACTCTCTTTCAGGGCTATTGGGAAGTTTAAATAAGGGGGCAAATCCTCTTATTAGCTCAGTTCCAGTACATAGTTAGTTCTTGTTATATGTCACTTTTCTTCTCAACTAATTATCTAAGTTTGTTTTTAAGCAATGAACAAAACAGTTTCACAAGACTAAGCTGCACGAGTAAGTACAAATCTGGTAGTTTCTATCACATACTCAGGGCTTAGCACAATGTAGGCCCACAAAAATAAAATATTGTAATTTATAACATATAGACCATATCACTAATTTGAAAAAAAAAAAAGTTAAGATTAAAATTTCCCTGCCACTTTCTGACTTGAACTAGTACATTAAAACAATGACACTGCCTCAAAATTTGAGAAAAACCAGCTTTTGGATTGTAAATACTAGATCTCAACAGAAGCTCTATTTTCTTATCTCCAAATACACAGAGGCTGAATTCTCTATAGGGCAGCTTCTTAGGACAGGCCAAAACCCCGAGGGCCCTAACATCTAACCAGCAAGAGCTGCCTTTTAAGTGTGTATTTGTAGATGTCATTTGCGAAAGTCAACTTCCCATTTCAGCGTGAGTCTAGGACCACAGAATCCATCTGGTTTGCATTTCACTTCCAAATGTAGAACCAGGTGTCTTTCATGTGTGCTTAATTTTCGAGGGAGGGTGTACCACAAGACTCGGAATGATTTGAAGTGGTTTAATAACACAGATAAAGGATACTGTATTGCCGAAATACAATCACTTCTTGTTGTTGCTCTTATTGTTGTTGGTATGGACTGAATTTAAATTTTCTTTCAACTTGTAAGCTTGGAATGACAGACAGTAAGCCTGATTTTAGGTACACATTGAGCTCACATACATTTGCAGAGGATTCATAGAGGATTGTTTGCACTCAATGAGAATTTCAGAAACTAGACCAGAAAAAAAAAAAAAGAGAAAGAGAGAGAGAGAGGGAAGGAGGGAGGGAAAGTGGAGTTGGAGAGAAAGAGCCTTCACTAACATCTTTATCAAACAATTAGTCATCCTTGAGGAATGTGGTTCAGTTTCTTTGATAGCATGAAATTTAAGCAAAAGAATAAGTATTACGCTCTATACAGAAATTAAGCTGTCTTGGGGGAAAACTTTTTGATAAATGAAAAGCAATTTCATCTCCTTTTATACAGAGTGCTATAAAATGATTTCCATTGGGAGAATGAGTCCACTTTTAATTAAATAGAGACCATGCTATGAGTCCATGTAGAGTGTTTCCATTCTGCTCCCCAAACCCATCATCAAAAAATCACTAATCACATATAACTTTCCTAGTGTTAACACAATATATGACATTTTACATGCTGCTGCTGCTGCTGCTAAGTTGCTTCAGTCGTGTCCGACTCTGTGCAACCCCGTAGACGGCAGCCCACCAGGCTCCCCCGTCCCTGGGATTCTCCAGGCAAGAACACTGGAGTGGGGTGCCATTGCCTTCTCCGTTTACGTGCTAAAGGAAGTAAATACCACCAAATAAGTGACCGCCAAAGAGAGATTCCTTATTTTGCAGAATCACTAGCACTCAGAAACAAACTTGTCTTAAAAATACAAATCAATAATGATATTTCTTGAATACCCTAAAATAGAAACTGACATAAACATGGCAGAATAGGCATATATGATCTATGTGGAATTAAGACAATACCAATTGAGCCTATTTTAACTAATTGCTAGTTAACTAACATTTCTAAAAAATGAAAAATGTGATTTATTATAGAGCAACCAGCTCTGAGTCTAAAATTTCCTTTCAAAGATGTCTCAAAAATGTGTGTCCTGTTTTTAAGGGACCAACTTTCAAGAAATACAGTCCTTGGTTGGCAATCATAAACCCTTGATCTGTGTTTCTTAGCTGAAAGATAACCCTTCCCAGAATGCAGAGACACACATGTCAAGTTTACCAGGTACAGTGATTCCTATCATGTTTTAAACAATCTCTCCTTCTTGTTGTATTATATGCTTTGTAAATAATCAATACAAAAACACAAGAAAATATCTTGGTTCAAGAGATTTGTACAGAGAAAGCTCAGACACCTTCTTGCATTGGGTGACGGGGTTACTGCATGGGACGGGGGAGGGGCATGAGGCTTCTCAGGAGCCACCTCTGGGGTGTATCCAGCATTTATACTCCTAGGTGTCAGAGGTGCTGGACTGTGCTTCTAGGCATTCATCATAGATCTGGCAGGCTTTCAGGGGATTCAGCTTTGTGTTCAGCTCAATAAAGTAATGCCAGCTCCATGGCTTAGAAGGGATGTGACACTGAGAACTAACTTCACTACCTTGAACTTCAGTAATAAGCATTAAATAAGATAATGCACTAGATGCACTTAGCTCACTGTCTGGTCCAGGTAGACAATCACTGTATTACTAGTAGTACTATTAGTATTGTTTTTATTAAACCCCAACCCCAGAGGAAGATTGCAGCCTACCAGGGCCTTATCAGAATGCACAGGGTCAAATATAAGTGTTGTCAGCCAACAGACATTTTCGGTCATGTTGACATTATAGAATAAAGAAACACACTCCTGCAAGCTAATTAAGATTAAGGATCACAATTTTCCTTTAAGAAAAGCAGAAATAAATTGGATTTCTCTGCCTATCCCAGTTTAAAGACTATAAAGCTTATTAAAAACAGAGTAAATAATGGCTTTTCATTAATTTGATTTATTTAGATGTAAAAGAAACTGGAGGAATGCACATCCTGAACTTGTTATATATCACAAACTCCTGAACTGCAGAAAGAATGGAGGAAGTATACTGTCCATACTCCAGAAGCAGGGATCAATGTTTTCAAGGTTGAAACTATTTCACTTAAACCCTAACACATGGAAAGGATTTTTTCCAGATACACAGAATAAAGATTGATAATAAAAATGCAATACAACCCTAAGGTGAACTTGATAGGTAAGCCAAGACTCAAGAGGGCAGAGAGTCATTTCCTTATGACTGAATCCTCACCTACCTAAGTCCCTTTGAGAGCTTCAGGGCTTGTAGAAGTCAACTGGGAGCAGCTGGGTTGATTAACAAAGATATTCATTGGATAAACATATATTGAATCGCTATTATATAGTCAGATGCTATGCCAGACTGCAAAGAAACAAAGATGGCTAAGATGCTTCTGCTGCAGCCAGCCTTAGAATTCTATCGCATCCAGAGATGCTAGAAGCATAAATGATGACTATAGCGCGGCAACAAAAGTTACCAAAGAGCTGCCAAAATGCAAGATGCCATGTACACCTGAGGAAGGGGCACTCCACTTTACCCAAGGGACAGAAAAGATTTTGGTGAGGTTGAAGCACTTTGAACCAGTGGATTTGGAAGAACTGCCTGGGGGCATAACTTGGAATATTTGGAATAACTGCTCCCTTAGGGGCAGTAGTCTGTCACAAGTGGCTGGCATGAACTTGTATTTGCATAGCACTTTATAGATTGATAAAATGCCAGATGTATGTCAGGTATTCCTAAGAGAAAATGTGGAAGGGACATGACCGATGTGCTGGAGGGGATGCCAAATTTGCTCCAACTCTCTCTCCCCTCAGGTAACTTCGACTGAGTACTTAAAAGATGAATACTGCTAAGTCACTTCAGTCGAGTCCGACTCTATGCGACCCCATAGACGGCAGCCCACCAGGCTCCCCCGTCCCTGGGATTCTCCAGGCAAGAACACTGGAGTGGGTTGCCATTTCCTCCTCCAATGCATGAAAGTGAAAAGTGAAAGTGAAGTCGCTCAGTCGTGTCCAACTCTTCACAACCCCATGGACTGCAGCCTACCAGGCTCCTCGGTCCATGGGATTTTCCAGGCAAGAGTACTGGAGTAGGGTGCCATTGCCTTCTCCGAAAAGATGAATAGAGGTTTGCAAAATTAAAATGATGAACATGGTCACCCCTGGCAGAAAGGTAAGACAGGAACAAGAAAATTGAGGGAATTCCAGTAGTTTAATTTGGTGAGCAATGGATCTCATTCTGGCAGTACATTAGAATCTCTTGATGGGTTATTTTCTTTTTTAAACAGTTTCTAGGCTTCACTCACACTCTTAGGTTGGGCATGGGGTCTTGGCATGGTCTTTGTTAAAAGCTCCTAAGGTGATTCTAATGCGCAGTCAGACTTCAGAACTGTTACTCCAGCAAAGTGCCTATGGGGGCAGGGAGAAGCGGTACAAAGAGAAGAAACAATGCCGGAGGTGGGCACTCCATCAGATTTCCAGATAAAAATTAGGTCTTGTCATATAAGAAAAGTAGAGAATTTTTCAATGGGAAGTTGTTAATGGGAGTATGGTGTGATAGGAGAGTCATCCTCTTCCATTTGGGAGGTGGTGTGAAAGTTGAATTAAAAGGGGAACTGGATAGGAGGAAGGGAGGCCAGAGTTTATTGATTCTAGTGGAGGGGTTAAGCATGCGGAGTGAAGGGGAGAAGAAGTGGATTTTAGAGATATTAGGGGCTCAGGACTCATGTGCCTTGGAGTGTGAGGGAAAGAGAAAAACCAAGAAAAAAAAAAACTCATTTCAAATTTGGGTAATCTGCTAGATTTTTTTTTTTTTTTAATCATCCAGTCACCACATACAGAGCAAAATAAGAGGAACTAGTCTGGAGGTAAAGAAGATGAATGAGGCATTGGACGATGTGAATTCAAAGTATACAAGGAATAACTAGATGGTACTTTTCAGAGGGTGTGTGGATGTCTGGAGTAGCACTTAGAAGAAAGATCTGGGTTGGAAAATTAGAGATACGGACCTTTGGTTATGGGCAGGATGGTGATAAAAAATGAGTCTCAGGTAAGAATGCTATCCCCAGGAGTGAATGTGCAGTGAGGAGAAAAGATGACAGAGGATAAAGCTATGCAAAAACTTTAAATTTCTTTTTCAATTAACGAATGGCTTGGGGCCATATAATACATCAATTTAAGCACCTGATTATATAAAATATATTATTAAATAAAATGTTATTTGTTAAAGAATGAACATGGAAGCACTGCAAATTAAAATGTCTTTTTTTTAAATCTATGTGATTAACCACCACCAACTCTCATTTTAAATCTTAATAGCAAATATCTTTCTCTGATAGCACATCCTTATTTACAACTAGTTGGTTTGGTAAAACAATCTTAGCATCTTAGGAGTAGGAGTCAAAAAACTAAAAATGCAATAGGCTTTTTTTTTCTCTCTCTCTCTCTTCCAATTTTGTTAATAGATCTTTGACATACACACTGTATAATTTTAAAGGGTACAACATAATGATTTGACTTACATGCATAGTAAAATGATTACCACAATTAGTTTAGTGAGCGTTCATCATCTCACAGATAAAAAAATAAAAGAAAAAGAAAAAACTATTTCATTGTAATGAGAACACTTGAGATTTACTCTCTTAATTTTTGCATATAACATACAGCCTAGACGGTAAAGAATCCATCTGCAATGCGAGATCTGGGTTCGCTCCCCAGGTTGGGAAGATCTCCTGGAGAAGGGAATGGCTACCCACTCCAGTGTTCTGGCCTGGAGAATTCCATGGACTGTATAAGTCCATTGAGCCACAAAGACTCAGACACAAGTGAGCGACTTTCACTTTCTTTTCAACATACAGCAGTGTTAATTACACTTATCATACTGTATGTTATATCCCTCAGTTCAGTTGCTCAGTCATGTCCAACTCTTTGTGACCCCACGGACTGCAGCATACCAAGCTTCCCTGTCCATCACCAACTCCTGGCGCTTGCTCAAACTCATGTCCATTGAGTCAGTGATGCCATCCAACCATCTCATTCTCTGTCTTCCCCTTCTCCTCCTGCCTTCAGTCTTTCACAGCATCAGGATCTTTTCCAGTGAGTCAGTTCTTCACATCAGGTGGCCAAAGTATTGGAGCTTCAGCATCAGTCTTTCCAATGAATATTCAGGACTGATTTTCTTTAGGATGGACTGGTTGGATCTCCTTGCAGTCCAAGGGACTCTCAAGAGCCTTCTCCAACACCACATTCAAAGGCATCAATTATTTGGTGCTCAACTTTCTTTATAGTCCTACTCTCACATCCATATGTGACAACTGGAAAAACCATAGCTTTGACAAAAGGACCTTTGACAGTAATGTCTCTACTTTGTAATATGCTGTCTAGGTTGGTCATAGCTTTTCTTCCAAGGAGAAAGCGCCTTTTAATTTCATAGCTGAAGTACCATCTGCAGTGATTTTGGAGCCCAAGAAAATAAAGTCTCTCACTATTTCTGTTGTTTCCCCATCTATTTGCCATGAAATAGATGCCCCGATCTTCTCTTTTTGAATGTTGAGTTTTAAGCCAGCCTTTTCACTCTCCTCTTTCATTTTCACCAAGAGGCTCTTTAGTTCTTCGCTTTCTGCCATAAGGGTGGTGTCATCTGCATATCTGAGGATATTGATATTTCCCCTGGCATTCTTGATTCCAGCTTGTGCTTCATCCAGCCTGGCATTTCACATGAGTACTCTGCATAGAAGTTATATAAGCAGGGAGACAATATACAGCCTTGATGTATTCCTTTCCTAATTTGGAGCCAGTCCATTGTTCCATTTCCAGTTCTAACTGTTGCTTTATATCCCTAGTGCTCATTTATTATATCCCTCAGTTCAGTTCAGTCACTCAGTTGTGTCCTACTCTTTGTGACCCCATGAATTGCAGCACGCCAGGCCTCCCTGTCCATCACAAACTCCCGGAGTTCAGTCAGACTCACGTCCATCGAGTCAGTGATGCCATCTAGCCATCTCATCCTCTGTCGTCCCCTTCTCCTCCTGCCCCCAATCCCTCCCAGCATCAGAGTCTTTTCCAATGGGTCAACTCTTCGCATGAGGTGGCCAAAGTATTGAAGTTTCAGCTTCAGCGTGAGTCCTTCCAATGAACACCCAAGACTGATCTTTAGGATGGACTGGTTGGATCTCCTTGCAGTCCAAGGGACTCTCAAGAGTCTTCTCCAACACCACAGTTCAAAAGCATCAATTCTTTGGCACTCAGCCTTCTTCACAGTCCAACTCTCACATCCATACATGTGATAAAAACCATAGCCTCGACTAGACAGACATGTGATAAAAACCATAGCCTTGACTAGACAGACCTTTGTTGGCAAAGTAATGTCTCTGCTTTTCAATATGCTATCTAGGTTGGTCATAACTTGCCTTCCAAGGAGTAAGCGTCTTTTAATTTCATGGCTGCAGTCACCATCTGCAGTGATTTTGGAGCCCCAAAAAATAAAGTCTAACACTGTTTCCACTGTTTCCCCATCTATTTCCCATGAAGTGATGGGACCAGATGCCATGATCTTCGTTTTCTGAATGTTGAGTTTTAAGCCAACTTTTTCACTCTCCTCTTTCACTTTCATCAAGAGGCTCTTTAGTTCTTCTTCACTATCTGCCATAAGGGTGGTGTCATCTGCATATCTGAGGTTATTGATATTTCTCCCGGCAATCTTGATTCCAGCTTGTGCTTCTTCCAGCCCAGCATTTCTCATGATGTACTCTGCATATTTAAGTTAAATAAGCAGGGTGACAATATACAGCCTTGACGCACTCCTTTTCCTATTTGGAACCAGTCTGTTGTTCCATGTCCAGTTCTAACTGTTGCTTCCTGACCTGCATATAGGTTTCTCAAGAGGCAGGTCAGGTGGTCTGGTATTCCCATCTCTTTCAGAATTTTCCACAGTTTATTGTGATCCACACAGTCTCTAGTGCTCATTTATTTTATAACTGGAAGTTTGTACCTTTTGCCCACCTTCTTCTATTTCCCCTTCTTCCCACTCTTCCTCTTCTTGTAACCACAAATGTGATCTCTTTTTCTACAAGTTTGTTATTGAAGTACAATTGACCTATATAGCAGTATGTTAGCTCCAGGTGTACAACATAGTGATTCAATATTGCTATAATTTCAGAATGATCACCATGATAACAAGACATTTGTTTTGTAACTGGAAGTTTGTATTTCTTAATCTCCATCACCTGTTTCTCTCCCCTCACTCCTCTCCCTTAATTACAGGTAACTAGCCTAAGGAATGGAGAGGGCAATGGCACCCCACTCCAGTACTTTTGCGTGGAAAATCCCATGGATGGAGAAGCCTGGTAGGCTGCCGTCCATGGGGTCGCACAGAGTCGGACACGAGTGAAGCGACTTAGCAGCAGCACCAGCCTAAGGAATAATTATAAAAACACACAAAAAATTTATAAATGAACATGGTATATTTCTCCATCTATTAGTGTCCTCTTTGATTTCTTTCACCAGTGATTTATAGTTTTCTATATATAGGTCTTTAGTTTCTTTAGGTAGATATATTCCTAAGTATTTTATTCTTTTCGTTGCAATGGTGAATGGAATTGTTTCCTTAATTTCTCTTTCTGTTTTCTCATTTAACATGTTCATGGATTGGAAGAATCAATATAGTGAAAATGAGTATACTACCCAAACCAATTTATAGATTCAATGCAATCCCTATCAAGCTACCAACAGTATTCTTCACAGAGCTAGAACAAATAATTTCACAATTTGTATGGAAATACAAAAAACCTCGAATAGCCAAAGCGATCTTGAGAAAGAAGAATGGAACTGGAGGAATCAACCTACCTGACTTCAGGCTCTACTACAAAGCCACAGTTATCAAGACAGTATGGTACTGGCACAAAGACAGAAATATAGATCAATGGAACAAAATAGAAAGCCCAGAGATAAATCCACGCACATATGGACACCTTATCTTTGACAAAGGAGGCAAGAATATACAGTGGATTAAAGACAATCTCTTTAACAAGTGGTGCTGGGAACTCTGGTCAACCACTTGTAAAAGAATGAAACTAGAACACTTTCTAACACCATATACAAAAATAAACTCAAAATGGATTAAAGATCTCAACGTAAGACCAGAAACTATAAAACTCCTAGAGGAGAACATAGGCAAAACACTCTCTGACATACATCACAGCAGGATCCTCTATGACCCACCTCCCAGAATATTGGAAATAAAAGCAAAAATAAACAAATGGGACCTAATTAAACTTAAAAGCTTCTGCACATCAAAGGAAACTATTAGCAAGGTGAAAAGACAGCCTTCAGAATGGGAGAAAATAATAGCAAATGAAGCAACCGACAAACAACTAATCTCAAAAATATACAAGCAACTCCTACAGCTCAACTCCAGAAAAATAAATGACCCAATCAAAAAATGGGCCAAAGATCTAAATAGACATTTCTCCAAAGAAGACATACAGATGGCTAACAAACACATGAAAAGATGCTCAACATCACTCATTATCAGAGAAATGCAAATCAAAACCACTATGAGGTACCATTTCACGCCAGTCAGAATGGCTGCGATCCAAAAGTCTACAAATAATAAATGCTGGAGAGGGTGTGGAGAAAAGGGAACCCTCTTACACTGTTGGTGGGAATGCAAACTAGTACAGCCACTATGGAGAACAGTGTGGAGATTCCTTAAAAAACTGGAAATAGAACTGCCTTATGATCCAGCAATCCCACTGCTGGGCATACACACTGAGGAAACCAGAAGGGAAAGAGACACGTGTACCCCAATGTTCATCGCAGCACTGTTTATAATAGCCAGGACATGGAAGCAACCTAGATGTCCATCAGCAGATGAATGGATAAGAAAGCTGTGGTACCTATACACAATGGAGTATTACTCAGCCATTAAAAAGAATACATTTGAATCAGTTCTAATGAGGTGGATGAAACTGGAGCCTATTATACAGAGTGAAGTAAGCCAGAAGGAAAAACATAAATACAGTATACTAACGCATATATATGGAATTTAGAAAGATGGTAACGATAACCCTGTATACGAGACAGCAAAAGAGACACCGATGTATAGAACAGTCTTATGGACTCTGTGGGAGAGGGAGAGGGTGGGAAGATTTGGGAGAATGGCATTGAAACATGTGAAATGTCATGTATGAAACGAGATGCCAGTCCAGGTTCAGTGCACGATGCTGGATGCTTGGGGCTGGTGCGCTGGGACGGCCCAGGGGGATGGTATGGGGAGGGGGGAGGGAGGAGGGTTCAGGATGGGGAGCACGTGTATACCTGAAATTAAAAAAAAAAAAAAAATTTAAAAATTTAAAAAAAAAAAAAAAAAAAAAAAAATTTATAAATGATATTTAATTCACAGTAACATTCACTTCATGGAAGATATTGTTTCTAAGAGTGAAGAAAATCAGAAACAGAAATATCTGTCATTTGTTTGTTGCACAAAATGTTGCAAAAAAATTACGTATTTTTATATTACAGTAATTAAGAGAACAAGTTCTAGAATAAGCCTTGGCTGCCTGTTGGCTGTGTGACTGTGGGAAATCATTAACTTCCCTAATCCTTCTTTACATTATCTATAAAAGAAGGCTAGTAATACCCGTTGCATAGGCTTGACATGAGAATTAACTGGGAAAAAAAATAAAAAGTAAAATTGCTAACATTTATTAAGTGTTTACAATAATCCAGGCATTCTTCCAAGTGTTAATATTTTATACATACTTTAAAATTTATTCAATCTTATGAAGCCATAGTAAAACCGTTGTTTTAAAGACGAGGACTCTGATGCACAGAGGGTTGAACAAGGTCACATAGCTGATTACAGGAGGCATATGGATGCTTATCAGGCAGACTCCGAAATTCTTGCCTTTCACTGCTGTGTATCTGCATCTGGAAGGACTCCATAAATACAAACGATTATTGCCATTATTATTAATTCAAAAGATCATAAACACATGAGAAGATAAAGAGTGCTTGTCTTTGGGTGGCAAGCCTGTTTTTGTTCTTCTCTTGTTCTGTATTATTTTTTTTTCATTAAAAAAAATTATTAACTCCTGACTTTATAGTGCAACAAAAGGAGATAAAATAATATATAACACAACAAGAATTTGAGTTCTATTTCTGTTTCCACTGCTGCCAAAAAGTTTACTGAGTTGGAATAAAAAAAGAAAAGAAATATTTAACAATGACTTCCAATCATTTTAGCGATGGAATTATTTGAGAAAATCTATTTTAGAAGTCTAAACTGGTAAACAAACGAATTACAGTGTCTCTGATTGTAGTGGGGAAGGTAGGAGGTTTGAAGAGGAGAAACCCTGAGTATGGAGGCCAGGGCTAGCATCCGCCCACAGCAGCTATGGACTCACACACACACACACACACACACACACACACACACACACACGCTCAGAGGAGGCTTCGGTATGCTGCAGTAACAAGTCATCTCTAATCCTCAGTCACTTTGGTCAACAAGAGTTTCTTGCTTGTTCTGTATGTCTGAGATAGGTAAGTGGGAGTGGTGGGATGGGGGAAACAAGGGTGGTAGATGCAGCTCCCCACAGTCACTCAAGGATACACTTTAAAGGAGACTCCCCCATCTCATTCTTTACTTTCAGAAGCTGATGGACTTAGTAATGAGGACAGAGTAATTTCATAGAGTCTTCATTCTATTCTCCCTTTCCAGGAAGTAAAACGTGTCACTTCTGCCCACATTTCACTGGCCAGTACTCATCATGTTCCCCAGCCAAAAAGTAAAAGGACTGAGAAGTCCAGTCTCCCATGTGCCTGGCAGAAGAGGAGAAACAGTTATTGAAGAAAGCCAGCAATGCCCACCACGCTCATCAGAGAGGCTGGCACGGATCCTCAAAGCAGTTTTAACACATCACTCAATGAGGTATGTAATCATATTTTTTCCACTCAAGACTTACAAAGGCTTTCAATATCTGCCCCTTCTTAACTCTGATACTAAACAAGGGGTGTGAATCTATATTATACTACCTCACTGACCCTTCCCATCCTTGGATATAAGCAAATGTCCGCTTTCTTTCTTCATGTGAGCACAACCAATAATGTGGTTCTGCAGCATTTTGCTTTTCATTCGTATCATCTTCCATATGAAAAAATGATTTGATGACAACAAAGAAAATTCTGTGTTCCAATAAAATCCAGAAATTCTGGATTAAAAAACTAAAAGTTTCTTTATTGCAAAAATTACTTGCTTTTAATATGTTTTGTTGTTGTTCCATCACTCAGTTGTGTCTGACTCTTTGCCACTGCATGGTCTGCAGCACCCCAGGCTTGCCTTTAATATGCTAGTGGAGTTGTAATTTTCCCTGAGGTGGTTATCATATGCAACATTTCCCAGTATCAAAATGCTTTTCTCATTGAACCATTATCCAAAAGTCTCAAAATTCATGCTCCCTAGAGTGCACTTAAGAAAACAGCATGTTATAGAAAATATTATGTATAGAACAACCAGTATGCTCATAGATATACTGTGAACCATACTTTTCCTTATCCTATTATTTCTAACGCCTTCAACAATCACAGTAGTGAGGTATAGATAACCCCCAAAGCCCAAAGCCCAAATCCCACATGATACTAGGTATGAAGTTGCTTAGCAGAAGTGCCCCCGACCTGACTGTAATGGTTCCACACCAAAATCTATGCATGGTGCTAAAAAACACCTAGACCTAGGGTCTAGTTTTCAACAATAACCCTAGTAAAGGAATGAGAACCCCTTCCCATCCAAGGAGAAGAATATAACCATCTCCCACGTCATGGAGCATATCCAGCAAAGAGAAGACAAAAAGAATAGGGCATCAAAGCCACAGTGGGCTGCAGAGCCAAGGAAACAAACACAACACATATCTGAGGTTAACTGGCACAATACAACATTTTGCAGAAATTTTCCAGGTGGCAGTTTAAATGAACAAGTGGATAAAGACTGAAGAACGTTTTGCAAATATGTTAATGAGGCCCCAGAATGAAGGGTTCCAAAGAGAAAAGCTACAGTGTTAATCTATATGGTGATATTTTAGAAGTTGACAATGTTGTGCATTACCAAAAAAAAAGGTTTATCAGAATTCTATAAATTAAAGCAATTTTGGCTATAGCCTCTTTCCTAAGACACACTGAGCCAGGGCTTCTGTTAGTTTCTTTGTGAGAAGAAGGCAGCAGTTTTCTCAGAACCATCTCTGAGACAAAGAAGGAAATGGGGCTGGACTAGCGAAGTGCCCCATCCGCAACCAGATGCCTTTTCCATCACAGGTCCTAAGAGGGATACCACTTGACACTCCAGGCAAACAATACTCTGTGTTACTTGAGAAGCCTTAGCCCTGAGTCCTTCTTTGGTCTTCTATGCCATGTACTAGGCTGGCTGTTGTGAGAAACATATGGTTTCCTCTGGACACTCATGCTTGAGGCTTGCCCAAGCAGACTTGGTAGAACCTTTGTCTCAGATCCAAACTTAGTCCTTATAATCTCATCACTGTAAATGGTAAAAGTCATGGAAAGATGAACCCAAAAGAAAATGCGCATATTTCCCTAAAGCCTAGAAGAGAGCTCTCCAAGTTTCTCTGCATGCCTTCTTACTTGCCATGGGCATTATGAGGGTTAGACAGAGGAATAGGCAGCCCCTGGTATGAACATGGTAATGCCACTGTCGCCCCGCAGCACTGCAGTCCAATAGGACCCCTGGGGTAGGAGTGTGTGCCGTCAGACAGTGGATGTGTCACAGACTGGGCCGCCTCTGCCTCCCATGAGAAACGCTGGAACAAATGACTTAGATAAGACACATCTCCCACTTCTCAATATGTCTGCACATCCCATGACCTGCTAGTAAGAGAGTAGACTGCACTTTCATCTGAGTTCCAGGACACCCTGACATTAAGGTACCCAAGCCAGGAGGGGTCAACTTCCCAGCGTTGGACCTCAGAACTACAGAACTAGACAGATTACCCCCTAGTCATAGGCATTGCTGGACACCCTCAGAATTCCCCTACAACAGAGGCAGAATCCTTTCCTCTAGCCTCATTCCATTCCTGAGTACAAGCTCTCAATAGCCAAGATATCACAGAGAGAAAAGAGAGCAGAAAGGACAACATTACAGGGAAGCAGTCCTTTCGGAAAATTCTACATGTAAGCCATCCTATCTGGCAAGGGAAGAGTCAGTCAGGGAGCACAGGGAGGGTTCAATGCTACACAAATGGAAAGAGAAAGCAGAGGGAAAGGAGGTTGCTTCATCTAACCATACACTCAGAATTAAGCCTTAATGCTGTCTTATGCATTTAAGGGCTAACCGAGCACAAGTATTCATTCCCCTCCCCCACAGTTTGCTACTCACGCCTCCTTTTGTCACTTCTAATTGCAATTACCTCTGTATGGAATCTCATTTTATTGCTCTCCTACCTTGTTTGAATCTCTTTTCTTCTTATCTCAATCTCTTTTCTTCTTGTCTCATTCATCTCTTATCACTTCTCTCGAAAACCTTCCAATTAATGCATGAAACAATGACATTTATTGACACCCTCAGCCAGCAAAAAGATCCTTTCTGCATGACAACCTGACTAATGACAGGCCCTAAAGATTTTCATTGCCTTTTAAGGCATCTTCTTCAAAAGCACAGAAAGGCTCATTTTAGAAGGCTACTTAAAGACTGCTGCTGCTGCTGCTAAGTCGCTTCAGTTGCTTCTTCTCCAGGCAAGAACACTGGAGTGAGCTGCCATTTCCTTCTCCGATGCGTTAAAGTGAAAAGTGAAAGGGAAGTCGCTGAGTCGTGTCTGACTCTTCTCGACCTCATGGACTGCAGCCTACCAGGCTCCCCCGTCCCTGGGATTCTCCAGGCAAGAACACTGGAGTGGGTTGCCATTTCCTTCTCCAATGCATGAAAGTGAAAAGTGAAAGTGAAGTTGCTCAGTCGTGTCCGACTGTTAGCGACCCCATGGACTGCAGCCCACCAGTGCCCTCCGTCCATGGGATTTTCCAGGCAAGAGTACTGGAGTGGGGTGCCATTGCCTTCTCTGACTTAAAGACTAGAACTTGTTACAGAAGCTTGAGCTGCCTGGAAAGACAGTTCTTGGATAACAGAAGTTCCACACTAGACCCAAGGTTAATATTGATTCTAGTTTCTAGTCAATTACACATGTTATCAAGAATCTTCAGAGTGATCACTAAACGGTTCTCTAAAACGTGTAACTATCTAAAGGGTTTTTACTATTGCAGCTTATTCATGATAATATATGGCCGGCCGCATATTTGACCTGTCTATTCACTTCCAAAGTAGAAAATGACGTATATAAATGTCTTCCCAAATCATATGGATCATAATTTTCATGTGAAATGATTACATTTTAAAAAATTCAAATCTATTTTAAATATTTAAAAAACTATAAAGTTTTTATTATGTCCTAGATTTGCACTAAATGTCTATAATTTTCAAGTCACTAAGGGAGAGAGTGAGAATGATAGATATAGCTTCAAACAGGAGCACAATTCTCATTTCACAAATGCAAATATAACAAAATATATGCTGGTTCCATGAAGCAGGAATCATGTGTGTCTTGCTTATCTAGGACAGACCTGCTAGTAGATACTGAATAATTTTTTTGTGAATTGTTTAAGCAATTGCCTTGGAAAATAGAGACCTGGAAAGCAGTTTTGTTTTCCTTCAGTTCATCTCTACAATATCTCTGCCATCAAAGACAAGCAATGATTAAGAACTTGGAGTAAATCAAACTGCTTTGATTCAAATTCTGATTTTACCATTTAAACAGCTATAACTTCAAACCTTAAACTTACATTCTCTCTGCTTCAATTTTACTTGCCTTTAAATAGGGGAAATGATAACACTAACTTATTGGGCTAGAATGAGGATTAGGTGACTTGACATGTTAAAGTATTTCCTGAGTAAGCCCTGGGTAAATGTTTACTACTACTACTCCTATGATCAGGATAACTACTACTGTCTATGAATTGTAATTTCCTTATTTATGAAACAATATATATGGATGATGAATAACTTTCAAATACTTTTTAGTATACCTGTTATGATTCCATTAGAGAGGTATACTTCTTGAAGTGATGTGGAATAAGGGACTTGCCTGAGTGCATGCTAAGTCACCTTAAGTCCTATCTGACCCTTTGTAATCCCATGGACTGTGGCCCACCAGGCTCCTCTGTCCGTGGGATTCTCCAGGCAAGTATACTGGAGTGGGTTGCCATTGCCCTCTTCCAGGTGATGGTCCCAACCCAGAAATCAAACTTTCATCTCTTATGTCTTCTGCATTGGCAATAAGGAACTTATTTTTGATATCACACTGTATACAAAGGTGTGATCTGTAAAGACATGTATGTGATCTGTAAAAACATCTGTGTCTGGGAGTGGGTCTGAAATTGCTATAGGTCAGCAGAATCAGCCTTTCAGGGAAGAAATCCTGAACATGAAGCAGAGAGAGCATGCACACACTGAAACTCTCAACGACAACAGGAAGCCATGAGGTCAAACTGGAATTTACCTCTGCACCATCCAAGAGTTGCATTGTGACAGGCTGAGGGCATGGAGACGCTGAAGGAGCCAAGGGACCATGTGCTATCTCATGCAAACTAAGGGATCTGGCAGATCATTGACAGTGGTTATGAGCTGGCCCTACACTGAGCTTCAGAGCATAGTGACACCTCTCCACTTGACCACCAACTGTAATGCAAGCTTCCCTTGTGACCAATGCTAACTTGAAATCATGTAGGGCAGGGATTTCTGGAAATGTAGCTCTAGTTAGCCTAAATCAACACGGTGTAAAACCACTGCATTTAGCAAAAGTAGAATATTAAAAATCTTCATGAAGGATCTGCAATCAGAAGACAGATCTGCTTAGCTGGAAGGGGCAAAGGTCAAGAAGCCTAAACCCTTTGGCTTCTTCCATGTATCTTTCCTACACAGCATCCCCTCCCCAGAACTCTGGACAATTTGAAAGCTATTTTCAATTGAGCACTTTCTTTGGACAATACAGATCAGCATGTAAATTGTTAGATGTTTCTTATCAAATCATAGAAATATGATGTCAATTAAGCATCCTACTATCCAGTAACATATAATTGGATTTCTAGTCAAGATAATACAAATTATTAAAATTAAAATTAAGATAATACAAATTATTAAAATAATTAAAATTAAGTTTACTCTGGATTCCATAATTTTTCAGTACTGGTCCAACATACCACTCTGAACAATAGTGTTAACCATGTAACAACGAATGTCTTAATAATGATTATACTAATGTTTCAGTCCAGTGGTGGGGAATAAGGAAGTAGAATATGGATGCTTCACTTATCAATACAATCAGTTTGTGACCCCAGGATTTAAGTACACTTAACCCATGACATTTGTATTTGCACAATAGGTGGTTTTTAGTTTTTTTGTTTGTTTCTTTCTTTCTTTTTGCTGTCATAGTCTTGATGGTAATTATAGGAAATTGTTTTCCTAATAAGTTTTAAGCTTGAAAAGATATATTCAAAATGTAAAATGATAGCTCCTGTGAATCAAAATATTTGGAATAGAAACATTTTCACAGGACACACACACAAGATACACTGACTGTGTGTGTGGCGGGGGGTGTCTGTGTGTGCATTTTAGTGGCTATCTGGGATTTAGAGGTAACTGACATTTTAGAGGTAAGAAACGTTTTCTGTAAGGGGCCAGATAATGAATACTTTCAGCTCTGTGGGCCACAAGATCAGTGTCTCAACTACTCTATCTGCTATTATAGTGCAAAACCAGCCATAGACTATACATAAATGAATGATCATGGCTATGTTCCAATAAAACTTTATTAATAAACACTTTAAATTTTAAATTTCAGATAATTTTCATATGTTATGAACTGTTATTTCAATGTTATTCTTTAAAAAATGTTTTCAACCATATATATATATATATAATTCTTAGATCATAAGTTGTACAAACGTATCACTGGGCTAGATTTGGCTCATAGTCTATGGTTTACTAACCCCTGAACTATCTCAATAGAAATAATCAATTAAGAAAACTAAAAAGTTTTGATAAAAACTGTGAATATTTATTTAAATTTTCTCATGTAGAAATACATTTAAGAAACTTGAGATTTTAAAAAATCTAATCAACTTTGTGTCATTAAAACACAGTGACTCAAAACTAAAATTCAATGGGAATACTCAAAATTGCAAGGTTTCATTTCTGTTACAAAAATGGCATATATGCTACAGTGCAAGTTGTTGTACTAAAAAATCTATTATTTCATTAAAATAAAAAAATAAATTTTTGTATTTGAGTTTGTTTTTAAATCCATGCCAGCCTTTAACGAAGTTAAGATTACTTCTTGGCTACATAGGAGCATGTCAAGAATAATTAAATAATCTCTCGTCACATCATCACAGCTAGTTGTCGAATATCTTGCGGAAAAATGAAACTAAGCATCCTGCCAATATGTTTCTTTCCCTAGTGCTTCGAAAGTCTACAAAGCCATCAGTTGCCATAGAAGCAAAAGAATATAAGTTGTAATATATAAAATATGTCCAAACATGGTATGGATTATCAGATCAATCTAGTGTGTAAGAAAGACCTTCACAACCCTGCCAGTTGATTATGGGTTTCCTGTCCCAGGAGGGATAAGCTTAGTATTCCAGGAGGAAATATCACATTACTGTGTTGATTCCACTGTGTTTATCTTCAGCAAGTGTTCTGGGTAATGTTATCAGAGATAACAATTTTTTAAAAAGAAGTTCCAAACTTGTAGTGAAAATCAGACTAAAAATAAATCAAGGTTTAATTTTCTGTAAAGTGATCCTAGAATAAAATTTAATATATATTTCCAGGAAGGAGTAAAACTCTCTTAAATTCATGTTAAATTTTATTTGTCTTTGCCCAAGAATTCTAAAATCTTGTTGTTTATATTAATTAAACAATGACATTAATAATAATAACATACAAGGTGAATAAAATAATTTGTTCAAATAATTCAGTATTAGTATAAAAGACCATAGGACAAAAATATTCACATTATTTCATTTTATTTCTCCTAAACTCAGATTTGCTTAAGTTACTTTAATTTTTTTTCTTAAACTTAACTATTTTGGTTCATTAGTATTTTTATTGAAATGTTTTCATATTTATAGGAGTAAATTGGTTACTATAAATATTTACTATTACATGACCCTTATTTTAGGGTTTCCCTGGTAGCTAAATGGTAAAGAATCCGCCTTGCCAATGTGGGAGACTCAGGTTTGATCCTTGGTCCAGGAAGATCCCCTGGAGAAGGAAGTGGAAACCCACTCCAGTATTCTTGCCTGGAAAATCCCCATGGACAGAGGAGCCTGGCAGGCTACAGCCCATGAGGTCTCAAAGAGTTGGACCTAAGTGACCGAATAACAATTACTCTTATTTTAATTGGAAACAAACCACATAAATATTATTCCCATCAAATAATAGAGAAAGAAATGAAAGTATTTAGGATTTAAAAATAATGCATCAGGAAGTCAGAAACATTCAGAGTTTTAAAGTTAAAAGAAAGTGAGTAAAAATATACTGGCAAATAATAATGCCATTCAACACATTGATTATACTCTTCAACCCATTTATTACAAGTGAACAAAAAGTAAGGAAATGGTCGATAAACACAATTCTTTTATACTGTTCAAAATTCATTGTTATCCAATAAGAGATTTTTGCTGGAGGAACATATAAGTGAAAGTTTCTATGCTTTTACTCTGAAATGTCATGCGCATTCATCAGAAATTCTATAGGAACAAGAAAAAGGATGAAAATTCTTTCAAAAAGTTTCTGATACCAGAAATGAGAAGTTGCATAATGGCAAGTACAGTCCTAAAATAAATGTTGTTCTTCACCCCTAAGCAAAATACGACAGTTCATTCCTAATCTAAAGTTACCTGTCTGTTGGCATCTTTCTTTCTCTGGTTGTTGTTTAGTCACTAAGTTGTGTCAGACTCTTGCAACCCCATGGACCGTGGCCTTCCAGGTTTCTCTGACCATGGGATTTCCCAGGTAACAATACTGGAGTGGGTTGTCATTTCCTTCTCCAGGGGTTCTTCCCACCCAGGGACTGAACCTGTGTCTCCTGCATTGCACGTGGATTCTTTACCACTAAGCCAACAGGGAAGCCATACTTTCTTTCTTCAAGGTAACACGACCACTTCTTTTCTCTCCACAGAAAACATGGTCACCCATATTAATGTTTCTGTTCTAATATGTTTGGGGTGCCGCCAATCCTCTTAATTTCAGTCTCTCAGTAAAAGGAAGATAAGCCCGTCTACATCGTCATGCTTGGGGTGAGTCAAGTGTGATTATGTACATGAAAATGCCTTTCAAACTAGTAAGCACACAGAGTAAATCGTCTATTATTTGTGTGGTATCCTAGGCAAATTACATTTCCCCAGTATCCTTCTCTTTCCACCCACTCTGCACCACCACTATAAAGGCTCAGTTAAGGTAAGTGAATGATGGGGTAATTCAAGCCCCCTTAATGCATTGCCTCATCAACAGTCTTCTGTATATATGTTTATCCACTTTGATAAAGCCAGTCAGGGGATCTGGGACCGTGTCTAGAGTGTGGCAGTGATGGAAAGCAAGGTAGGCAAGTAGAACGTAATGAGCAGATGTCATATGCCAAGCATTTTCCTAGACATGGCCACCTATTTTTTTAATCTTCATGGTGACACATAAATAGAAATAACATGCCCATTTTAAAGATTGGCAAAATGATGTTCAGGGTTCAGGGTTTGGGGTACTGGATACATAGTGTTGTTGTATTGGGTCTTCCTCTTCAAGAGTCTGGATACAGAGTTACTTTTTATCTCTTAACCCAACACCTACTAAAAAGCCCTTCTCTTGATAACTAGGTGTCTAAGTCAAGGAATCAAATACTATGCCAGCCTGGTTGTGAACAAAATCTACTGAGTATCAATTAAACAGGGATTTTCTGAGGCTAAAGTAACCCTGGATGAATGCGTACACAGGTGACTAAGTGACTAAAAGAAAGGAGTGGGATATAATTTCTAAATTATATCCATCCCCTCACCCAGAAGTTAATTCCTTCCCAAATCCTTTTCTTCAGTCGACTCTCACCCGCCTTTGTATAGCGTTGCTCATACATACAACAAAGTTCCCCTTTTTGCTCCACGTACTGTAGTCACTTATCTTTCATCTCCAGTGGAATGAGTTATTTTTCAAAACAACACAGTTACTGTAATAGAACAACCATGTGGTTAGGTTAGCACAGAGCATTTTTGTGAGGAATAGACTGACTTTGTTATTATCTATTATATAACCAACATTCATTACCAAAGCCTTGAGTTTACATTTTAGATAATCTGAGCAAAAAATTCAGAAAGGAATTTCTTTATCTATTTTGTCCTTATTTTTAATTGCCCTTATCCCTTTCTAATTGAAACGTGAGCAAGCCTCAGTAGGAGAAAGCATTTACTTTTCTTGATCCCTTTCACTCTAGAAAGAGTTTGTTTTTTAACAGAACACAGGCTCTGAATTCAGATCTGCAATGGCTACTCAGTATCCTTATGATCTGAGGCAGCAATCTTAAATTTAAAAGCCCCAGTGTCCTCATGGGAGTAACAAAGACAACCTTGCCCAAAATTGTTGCTGGGACAAGCAACTGGGAAGCATGCGTGAGAAAGTCCTCTGTAAATGGTAAAGACCTTCCTTTTGACGTGCTGCTCTGATTTATTCTCATTCAACCATTTGTTCACAAAGCAAGAAATATTTCAAGAGTGTCTGCTGTGTGCCGGGCATTGTGCTAATTGCAGTGAACGACAACATCTATTAATACTTGTACAAAATTAGAAAAAGAGAATGTGATTTATGTCTTTAGATACTAACAGTTTACAGAGAGAGACAACTGCGAGTTGGAAAATTAGCCAGAGACACAAAAAGGGCTATTTATATTGGTGTAATGAAGGATATAAATATGTGCTATGATATGAAAGGAAATGAAAATTTTGACAGAGTGAACAACACAAGATATGTTCAAGGAACATCAGACTTGCTCTGTCACACTTACAGTGATAAAATATGGAGATAAATTATACAGAACACTGAAAATCAAGCCAAGGAACATAGATTTTCTTTTAGTAGGAAATAGTGAGTCTTTGACAATTTTGAGCATAATAATGATATAATCAGAAGTAGAACTTCCAGAATAGTGGTGTGAGGAGCTCAGGGAGCTCTTTGCCCAGTAAAGAAACTGATTGACTGATGACAATTATAAATGATAATTTTAAAAAACAACCACTCATCTCTGGAAATTTTAAATAGGGAAATAGTCATTCAAGGAAATCTACTACTAACTCTTTGTAAGAACAGTGAGCACCTATGACATCTTAGCTACAATCTACTCCCACCCTTTCCCTTGATCAGTGTAAGAGAAGCTCTGCTCTAGGCAAGGGTGGCCAAGAGATGGGGCTCCCTCTTTCCCCGGCTCCTAGTTTAGGACGACAGTTTCACCCCAGAAGGGGCTGCTGCCCTGTCTCATTCCCACATCCTGTGTTGCAAAGGTCCTTCCAAACTAAAAGGACTGGCGCTTGCCTCTCCTTCCCAACCCCCACTCGTAGGGCAGGGTCCCTAACCCCAGATATGTCGGGCCAAGACGACAAGGCCTTAATTGACTCTAATCAGTTCACTCACAGGGAGGAGGATCCATGCCAGAAGGGGCAACCTGCAAGAACAGGGCCACCTCCCCACCTAGCTCTCCCTGCTGAAGAGTAGAACATCTTTGTGGAAGAAGCAGGCCTGGCTCCCTGGCCCCAGCTTCACTGTCATATGATCTAAGTTCTGCCCTCCAGTTGTGGGGCGGTCAGTCGGGCCATAAGATCAGAGAGCTCTGAAGTTCTCTGTTTCTCTAAGGAACCAGATTTCATTTGGAACAGAGCATGGGGAAGTTTGGGCTCGGGTGATGCAGAGGTAAAGAACCCGCCTGCCAATGCAGGAGACGCAAGGGACGTGGGTTCCATCCCTGGTTTTGGAATATCCCCTGAAGAAGGAAATGGCAATCCACTCCAGGATTCTTGATTGAAAAATCCCAAAGACAGAGGAGCCTGGCGGGCTACAGTGCGTGGGGCTGCAAAGAGTCAGATATGACTGAGTGCACGCACACACGGGGGAAGTTTATGCCTGAAGGTGTCGTAAACACTGGTGACCTTGGTCCTGAGAAGCTGAGAAAAAACTGACAGCTCCATGATACTGGTAGCAATAAGCAATTCTGAGAGAGAAACAGAAACAGGGAAAGAGACAGATAAAAGGAGCCCTGCTAGGGTGAAGTTAGTCTCCATGTCAGGCAACCCTCCTACCCCTACAAAGGGTTGGATATTAATTGGCTTAAACAGTGAAGCAATCTGTGCCCCAGGGCATTGTCAAAAACAGCAGAGCAATCAGCTGGGGATTCGTGGAAGCTAGGAGTTGGAGGTTATATTGAGGATCCCCAAGTCTACCTTCAGCCTAGCAATTCACTAGGGCAAATCGGAGGACTCAGCATACAGTTATACTCAGGGCTGTCATTTATTGCACTGAAAGGTGACAAAATCAACAAGTAGCAGAGGTGAATGAGGTGCGGTGCAGAAGAGCCCAGGTGCAAGCTTCCAAGGGTCTTTCCTGGTGGGTCACACAGGAAGCCTCAGTCCTCCAGTCCCACGTTGTGACAACATATGTGAAAGTTATCTAGCAGGGCAGTTCATTAGAGACTGGTTTTTATTGGAGGCCAGGCACTTTGCCTAGCTTGTGTAAAAAGCCCCAATTCCCCAAAGGAAAGCAGGAGTTCAGCACAAAACATAGCCTTTGCACAGAGTTTAGGCACAGTGAGCCATTCTTATCATTTAGTAATGATGGAAACCCTCCCTCAATGCCAAGCTTCCCAAGGTGAATTCCATCACCATTAAAGCTGCTAAAAATAATGTAATCAAAACTGAACTTCAGAAAGGTTAATGCAAACTGGTAGTGCAGTGTAAGAGCACTAGAACAGAGAAAAACTTAACAGAAGAGAGGGGGCTTCTGCATTAGTCCATTCAGGAAGAACTAAGGAGCCGAAGGACAGAGGAAGATAATCCTCATTTACTGAGCATTAATTGTCCATATGGCATGCTTGATAATGACACAAACCTCCATTCTCAATCTTCTTCTCCATTACTCCACTTCATGTACCCTATACTACAGCTAAACTCAATTTGCCCCAAACTCACATGGTAATAATAGGAACAGTAAAGAAGACCACTATGAAAATGCAGTTAGTTTTACTTTTTTCCAATTTCTACACACATATTTTACTTAATTATTAAACAATTTTATTTTATTTTTAATTTAAATTTATTTATTTTAATTGGGAGCTAATTACTTAACAATATTGTATTGGTTTTGCCATACATCAACATGAATCTGCCATGGGTGTACATGTGCTCCCCATCCTGAACCCCCCTCCCACCTCCCTCCCCGTACCACCCCCTGGGTCATCCCAGTGCACCAGCCCCAAGCATCCTGTATCCTGCATTGAACCTGGACTTCATTTCTTCATTCATTTCTTATATGATATTATACATGTTTCAATGCCATTCTACCAAATCATCCCCCCCTCCCTCTCCCACAGAGTCCAAAAGACAGTTCTATTTAAAAAACAAAACATTACCAAGTATTAGGATAGGCTAAATCTTCTGCAGTAGTGTTTAAACTTTCAGTCAGTTTCAGTTCAGTGGCTCAGTGGTGTCCGACTTTTTGCAAACTTTAACTTGCATAAGTTTTTAACATATAGAGTTCTGGGCCCCAGCCTCAGATTCTGATTCAGTGTTCTGCGGTAGGGCCTTAGACTTTGCATTTCTAATAAGTGTTTTGCTGAAGCTATGCTCTTGGTCCAGGCATCACATCTTGAGAACACGTGCTATTTTAACACTACGCTCCACATCCCTGTGGTTTGCTACGGCATGGGGTCATTTGTCACACATGCAACTAGTCCTTCACAGGGTGAGGTGAAGGTGCAGTAGGGTGAGCTCTATGCTCCATAGCCACTCAGGGACACAGGCTGGACTCCATCTGCGTGGCTCTACCATTAGAACCCACCACATCCTTGGTTTTCAGAGCAGGGGGAGAGCCGTGGAGATCTCTCAGCCAAGCTACTCTGTCCTGTTTGACCTAGAAGTGACACATGTCATGTCTGTTCAGGGCCTATTGGCCAGAATTAGGCACATGACCCCTGAAGTCTCCAGTCCTCCCAGGATGAGAAGACTATCAGTGAGCTACAGTTCTCTAAGAAAGGAGTGATATGCTTAGAGTAATTACATTTAGCTAACTGAATTAGATTTGAGCAAACTCTGGGAGATGGTGAAGGACAGTAAAGTCTGGCATGCTCCAGTCCATGGGGTCCCAAAGAGCTGGACATGACTGAGTGACTGAACAACAGCTGAATTCAGTGTTTTATGGGACACAAATAATCTCCCTACATACAAAACTGCTGACCTTCTGATCTTACAGTAGCTGATTGGAATATAGTTATATAAATATTCGCTCTTTACAGTAATTTTAAAAAAAGTGTGAAACTGGCATAAGGATAAACATATAAACCAAGGGAATATTATAGAGGGCCCAGGAAACAAACTCTTGCACATTTGGTCAAATGATTTTCCCCAAAACTTGTCAAAACCATTCAAGGGGGGAAGGAATAGTCTCTTCAACAAGTAGTGCTGGGGAAACTGGAAATCCACAATTAAGAAAAATGAAGTTAGATCCTTACTTTACATCAGATACAAAAACTACATCAAAATGGATTAAAACCTAATTTAAGAGTTAAAACTGTTAAACTCTTAGGTGAAAACATGGCAAGTCTTCACAAGCTTTAATTTGGCAGTTGTTCCTTAAAAATAATGTTAAAAGCACAGGCAACAGCAACAACAACAAAAACTAGATAAATTTGACTTCATTAAAATAAAAAAAAAGGCTTTTGTACATCATATCAAGAGAGTAAAAAGACAACCCACACAATGGAAAAAATAATTGAAAATCTTAAGTCTAACAAAGGTTTAATACGCAGAATATGTATTAAAGAAAAAAACTCATACATCTCAACAATAGAGAGATAAACATCCCAACTAAAAAAACATGGAGAGACTTGAATAGACATTTCTTGAAAGAAGATATACAAATGACTAAAAGATCTGAACATTATTCATTAGCCCAGTGCAAATCAAAACCACGGTGAAGTATCACTTCATACCCATTAGGATGACTATTATCAAACAAACAAAATCCAGAAAGTAACAAGTGTTCCTGAAATATGGAGAAATTAGAACCCATGTACATTATTGTTGGAGATGTAAAATAGTACAGTTGCTATTGAAAACCATTGGCCATCCCTCAAAAGCTCAAACTAGAGAAGTACCATTCCAACTAGCAATTACAAAAGATTAAAAACCAGGGACTCCAGCAGAAGCATGTATGTCAATGTTTATTCAGGCATTATTCGCAACAGTTGAAAAGAGGAAATAGCCTCAGGCTCTATCAGCAGATAAATGGAGAGACACAATGTGGTATATACATACAGTGGAATATTATTCAGTCAAAAAAGGAATAAAGTTCTCAAACCTACTACAATATGGATGAACTCTGAAAATATGCTAAGAGAAATAAGCCAAACACAAAAGGATAAACACTATATAATTTTACTTATAAGAAATATTTAGAATATGCACATTCATAGAGACAGGAAGGAGATTAGTGGTTGCAGCAAGGAATAATAGGGAATTATTGCTTAATGGGTAAAGAGTATCTTCTTAAGGTAATGAATAATTCTGAAGATCTTGTTGATGGTTTCACACACTGTGAAAATAAGGCCACTGAATTGTACACTTAAAATGGTTAAAATGGCAAACTTTATTATATATATAAATATATATATCTCACAATAAAAAAGAAACAAACACTAATGTTATAGTACCTGTGTATCATAGTAAAAAAATATAATCTCATTTTTAAAAGAATATCTGAACTGTGTATGGCATAATATATATCAGAACATAGATCATACTGTCGAATAATAGGAGAAATTATCTTCCATTTATCTTATTATCTATTATTATTAATAAAATCAGTTATTCTATTCCTTGCCTTTTTGATATTTAATGACATCGTTAAATTATCATTTACTTTTAGCTTAAGGTTTTTTTGAGAAATACCAGATGGAGTCAAGTGAAGTGGTTATGAGCACAGACCTTGTAGCTGGAATTCTCTGGATTTGAATCTGAACTCTACCATTTGTTACTAAAGTGATCTTGGGTAAGTTGCTTAATTCTCTGTGTCTCACTTTCCTCATTTTGAGCTAATAATAGTATCTACCTCGTACATTTTGGAAAGTAGATTAATTTTAACTTATAAAGCACAAAAAGCAGTGCTATCTTATGGTAAGTTCTATGTGCGCACTAAGTTGCTTCAGTCGTGTCCTACTCTTCGCGACCCTATAGACTGTAGCCCACCAGGCTCCCCTGTCTATGGGATCCTCCAGGCAATACTGGAGTAGGTTACTATGCCCTCCTCCGTGGGACGTCCCCACCACAGGGATCTAAACCCAAGTCTCTTACGTCTCCTGCATTGGCAGGCAGGTTCTTTACCATGAGTGCAACTCCGGAAGCTCAAGTGCCATATGTGTTTGTTAAATAAAATGTCTCCATACAGTGATTGGCTAATTTAATGTGAAATAGCCTCCAGATTCCCAAAGTAAAGCTGATGTCGTGGCCTTAGTGGTTGCGTCACATCCCTTTATTTGAAACAAATTTTGTGGAGGTTACTACAGTTTGACAAGCTTTAGAATGGCAGTGATAACAATGTCATTACATTTGGTGAAGAGAATAAAATGATTACATTATGTCAAACCATCCCTGCATCTGAGACCCAGAGAAAATACAACTTATTCTAGTCCTTCACACTCAGACAGATGAAAAATGATGTCCAAATCTCTCCTCTCAGGGGGCAGGGAAGGCAAACTGCAGTCCTCCTGAGGGGTTTCTCAGGATAGAGACTGAAGGAGGAGGCTTGACGTAGAAATCCCTGTTTCACCAGCTACAGCTGAGAGAGATGCTAACCTCCAATTAGCCAAATCTACCAGGTGGGAGTCGAGAAGGGTGGCCATGGATTTCAAGAGCCAGAAAAGTGAACCTGAGAATAACAAGGCAATAGTTAACAGGAACGGAGAAGGCAATGGCACCCCACTCCAGTGTTCTTGCCTGGAGAATCCCAGGGACGGGGGAGCCTGGTGGGCTGCCGTCTATGGGGTCGCACAGAGTCAGACACGGCTGAAGCGACTTAGCAGCAGCAGCAGCAGCAGCAGCAGCAGTTAACAGGAAGAGGTCGGGTAAACTGCCTGTAATATTACTGTTGTCTAAAACTTGCTTTAATGTGCAAACCACAGTCCTGGAACTAGAAGGCAGATTGGGTCATTTGTTCATTCTACAGGCTGTTTAGACATATACTGAACCCTGCTCTGAACGTCACACTACGTGTGAAATGAGATGTGGAACCTTCAGGCACAGCGATCCACTGTGGGTAAAAAGGAAAAAAGTCTTTGAGACTTAGGAGGGACCCCAGGGAACTCGAACATTATTGCTGTTGTTTTTAAAAGGAAGTGAAAAAGGATACCAAATATTTCTTGCATGATGTCCCAGCAAGGAAATTCTTACACCTAGTTTAAAAGAAAGAAAGAAAAGAGGGAAGATTAAATCAATTTGGGAATAAAGCTCTTTTGACCTGGTGACTTATTGAAGCCAAAAGTCACTTCCCTTGATGGTCGTTGAGACGCCTTGTTTGTGCTCACTTGATCCCTGGTCTCTTTTACTCTGCCCCCGACTCCCATTTGCCTGAAAACAGTTAAAAGGCGAAGCAGTAAATCAGGAAGTCTCCAAACCCAGCAGGGTTCAGTTTACAGTACTACAGGGTTAGGGCTGCAAACTGGAGTCGTCTAATTCCATTTTCAAAGCTGAACATCTAATGGTGGATTATCATTAATGACAGACAGCATTGTGTCAAAAGGTTGTGTTGGGTTCCAGACCTTTTCATGCTTTAAATTCCTATGTTTAATCAAAGGTTAACCAAATCATTGCTGGTAGCAAACTGTGGCTTAGAGGTACTGTGGGTGGCCTGTCTTTGCCCCTGAATCAGCCATTGCTGATAAGAAAAAAAATATTCAGATAGGCACATTCCTGGAATCTTACCACTTTATAAAAACTACAACAACCAGCTCCTGAGAAACTGGGGCAGGAGAGGCTATGACATTTTATCTTTAATTGGGAACGGATTTGATTATTTGAATATGTGATTACTGAATTGTTAATTTTGTTTGTTTGTTTGTTTGGTCAAACAGAAATGTGTCCAACATGCGTGCCTGCTAATTTACTTCAGTTGTGTCAGATTCTTTGCTGTTCTAATGGACTGTAGCATATATTAATATATTTTTTTAAATTTCCCACTTCCTTCCCAGACCTTACTTCAGCTTCTTCTTCAAGTCACTGGTAACTCTTTGCTGGGCCTCCACAGACTTGTGAAATTAGGAGAAAGTTCCTTAAGTTAGTACAGCTGATGGTAGATACAAAACTCCTTATTATGCTTGTGCGGTTAGTTACTCAGTCATGTCTGACTCTTTGTGACCACATGGACTGCAGGTCACCAGGCTCCTCTTCCTTGGGATTGCCATTCCCTTCTCCAGAGGATCTTCCTGACCCAGGGATCAAACTCAGGCCTCTGGCATTGCAGACCTATTCTTTACTGTCTGAGCCACCAGGGAAACCCCTTATTATGCTTGTTCTTAGCCAAAAGTCCAAGAAGCAATTTGGCTTCCTTATTATGGTTTGCTTAGTAGGCAGCAATATAGGAGTCTGAATTATTTGAAGTAGCAAGAACTAAAAATGACATTTTCCTAAATACGACGTAGCTGGAGGTATTTTAATTTTATATGGGTAAGGAGGCTATAAACAGTGGTTCTCAAACTTCAGACTGCCTAAGAATCACCAGGCTGCATCTTAGAAATGGGGAGTCCTAGTTTGAAGCCCCAGAGTTATTTAATCTGCCCCTTTGTTTTACAGACGCAGAAATAGGGATGCAGGAGTCAGAGCGAAGCCCTGTGCCCCAGGGCACCAGTCAGTCAGCTGAACTGGGATTGGAGTCCAGCTTCTGATGACTGTCTGAGGTGGGTAAGTATTCAGCATTGACTGGAACAAGATTTCTGTCCTGAGCCTAGACAGACACAGAAACAGCCTTCAGTTCATTGTGATAATGTTATATTAGCAGGAGAAACAAAGGGCTTTGGGACCAAGGAGGGAGTAAGTGCTGGGCTCCGCTGAGGAATGTTGAGGGTGGACTTGAAAGAAAAGGTGGAGTTTGCCAGAATGAGTGCAGTGCCATCACACAAGATCCTAGGAATGACCATTCAAAAGCATGGGTGCATTATAGGGCTCGGTGCGGTCAGGCGGCTCTGAAAATTGTACATTGTCTATAATCCTCAGTGTGGGGCTTGGGCTGTGGGCCAGAGCAAAGGCTGACCACGGCCGGGGAAGTGCGTTAGGGACAGACTGTAAAGAACCTTGTAAGATATTCTAAGGAGCCGTAGTAGCTGCATACTGCAGGGGAGTCATTCTCCCCTTTAGCACGCTGGAGAATCACCTGGATGGCTCTTTAAACCACAGCACTCAGGGCCCTCCCCCCGCTCCCTCACAGGGTTTCTGGTTAAGCAGGGCTGCATGAGGGGGTGGGGGAGCACCAGGAAACCTGCGTGTTTAACAGGCTCCCAGGTGAGGCCAGTGCTACGGCTCAGACCCAGAGACCATCTGCTGTGGGTGTTCAAAAACCAGAAGCAGTTTAGAAAAATAAAGCGCATGATAGCATTTAAATTGTAGAAAGAAAATGCAAGTTGGGAGAGAGAAACTAGGGTGTGCTGGTTGCTGTGAAGAAAGAGGCCATACCATCTATTTATTGCCACTTACCATGTGCTGCGTTCTGAGGTAAGAGCTGTTTCTAGCTTTCGTTTAACATGTACTTAAACAAGACAACTGCTGAGTCTTAAGCATACCGTTTAAGTTAGATCAGGCTGAGTGTTAGAATCACGGCTAATAGCCTTGCAAGGAGAGGAAGAGCTATAGGTTGGTGTTCAGTGCTGGGACAGGCTGTTGGCTGCTGGTGTGGTGGAATATTTCTACTGGAGTGGATGGAGTTTGGGCACAGCTGGCCCTTCATCAGCTGTTGTGTGAGAAGGGACACTGGTCCCCCTCCACCTCTTCTGGGCTCCGGTGGTCCTCTAAGTCAGGAAGGTTAGCTGCCTCTCTTAGACCTCACCCTTCAAACTGTAGAGGCAAGTCACCAGGACCCAGCTTAAAATATGAGCTCCTCAACCCATGTTTCCAAGTTCTCCTTGATCTAGAGTGTTAGCTCCCACAACTGTGGAATGTACACCATTTATTTGTGAGAGCCTGGTTATCTTACCAGACCTCACAGATGCCATTTTTAGTCTAATCTTCATGTCATTTCTCATACGAGTAAAGCTTTTCTCCTTCCCTTTCAAGACAAATCCTACCCATCCTTCAAAGCCCAGTTCAGAGGATTCCTCCTTGAGCCCTCCCTGTATTTTCCATTATGAAATCCTGTAGCCGCAATTGACGTGTAATTCACCATTTAGTCCTTTATTATCCCTATTTCTGCTCCCTGCTTAAAGTTGCTTCATCAGTTTTAGTTTCTCAGCCAGACTGCCGACTCTTCAGTCATTTCCTGTGCTAACCAGGAAATTTGTTGAGGTGTTCTGCCCAGGATAGGGAAATCCCATTCTGAAGTGCTGATCCATAGTATCAATCTATGATGTCAGGGAAAGCAAATGCACTTAAAACTTGAATCAAACATAAGTTATAAGTGGCACAGTAGATATTGTATCAAATTATCTAAGATAAAAAAATAGAGCAGCTTGTTCACTGGGCTTCAGCTACACCAACTTTATCTCAGTATTTCTTATGCTCTAAGCTCCTCCTTCCCAACAAGACATCTGATGTCCCCTCTGCCCAGTATTTATTCCTTCCCCACCCACACCTTCTCCTGGACTATGCTCCCCCACAAACTGGATCTGTTCGGTGTTCTCATAGCATCCTCCATCTTTCCTTATTTTTTGCATCTGTTACAGTCTGAAGTTACACATGTGTCGGTGTGATTTTTCAATTAACCCCACTAGTCTGGCAGCACCTTGAAGGCAGGAAGAAGGTTTCGACCCCTTTATATCTTTAGCTTATAGCACAAAGCCTAGGCATATAAGGTATTATGTATGTATTTCTTGAATTAAAAACCATGTGAGCAAAAAATTTTTATAAAATTAAAGTAACTAAATGTGTCTGGTGTACTTGCCATTCACACCGGTCTGTGGTCGCATTTTCATTTTCTGTGGGCATCTCTCTGTTCTCACAACCATCTGTCTTCTCTTTGTTTTTGGTTTCGCTGCTGTTGCTGTTTACTTGCTAGTTTCTAAAATGCAAGTGTCTAGCCATAAGAAGGGGCAGGATTAGTACAGACACTAAATCTTGAAGCTCCAGAAATGTGTCTCTGCAGTCTCGCCCCAGCCTTCCTATCCCCATGTCTTGGACCACCTCCAACTTGGCTTGACTCCTGGGTGACATGGCTCCCAGAACCCCCTCTCCTTGGCAGACTCCTGTGGGCTTCCAGATACAACAGCAGCATCTTGCAGATCATCCCCAGATCTACCTTTCTAAGCCAACCTTCCTACTCCTCCTGTCCAGACCTATACTTACAAGCTTTCAGATGTTTTTGCCCACATATTTCACAGCCTTCAAACCTATCATCATAGAGACAAACGTAATACTTGCTTTAGCCCCCTAGGCTGTGCTATCTTATTTGTCTTCATTGGCAGTAAGACAGTCACACTTTTGCAATTCTCACAGGCAGCCAAAGTAAGGATCATCGTAAATATTTCTCTTGGTTCATTTTCATCTTCTGTATTTTGTCCATAGTATTTACAACATGTCCACACTTACTAGAAAAGAAGAAATCCATGCTTTGCTAATCATATAGAGGAATTACAATAATACCTCCCCTTTCTTATGTCCATTTAATTTATACTGATTTTTATGTTCACACTAATGTGGTTGTCAAAGATTCTAACATGATTAACATGTAGAGACACATACCGTTTCTCTGCAGAATATTACAAGCTCTTAAAAAATGAATGTCTTCAAAGATGCCACATGTGTCTCCTTATTTGCACTCTGTCTTCCTCCGCCTAACTCCTGCGATCAAGATAGAAACTGGCTTCCCTTCAGCCCTTTTATTCCCTTTCATTACCTCTATACTTTCTATAATGACACCCTGAAATCTGGTGCAATCATTTCTTCAAAGAAGATCAAGAATTGAATATAGTGGCCTACTTGCTCCAAACTATGCTATGACACTTATGGCAGAAAGTGAAGAAGAACTAAAGAGCCTCTTGATGAAAGTGAAACAGGAGAGTAAAAAAGTTGGCTTAAAACTCAACATTCAGAAAACTAATCACGGCACCTTGTCCCGTCACTTCATGGCAGATAGATGGGGAAACAATGGAAACAGAGACTTTATTTGGGGGGCTCCAAAATCACTGCAGATGGTGACTGCAGCCATGAAATTAAAAGATGCTTGCTCCTTGGAAGAAAAGTTATGACCAACCTAGACAGCATATTAAAAAGCAGAGACTACTTTGCCAAAAGAGGTCCAGCTAGTCAAAGCTATGGTTTTTCTCGTAGTCATGTATGGATGTGAGAGTTGGACTATAAAGAAAGCTGAGCACTGAAGAATTGATGCTTTCCAACTGTGGTGTTGGAGAAGACTCTTGAGAGTCTTTGGACTGCAAGGAGATCCAACCAGTCCATCCTAAAGGAAATCGGTCCTGAATATTCATTGGAAGGACTGATGCTGAAGCTGAAACTCCAATACTTTGTCCACCTGTTGAGAACTGACTCATTCGAAAAGACCCTGATGCTGGGAAAGATTGAAGGCAGGAGGAGGAGGAGATGACAGAAGAAAAGATGGTTGAATGACATCACTGACTCCATGGACATAAGTTTGAGTAAGCTCTGGGGGATGGTAAAGGATAGGGAGGCCTGGCATGCCGCCATCCATGGAGTTGCAAAAAGTGGGACTGAGTGACTAAACAATACTTGAAAAACCAATCTTAAAATGGTTGGGAAGCATGTTAATAATTTCCAACCTGTTATTAATAATCAACCTAGATTAACCATCCCTATATTTAGCTGAAGTCTTTATTTAGATTCTCACTGAAATAGTCTTTAAATTCTGTGGGGATAAAAAAGAATCATGGACTGAACAGTCTAAAATGTTAGAATATCTTGAGATAATGAGAAAATGAATTGTGACAAAAATAGTTTTCCTTCCCATTTCCTTTTGTGTCCTGGCATCTCTCATGATCTTTGATGCATAATAAGTGCTAAATAAATATTTGTAGAATGAATAAATTAACGTAAACACAGTACATAAAAAGCTGTAGCATGTGTTCCTATCAATTCCAAAGTATGCAGTGTTCTCAATAAAATATGCTATAGTTTAATTTCTGAGTTTTGGAAACAACCCTGAAGATGCAGCCAGAATACATCATTTAAACTATGTTTTGAAAATATCATTAATTTATGTTTCATTTTAGAAGAATGGAATTTCTAACGTATTTCCCAGAGTCTTGTAAAAGGGTGGTATTGATTATGATGCTCTATTTATACTTTGGAATCTCTCTAAGGTTTAAATTCAGCTTGAAAGCAGGGTCATGAATCTGTTCCTGAGTAAGTGTGAGGCAAAGTCGCTATAATCAGATAACTTTAGTATTCACAGTAAAAAATAAAAATAACACTGAAGTCATTTTAGGTAGACAGTTTGGGATGGCTCCCCTGAGTCCCCTTAAGTAATTTTACATTCTGAGATCCCCGAAACCTTGATTGATGCATTGATAAATGCTTTCTTCTGTTTTAGATAACAAAGCACCAATGACTAAAACTAAAGCCAAGTTTTGCCTTTAAAAAATATTCTCCAGTGAATGTCAAGCTATATCAAAACTTGAGTCACACTGCAGGGCATATCATGAATGTTGTGCTGATCATAAATTTCAACTTTAAGTCCAGATCTTATAATGACAAGTCTGCTATCAAACAGTTATATTGTGGGTGAGAACTCTCTGAAGACTGACGGCAGGGATTACAAGGTCAGCCTTGGCTCCAGTGAATTCCATAAACTTGTGAATAAGAAGTCCTTATTTCTTCAGGATTTTAAGTGTCATGATAAGGAATGGAATATGTCAATAGCCTTGAATCTGTAGGTTTCCTGTCTTAGGTGTCTGGATTTGATCACATCTCAGGTAATAGTTTTGCCTTACAATTATTTAAGGTGAATCATTTGGAGACGTGGATGGCTCCAGTGACTCAGTAACATTTGAAGTTAGTTGGAGCTCAAGTGAATTCATTCGTTTTAATCTACTATTTTGATTAATATGGTGGCGCCAGTGGTAAAGAATCCGCCTGCCAATGCAGGAGACATAAGAGATGTGGGTTCAATCCCTGGGTCAGGAAGATCCCCTGGAGAAGGTAATGGCAAAAGGACATTCCAGGATCCTTGCCTGAAAAATCCCATGGACAGAGAAGCCTGGTGGGCTACAATCCATGGGGTCGCAAATAGTCAGACATGACAGAAGTGACTTAGCACCAGTGAATTCATTAGATTCAATCTACTATTTTGATCAATATCAGTCCTAAAGTAACTAGAAAGACTCCTGGAGTAGGAAACCCACTCCAGTATTCTTGCCTGGAAAATTCCATGGACAGAGGAACCTGGTGGGCTACTGTCGATGGGGTTGCAAAGAGTTGGACACTGACTGAGCAAGTACATACTGCAGAATAACTAACCACAAGTTAGTCGATTTGGAGCACTTCCTTGATTGTTCGTATTACTATCAATGATTGTTTGCTTCCAACTGTTCTTTTAAAAGTGAACTTTAGCTGATCCTGAACATCCAGTCTAATCCAGATTGCAATAAGGAAATACACAAAAGCTTTCTCTGCCTCAGTTCTCTCGTTAAGAAACTAGAGTTTCTCTCACTACAAATGCCATTATCTGGAACCTAAATGTAGCGGGATCCACAGCCACTTGAGTGGCATCCTCCTTGGCCTGTGCAGCTGACTCAGCCTCACCCATTGGCCCACGTACTCGATCCTTCTTGTCTCTGTGCCCTCTGCCTTCAGTGCCGTAACTTTTCTGACAGTCTCCGCTCCAGGGGGCCAATCCCTTTATTTTCAGTTTCCTGACCCTGCTAGCTATTTGTATTACTCTTTATTTCATGTGTCACTGGCCTGTCTCTCATTCTCAAACAGGCAGAAACAATGTGGTTTTTTTATCTGGCATTTCACCCAGAGCCAGCTGCAATACTCAGTGTACAGTAGATACTCCAGATGAGTGAAGGGACATCAGTGCAATTTGGGAAAACATTTCAATAGCTTATCATTCCTCTTCAAAACTCTTTTTTTTTTTTTTTTTTTTTGGTTAACCCTTCAAACCAACTTTGAGGCTACTTGAAAACAAACAGTAACATGAATTATTATGTTTACATCCTCCCGCTCTCCTTTCTGATCATCATTTGCAAGAGGAAACTTTCTGGAAGTATATTGCCCAAGTGTAGGCACGTGGAGAAAAAAGGAAGAAATTCAGGAGGAAAGACTCATCCTCATGCTAATGATTCAGGATTGGTCTTATTGATTAATGGTCATAATTTGTTACGTAGTGCTGATGTTAAAAGAGATTGTTTAGTTAAGACACCTAGTGTAAAATAAGTTATTTTATTGACATGGTTGTGAAAGTAAGAAGCTGGGAAATTGTGCCTATTTAGTGCTATGGGTTAGACTTTTCTACCTAAATCATTTCTGAAATAATCTTAATGTGTGGAAGGCTAGTTGCTCTTCTGTAAGTCTGATACTATTGTTTCTTAGAGCTGGTAGCAAAGCAGAAGCAGGCTATTGAAGTAAGTGAAGCTGAAACCAAAGGCTTTGGCACCACACCTGTTAATCACTGAAATGAAAGGCCAATTCAAACACTGCTGGTCATCAAAAACTGCTTGTGTTACCACAAATTCACTTATGACTCTCTTGGGAGCATCACTGCTGTGAAACCTATAGAATTAGAAACCGCTCCCAAATTCTGCTCAGCAGAGAATGCAAACATTTCACTCAAATGGCACTCTTTTGTCAAATGAGCAGCGGCAGGGAAATTGATGAGGGTGCTAATTATTCTTGAAAGAGTCAGAGAGGAGTGGAGAACACTCAAAGACTTCACAGTGAAGCTGGGAGTAAGGGGATGAATTTCTCCAAACTCTAAAAAGCATCAAATCCGCAGACAGGGATGTGAATTAGAAACAGGTCTCCTCCTGTATTGCAACCCTGACATTTCCTTTGTGGATTAAGGCAGTTGGAGTATAAATTTTTGAAAACTGTGAAATTTTCCCTTCTTTCTAACACTGAATTCCTATGCATAATAGGATATAGACCATCACTGCTTTGACTGATCTTTTGTCTTTTGGAGTTTTATAAAAATTAATGTTCTTTCCCCTACATACCAAAAAGGAACACCATGGTAGTTCAAATGGTGAAGGCTTTCAGAGAAAGGCTCAGCTACTCACTATTTAAGCTAATTATGCAAATATGAAATTATCCTGGACTTTCAAAAAGCCAAGTAGAATTTGGTTTTTAACACAGAGATGCGTCAAAGTTGCAAATCAAAAATTTCAAGAAGAGCTAGAGCAAATTCTTTGACTTAATACACTAAAACAAATTAGCAGCTATTTTAATCTCCATGCAAGGGAAAACAAAATATCCTAATTATCTTCTGCATGCCTCTTCAGATAATAAAGAAGATACTAGGAAGCAAGGACCTGAAGAAGAGAAATACTTTGGGAGAGCAGGAACACATTGCCGGAAGAGGAGACCTTGGGTTCACTCCCCTTATATGTATTTGCATTTTCAATTAGACATGGTTAAATATTGAGAATCTTCCAAGCCTAGAGAAATGTGAAATTTTATTCTTGGGAAATCAAGTGGCATGACTGGTGTTAAGGATAGAAAAGATCTAAATGTATACCAGAGAAGGATGAGTCTCTTGATATCCCAAAAACATATCAGTGAGATAGCAACAGATTTTCAGTGCAAGTTTACCATTTACTGAGCACTGTTGTAGATCTGATGACAACTTGTACTCATCTTTAAGTTGCTTATTACTCATTAGTAGCATAAGAAACTTGTGGCAATCTTATGAGAACCTGTTTAGTTTAAGATACGGCATAGAGAGAGATGTCATGTGAAAGTATGAAGTTCAGAAAACCAATTCTCCATGCTGACAGGGGGAAGAAAACTTATGGTAATTAAATATGCACAGTTACTTGCTTTGCCTAATTGTAGAAACATTCCTACTGGCTAAAGTATGCTTTCCTGCTTTTGAATTGACCCTGAAGTCTTTCAGTATTAATTTAATGGGGAGCATAAGCAATCCTGAGAAGTCCTCCCATTTCTCATCTTCTCTGTCACCTCTTGACAATCACAAAGGTTGGTTGGTAGCATCAGACTCAGTTGAGCACAGTGACTGTAATTTTCTTTCTTTTATCCACTTTAAAGTGTTTAATCTACCCTAGGAACTCAGACAGAGCCAGGTATACCCAGACAAAGGTATTGGTTATTAAAGGAAGCTATTACAAGGAATTGTGGTTGCATGACCCCATTCGAAGCGAGGAAATGTATCCACTCAACTAGGACAGAAAAGACATGTTCTTCCCAGAGGTTTGCCAAAGCTTGTTTTAGGCCAATACATTTGATCTCCATGATTTCCCACAACTGGGGCTGTGGTTCAATAAAGTGGAGTAACACTGTCCTTGGTTTCTGAAAATAAATACGAACTATGGGCACCACCTGGCCATGCAGGTGCAACTGAGACTCTCGCTCACCCTGTGCCCGTTAAGCCAGGACAGCATGTTCTGTCCAAGGATGCCCAGATCGTGGCTTCAGAGATGCTGCCAAAGGAAGGGAACCTTTTTCCAGGCAGGATGGGTCATTCAAGGGGCTTGTAAATGTTCTGTGGTTATTCAGTTTTACAACCACTATGTCTGGATTACAGGAAATTATTCTAAACTAGGGCAGAAAGCCTATATTAGAAGCAATCCAAATAGCTTCAGAAGAAGGATAGGGACTCAAATATTTAAAGAGGTTTTGTCTTTTTGTTTCGTTTTGTTTTTTTACTAGAAAGTTGCTAGATTGGCCAAGCCAAAGCCCATGAAACAGTAGGGTGTGACCACTGTCTCAGGCAGATTATTGATTGCTAACATTTAAAAAAAATCTTACATTATATTTATTCTGTTGAAAAGTATGTGCTTAGTCATGTCTGACGCTTTGTGACCCTATGGATTGTAGCCAGCCAGGCTCCTCTGTCCATGGGATTTTCCAGGCAGAATACTAGAGTGGGTTGCCATTTCCTTCTCCAGGGGATCTTCCCAGCCGAGGGGCTGAACTTGCATCTCCTGCACTGGCAGGCAAATTCTTTACCCCTATGTCCTTGAAAAGTATACTTGAAAGCTAATACATGTGTTGGGCTTCTTTTTTTCCCCCAGCTGTGTCTAAAGCAGGAAATGATAGATTGTTCTCTATTTCCTCGCATGTGAGAAAAGAATTGTCAAGCAAATAATTGGCTCAGAAAATTTCTGCCCAGTTTTGTGGGTTCAGGGGACCTTAGATACAGTGTAAGAAAGACTCAAAATGAGAGTAAAGAGAGGGTGGAGGGGCATGTCCTTCAAAGCCTTCCTGTGTGACATACTGGTTATACATTATCTCTCTTCTGTCATTTAGATCCTCCCCTCTTGTGTTTTCTTTCCCCTTCTTTGAACTTTGGGCAATAATCAAGCCTCCAGGCTGTGCTGCTTCTTAGAGGTCCCCAGAGGCTTTGGGGGAGCTGGTAGGTTGAGACTGCCTGCCAGCCACCTCATACATTTGCTACGCTAGTCCACTCATCTCAAAACAGCCATGTTCTCAAGACTTTATAGAAGGACAGTCCCCTCTGGTAGAAGAAGATTTTTCTTAAACAAGAATTTTGGAAATTTACAAAGCATTTCCTCTTACAAACCACTTCAGAAGGATCCAGATTATTCACAGCTTGTATATGATTACAAATGAAGTCTCCTCTCAGTAGGCAGTATCCCAGCTCCAGACCCGCACAAACAAAGCAAAAATAGCACATGCTGTATGATTCCTCTTTTCTGAAAATGACTTCGCACCTTCACTGTAATAATATCCTCAAAAAATTCCAATGAGCCCAAATAACGAGAGCAAGGGGCTCCATTCCCTCTAACCATGGTCTTGCTAAGTAGAGCTCTATTGGATTCCTTATAAGGCTTGTGCAGTTTCTCTCCCAATAAGGTTCAAATAGACTGATGTGTAATTCTGAGTAATTTGCCAGCCCTTCTCCCTTTTTATCATAATATGGTTATGTTAATTATTGTCTTTATCTTCAGGGATCTCATTTTGAGCTCAACTAAGTTGTGAAATTATCTATCGACACTTCTCCAATTTCTACTCTAACTTCCTTTATCAGTCTTGGATGTATAATGTTTGGCTTGATGCCCTGTTAATTATAACATCTAATACTTGCAGAGTCCCAGCCAGAGTGTTTACACAATCTGTTTGATATCCAGAGCAACTTAATCCCCACTTTAGGCAAATCTCTCCCCTCGCTGTCCACCGCTGATTTTGGGATGGGGAAAGAATGACTGTTCTGCAATTTTTCCTACTTCTTTGGCTTTCATTACTCTCCTTTCAAAATTATGCTTCTTTCTCCCCCTTTTGTGAAATCAGTGTTTTCTATCACTATTTATTTATTGCATATAAAAGAATTCTGTAAACTAAATTTTGAGGAAGAAATGCATCCTTCTGCCTATCAAACCACAGAAATTTGTATTGTCTTTGGAACTGTAGGTTACAGGAAATACAAGTTAAAACAATAATTATATAATTGGGCTTAACAACTTGGCAAAATAAAAAGGATAAATTATTGATGAAGATATAATTGGTATACCCTTTCTAAGAAAAAGCTGGAAATATGTATGAAACATTTTTAAATGCACATATGTTTTAAGTGGCTTTGCCTTAAAATTTTTATCCTAAGGTTATTATTAAAATCATGGTCAAAAAGATTGATGAGCAGATACATGACTGAACCATATCTTGTTTTATCTTTTTTATTAAAAACATTTTTTTTAAGTATAGCTGATTTACAATTTTGTATTAGTCTCTGCTGTATAGCAAACTGATTCAGTTATACATATATCCACTCTTTTTTAGGTTCTTTTCTCATACATGTCACCACAGAGTATTTATAGAGTTCCCTGTGCTATACGGTAGGTCCTTATTAGTTATCTATTTTATGTATAGTAGTGTGTATGTCCGGAGAAGGCAATGGCACCCCACTCCAGTACTGTTGCCTGGAAAATCCCATGGACCGAGGAACCTGGTGGGCTGCAGTCCATGGGGTTACTAGGAGTTGGACACGACTGAGTGACTTCACTTTCATTTTTCACTTTCATGCATTGGAGAAGGAAATGGCAACCCACTCCAGTGTTCTTGCCTGGAGAATCCCAGGGATGGGGGAGCCTGGTGGGCTGCGGTCTATGGGGTCGCACAGAGTCGGACACGACTGAAGTGACTTAGCAGTAGCAGCAGCAGCAATGTGTATGTCGACCCCAATCTCCCAATTTATTCCTCCCCCCTCCTTCCCCTTGCTTGTTTTCTACAACTGTGACTCAATTTATGTTTCACAAATAAGTTCACTTTACCATTTTTTTAGATTCCACATATAAACAATATCATATGATATTTGTCTTTCTCTGACTTACTTCACTCAATATGACAATCTCTATGTCCATGCATGTTGTTGTGATGGCATTATTTCATTCATTTTTTATGGCTGAGTAATATCCCATTGTGTATATATAAATACCATATCTTCTTTCTCCATTCCTCTGTCAATGGCTATTTAAGATGTGTCCATGTCCTGGCTATTGTAAATAGCGCAGCAATGAATATTGAGGTGCATGTATATTTTTGAATTATGATTTTCTCCAGATATATGCCTAGGAGTATGATTGCTGGATCATATCATAGCTCTATATTTTTAGTTTTCTAAGTAACCTCCATACTGTTCTCTACAGTGGCTATACCAATTTACATTCCCATGAACAGTGTAGGAGTAAACCATTAATTGTAATCAAATGTTGTACAGTGGGAGATTGATTAAGTAAACTGGCTACATTTATGGAATAAAATGTTATGTGGGCGTTAAAAATTAGGCTTTATTGCAAAATTCTTATTCTTTTAAGTAAAAATTGAGCAGACTATAAAATTTTACATATGGAATAAAGATCTAACTGTACATAATTTTTATTGAATTGAAAAATTTTGTATCTCTAAAGTTTTGATTTTCAAGTGTCAAGTGTGAGTTTCGCATACTCCTCTTACTTGCAGCTGCAGCTTTTAAAAACAAGTCGATCACTTCAGACTTCAAAATGAGGCTAAATGAAATATGTCATATAACATAGTATCATAATATGCTTTTTTGAAAACAGATTATTAATGTTGCTCTAAAAATAAAAAGCTAAAATAAATTGTTCAAAGAAAAATATTTTCTATTATTGAGTGGTTAGGTATAAATTTTTTTTTCCTTTTCAAAATTCTAAGGCTAAAACATTTTGCATATTTGTTATCTTTCTACAACTAAGTCACAAATTTATTAGCCAGGTCTGTAGGTGTTAATGTGTCCTAAAGGCAGGCAGACAGAAGTTGCTCTGGGTTAATACTGTGGCTCTCTTTAAAGCTGGCAAACTGCCAGCCCCATTCTAACATAACAGGTATAGTAATAAATAAATAATGGACCTTCAATAAAAATCTATTCGTTTCAACAGTTATTCAGTGAGCCTCTATTACATTCCTAACTTTGTCTCATATAGATAGGAAGAGATATAAGAATTATTGCATTCTAAATTCAAGAATTAAGATTTTTAACAAAGAATAGGAAGTGGCACAAATGAGAACAGTAGTAATATCACAGACATATGTGAAGAGATGGCATAAAGTTCAGAGGCATGACCAAAATCAGAGAAATAGTTAAAAGGGGTATCAGAAAAAGGTGATTGGAAAAGCTGATTATTGTTGGTTGGATTTGAGTGGACAGCGGGGAAGGTAAACGTACAGGACAGGGCACTGTACACCGGTAATGGGCAGGGACAGAGACAATGGAAAATGGAGGGAGAGTCACTGCTCTGACTTAGCAGGTTGCTGTCAAAAGCTCAGTGAAGATCCGGCGTTGTCAGATCTTGGATTTCCCTGCCAGTAGACAAACACTCCAATGTTCTTGCCTGGTGAATTCCAGGGACGGGGGAGCCTGGTGGGCTGCCGTCTATGGGGTGGCATAGAGTCGGACACGACTGAAGCGACTTAGCAGCAGCAGCAGCAGACAAAGGGAAGTCGTGGCCAAGATAGCAAAGCCTGTTGATTCTATTCACCCAGCCCTAAGACAAATGGGTCAGGTTCCAATCAGAAAAGCTGAGCTCTAGGAATATAGATATAGATATAATTTATTATAAGAATTTGACCTTATGCAATTGTCAGAGCTGGTTACATAGTCTATTTGAAGCTGTTGTTTATTAACTTGTGTCTTTTGCTGGAAGCCAAAGTCTAGAAAACAAGTGGTTAAGAAGGGAGAATGGACATGAATGGGGAACAAGGAAAAACTAGAACCTGTAACATGAAAGCAGGAGGCAGTGGTACTCATCACCGCTCACAAGGAATCCCCCCAGGAGCTTTAAAAACATTGATGTGCAGGTCCCATCCCTGGAGAGCCTGATTTAATTGGTCTGTGACATGACCTGGACTTCAGGATTTTTTAAAGCTCCCCAGATTCTAATACACAGCTAAGGTTGAGAATTCCTTGTGAGAATTTGCTTTGGTAATGGCAGTGTGATTTAAAGGCTGGGGGAAATCTCTCCCTCCTAACACATACATATGTGTCCATCACAAACCTGTCAGACTGCACAATAGTTTATCCTTAGTGGCTCATCCCATCGAAGCATCTTCATTCCTTTTTAAAATTCATATCCTTCTGCTAAATGTGACATCTTGAACTTACAATGAGTTTATCTTACCTAGAATCATAAAAATAATTTGGAAAGAATCTCAGAGGCCTCAAGTTCAAACTAGCAAGTATTTTTACTGTGATTTTTATAGATAAGGAAGCTGAAACTCAGGGATGTCTTTCTCCAGCATTATTCTTCTCTGTAGCATTTATTTTGGTGTGGGTGTGGGGAGAGCTTTTAATTAATGTCCTCCTTACATAATATTCTTTTTTTTAAATAAGAGGTTTTAGACTGTACTTGTGTGACTATGTATTTTTTAAAAACCTTGTACTTTTATGTCAATCTATTTTAGGGCTTAAGATAAATTCCTCTGGGGTAAGGATCCTCATAAATGACATTTTAACCTTTAATATGCCTCATTTATCTAAATCAGCATTTCCTACTCTGTCTTCTCATCACCCTGTGATTGCTTCCTATGATCTACCTTTCTCTCTTTGTACTTTGCATCTTAATCCATAGTATCTCTACTCTGCTGGCCAAAGAGAATATATCATTGCCAAATTGGAAAGCAAAAAGATCCCCCCCTTCTATTAAAAGACATAAACAGCTGTCATATCATGTATATGTCTATTCTCAAAGACGTGTTGGACATTTTGCTTATCTGGGAATTGTTTGAGGTTCCTCTGGGGTGAATGAATCAAACGCTATAAATTTGCAACATATTAAATCAATCAATCCCTAAAGGTAAAGTACTGGTCTAAGCTTTGACTACTCTGATTGGAGCCCACCCTTTTTCTCCCCTCTAATCAGCATAGTCCGGTCTGAATCAGCCTATCTGAACCAAACCGAGGTATTCTAGGACCAGATGCTTGTGTAATGAAAGGTATGATCTCATCAGAGACTCCATGTTCTAAGAGGCTCACACAAACAGGAGATTATAACCAATATGTTTATTACTCTTCATGACCTAAGTCCTAATTGGAATCATGCAAATCTTCTTGTCAAAATCCTATTGCTGGTTTACCTCTCCATCAGGGAGAAACAGTCATTTTTCTGTATAATAACATGAACAGATAACAAATAACTGCAAACCTTTAGATAATTTAAAAATCCTCTTAAGCCTAGTCTTTTTCTTTCTTTAATATCTAATCTGAAGCATAAGGGTGAATGCAGTGTTTGAGTATATATTGTTTAAGACATTATTTACATGAGGGATATTGATGCAGTATATTGAGCTGAGAAGATACTTATGTACTGTAAATCGCTCTAGTCGTATCTGACTATTTGCAACCCCATGGACTATAGCTCTCAGCCTCCTCTGTCCATGGAATTCTCCAGGAAGAAATACTGGAGTGGATTGCCATTTCCTTCTCCAGAGGATCTTTCTTACCCAGGGATCAAACCCAGGTCTCCTCCATAGTAGGCAGATTCTTTACCATCTGAGCCACCAGGGAATGATACATTTTGAAACCAGAGAGAGAAAAAAATCTCTTAAGATTTTTCATAAATGTGACCAAGAGTCTCCATTGACTGACCTCATCCAATCAATTTTAAAGAATTAAATGAAAAATAAGTCTTTAATGATACCTATCCAAAAAGGACTGAAAAAAAAAATTACTTTCACTTGGGAAACTTACTACTGTGATCTGAGGTGCTTTTTTTTTAAGGTTTAATATTTAAGAGGGCTTTGCTGATAGCTCAATTAGTAAAGAATCTGCCTGCAATGCAGGAGACCCTGGTTCAATTCCTGGGTTGGGAAAATATGCTGGCGAAGGGATAGGCTACCCACTCCAGTATTCTTGGGCTTCCCTTGTGGCTCAGCTGGTAAAGAATTCACCTGCAATGCGGGAGACCTGGGTTCAATCCCTAGGTTGGGAAGATCCCCTGGAGAAGGGAAAGGCTACCCACTCCAGTATTCTGGCCTAGAGAATTCCATGGACTGTATAGTTCATGGGGTTGCAAAGAGTTGAACACGACTCAGCAACTTTCACCTTCAATATTTAAGAAGTCTCAGGAATTTTCCTTCAGAACTTTGGAATCTATTCACAGATTAATGATTTTGACCACACATTTCAATTCTCTCCTCTTCATTTTGAATCAAATAATATGAAAAAGATGTTTTAATAAAATGTGTTTTGTGGTTCACACATTTTTATAATAATCAACATAGAACCCTGTGGTAAGCATTCCTGAATTTTAGTCTTTAACTCCACCATATACTTGTTATGTGAAAATTACCTTTTTGAAGAGCTCTCATTTGTAACAACCTATTGTGTGAGAACTAAAGATAATGTATGTAAAACTCCTTGAAAACTGCCTGACAAAATAGAAGCTACTTAAGAGAAAAGAGCCCTTTTAAAACAAAACATGTTTATTCACGAGAGAGCTGCTATTTAACCAATTACCTCTTCCATCAAGTTTTATCTTCTCCGAAAGGATCAGATCAGATCAGTCGCTCAGTCGTGTCCGACTCTTTGCGACCCCATGAATCGCAGCACACCAGGCCTCCCTGTCCATCACCAAATCCCGGAGTTCACTCAGACTCACGTCCATCAAGTCAGTGATGCCATAAAGGATAGTCCTCCAAATTTTGCCACTTCTTCCTCATCCTTACAGTCTCTTCATACATTGCTATCTGATTAATGTCTTTTATCATTATAAAGATCTTTATTTTTCTCTATTTAATATTCTTACAGGATCATGATATTTAACATTAAAGGAATGTTATAGACTAGACTGGGCTTCCCTAGTAGCTTAGATGATAAAGCATCTGCCTGCAATGTAGGAGACCAGGGTTCAATCCCTGGGTTGGAAAGATCTCCTGGAGAAGGAAATGGCAACCCACTCCAGTATTCTTGCCTGGAGAATTCCATGGATAGAGGACCCTGGCAGGCTACAGTCCATGGGGTCGCAAAGAGTCAGACACAACTGAGTGACTAACACACAACACACACAATAAACTAGCCTATTGCTGTAGATAAAGTTAATATTGTATGCTTGTGAATTTGTGCACATTTTGTTATAAATCGTATTTATCAGTCACTCTCCATTTTACCCCAACTTTACCACCCCAAGTGGTTAATCTAATTTCTGTCTCAATAGATTTGCCTGTTTTAGACATTTCATGTAAATGGAATCATATATCATATTAGACATACATAGACACACATCATAAGGGCTTCTCAGATGGCGCTAGTGGTAAAGAACCTGCTTGCCAATGCAGGAGACATAAGAGATGGCAGGATCGATCCCTGGGTCAGGAAGATGCCCTGGAGAAGGGCATGGCAACCCATGACAATATTCTTGCCTAGAAAATCCCATGGACAGGGGGGCCTGACAGGCTATGGTCCATAGGGTGGCAAAGAGTCAGACACAACTAAAGTGACTTAACATAGCACACAGATCACATTTTGTTTATCATTTATTAGATGAGTCATTTGAGCTGTTTCTACTTTGGGGGCTGTTATGAATATTGCTACTATGGATATTTATGTAGAAGTTTTTGTGAGGACTTTTGAACTGTGGTCTTGCTTTTGAACTGTGGTATTGGAGAAGACTCTTGAGAGTCCCTTGGACTGCAAGGACATCCAACCAGTCCATCCTAAAGGAAATCAGTCCTGAATATTCATTGGAAGGACTGATGCTGAAGCTGAAACTCCAATAATTTGGCTACCTGATGCAAAGAACTGACTCATTTGAAAAATGCTGGGAAAGACTGAAGGCAGGAAGAGAAGGGGAAGACAGATGATGAGACAGTTGGATGGCATCGTCAACTCAATGGACATGAGTTTGAGTAAACTCTGCGAGTTGGCAATGGACAGGGAGGGCTGTTGTGCTGCAGTCCATGGGGTTGCAAAGAGTTGGACATGACTGAGCGACTGAACTGACTTGTGGGGACATATGTTTTCGTTTCTCTTAAATTTTCCTCCAGAAGTGGAATTGCTGGGTAGTGGTGCTAGTGGTAAAGAACCTGCCTGCCAGTGCAGGAGACAGAAGAGACATGGGTTCAATCTCTGGGTTGGGAAGATCCCCTGGAGGAGGGCATGGAAACCCACTCCTGTATTCTTGCCTGGAGAATCCCATGGAAGGGTAGCCTAGCAGGCTATAGTCTATAGGGTCTCACAGAGTCAGACGTGACTGAAGCAACTTAGCATGCACATGGTAACTCTATGTTTAATCTGTTGAAGAACCACCAGATGATTTTCCATCATCTTACATGCCCACTGGCAATGGACGAGTGTTCTCATTTCTCCACATCCTCTTAATCATATGTTATTTTGTGACTTTTTAATTAAATCTATAGGGCTTCCCTTTTGGCTCAGCTGGTAAAGAATCCACCTGCAATACAGGAGACCTGGATTCGATCCCTGGGTTGGGAAGATTCCCTGGAGAAGGGAAAGGTTACCCACTCCAGTATTCTAGCCTGGAGAATTCCATGGATTCTCCATAGGGTCGCAAAGAGTTGGACAGGACTGAGTGACTTTCACTTAATTAAATCTATCCTAGTGGGTATGAACTACTGTCTCATTGAGATTTTGACTGTACTGTATCCTACATTTTCCTGATGATGAATGATGTTGAACATCCTTTTATGTGCTTATTGGCTATTTGCATTTCTTCTTTGGGGGAAATGTCTATTGAATTTCTTTGCCCATTTTTGATTGGGTTGTCATTTATTATTTAGTTGAGAGAGTTCTTTATGTATTCTAAATACAAATTATCTCCCAGTGCAATATTTTTTTGCACCATATGGGTTGTCTTTTCATACAATGATTATACTCAAAACACAAAACATTTAACTTTTGATGGAGTCCAACTTATTTAATTTTTGCTTGTGTTGCATGCAGTTCTGTTGTTATATCTAAGATGGCTTTGCCTAACCCAAATACCAAAAATTTATTCATATTTAGTTCCTTTACTGATATTTTCAGTATTTTTTAGTTATTTCTCAGTGGTTTTTTTAGTACTTATCATATACACCTAAACTTATCAGGATCTACTTCAGATTTATATTAACTTTATTTAAATTAGATACAGAATTTATAACTCTTATATAAGGCTTCTCCCCTTCCCCTTTTTGTGCCATAATTCCCATATATCTTACATCTATGTATGTTGCAATTCAGCAATACATTTTTATATTTATTACCTAATGTTATTTTCTGTACTCTAAGGAAGGAAGCTGAGAGAAGAGCTAGTATGTATTCATATAGTTTGCTACAGTAATTTTCTTAATATTTCTTTATTTCTTTCTATGGATTCCAGTTACACTCTGTTGTTTTTTTATTACAGTTGTTTCCTTACTATAATATAGCTTTGTTCCTACCCAATTTCTGTATGCTCTTATCATCAAATATATTACATCTCTATAATTATAGGATGACATAATTATATACATTTTGTTTTATGTGATTGCTTTTAGATTAGTTAAAAGAAGGAGAGACAATGCATAAGTTTTACTGTATTTTATAACTATCTACATAATCACCATTATTGGAACTGTTTTTCTTTTTTCAGGTGAATTAAATTACTTGCTGTCTGGCATCACTTACTTTTAGCTTGAAGTACTTCCTTTAGTATTTCTTGCAAGACAGGTCTGTTAGCAATAACTTTTCTAGATTTTGTTTGTCTTGAAATGTCTTTACTTTGCCCTCATATTTTATAGATAGTTTTTCTGGATGTAAGATTCTTACAGGCTTTTTATTTTTTTAGCAATTTTAATATCATCCTACTTCTTCTGGCCTCCATTATTTTTAATGAGAAGTCATTTGTTAGTATTATTCTTCTCTTGTTTGTGATGAGTTCTTTTTATCTTAGCTTTCAAGATTTTCTCTTCATATTTGGCTTTTATTGTTTTCTATATGATACGTCTCTGGGTGGATCTTTTTCTGTTTACCTTATTGAGAATTCTTAAATGTCTAGATACATTTTTTTCCATCAAATTTGGGTAATTTTATTAAAAAAAAAAAACTTTCCTTTTTCCTCTCCTTTTGATGCACCTGCTACATGCATGATGGCAAGTTTAGTGATATCCTACATTTCTCTGAGGCTCTGTTGATTTTTCCTCCATCACTTTTTCTCTGTTCTTCAGATCACATAACCTCTATCTATTTATCATCAAGTTTACTAGTTCTTCTTTTGCCAGTTCAGATTTACTATGAGCCCCTCATGAGTTTTTCACTCCAGCTATTATAATAGTATACCTTTCAGCTCTAAAATTTCCACTGATTCTTCAAAGAAATTTTAATCTCTTTATTGATATTTTCTGTCTTATAAGATACTGTCATATTGTTTTCTTTACTTCTCTAATCATGATTCCCCTTAGTTCTTGAACATGTTTATAGTAGCTGTTTTGTACTTTTTTTCTGTTAAGTCTGGCATGCAGGTCTTCTCACATTGCCTTCTAATATTTTTCCCTCTATATGAGAAATGCTTTCCTCTTTCTTTGCATGTTTCATAGTTTTTGCTGAAAACTGACCGTTTTAGAGTCTATATTTTAATGGTTCTGGATATGGTCACCCCAACGTGTCCACCTCTGCCCCTGGGCTTGTTGTTATGGGAAGAAGGGAAGCAGGAATCTTGTGTTCTGGGTTATATTGACTCAGAGTAGAGCTTATATCACATTGAGCTGGGGAAGAGGAGGGAGGGTGCAGGTCATGCTCTCACTGTTATTTAAGAGATATTCTTGAATAAATGATTGTGTGCATGTGATTGGGGATAAGGAGGGGGGCTTCCCTGATGGCTCAGATGGTAAAGAATCTGCCCACAGTGTGGGAGATGTGAGTTCAATCCCTGGGTCAGGAAGATCCCCTGGAGAAGGGAATGGCAACCCGCTCCAGTATTCTAGCCTGGAGAATCCCATGAACAGAGGAGCCTGGCAGCCTACAGTTCATGGGGTGTGTTTTTGATTAGCTATATGCCCCTAGGAAAATTTGCAGAGATTTTGAATGACTGCTTTTTTAAAAATAATTTTTATCAGTTATGGTTGTTTTGCTGGCAAGCAGGTCTACAGAGCTCTACTCCAAGTATGGAGTTGGGGCCTTAATCCAACTCAGCATAGCTCACTTTTGTTGGCACTTTGCACTCAGAAAGTTGACTCTCTGGGAAGTTTTATATGTTTTATTAACTTAATATTCTAAGATAATTCTATATATTACTTAATATTTTAATATTCTAAAGATGTATTAGTAATATATTTCTTTCATTTACTGAACACATACTGCTAAGCATTTCATATATACCATCTTGACACTCATATTTGTATGAGATAGAGGCTCTTAACACCATCCCCTGTTTTACAAATAATAAGAATGAGATTCACTCAGAAAGAAATAATCCTCAATGCCATAAAACTAGTTAGGAATGGAGCCAAGATGATCACAAATCTGTCAGGTTTTAATGAATGTGGTCGTGCAGAATTTTTTCTGCTTTTATTGCTGTTTCTTTTTTAAGATATATTTCTAGAAGTAAAATTACTAAACCAAAGGAGATGAATATTTAAATTTTCTTGGTAAGAATTAGCAAACTGATTTCTAGAAAGTCATCTTTTATTTATTTATTTTTTTTTTCTGTGCTGGGGGCTAGAATATCCCTTTCATTTTTTCACCAGAAATAGAATTATATGATCATTTTCACTTGTATTATGTTGTTACTGATGTTGAAAGTGTTTCCATTCTCTCAATATAAATTACTCATTCATAAGTTGAGACTCTTGAAGCTTTTCTTACTATTTTTATGAGCCTTTTACATAAACTAATATAGATAAGAGTGTTCGATATTTGCTACAAATACTTTTGCTTAACTTGTTTTTCACTGTTTTGTTTTGATTGAATACATTTTTTATTATCTTAACAATTTGTGTGTAGTCCAGGTTGTTAAGAAAATCATCTACTTAATTTCTTGAGGTGAGAAAAAAGAGGCTCAGAAGCAGTTATCCTAGAGATCAAAATTCTGAAAACTACTGTCAGTCACCTTTGGTTCACGGGGGACTTCCTGGGAGAGACTCTCCTCACAGTGGTTGCAAGAGCATTGCCTCCTCTGTGAGGCATGCCTTGTAAAGGGTCTGGCATGCTGGAACACCTCACCAAACTACTTTTTTCTGGTAAACTCCCTATCAAGGAGCTATGCTCAAGATTCCCATTCCAGTGGACTGGGCAGAAGGTCAACTCTCTCCGCATTTGTTTTAATTCAGACACTTTAGGAGCTATGATATTCTATATTATAGACTTGAACCTTCCTTCATCTAGGAGGCACATCTTTCAACTTAGTTGACAGGTTAGCTGGGAGACACAAGCAGAGTAAGCTGAGCAGAAGCATATTTCTCAGTTTTCATTCTCTCTCATTTACTTGTTTGAATGACAACACCTCAGTTCATATGGAGTAAGTTTATAATAACGAATCTGAAATTCTCTAATTTCAAAATTCTCCAAGCAAGGCTTTAATAGTATGTAAACTGAGAACTTCCAAATGTTCAAGCTGGAATTAGAAAAGGCATACGAACCAGACGGCAAACTGCCAACATCTGTTGTATCATAGAAAAAGCAAGAGAGTTCCAGAAAAATATCTACTTCTGTTTCATTGCCTGTGCTAAAACCCTTGACTATGTGGATCACAACAAACTATGGAAAATTCTTCAAGAGATGGAAATACCACACTACTTACCTGCCTCCTGAGAAATCTATGTGCAGGTCAAGAAGCAACAGTTAGAACTGGACATGAAACAACAGACTGTTTCCAAATAGGGAAAGGAGTACGTCAAGGCTGTATATTGTCACCCTGCTTATTTAACTTATAAATAAGCACATCATATGAAATGCCAGGCTGGATGAAGCAAAAGCTGGAATTTAGACTGCTGGGAGAAATATCAATAACCTCAGATATGCAGATGATACCACCTTATGGCAGAAAGTGAAGAATTAAAGAGCCTCTTGATGAAAGTGAAAGAGGAGAGTGAAAAAGTTGGCTTAAAGCTCAATATTCAAAAAATGAAGATCATGCATCCGGTCCCATCACTTCATGGCAAATAGATGGAGAAACAATGGAAACAGTGACAGACATTATTTTCTTAGGCTCCAAAATCACTGCAGATGCTGACTACATCATGAAATTAAAAGACTCTTGCTCCTTGGAAGAAAAGCTGTGACCAACCTAGAAAGCATATTAAAAAGCAGAAACATTACTTTGCCAACAAAGGTCCATCTAGTCAAAGCTATGGTTTTTCTAGCAGTCATGTATGGATGTGAGAGTTAGACGATAAAGAAAGCTAAGCACTCAAGAATTGATGCTTTTGAACTGGAGAAGGCTCTTAAGAGTCCCTTGGACTGCAAGGAGATCAAACCAGTCCATCCTAAAGGAAATCAGTCCTGAATATTCATTGGAAGGACTGAAGCTGAAGCTTAAGCTCCAATAGTTTGGCCACTTGATGAAAAGAACTGACTCATTGGAAAAGACCCTGATGCTGGGCAAGATTGAAGGCAGGAGGAGAAGGGCATGACAGAGGATGAGATGGTTGCATGGCATCACTGACTCGATGGACATGAGTTTGAGCAGGCTCTGGGAGATGGTGATGGACAGAGAAGCCTGGTGTGCTGCAGTCCATGGGGTGGCAAAGAGTTGGACATGACTGAGCAACTGAACTGAATCTCCTGAATATTCCTTAGTAAGAGGATACCTGCACAGGGCTTCTACAACACATATTTCATTACCAGTTAAGGATCTTAATTCTTAAGTCTTTATTAGATGACATCTTCATCTAGACATATGCCTGCCATATGTGTCTCCATTTCTTTCCTTCAAGAGGGCAGCCATATTTAGTTAGTCTCTCAAGTGGTCATCTGTCTGTACATAATGACTATGTTCTAGGACAGCAATGTAGATGGATAACCACCAATGATCACTACCATCCCCTCCCCAAATTCAAACTAGTAGGCACATACTCTGCAAGCTACCTGTTTCTTATCATTACTAGTGACAAACATGATTTTATTCTTTCCTAAAACAATCTGGCTAGTTGTGGTATTAATAGAAAATATTGATCCAAATAACTAGCAGTCCAGTTCATTTGGGAGAAGAATCAACTTCAATGAGAGAATAGTTTTACTCCTGTGGTATGAAATAATATATAATCATATTAATTTAGTCCAGAAATAAGTTGAAATTATGTGTTCCCCCCCCCAATTTTCCCTAAATATACATCATGGACTATAATAACTTGCAGTTTTCCTCTGCCATGAAAGCAAAACTTTCTAACTGAAAACTTTAGAATCATATAACCTATATTTTATTGGCAGGGGCAGGGGATGTCTTAAATATGAAAATTCCAAACTGGCATTTTCTCCAGAATGAAGAGAGGGCTCCCTTTTCAGATGTGACCTTATCCTGAACTTCTTTGAAATAGCACAGTCAATTGTACTGTGAATGTATTTGACCTCATCAGTTTACTGAAATTTGAAGCCATATCTATATGGAGATATGGAGAGATATGTATCTATTATATACATTCAGATATTTATCAGTAATTATTGGGGAAATGATAGTCCAAAGCTTCAGATATTCAAAACCTCTTCCTACAAACACATGAATAATTGTTATTACTGATTGAAAATGCTCTACCTGTTATTATCAAGTCATGTGTGGGTCTTCTGTTCATAAGCAAAAACATTGGAAGATTAAAAATAAAGGCCATAATAACTAATGTTAAAGTCCCTAGAAGCGCACTGTTAGCCTTTATCCATTTTGGATACAGAAAAGAAAGTCAATTACCAATTTTATTTTAGGTAATTGCTATGGCCACAGTTACCAGGAGAAACAGAAATTCTTCAAAAGCAAACTCACAATAAAGACAGTGTTTTTTCCTTCAGTGAATTCCACAGATATGTTTTTGTCAATGGTCTCAACCAGCAGCTGTGCAATTTGCCATAGTCTGCCAACACATCCTTGCCAGAGCCAGTCTCAATTGCTCAAAGAGGAAAAAAAAAAAATAGAAATTTCTTCTGAACAAGAATATGAACCAGCAGGTCCCAACCTAGTGGAGAATGTTTGATGATCTCAACCTTTAAAGGGTCTAATTTTTTTTACGAAAGTGGTTTCATAAACTTTTAATATACATTTATCATTCATTTTGCTAGTGATATTTTAAAATAACTATTATACCAGTTTAGTCTATAAATCCAAATTTTGACAAGACAGAGAAGAAACAAGACCCTCTAACGGGAAAACATGTCCATCTTTGGTTGTGAATGCTCATACGCGTCATCCTATAGAGAATACCTTTTAGCAAGCACACTTGGCCCAAACATCTGTGCTCGATTTTGTTTTCCTGAACAAATCAATCCATTCAGGGACTATAAAACAAGAATTCATTTAAAAATGTATGTAAGAAAGACACATTTCTCTTTTTAAAAGCTCATTCATCCATGATGAAGCTATTAAAAGAAGGTTCAAGTTAGCAATAAAGAACAAGGGGTAATTGTGTGAATATCTGTGGTGGGAAGTTCCAGACGAGGGATGGTGGGGTTAGAATGATGGAGACCCGGTGACCAGACAGACCACAAAGATGTCCTCTGGGGGGCTTATATTAAAATAAACAAAGAGAAGGCGATCTACACAGATGTGCCAAAGATTCATGGTAAACAGCTGGCAAACATTCCAGTTAGTGAGAAAAGCATGGTGCTGGGGTTAAGAGACCTAGCTGAACACAGGTTGGCAGTGAACACAAGCAAGCAGCAAGCAACACACAGAAGCTGAGGAAGAAAAACAAAGTCAGAATCTGGGAAGTGGTGTGTACCAGGGGAGATGTGTTCAGGAGTAAATCTCTGACACCTGAAAGGGCCCTGCCTCTAGAGAAACTGCATGCATGCATGCTAAGTCACTTCAGTCGTGTCCGACTCTTTGCAACCCTATGGACTGTGGCTGGCCAGGCTCCTCTGTCCATAGGATTCTCCAGGCAAAAATATTGGAGTGGGTTGCCATATACTTCTCCAGGGAATCTTCCCAGCCCAAGGATTAAACTCACATCTCTTTATGTCGCTGCATTGACAAGTGGGTTCTTTACCACTAGTGCCACCTGGGAAGCCCAGAGAGCTTACGGCAACCGGAAGACTCACAAACCAAGAGTAAAGCACACGTGACTCTGCTTCTGAAGTTAAAGGGCTTTAAAAGGATTCTCAGAAATAGAAGGGGCATGTCTCCCTTGGCAATCCATGGCAGAACTTGCATAGGCTAAGGACTGCTGTTGCTAAGTCACTTCAATCGTGTCTGACTCTGTGCGACCCCATAGATGGCAGCCCACCAGGCTCCCCCATCCCTGGGATTCTCCAGGCAAGAACACTGGAGTGAGTTGCCATTTCCTTCTCCAACGCATGAAAGTGAAAAGTGAAAATGAAGTCGCTCAGTCGTATCCAACTCGTAGCAACCCCATGGACTGCAGCCTACCAGGCTCCTCCATCCATCCTCCGTCCATGGGATTTTCCAGGATTTTCCAGTGGGGTGCCATTGCCTTCTCCGGGGTAAGGACTAGCTAGCCATTATCAAATTACACAGTTGTATACACCCCTTCTGGAGAAGGCAATAGCACCCCACTCCAGTACTGTTGCCTGGAAAATCCCATGGATGGAAGAGCCTGGTAGGCTGCAGTCCATGGGGTCGATAAGAGTTGGACACGAGTGAGCAACTTCCCTTTCACTTTTCACTTTCATGCATTGGAGAAGGAAATGGCAACCCACTCCAGTGTTCTTGCCTGGAGAATCCCAGGGACAGCAGAGTCTGGTGGGCTGCCATCTATGGGGTCACACAGAATCAAACACAACTGAAGTGACTTAGCAGCAGCAGCAGCAGCAGACATTAAATGTCTAAAGAGTAGGAGGAAAGGGATTTCTTGGCTGAGGGAAAGATACTCGATTTTACCATCATTGGGATAGTAGCTCTGAAAGAGCAGCATCCATTTCCGTCTGAAACTGGATGGGCTTTAGAACCAACTGACCTGTGAACGATTTGATGCTTACAAATTAAAAAATAATAATAGAACCACCAGATTTAAATTCTTAAAGAATGAGACTAAATCAGCAATATAAAATGAGAAATTAAAGCAGAGACATTACTTTGCCAACAAAGGTCCATCTAGTCAAGGCTATGGTTTTTCCAGTGGTCATGTATGGATGTGAGAGTTGGACTGTGAAGAAAGCTGAGCACCGAAGAATTGATGCTTTTAAACTGTGGTGTTGCAGAAGACTCTTGAGAGTCCCTTGGACTGCAAGGAGATCCAACCAGTCCATTCTGAAGGAGATCAGCCCTGGGATTTCTTTGGAAGGAATGATGCTAAGGCTGAAACTCCAGTACTTTGGCCACCTCATGCGAAGAGTTGATTCATTGGAAAAGACTCTGATGCTGGGAGGGATTGGGGGCAGGAGGAGAAGGGGACCACAGAGGATGAGATGGCTGGATGGCATCACTGACTCGATGGACGTGAGTCCGAGTGAACTCCAGGAGTTGGTGATGGACAGGGAGGCCTGGCGTGCTGCGATTCATGGGGTCGCAAGGAGTCAGACACGACTGAGCAACTGAACTGAACTGAACTGAAATAGCAATTCCATGGATATAGTCATTTCCATGTGACCTAACATGTTTCTCTTACTTTTCCCAGGTACCAACAGAAAGAAATGGGAGGAACAAAGGTAAGATGTTCCAAATGGTCTTCCCTCAAGTTCTCCAACCTATCACTGGTGTTTAAGGAAGGTAGGGTCCTCTCAATTCCTCCAGAAGAGTGTCATCACCCCTGTGCAGACCATCTTACATGTGGCCCATGGGTGAGGACTCTCAGCCTCTTCTAATTTCTTCCCGTTTGTTTCCTTCTTCTGGCTGATGAGCCCTGAAGCAGCAGCTCTCTTGTGTGCTCACTCCTGCTCAGGGTTGCCAGAGGCCAATGGACACCAGGGGAAGGCTGTGCCAGCCTGTAGTATTGGTCTTCAGGTCATTAATTTCTTAAGCTTGAGGGCTCTACTAACTGCTCCCTAAGAGTGGCTTCTGTCACTCTAGAACCTTCTGGCACTATTTCTCATCATTGCGAGAAGTTGTTGAAAGTTACTGGTCTCATTGTTTCAAGGAGATTACTCTGACAAATAAACTGGGTTTTATTCACTCATTTCTGTAAGGCTTCTCACATGAGGATTAGGGCACAAGTCCTTTGGCATGCTGGTGGTAAGACGAGCCCACATGATATGCATTAAATATCATCAATGTGCTCTTTCTTCTGCCTTTCTGAGTACAAGATATTCACCCCTGTTTCCCCAAAGCATCCATTAGCCTCATGGGACATTTGGATGCTTTAAAGAAAAAGAGGAAGTTAATACTTGGCCTCAGAAATCAAAACAGACAGACTATTGTTCTGAGACTAGAATTTTCAGGTTCCACTGAGCCTTTGTTGTCCTTTGAGGTTATGAAAATACACTCAAGGGACTTGCTGTGCTGTGGAGGTGTGCTCCATCCGTGTCAAGTGAATGTGAAGAGGAGACATGATTTGGGGGAAACAAAAGCAATGCCCAACCTCTTCAGGCCTAGGAAATGTCTGGGAAGGAGAAGAGAACAGTGAGAGAAGGCGACAGAAGGCGTCTTCTGAGGCCCCCTCCACAGTGAAGAGGAGAGAACTTTTCAGAGAGGTGAGGGCAATGGGGAAGGCAGGGAAGGGCTCTGCCCACCCCACACTGAGAGCTCCAGAAAGATGTCACCTTGGAAACATCACCACACTGGCAGGTGGCTGCAGCAATTTGGCAAGGTTACGTGGTCAGGCAGAGGGAGGCCTGGAAGGTGAACTCTGTGGGGTCACTCGGGGCTGTGAAGCAACTGAGACTGTAGCAGGGGAGCTTGTCACACTGATTTGATTGCACGGGTTACTGAGCAGCCTGCAAGGCTCAAGGCTGACTGCGTTAGACCCTGCAACATCTCTACCCAAGCAGGAGCCAACATCAGGCTCATTTGCCAGGGAGGCCTGCTGAGCCCTGACCATGCTGGCAAAGACCCGCTCGTGAATCTGGCCTGCTGCACACTTCAGCTGCAGATGACAAGAGGAGCAGCAGACCAGCTGGGTGAGAGGCATTGTCCAAGAGCCTGCAAGTCAGACAGCGTGGAGCCTGAGGGCCCGGCCCTTCCCATTGACTTGAGGCTATGTGCTTGGCATCCCTTTCTCCATATGCTCAGATACTAATTTAGGGAGAGAAAGAGTAACTATTGATACCATGTGGCTTATTCTTACTGGTTTTGGAAGTTTTATTGTGTTTTTTTTTTTTTGAAAGATGGTAAATAGAATGAGCACCTTAATGTCAAAGATCATGTTTTTTTTTCACCTTTACATCTCTCCTAGTACCTGACCATGACTCTGCAGGTCAAAGAAGCCCAAAAAACAAACAAACAAACAAAAAACTTATAAATGAGAGATTAGTAAATAGGTGTTTTTAGATTTCAGTGGTTCACAATATCCTAGAAAGTAGCTCAGAGTATCTTCAAGCATAACCCTGTTTCCGCACTTCCCTAACTCAGTGCTCCAGAGACATAAATCACCTTGAGTAAGAAGAAACCATGTCTGTAAGACTGGGCTTCCAAACTTTAAGAATTTTTCTGTTTTCCAGTTGTTTTTATGTTAGAAGGAGGCAGTCACATCTAGTTTGTGAAACCCTGGCTACAAGAGATTTTCAGTCAACGCACAAAGGTTCACAGAGGCTGTCCCTTCCAAGAATAATCTCCCAGGGCCCCACTCAACAATAAATATTGCCCAACTTCCCTGTGCAGAAGTCAGCTTAAGGCCGCAGACACTAAGGAAATTGCCTCTATGTCCAGCCGGCTGACTTGGCAGACCGAGAGCCCACGTGCAGAGAGGGCCTGTTTCTTCTTGCTTTCCTCGTGCTTTTCCTGCTCTCCCAGCAGTAAGCCATGGCGAGTTACGGAAAAGCCTGGGAAGACTCTCTTTTTCCGCAGACCCGCTAATTTTTTTTTTTTTTTTATTTAATTAGTATACATGTGTTCCCCATCCTGAACCCTCCTCCCTCCTCCCTCCCCATACCATCCCTCTGGGTCGTCCCAGTGCACCAGCCCCAAGCATCCAGCATCGTGCATTGAACCTGGACTGGCATCTCGTTTCATACATGACATTTCACATGTTTCAATGCCATTCTCCCAAATCTTCCCACCCTCTCCCTCTCCCACAGAGTCCAAAAGACTGTTCTATACATCAGTGTCTCTTTTGCTGTCTCGTATACAGGGTTATCGTTACCATCTTTCTAAATTCCATATATATGCGTTAGTATACTGTATTGGTGTTTTTCCTTCTGGCTTACTTCACTCTGTATAATAGGCTCCAGTTTCATCCACCTCATTAGAACTGATTCAAATGTATTCTACTAATTATGAAGAACCAAAGTCTTTGCTTGAACTGTCAGGGCAGTCATGATGCTGACCTCTGCACACACTGCAAACATGGAACTTCTGTAAACCTCACTCTAAAAACGGTCTGGGGAGAGAGGCCTGGGTCTCCACTCACTCTGTTTCAGTTTGGCGCTCCTTCTCCAAGGAACAATAAAATAGCAGCCATTTTATCATCCATTGCCCTTGTCACCTAGTAGAATCCGAAGGAATGTTCTCCTTATAGTGTCGTAGAAAGAGCAACAAAATAACCCATTTGTTATCGTAAAAGGACAGACTTCACTTGTGATTCCAGTATGAATAAAGTTACTGGGTTTCCTGCATGCTATGCTATGCTAAGTCACTTCAGTCGTGTCTGACTCTGTGTGACCCCATAGATGGCAGCCCACCAGGCTCCGCCGTCCCTGGGATTCTCCAGGCAAGAACACAGGAGTGGGTTGCCATTTCCTTCTCCAATGCATGAAAGGGAAAAGAGAAAGTGAAGTCGCTCAGTCATGTCTGACTCTTATCGACCCCATGGACTGCAGCCTACCAGGCTCCTCCGTCCATGGGATTTTCCAGGCAAGAGTACTGGAGTGGGGTGCCATTGCCCTCTCCGGGTTTCCTGCATAACCTGGACCAAATCCCTTTAATTTTCTGGGTCTGAATTTCTATTCTGAAAAAAAGAAAGGGGGAGGGGGGCGGGGCCAGGGGAGACTTTGTTATGTTTGAAATTCTGTCATACAGCATAGTTTTAAAAGTATTAATGGGATATAAATCTTGACACTTTGGCCTGAGTTATACTTTTTTTCCAGAATATCTTAGGTGATATTCTAAATTCTGTTTCTTGAATTGATTAGCTTAAATTATTCTATATACAAAGAACTTTCCTTCACAAGCTATTTGGATACCTTAAGATAAAATTAACACAGGAAGCATAGGATAAATATTTCTTTCCCATTATAATACATTGCCTTATCAAAGCCAGAAGAGCTATGATTTATGCCTGGAGTTATTCATTTGTGATTTTCTCTTTGGAAGTCTGAGTAGCTATCTCTCCTAGGTAACTGTGTTTTTATGCTAAAGGAAACAGCTGGTAGTATCAGCTGAAATCAAGTATTTGCTGGAACATGCCTTGGTCCATTTACTAATTTCTGAATTTTTTTTTTAAAGATGCTAAGAGTCGGACACGACTGAGCGACTTCACTTTCACTTTCACTTTATTAATCAAAAGGCTCTCATACTATATAATCTTCATTCCTGGCCATAAAAGTATATATAAATAACCTAGGTAATTTCAATAAGAGAAATGACATATTTGTTAATGAAGAAATAGCAATGTCAGTGAGATATTGAGATGCCACCTCAAAAACTGACTGGTGTTAAGAAATGCCGTGAAAAAGAGCTTTGCCATACAAATTCAGAAGTATATGCACAAAGTGATCAAACACAGTTGTTCCACAATTTGCACTGAGTGTACAAAATGTATATTGATGTTTTCTGAAACTGTATCATAGAGGTAGGACATATTTTTAGATATTTTAACAAAAGCATGCTATTTACATTTTTGGAAATATTAGCTTCTTATGTACTCTAGATTCTGCTCTACTAACAATAATTACTTGAATTTACTGAGTTCTCAAGAATATCGATTGGCAATATTCTACACCTACACTTGGGTTAAACAAGTGCAAATATCTAACAGATCAACAAAGAATACGACATGTGGAACTATTACTTTTCCAGTTACAGGTGATTATGTTCAGAAAAGAATGCAATAATTCCTTTAATGTTCACTCTACTTAAATGTCCATTTTTTCACCTTTGTCTCTTGCCAGAAGCACAATAATTATTCCAGACCTGGGCTGTGTAATAAACGTCTGGGAATAGTTTACTTGCTTGAGCTGTTTCTCATACTAAGACATAGACCATGTGATATTCTGCCATCTGGGGCCTATATATGTAACTTCTAGTTCTCCACCAGAGTTACTCACATGTTCTGAAATACAGTAATGCAAATAATAAGATGTCATTTCACCTTTGGCTCAACCTGTAATTCAAAAAGCCTAAGGAGGCCAATTAAACTGCTCATTTAAAGTAGAATTGAAAAAAATGTTATGTTGGAAAATAATGCAGAGAGTCCATTTGTATTTTAAGTTTCTAAAACTATTACCAAAATATTAGGAGTTTACAGCTTGATGGTAATCCTATGACAAAAACGAAATAGAAGAAGGGGATTTAGGAATCAAATGATCACATTTTAACATGTAACCAGGGAGGGTGATGAAAGCATATTAAGAATTTTTAAAAAAAAAGTCAAATGCTAACAGATGTGGAATATTACACAAAGCACTAACCCAGTAGGTATCCATGTAGAAAAGAATCATGGGAATGAAAAACTAAAAGGCGTTAGCATTCAGAGGTTGCTTTAAGTCTGTTTCCAAGTATACTGAGCTTTGCTGAATTTGCTGAGAAATTTGCATTGTCCTGCCTGACCTAATGCCTGGTAAATAAGTCTTGATGTAGAGATAAGTGCTCGGCCCTGTGGGTGGAAGTATGGACTGGAAATAACAGGGGAGACATTCCAAGTGCTGGAGCATGCATCACTGTATACATTATATTACACAGTGGACGCTTGAAAATAAGAAGGTTGATTCTTCCGGATGCTTCTCTGTGGGTAGCAGTCCTCAGAATGGACTTCCTAGAGTTTCTCCCCTGACGCTCACCCCAGGTCTGGGCTGAACATGCCTGTACAGAATCTAACAAGAGTTTCTCCCCTGACGCTCACCCCAGGTCCAGACTGAACATGCCTGTACAGAATCTAACAAGCAGGTGATTTCCTTGGACTTTGTACCTGGTTTTTCCAGTTAGTCAGCAGAGCTCTCACAATTTCGTCCTCACAGAGTCTGCCTCTGTTCTTCCAGAAGTTGCTGTGACCCACAGGGATGTCAGGTGATCTGCCCCAGCCTCACTCGCCAGCTCAGTCACGGGCATGCTATTATCCTCCAGCTACTGTGAATTTCTGCCAGTCTCTTCCCTGCTCCCTGCCTTTCCCTCTGCCTGAAATGTTTCTTCCCTGGGTTCTTTGTGGGTTTGAGTTGATTTCGTTCTTCAGATCTCAGCTTAAATACAAGTCTTCAGAGAAAGTTCTCCTGAACCCTCAGTAGAAAGGACCCATCTCTGTTATTAATAGTGTTACTTCCCTGATGGTGGCTTGGTTTACTTGTTGGCTGTTGGGTTTCCTCACTGAAATGCAAAGTGGGCAGGGAAATGTTCTGTCTTACTTATTATAGCATCCTTAATGCCTAGTCCTGCACAAACCCAAAGTAATGTTAAATAAGTGAATGAAGAGAGGAATAAAAGGTTTTGTAGTGAAATGGAAAGATGAAAGGAGTTGAGAAACATGTGGACCCAGTGAAGGAGAGGAGAGAGTTAGGAGGAGAGCTTGTATGTTTCCTGTGGGTCATTTTAAAAATTCTTCATTTTCCCCCAAGCCTAAATGGCAAGGTAAAGGTGTCTACTGGCATATCCTGGGATTCTTTGGGAATGTAATTATGGAATTTGACCTTAGAAAGAAAGCAAAACTCAGAGGGGCACATTCAAAAGAACACAAAAGCAAGAGTCTTCAAATATTCAGTAGGAGCCTCTCTATTCACTCATAGACTGGTTACCTTAACCACCTACCCTGTTTCCAAAGTAGGAAATTCAGCTCAAAGATTAAAGCTTAAACATCTTAAGGATGCTAAATGATTAATGAAAATGGCAAATGAACATGTGTACACCCATGGTGGATTCATGTTGATGTATGGCAAAACCAATACAATATTGTAAAGTAAAAAAAAAAAAAAAAAAAAATTAGAACGAGGTTAGAAGGAAGGAAAAAGCAAAAAGTAAAAAAAGAAAAAGAATGCTTATTGTATCCATATTATTAAGCCTTTGGGAACAGGGTAAGATTAGAGATGTCTATGTGAGAAAGTGAGTAAGAGTGAGCCAGGGCCAAAATGTAGCTGAGGATACCCCCGTGGCGTTGTGTACTCAGATCCCCTCTGTTGCAGAACACCCCCCACCACCCTGTCGGTTGATTCAGGAGTTCAGTGACCTTCAGCTGAGCTGAAGTCGGTTTCTTTTTAAAACAAAGTACCAGGAGAAAGGATGTTTCCACTGCCAGTGCAGACAGAGCAGCTTTTTCCTGATGTCTATTAAGTGGAACTTGAACTGTAAAACAACAGCCGCAAGAAGAGAGTAGGCAACTTAAGCGTTTTCCCATAAGTACAGGGCTCTCGCTTGTGCGGGCCAAGGGCTCCATGTCAGTCTGCATCGAGCAGCTTGCTGAAACCCGCCAAGCTGACAGCTGTGGCTGGCCTGGAGCCCACCATGGACCTGAGGAGAATCATACTCCCCTGCTTCATGTGGGGCTTTAAATAACGCTGAATCATCACTTTGGAGTTACAGAATGTGTCAGCCCAGGGAGGGCTGAGGTCATTGCTTGAGATCTTCTTGGGCTGGACGGGAATAGAGGCCTTCAGAAGATATGTGAAGCAAGCCACACACTGTATGACTTCAGTTCACCAACTTGAATTATCTTCCTATTTTCTATGCAGAAGATGGATAGTGGGATTTTCCAAAATTATTTTTGCTTTTTCTGATGATTTCAGAAAGTTTAACTTTCTGAAATAACTTTCCAGACCTTGTAAAATATGTCTAAAATAATGCTTTCTGAAGAGATCCTAGAGGTCTCCTAGAACCAGCGTTTCTGTGGTCCTGAATATCTCAGGGCATACAGGGCTCAAGGGTAATTAGCAAGAACCTTCTATTCTCTTCCCCTGTGCTCCAAGGTGGGGGCAGAATTTCAAGAAATAGATTCAACATGTATTTTCACAAATGAGATTTGGCAACCAGAAAAAGATGAGGCCGTAGCTTTTTAGAATACCCAAATAGTGTAATTACAAAGATTTTCTGGGATGTAACTCCCAGAGATGCATCTTCCCCTTTGACAAAGGGTGAAACACATATGGGCTTCTCTGGTGGCTCAGAATGTAAAGAATATGCCTGCAATACAGGAGACTTGGGGTTGACCCTTGGCTCAGGAAGATCTCCTGGAGAAGGGAATGGCAACTCACTCCAATGTTCTTGCCTGTAGAATTCCATGGACAGTAGCCTGGTGGGCTACAGTCCTTGGGGTCAGAAAGACTCAGACGTGACTGAGTCAGTAACATTTTCACTTAAGCATATATAATAATTCGCTATACATAAAGACTCTGTGTCATCAGAAACGACTTAGGAAGCGGTGGGAGGTTGTATGTGGCAGTATATTAAACACTTCTCAAATACATAAACAGCTGGGTCTTTTTTCATATGCAAGTAATTTAAGTTTTCTGTTAGTCATCTCATGAAATGCAGAAGAAAATGGAAATTACAGAAGTGACACGAAACACTTTATGGATACATCTAAGAGACTGGATTGCATTCTAATGATGTGTATTTTGTTATAGACTGGTTCTTTGAAAACTGGCAAACTATATCTGTTTTTAACAGAGATACAAATGGACCAGAATGATACAGTCTCTTTCTATTTCTTTTTATCATTCATTTATTAAGTATCTGTTGGCCTCTGCTTTATGCCAGGATGTCTGCTAAGGACTAGATGTATAAAAGTCAAGAGAAGACAAACAAAATCCGTGCCTTCCTGCAGTTCATTATTAGAGGAAGCAGGCTAATTTGCATATTTAATTATGTAACTATGCCTATGAAAGTGCCCCCTAAAAGAAATGAATGGCACTAAAGGAACTTGTTACACGATGTCATGACTTCATCCAGGAGGTCAAATGAGGGTTCTCTAATGTAATATTAGTCTGAGTTTGAAGGATACATAGTATTAGATAAAGAAGAAGAGAATTTCAGGCAAAGCAAAAGCATGTGCCAAAGACTTAGGATGGGAAGAAGCTTAGCAAATTTAATAACTGAAAGAGAGGCAAATGGGCTGGAGCATCAATAATCAGGAGAGTGACAGGAGGTGAAGGTACTAATATAAGCAGGATCTTGCTGATTGTGAAAAATTTGGGACTTTTATCTTAGTTAATGAAAAGCTTTTGATGTATTTGATACATTGGAATGCTATGATCAGAAATGCATTTTTAAAAATCCGTGTATTTTCTATTAAAAAAAAAATTGAAGAAGGGAGCAAGGATGTATGTAGAGCAATGCATTCAGCATTCTCTCTCAGAAGAGAGAATAGTCGCATGAACTTGGGTGGTAGTAGCAATGGAAATGAGGTGGCTCTGTATTAAAATGAAGAATAGTTGATACCTGGCACGTTGTGGACCTCAGTAATATTTGTTGAAAAACTGATTAGTTTTACATTTAGGAAGAGAAAAGAATCAAGTGTACCACTTACATTGCTTCAGTTGAGAATGTATTATACGTAAAGCTGATTTCTAAAGTGTTGTTCACTGCTATGTCCTGAGTCGCTCAATCGTGTCCAACTCTTTGCATCCCCATGGACCGTAGCCCTCCAGGCTCCTTTGTCCTTCTCTAGGCAAGAATACTGGAGTGGGTTGTCATGCCTTCCTCCAAATTGTTCACAGAGCCAGGAGCATTAGCAACACTGGAGAGCTTGCTACAACTAGGCTCTCCAGCCCACCCAGATCTACTACAAATGGGGCTGCTAATGAGATCCCCAGTAGATCTGTATGCACCTTGAATTTTGAACTTTGAGAAGAAATGTTCCAATGTATGTGACACTGGAGCTGAAACATACATAATCTTAAAAGAGCAGGTTAGAATCAAAACCAAAAGAAAAAGTGCAGGAACATATTTAAATTATGCATGAATAAAATAATAAGCACCTATTCAAGATGGGCTTGAGTACATAATTAGGTGAGACTTGTTATGGAAACTCTTCATTTTAGTAAACAAAATTTCAAATTCCCAAGCATTATGATAAGACAGTGCTGGCCATGACTATTTCTCTGCCTATATAACAATAACAAATAATAACTAGGGACTTCCCTGGTGGTCCGGTGGTTAGGGCTTCACCTTCCAGTGCAGGGGCGTGTAGGTTAGATCCTTGGCTGGGGACCTAAGATCCCACATGCCTCTTGGCCAAAAGAACAAAACATAAAATAGAAACAATGTTGTATGTAACAAATTCAGCAAAGACTTAAAAAAAAAGAAGTATACATCAGAAAAATCTTAAAAAAATAATAGCCATAATAGAAATAGTAGTTATGACAATAATTAAGACTTGCATTGTATAGTTACTCAGTTCTTGCTTTTATATGCTTTTGCTGTTAGAGAAATTTAAGTTAAAGGGAGAACCCTTAACAGTATGGGGAGAAATGGCCTCGTATGTTATGGTGTGCACAGGAAAATACTGAAATTCTTCTCTACTACCATGTATTTTGACAGGGGTTCATTTTTCTGAAAAGCAAAGGAAATGGCAGCCCACTCCAGTATTCTTGTCTGGAGAATCCCATGGACAGAGGAGCCAGGTGGGCTATAGTCCATGGGGTTGCAAAGAGTCGGACACAACTGAAATAACTTAGCAATAGCAGCAAGATCTGTACTACAGCTCTACATAATAACTTCATAAAATCTGTATGCCCTGTGTACACAAAAAAGTCATATTAGTTATTTCTATAGAGTAAACACAGAAATACCAAAATACAGAGAAGAACTGGGTTTGATGTACCATTACGAATCCTAATAAAAAGAAAATGCCAAAAATTGTTCTAAGCCACATTCTAATTGGAAGTACGATGCAACCAAGTTTACAAGGCTGCTTACCATTAAGTACTAGAGCAGTCCCATATACCCCAAAAGCACAGCGGGCAGGGGCGGGAAACCACAGTATCTCATGTAGCCTTCATATATTGCCAAAAACAGACAAGGTTCAGTTGTGCTCAGTGGCTCCTGAGGTTACAGAACATCATTCTTTTCTCAAGTTCCAGCTGGCAGTGACTTTCCCATCCTCTCATCTACTCCCTTGTGTTTATTTTATATTCATGAGCAGGACAGCAGAGTTACCGAATCGGCCTGTGCAATCTTGCAATTATTGTTTTGAGAAGAATGCACATGACAATTAGAGCAACAATTGAATAATTCAAAGCAGTCATTTAGTATTAATATCATGTGTGCATAACTTGATGAGGGGACAGAGAGGAGGCACAAGAATGTTACAAGGCTGAAAAATCTGACCTTCAGGAAAGAATGAAAAAAAGTGGCTTGTTTGACCTTGGAAACAGGAAACTAGGGAGAAATTAGAAGCCTAAGAATATATGAGACAGGCTGTAAAGGGAGAGGTTCTGTGACCTGTCAAGAGGGCAACAAAGGAACACGGTGGAAATGAGCTCTAACGATCGTAACAGAAGCTGAGGATAAACCTTCAAGGGATTAGAGGGCCCTAGGGTTGCGGTGGATAGCACATGGCTTTGGACTGATATTCCTGGATTTAAATCCTGGCTCTGCCAGGTTAGAAAAAAAAAATCTGACCAGAAAACTCTATTTGGATGGAAACTGTGTACTGCTGTTTTTATAATGGTTTAGAGAGGGTTAGCACATGAAAGATGGGAATTAGATTATCTGACTCCTCTTGTAGTGGAAGGTTGGAACACATAATTTTAATCTGTTCTTTGTTTCACATTGATTCTGAAAATTTCTTGGTACATTCATTTCTTTCTAATTTATTGTCTTTTTTTTTTTTCCTAAGAACACGATCTCTGAAGTCACACAGTCTGAGTCTGAAGCCTGTGTTTGAACATTTACTTATTATTCATTCTCTTGAAGTCTCTAGTCTCACACTTATAAAAATAGAAACAATAAAAGTACATACCTTGCATGATTTTTTGAAGAATTAAACAACACCTTTCAGACTGATTGGCATATAGTAAACTCTCAATAAAGGTAAGCTCTCTTTACAATTATGCCTGGCTGGTGTCCAGCACTACTTAAGCTCCATGAAGGAATTGAAGATGAACCAGATATGTGTATGAACTGATGTGTATGAACTTTTGGAATCAAGTAGGGGAAATAAGACAGGGATTAAAATGAACATAAATAAAAAGGAACAAATCTGCCTCAAAAAAAGACATAGATAGGGCATTTAAATAAGAGAACTGACTTTAAAGGAGTGAAGGGGAAGTTTCTGGAGAAGGCGGTATTTGAACTGAATTTAGAAACACATAAAGAGTATGACCATCTGGAGATGGGGGAGCCTGGTGTGATGGGAGAAGAGTGATGTATCTCATTCCTAGCTAAGAGGACAGAGCAGGCTTTTTTGCAAGGTTTTCAGATTCTAGTGCTGACTTTAGAGATTTATTTCAACAGATTTTCCCTCCTAAGATATTCTAAAACATTAGTCACTCTTAGTCCCTCAGCTGTGTCCGGCTCGGCGACCCCATGGACTGTAGCCTGCCAGGCTCCTCTGTCCATGGGATTCTCCAGGCGAGAATACTGGAGTGGGTTGCCATTCCCTTCTCCAGGGATTGAACCCACTACTCCTGCATTGCAGGAAGATTCTTTACTCTCTGAGCCTCAGGATAATCTGCTAAATTTTCAGCAGTCAATCACACACCAGCCTCAAAAGCAGTGAGACACCGTTTGTTCAGAAGTAACAATCATTTCAATGGAATACCTCAAAGAGAGCACTACAGCCCTCATGAGTTTTTATTGTTATTCCATTATTGAATTTACTTCCAAGTTTTATCATTTAATCATCTGCATTGTGCAAGAACAGTAGTTTATTCATGATTGTTAAAAGAAGAAAAACCTCAAATATTCAAAAAAAGCCTTTTTAGCTTCTAACCAGATACAAAATTCAAAGTGTCTTTTTTTTTTTTGGAACTGATGTCCCATTTCACACTTTGACTCCATTAAAATTATAGATGATCATGAACACCAGCAAATTAAAGATGTTAGAGAAGAATAGATTCATTTTCTGAGACACACAGAATTTTGGGGGATTTTAAAATATTTAATACTAGAGGGAAACATTCTTGGCAAAATGTATTCTTGATTTTCCTTCAGGCAGTTAGTTTGGGAACTTTTACATAATTGTAAGGGACTAACTCCCAGACATAATTTTTTTTTTCTCTTCTTCTTCTACATACAACTTTTAAAAATACACATTTATATAAATATAAACCTGTTACACTTGTGCATTCCAGAAAAAATCCTATTTGTGTAGCATGGGCATTTAAGTCCTTAACCAAGGGCACTGTATTTTCTGAAATGTTGCTGATTTTTAGCTTGTCAGAAAATTAGGTACAAGGAGGGAAGGATGGCATCACTTCACCAGTGGGACCCAATCGATTCAGATAGGCTGAGAGAGAAACAGAGCAGGTACAGATGAAGTAGCCCACTTGGGGAACACTCACATGCTCCGCCCAGGTGTCCTCACGAGTCACAGGTGCTTTCCCAATCCACGTGTGATCAGCAAACGAACTAAGGTTCTCAGTGAAGCTTTAACTTTGGCAGTAAGCAATGGCATTCCCTTGTCTCTGGAATGAAGTTTCTTCTGAGTTATGGTATCACAATCACATTTGCTATGACAAAAATCAGATGTACAATTTCATCAGAACCAACAGGAACTGAATCTAATTTGATGCAGAATCCCCTAATTGAGTTCTATTGCAATTGATGATTTTATAACACCCTTTCTTCTTACTACTTTTGAGACAAAATCTCATTTTCTTTTCTTTTTAGTAAAGGAAGAGGTTCAGAGAATTTCTTAAATTTTCTTTCTTAAAAAGATAATGTGCATAAGAGAACGGAGTTGTGGACACCTCGGGGAAGGGAGAGTGGGGTAAATTGAGAAAGCAGCATTGATGTATATGCGCTACCGTGTATAAAACAGATAGCTAGTGGGAAGTTGCCATATAACACAGGGAGCCCAGCCTGGTGATCTGTGAGGACCTAGACTGGGGGGATGGGAGGGAGGCTCAGGAAGGAAGGGATATGTGTATTCTTATGGCTGATTCAGCAGCCGAAAGAATACAGCAGACACCAATACATTGTAAAGCAATCACCCTCTAATTAAAATAAGTAAAGGAAAATATTTTTTAAAAAAGATAACGTGCAGATTTTTGAGGAATATCATTTCTTGGGAAACACATTTTATTGTAAACATGAAAAAAATACTTGTATGAGGCCGGACTGTGTACTGTGGGAAATGGAGGGTCCTGCCCCATGTGTCTACCATATGAGGTGAGAGTGAGGGCTGTGGTCTCCATACACACTTATCCACACATTAAAAGTGATAGCTACATCTGCACTCACATTTTCTAAAGAAAACCACATTGAGACTCATCAGACTGTAGCAGCATTCCGAGGTTTATCTATCTTGGGTGAGGACAAAACTCTTCACTGGGGACTTCATTTTATGAAAATATCAATGAATTCTAATTTCTAGGTCATGAGAAATGCCAAGTACTCAGAAAGGAATGCTTTGCTTGTGTGTGTCAAAGAAAAGACACAACAGTGTGTTTTTTCTTTTTTCATCGTTACAGGGAGACATTGTAGGCAGTGGAGAGAATGTGAACCTTGGAGGCAGAAATCGCTAGGTTTGAACCCCCAGGCTGCTATTTACAAGAGTCCTGGTCTTGAGGAAGTTATTTGTTTATCTGAGTTTCAGTTTTTTAAAAACATAAAGTATAAATAACAACGCATATCTTGAATGCTAATTGTGATAATAGACAAGATTATCTGTGCATTTAAAGTGGTTCTAGATGTCACAAAACCATAAGCACTGTGGTGTCTCATTAATCATAACAATGTAGATTTCAGTGTCTCCCACCCAGTCCCTTATAATGGGAGGATTTAGTTTATCCCAGTCTCACCTGGTTACTTCTTGACATTTCCACGGATATCTCCCCGACAATATCTGACACCCCAATGCTCTCCTCATCAGTATCCTCTGAACCAGTATCCTTTCCCATGTCTGTGCTGTTTATGCCCTCATAGGAAGGCCAGCAATTGTGCTGAGAATGTTGGTTTTCAGTGCTGCCCAAACAGAATCCTCCAAGGTATCTGGGCCACTGTTTTCCCCTGAGTCCTCACCGCACCGAAACCAGGATGCAATTCACTCAGAAGTGAGAAGAGCGTCTTGCTCTTACTCTGTGTCATTTCACCCGCGTCCTCAAAACTGCTTTGCCATCCTGGTCTTCAGAGTCACAAAACCAGTTTCTTCACTTTTTGCCTGCAGGATCTTTCCCCATAAGACTCAGAGGGATGGACTCAGGCCACAGAGGCCAGCTGTGTGATCTTGAGCAAGTTTCTTAACCTTTCTCTGCCTCAGTATCCTGCTGTATTAAATAGGTATTGTCATAAGGTCTGCTTATACGGTTGTTGTCATAACCAAGTGCATTGATGTACACAAAATGCACATTGTAAAGTACTGCATAAGTGCCAACAGTTATTAGAACTTTTATTGTTCTCAGAATCGTTCTACAGTGTAGACCCTGGGAATATGAAGAAATTACTGGAAGAGGTTAAATGATGACTCAAGCTATTTAATTGGAATAGTAAAAGGAGATGTGATTTATATTGTACCTCAAACTGGTACAGTTATCTCCAATTAATTAGAAGATACAGTTTCAAGAATTGAAGTATTATAGGAATATAGGAGGAAAATTAATTTGTTCTGGAGATGCTTAAAGAAGGGAGAGGACTCAAGTTGGAGTTAGTGTTTCCAAAGACTTAAAAAAAGTAGAATGATTAAAAAGGAGGGATGAGAAGGTAAAGCTTGACTGACAGCAAGTCATAGAAACAGGCTTGCAAACCAAGCACACTTGAGAACGGTGAGTGGCACACAGGGAGATGGGAGTGAGACAAGAGTGAGATCTCTAGCTTGAAAAGCTAGCAGGGATTGCAGATGATACTGAGTGATGTGCTCAAAAGTTTAGATTTAATTTTAGGGAAAAGAGGAAACAAAGTTTTTTGGAAAAGAGGCCTTGACCATTTTAATATTTTCAAACAATGCCCACTTTCAGCCATGGAAAACCCTAAAATTGCCTTTTAGGATCTAAATATACATGGTTTATTTTATTTATACGTCCTATTAGATTATAGGATCTAAATATGCATTCTTTAAATTACCTTTCTGGTGGTAGGACTTACTTTACAATTTCTTAACATAGAAATTTTTTCAAATAGTATGTTTCATTGCATTTTACTCTTATTATTTTGCAAACATAATTACCACTCTGCCAAAGTGCTGATGTTAGTGATAACAAGCAAAGAACCCATGAACTTAATAAATTTGAGATAAAGATGGGAATCATTAGGCTAACTCATTAGACCTAAACTTGCTGACTACATGAATAATTAGGAGAGAAGAGAATAAAGTCAAAAAACATGTATGACATATTAGTTCTACATTTTTAAAGTCTGTGTCTAAAATGTGAACTGCAATTAGGAGTTTGGAATCAATTTTTAGTCTTCCAGAAAGAGAGTTTTTCTTATAATGCATAATTCCTTTCATGGCATGCATATATTTGTCTTTGATAAGTATTCAAGAATATTATTCTGCAAGAAAACAGGGCACTATTTGAGACTGATAACTTGGCTAGCTAAATGGGTAAGGGAGGAAGCAATTTGGATAAGGGAGGAAGCCTTTGTTAATATCCAAATTAAAGACGATGGAGATCTAAGTCAAAGACAAAGAGAATGAAAAGAGGTTCTATAGTAGCTGCTCAAAGACAAAGAAAAGAAGGCCAGAAAGAAAAGGAGTTGAGACGATAGCTGTGGTTTCTTTCTGAGATGTTTCGTAAGGTTTGCATAAAGTTGAAACTAATACCAGATAAGGACAAACAAGAAAGGAGAATTGTAACTTAAGCTTCTGTGTATTATGCATACACAGAGAAGTCCTAAGAAAATACTGGAAAATCAGAGATAATAGGGCATTAGAAATCATTACCATATTGGATTTATCCCAGGAGTGAAAGGATGGTTTTGTGTTTTTGAAAAATTAATATATATCATGACATTAACAAATTTTAAAAAAGAGAGACATTATCTCAATTAGTGCAGAAAAAGGCCTTAAATTACACTCATTACCCATTCAGAATGTTTATAATAAAAAATTTGAGTAAAATAAGTATAGAAGAAAACATACTTAACCTGGCAAATCAGTCAGGGTCCAATCAGGAGACAGAAACAACACAGCAATGTGAACGGGAAAAGCTTAAAGAATTTTAAAAAACTGATTGGAATAAGTGAGGGATTGGTTAGTGAAAAGTAAAGAGAATGCTAAAGAATATGGCGAAAATAAAGAGGCAGCACTACCCCTAGAACTGAGATACAATGCCCAAGGAGGACCCTTCCTCTTCTCCTCCTAGCCACCCTGATTTCCTTTAGGGAGAAGGAGGGCAGAGAAGTTCCTCTAGTGGCATACTAGTAGAATTTGCTAGAAAATCTACCCTCTGGAAATTGCCCAAAAATCTACTCTAGGATTTTGGGGAAAGTCATTCATGGCAAAGTATCTTGTTGGAGGAACTATGCAATGAAACAGTGCAAGGGGATGCCGGGGGAAGCTGCTAGCCTCCAGTTGCCACGAATCTCCATTCACTGCAGAAGCCTAGTGCTGCAGGAGCTGGACATCAGGGAAGCTATGTGTACCACAGGAGCCTGATGTTGGAGAAGCTGCCTATTCTGTAGGAGCCTGGCCTTGGAGAAGCTGTGGTGCTTCCAGAGCCAGGTGCTGGAAGAGCTGCCTATAGCCTAGGAGATAGGCATTGGAATGCCTGTGAGCTGCAGGAACGTGCCCAGGGAGCACACCACAACCAGGAAGGAGAACCCTTTCCTTCTGCAATGTCTCCCCACTGCTACTACCCAAGTGTAATTGTCATGTGCGCATGCTCAGTTGTTTCTGACTCTTTGCGACCCCATGGACTGTAGCCTATCAGGCTCTTCTGCCTGTGGGGTTTTCCAGGCAAAAATACTGGAGTAGGTTGCCATTTCATACTCCAGGGGATCTTCCAGGGGATTGAACCCACAATTTCTTGCATCTCCTGCATTGGCAGGCAGATTCTTTACCACTGAGCCACCTGGGAAGCCCAAGTTTAATGTCATGCCGACTGTCAAAGGAAAAATATTTAAAGGGCCCATCTGCATTTTCAAAGAGCAGGCAATAAAGTATATACTTGGAGCCAAGAGGAAATAAGTTGATAACTGGCACAATTACTAATGGAAATCTAACAAGAATATACAACTGTTGTAATTTATTTTGAAGCATTCACTTTACAATCAGGAACAGAAGGAGGATTCTATTACTGCTTCTATTTAACATTCAAATGGAAGATCTAGCCAGGAAAATATGATAGAAAATGAAACAAAATATCTTAACATTGTAATCAAGGGAAAGAAAATGCTAATATTTGCATGAGAAATGTAAAGGGAATATAGTAAGTAATTTAGAGTTTATAGGGATCGTAATCTAACTTCAGCTGCCAGACTAAGCTCGTATTTTTAATCACTTTCATATGTTGTCCTTTCAAATAATTTTCAAAGGCAATTGGGGCTTTAAATGTTTGTCTATGGCACATTTTCAGACTCCATGCTACTAAGGCTGGAGAAAATACTCTGAATGTTCCCCCATACAAAAACATGCACACAGACACATATATACAAATGCCCACACGCATACAGATGAATGTGTAAAGGAAAGAACTGGGAAAACAGATTACATTATCCATGGGACCATGGCCTGATTTTCCCTTTCATATGGGCATCTGATGCAGAGTTTATTTTTATGACTGAAATTCAATATGCAACTGCAACATTCAAAGAATATTCATTGAGCATGTTCCATGGGTCAGTCTTTTAAGATGCTCTTGAAACAGCCGTTTAAAAAAAAATGGGCAAAATCCTTTCTCCCTTCAACTCACATTGAAGCTGGAGAAGTGCTGTGAAGAAAGTAAAACAGAATGATACACTTAGTGTCTTGGTGAGCTTAGCAAAAGCCCTTCTTCCAGCAAATCCACTCAAGGCATATTGGAGTGCTATCATCAGTCTCATAAGTTTAAGTTACAAAGCCAAATTTGATAAAGCAACCCTTGCCCAAGTGCTCCAGCCCATAACTTTCAGGATGTAATGCCTCATGGGCTCTTGAATAAGCATATCTTGATTTAAAGCTTGGCTCACTATGTATCAGCTGTTCATAAGACCTGTATAAAGAGCTTCCTGATGACTCAGTGGTAGAGAATGCGCCTGCCAATGGGGGAGACACAGATTTGATCCCTGGGTCAAGAATATCCTCTGGAGAAGGAAATAGCAACTCCCTCCAGTATTCTTGCCTGGGAAATCCCATGGACAGAGGAGCCTAGCAGGCTACAGAGTTGCAAATGATTTAATGACTAAACAACTATAAGACCTGTAAAATGCGGATGGTAATAACTATCAAAATACATATCTCAATACACGGCAGTGTATAGCCTCATACAGAGGTTATTAGGATTGGCTGAAACACTACATTTAAAGTGCTGAGCATGGTTCCTGAAAGATAGACTGTGTTCAGTAATTATTGAAGGTAATAGTGGTGATTATTTTTATTCTCATGAAAAGCCACACAACTTGAATCACAAAAAGCCATACAACTTGAATGCTTAAGAAATCTTGCAGCCAGTCCAATGACACACCTATCTGATGGTTCCATCCAAGTGAGTAAATGATTTTGTTGATCTGGGTGAATGAATTTTTTGGTCTACATCCAACTAAGATCTAAAGGACTCTTCCGTTGAAGAAATCGTTAAAGCCCGGGAAATGGAGTTCTATGTGTTTCTCACCATTGGGTGTAGGCTGTCCTGATTTAGTGGAAACACATTTGTGGGCAAGCTTACATGGAACTGTAGTTTAGATTGAGACAAAACTATACATTTTCAAATCATGTTATGATTATTTACCACTTTACCATGACAAAAAGCCAAAGTTTTAAGTCAGCTTTGTATGGGAAATAGTTACATTCTGGCTGTAATGAACATATTAAAGGTGATTCTAGAAGTTTTAAGGAAAAGAGAAAAAAAAAAAAATCCTAGAAATCTCTGTGTTGTATTTTAGGTTTCTGTTGAATTGTCATTTTGTGGTGATTGTTTGGGTGAGGAGTAGAGTTAATATTGCAGAAGTGCAGATACCAGGAAATAGATATTGTGTCAAAATAAAGAGAAAGGAGGAGAGAGAGAGACAGAGAAGAGGAGGGAAGGAGGCATGAAAGAAGGATGGGAGAGAGATTCTTTCAGTTCATGATACTGATTCATTTGTTGTCTTCCATTTAAAACTGTTCCTGAAGTATCATTATAATGATACTTTTCTTTTCCTGCTTTTTCTTTCCTGCTCCCTCTCCCAGCTTCTTCTCATTCCCCTTCTTTTACCTATTATATTCCCTGACTCTTTTCCAAACTGGGTTCCATATGTTGGCTCTAACATTTCATTATTTTCTATTTCTTAATAGAAAAGAATGATCTGTCTAGGTCAGCAGAGGAACTGAATATTCATGGTGTGCTGTCTTTCCCCATGTATATGATATCACACAACTAAAGCCTTGCAGAGGAGGAGGAATTGTCTAAACTGTCTAAAAAGTTCTTTCTAGGTAAAGGATTTTTTCAATTGTTACTCTTTAGAAAGAAATCACAGTAATACTCCCCAACAGCACATTAGTGATATCTCTAGGCCTTCTGAATACTTTATTTAAAACACAGAATCATAGAATGGTGGCAGTAGACCTAGTCATTTTGTCTGTCCAGGAGTTCTTCACCTTCCTAATCCCATCTTGATTTCTGTTCAGGGAGTTGTCCTTTCGCCACTGTGTGACGTCTTGGTGGGAAGTAGCTTCTGTTTCCTATTATAGAGTGATTGGGCCTGGATAACCCTTCTCCATGGCCCATTGCATGCAGTAGGTAGAATGTAATCTTGGCCAGGGAGACACTCTCTACCTCGACCTGAGTAAATGATGCAGGGTCTGAGTCATGGTCAGAGGTTTTTCTCTACCACTGTAGAGGTGACAGTCAATTCAATCACTCATTTGTGTCTGACTCTTTGTGACCCCTTGGACTGCAGCATGCCAAGCTTCCCTGTCCATCACTAACTCCCAGAGCTTGCTGAAACTCATGTCCATCGAATCAGTGATACCATCCAACCATCTCATCCTCTGTTGTCCCCTTTTCCTCCTGCCTTCAATCTTTCCCAGCATCAGGGTCTTTTCCAATGGGTCAGTTTTTTTGTATCAGGTGGCCAAAATATTGGAGCTTCAGCTTCAGCATCAGTTCTTTCCAATGAATATTCAGGACTGATTTCCTTTAGGATTGACAAGGTTTGTTGTATTGATTGTAGAGGTGACAAGCCTCCTAAATTCCTGCTGTATGCCATTCCATCTGTGAAATCTGATGTGAACCAAGTAGATCCCTTTTGATTAAAAAATAGAGTAGACTTTTGTTGCTTACAATAAAAAACTGAATTTTACCACTACGCTTTGGAAGAGCTCTTGGAAGTTCTGTCTTAGGAAAAGATACCCACAAGTGAGAATGGTCACCTGGAAAACAAGATTTAGAAAAACTAACCATGTTCATATATATACATCCCTCACTTTCCCACAAAGACTGACAATGGACCTGGAGCACATAGAAATTTTATCAAAAGAGGAGAGTTCAGACATCAGCTAGTATGGATGGGACTCACTGTATTGGAAAAATACAGTGTATTGGAAAAATACTGAATGGGGAAAGGAAAAGTCAATTCGCAAAAAAAAAGAGAGAGAGAGAGAGACTTTTGAAATGCCAAGCAAAAGTATAGGGTATAATAAAGGATTTTTGAGTTCCAAAAGCCTGGCTTTTGATTACCAAAATTAAAATTGTTGTATGTAACCAATAGAGTTGAAAAGAACACATACAACAGATGATCCAGTTTTTCTACCCTAAAATTGTTTTCCAGAACTCAGACTGAGGCAGGACAAGCAGAGCCTGAGAAGAGGGCAGTAGGAACTGGGGTTGGATAGTTTCTGAAGGATTGCCTCAAGTCATCTTCTCTAGATGGTCCCCATTCCAAAAGAGGTGTAGTAGGGTCAGAAAGCAAATTTTAGGCGCCCAGCTCTGAGTGAGCCTAAGGAGGCAAGAAACCTTCTTGTGACCCCCCACACAAGGTGATTCACAGAGGAAAAGAAGATACAGGACAGAGGGGCTGGTGTGCCCTCCCACCTCAAGGTTTGATGATTTGGAGAGCATCAGAAAGTTTCTCTGGTCCTCAGAAGGATGCAGAAGTTCCGCAGAGAGGATCAATTTCAGTATCATCCAAGAGGATACAGTGTGTGGACCAGTGCCTGCTTGTCAGATGGAAATGTGACTCCTCCACAGATACCAGTGGAGACAGATCCCAAGACACAAAGAGGGATGGAAATGAAATGCATTTCAGTGGATGTCAGCATGGAGACACGAGGACCTTGGACCACAATTCTGATGGTTCTCTTAATACAACCTCATAAAGACATGATGTTAGATAAACCCGCTGGCATGCAGGTCATTTCAGCCAAAGAGAGAGGAGGGAGGTGAATAGGAAAATTGCTAATTTGATTGAATTTACTAGCATTGAGATTACATTTTTTGACATTAAGGAGAATGGCTTCTTACAGAGAATCTATTTTAAATTACAGAAAAATAAGAAAAAATTGTATTTTTCAGTTCAGTTCAGTCACTCAGTTGTGTCCAACTCTTTGCAACTCCACGGACCACAGCACACCAGGCCTCCCTGTCCATCACCAACTCCCAGAGTCCACCCAAACCCATGTCCATTGAGTTGGTGATGCAATCCAACCATCTCATCCTCTGTCGTCTCCTTTTCCTCCTGCCCTCAATCTTTCCCAGCATCAGGGTCCTTTCAAATGAGTCAGGTCCTTGTATCAGGAGGCCAAAGTATTGGAGTTTCAGCTTCAACATCAGTCCTTCCAATGAACACCCAGGACTGATCTCCTTTAGGATAAACTGGTTGGATCTCCTTGTAGTCCAAGGGACTCGCAAGAGTCTTCTCCAACACCACATTTCAAAAGCATCAATTCTTTGGCACTCAGCATTCTTTATAGTCCAACTCTCACATCCATACATGACTACTGGAAAAACCATAGCCTTGACTAGACGGACCTTTGTTGGCAAAGTACTGTCTCTGCTTTTTAATAGGCTGTCTAAGTTGGTCATAACTTTCCTTCCAAGGAGTGAGCAAGAGTCTTTTAATTTCATGGCTGCAGTCACCATCTGTAGTGATTTTGGAGCCCCAGAAAAACAAAGTCAGCCACTGTTTCCACTGTTTCCCCATCTATTTCCCATGAAGTAATGGGACTGGATGCCATGATCTTAGTTTTCTGAATGTTGAGCTTTAAACCAACTTTTCACTCTCCTCTTTGATGGTCAAATAGTGGATCAAAAATATTGTACCTAATATATGTAACCAAGAGTATATCATTTACTCGGTTAAAACCCTTCAAATATCTGATAGAAATCTTTTGGGCTTACCTGCCCAGAATCCATCAGTTTGTGTTCAGCTGCTGCTGCTGCTGCTAAGTCGCTTCAGTCGTGTCTGACTCTGTGCAACCCCATACACGGCAGCCCACCAGGCTCCCCCGTTCCTGGGATTCTCCAGGCAAGAACACTGGAGTGGGTTGCCATTTCCTTCTCCAGTGCATTAAAGTGAAAAGTGAAACTGAAGTCGCTCGGTCGTGTCCAACTCTTAGCGACCCCATGGACTGCAGCCTTCCAGGCTCCTCCATCCATGGAATTTTCCAGGCAAGAGTACTGGAGTGGGGTGCCATTGCCTGCTCCACATGTTCAGCTAGGAGGACTTAAATTTTCCTTTGGAAAAGCCCTCCGTCTCCATTCTCACCATATTGCTCCTATGAGACTGACCCCACACTCTGACACAGATTATCCCCCCACATCCTCTAGCTCTTCTCTCTGGGCCTTACATGACGAACCTTCTCATAAATATTAAATATTAAAGAGAGCTTTTCTGATCAGTGCCTGCTCCTCATATCCCCACCTCAAATCTCATTTCATCATTTATTTAAACGTTTATTTTCTTCACAGAAATTTTTAGTATCTGCTGTGTGTGAGTCACTCAGTCATGTCCAGCTCTGCAACCCCATGTACTATAGCCCACCAGGTTCCTCTGTCCATGGAATTTTCCAGGCAGGAATACTGGAGTGGGTTTCTATTCCCTTCTCCAGGGAATCTTCCTGACCCAGGGATTGACCTACATCTCTTATGTCTCCTGCATTGACAGGCGGATTCTTGACCTCTGGCACCACCTGGGAAGCCATGCTGCTGCTGCTGCTAAGTCGGTTCAGTTGTGTCCGACTCTGTGCGACCCCATGGATGGCAGCTCACAGGCTCCCCCATCCCTGGGACTCTCCAGGCAAGAACACTGGAGTGGGTTGCCATTTCCTTCTCCAGTGCATGAAAGTGAAAAGTGAAAGTGAAGTCGCTCAGTCGTGTCCAACTCTTAGCAACCCCATGGATTTCAGCCCACCAGGCTCCTCCATCCATGGGATTTTCCAGGCAAGAGTACTGGAGTGGGGTGCCATTGCCTTCTCCCTGGGAAGCCATACTCTTGTCTATTTGTTACTTTTTCATTGTCTCCCTTATCCAACCAGGGTATAAGTTCCACGAGGGTAGGTACTTTGTCAGTCTTAAGCAACTCATGTTGTCCAAGCTTTGGAAGGCACATAATAAGTAATGCTGGGACAAGCCAATGACACTCATTTTTGTATTCTGCCATTACATAGTGCTTACTCCAGTGTCAAGTGCTGTCCTAAAGGTTTTCTAATGACTAACATTTTTAATTCTCATAACAATCCTGTTAGAATTAATATTATCTTCATTTGACTAGTTATAACTGCGTTACACAGTGGTTAAGCCATACGGCCAAGTGGGAGAGTTGGTAAGGTTCACACCTGACCGCTGGCTCCTGACTCTTCTCTCTCATCCTCTGTGCCATGCTTATTGAATGATGTGATGAACAAGTATGTTCCTAAGAAACTGATTATCTCTGGCAGGCTGAGAACACCCAGTTCTGATTTTAAAGACAAGGATTGACCATAAAATCTGTGGTTCAGCCAAGATATCAGCACTAAGAGATCCAGCTAGTGGCTCCCCTCTCACTGCTACTGCATCATGCATGCTTGGATGAGTTGTTAACTGGCAGTGGTGGGTTACGAGTGCTCATAAAATATTTAATATCTATTTAATGTTGTTATGTAACTTTGGTCAGTTGAAAATATACCAACTCGTTCACTCATGGGGAAAGATTACTAGGGCTGTCAATGAGGAAGAACTTCAAAGGCATATTTTTGCCATTCTTTTTAAAGCAGCTATGTCATTTTATAGAGTTTGATCAACTGTTTTGTAGTTACTGGTGTTGAATTTTTATAGTGTAGTCTAAATCCTACTCTCCCCTTTTCTTTCGTCATTGTATAATCATTGTAGCCCAGCACTACTAATCATCTGGAAATAAGATGAATCATAATAGGGTGTTACTTATTTAATCCTCAAAGCCATTTTTATGTTAAGCAACATTAAAAAGCTGTGGGTATATTCATTTCTTTCCATTGCGAACATTAGTGTTCCCTTGTTACTTTTTGTTTTGTCCTTCTTTGGGTAAAACAATCCTACTGAACAAGCTGCAGCTGTTGTATAAATCCATATTTTTTTAATACTGATAGGAAGCAGTCAGACATTTCAACTATTCTGTTTTGTTTAAAAGTAAGTTAACAGTTCAGCTCACTCTTAAGAAGGCACCCATGAAGGAATTGTACAGGAATGTGTTTGTGGCCAACTGAATGTTTGTGATTAAAACTATTTGTGAAAGCAACCCTGCTAGACTTAAGAAGAGTTATACAGCCCTGCAGCTTGGGGGAAATTCACTGAGGGAGAATCCACTAATGCTTGAAGTGGAAGCTTTTGACCCCTGGCACTGGCAAATACCAGCCAAATGATGCACAGACTTCGCTTCTTAATGACTAGCCCTTACATAATTTCCTTTCCTTTGCCACTCCATGAGTCTTCAATGTTTGGAATTACAGAGATCTGACATAAGAAAAATGCATTTTGATAAACGCTCCCCTAAATACTCTCCTCTTATCTCCATTCTTAACCCCAAATTCGGAGAAGGCAATGGCACCCCACTCCAGTACTCTTGCCTGGAAAATCCCATGGACTGAGGAGCCTGGTAGGCTGCAGTCCATGGGGTCGATAAGAGTCGGACACGACTGAGCGACTTCAGTTTCACTTTTCACTTTAATGCATTGGAGAAGGCAATGGCAACCCACTCCAGTGTTCTTGCCTGGAGAATCCCAGGGATGGGGGAGCGTGGTGGGCTGCCGTCTCTGGGGTCCCACAGAGGCGGACATGACTGAAGCGACTTAGCAGCAGCAGCAGCAGCAACCCCAAATTAAACTGATTTTCTAGAAAATTGAAAAGTATTAGGAAAACCAGTATTTTTTTATACTTTCTCTATCCCAGACTTACCTCTGGCAAATCATCTTACCGAATCTTATGAATTAGTGATTAAAAGCATGGGCCTGAGATTAAACAGAGTAGAGTTAGAATCGAGCTAAGAGAAGTCTATTAGAAAGTAGCCTCACCACTAAATAGCTGTCTAAATTCAGGATGAGTGACAAAAGCAAGCATCAGTCTCTATGTCTGTGTCTCTGTTTCTGCTTTTGTAAGTAGGTTCATCTGTACTATTTTTCTAGATTCCACATATATGTGTTAGTACACAACATTTGTTTTTCTCTTTCTGACCTACTTCACTCTGTATGACAGTCTCTAGGTCCATCCATATCTCTGCAAATGGCACAATTTCATTCCTCCTTATAGGTGAGTAACATTCCATTGTATATATGTACCACATCTTCTTTGTGGGATGGGATAAACTGGGAGATTGGGGTTATATATATTAACATATACTACTATTTATGAAATAGGTAACTAATGAAAACCTACTGTTACAGCATGATGGGGCAGGAATAAGGTACAATCTGTAGGATATATATTAAGTTAACTTTAAAAATGCATTACAGTATACATTAGGTGCAAATACCATTTAATTTCACTTATACAAGATACCTAGAATAGTCAAATTCAAAGACTCAGAAAGTACATTTGCAGATGCCAGGGGCTGGGGGATAGGTGTGTGGGGAGGGGAGATGGGGGTTACTGTTTAACAGGGACTGAGTTTCAGTGCAGGAAGGTGAAAAATTCAGGAGATGGATTAATGCTGAGAGTTGCCAACAATGTGAATATACTTAGTGCCACTGAACTGTACAGTTAAATACGGTTAAATAGTATGTTGTATATTATAGGATTTTTACCACAATAAAAAAATCATTAAACAAAAAACAAACAAATCAGTCAGTTTATTCACCTGTAGAAAGGGGATAAGATTTCCCACTTCATAAAATCTGGGGGCCCTAAAGGAAATAATCTATGTTTAATACTGAATATCTAATAATTCATCCACAAAAACTCCAGTAGTTATAATAAATATTAAAGCTTAGCTTATGATCAAATACACATTTGACTCCAGTTACCACCAGCTGATAAGAGTTAGAGTGAATTCAAATTAACTTTAGGAAATAAATCATGAATTAATAACTATTTAAGATAATACTGGGGAGTCTCATAGAACCCCAGGGCAAGAATGTTGCTAGGGATCTCAGGAAGAATAGGAGAGGAATTTCACAACCAGGAGGAATTTCTCTGCCTCACGACTATTCACATTTCTGAATATTCACTTGATCCTTCTTTCTCATTTCTTCTGTTATCTCAACCATGTGGTGGAAGCCATGACCGTTACACACTTCACAGGTTATAAGGCCAGCCATTCAAGAGGGGAATGTTGCTTATGCCATATTCAAATCTCTGAAGAACAGGTTCACTGGTCAACTTTGGCTTGTGAGCCCGTTACTGATCTAGCAGCTCAGACCAAGTTGCTCCTTGGTACAGTCATGCTGCTGGCTGGGGTTAGTTCTAGGAAGAAATGCTTTAGGTTCTAGGAAGCAGGTTTCACAGGTGGCCATGTCGATCTCCAATCTTGACCAATTGTCCAGCTCTCTTCTCATGCTGGGCCACATGTACTTGAGCAGGAGAGCTACCTCCTCCCTGAGTCATTTATTTTTTTTTTCTTCCAGTTTTATTAAAATATAATTGACGTACAGCACCATTTGAGTTTAAGGAATACAGGATAATGGTCTGACCTACATATATCATGAAATGATTATCACAATAAGTTTAATGAATATCCATCATCTCATATAGATACAAAATTAAAGAAAAACATTTTTTTCCTTGTAATGAAAACTCTTGGGATTTACTCTCTTAACAATTTTAATATATGTCATAAAGCAGGGTTAATTACATTTATCATGTTGTAGCTTTCACCCCTAGTACTTATTTATCTTATAACTAAAAGTTTGTACCTTTTGACTGCCTTCATCCAATTCTTACACCCTCCCATCCTTGCCTCTGGTAACCACAAATCTAATCTTTTTCTAGTTGTTTCTGATTTTGAAGTATAACTGACCTACAACCTATCTTAGTTCCTGTCATACAACATAGGGATCTGACATTTCTATATGTTTCAAAATGATCACCGTAAGTCTAGTTACTAGCTGTCACTTTGTCATACAAAGATATTACATAATTATTGACTACATTCCTCACACTATATTTCATATCCATGTTTCATATATTTGGTGATTGTAAGTTTATATCTTTTAATCTTTGTCACTTATGTTTTATATGCACATCCCCCACTCCTCTGGCAAACACTTGTTTGATTTTTATATCTAAAGCTTATTTCTGTTTTGTTATGTTTGTTCATTTGTTTCATTTTTTAGATTCCAAGTATAAATGTCCTCATATAGTACTTGACTTTCTCTGCCTGACTTTTTTCACTTAGCCTAATACCCTGTAGATCCATCCATGTTGCAAATAGCAAGATTCCTTTTTCTTTTTTTGTGTGGCTATATCCCATTGTTTGTATATGCGTGTGTGCTAAGCCACTTCAGTCGTGTCCAGCTCTTTGCAACCCTATGAACTGTAGCCTGCCAGGCTCCTCTGTCCTTGGGATTTCCCAGGCAAGAACACTGGACTGGGTTGCCATTCCCTTTTCCAGATGATCTTCCCTACCCAGGGATCGAACCCATGTCTCTTATGTCCCCTGCATTGGCAAGTGGGTTCTTTACCCCTAGTGCCACCTGGGAAGCCCAGAATCTTCCCAACTCAGGGGTCAAACCCACGTCTCCCGATTGCAGGCAGATTCTTTACTGTCTGAGCCACCAGGGAAGCCCCATATATCACATCTTATTTTTCCATGCATCTATTGATGGACACTTAGATTGTTTCTGTATCTTAACTATTGTAAATAATGGTGCCATGAACATAGGGGTGCATAAACCTTTTCTAATTACTGTTTCAGTTTTCTTTGTTTAAATGCCCAGAGTGGAATTGCTGGATCATATGGTAGTTTTATTTTTAATTTTTGAAAAATATCCAAATTGCTTTCCATAGCAGCTACACCAGTTTACATTCCCAATAACACTGCACTTTGGTCCCCTTTATCCCACCTCCTTTCCAACACTTGTTATTTCTTATCTTTTTGATATGGTGGATTCTGATATGTGAGGTTTCTCATAATGGCTTTAAATTTGCATTTCCCTGATGATTAGTGTCATTGAGCATCTTCTCATGCTTCTGTTGGCTATCTGTATGTCTTCTATGAGAAAATGTCTATTTAGATCCTCTCCTTATTTTTAATCAAGTTATTTGGTTTTTTTGAGTTTGAGTTTTACAAGTTCTTTGTATATTTTTTATACTAACACTTTATCAGATATATCACTTGCAAATAACTTCTTCCAATCAGTAGGTGACTTTTTCTCATGTTGATAGCTTAATTCACACTGCAAAAGCTTTTTAGTTTTTTGTAGTCCCATTTATTTATTTTTGCTTTTGTTTCCTTTGCCTGAGAAGATATATTGCAAAAAGTAATTTATTAAGACCAGGGCTAAAGAGCTTACTGCCTATATTTCCTTCTAGAAGTTTTATGATTTCAAGTCTTACATTTAAATCTTTATTTTTAATTAATTTTTTGCATGGTGTGAGAGAGTAATCCAGTTCAATTCTTTTGCATATAGCTGTCCAGTTTTCCCAGCACCATTTATTGAAGAGGGTGTCTTTTTCCCATTGTATACTCTTGCCTCCTTGTTGTAGATTAATTGCCCATATAAGTGTAGGTTCATTTCTGGGCTCAGTATTCTGTTCCATTGATCTGTGTTTTTGTACTGGTACCGTACTGTTTCCCCTAATGTAGCTTTGCAGGATAGTTTGAAATCCGAGAGTGTGATCCTTTCAGCTTTGATCTTATTTCTCAAGATCATTTTGGCAATTCGGGGTCTTCTGTGTTTCCATACAAAATTTATAATTATTTGTTCTAGTTCTATAAAAAATAGAATTGGCATTTTGATAGAAATTGCTTTGAATTAGTAGATTACCTTGAGCAGTTTTTTATTTAAACAATATCAATTCTTTCAACCCATTAACATGGTGTACTTTTCAATCTATTTGTGTCATCCTCAGTTTCTTTCATTAGTGTCTTACATTTCTCCAAGTACAGATGTTTTACCTCAGTTACATTAACTCCTAGATATTTTTAAATTTCCGATGCATTTGTAAATAGGATTGTTTTCTTAGTTTCTCTTTCTGATTGTTTTTAGGATAAAAGAATGAAATAGATCTATATATTAATTTTGTATCCTGCAATTTTGCCAATTCATTGTTCAATTCAGAGAGCTCACAGGGTCTTAAGGCAGACGAACTGCTTGTGGGTTGAGCCTGGTCCATTGGACCAGTAAGCTAGAAGGAGGATTCAAAGTGGCACTCACCAGCACCAGTGTGCTCATGGTAGAATGAGCTCACCAGGATGGCTGCTGCCAGTGTCTATTAATGTGTTCCCAGGATGAGCTCCAGTTGTCTCCTGCCTCTCTAGGAGGTTCTCCAAAATCAGCAGATGGCTTTGACCTAGGCTTTTTTCAAATCACTGCTTCTTCCCTGGATTCACTAGAAGGAAATATCTATTCCCTAGATATTTGTTCCCTAGAATGTCTGAAATTTTGTGTGCACCCTATAAGAGTGGAGACTTTATTTCCTGGAGCCCTCTAGCTCTCCTGATATTGAGTCCTACTGGTCTTCAAAGCCAAACATTTTTGGGGTGAGTCTTGCTGGTACAAGTGTCCTGCACTGGGGACCCCAGTGTGCAGCTTAGATCCCTCGCTCCTTGAGGAGAAACTCTGCAGTTGTAATTATCCTCCCATTTGTAGGTCATACCTAGGGATATGGGTCTTGACTATACCATGTCTCCTTCCCCTCAGAACCATCTTGTTGTGCCTCCTTGTCTATACCTTAAGATGTAGAAGATGTTTTCTGCTAGTCTTCTGGTCTTTAATCATCAATATTTGCTGTATTAGTTCAGTTCAGTCACTCAGTCGTGTCTGACTCTTTGCAACCCCATGAATCGCAGCACGCCAGGCCTCCTTGTCCATCACTAACTCCCAGAGTTCACTCAGACTCATGTCCATCGAGGCAGTAATGCCATCCAGCCATCTCATCCTCTGTCGTCCCCTTCTCCTCCTGCCCCCAATTCCTCCCAGCATCAGAGTCTTTTCCAATGAATCAACACTTCACATGAGGTGACCAAAGTACTGGAGTTTCAGCTTTAGCATCATTCCTTCCACAGAAATCCCAGGGCTGATCTCCTTCAGAATGGACTGGTTGGATCTCCTTGCAGTCCAAGGGACTCTCAAGAGTCTTCTCCAACACCACAGTTCAAAAGCATCAATTCTTCGGCACTCAGCTTTCTTCACAGTCTAACTCTCACATCCATACATGACCACTGGAAAAACCATAGCCTTGACTAGATGGACCTTTGTTGGCAAAGTAATGTCTCTGCTTTTCAACATGCTATCTAGGTTGGTCATAACTTTCCTTCCAAGGAGTAAGCGTTTTTTAATTTCATGGCTACAATCACCACCTGCAGTGATTTTGGAGCCCCCAAAAATAAAGTCTGACGCTGTTTCCACTGTTTCTCCATCTATTTCCCCTGAAGTGATGGGACCAGATGCCATGATCTTAGTTTTCTGAATGTTGAGCTTTAAGCCAACTTTTTCACTCTCCTCTTTCACTTTCATCAAGAGGCTCTTTAGTTCCTCTTCACTTTCTGCCGTAAGGGTGGTGTCATCTGCATATCTGAAGTTATTGATATTTCTCCCAGCAATCTTGATTCCAGCTTGTGCTTCTTCCAGCCCAGTGTTTCTCATGATGTACTCTGTGTATAAGTTAAATAAGCAGGGTGACAATATACAGCCTTGATGTACCCCTTTTCCTATTTGGAACCAGTCTGTTGTTCCATGTCCAGTTCTAACTGTTGCTTCCTGACCTGCATAGAGGTTTCTCAAGAGGCAGATCAGGTGGTCTGGTATTCCCATCTCTTTCAGAATTTTCCACAGTTTATTGTGATCCACACAGTCAAAGGTTTTGGCATAGTCAATAAAGCAGAAATAGATGTTTTTCTATTTGCTGTATAAATAGTTGTACTTTTGATGTGGCTGTGGAAGGAGGTGAGCTCAGGGCACTGTCCCCTCCATTAGTCATATCTTGATGATCCTGGCTGCCAGTATTTTGATGTCCTTCTACACCCATGCCTAGAACCCTTCTTCAGTATTTATTTTAGCAGCACAGCAATTGCTGTGTTTCAATTGTACAGGCTCTCAACAGTGCTTCTCTGATCCATATGTCTTTACATCTCCTCATCCCACTGGATTATAGAAGCTTAGTACTTGGAAGTGAACTTAGAAAACAGAAATCATATGTACACATGCACACACATTTTAAGGATGGGAAAACTGAAGCCCAGAATGGTGAAGTCTTTAGCCAATGTTTAGTTTCCATCTTGTCTGAGTCTTTCCGACCCCATGGACTGTAGCCCACCAGGCTCCTCTATCCATGGGATACTCCAGGCAAGAATACTGGAGTGGGTTGCCATTTCCTCCTCCAGGAGACCTTCCCAATCCAGGGATCAAACCCATGTGTCCTGCATTGTCAATATTTACCACTGAACCACCAGGGACACCCAATATCACACAGAAAATTAACAAATCAGAGCCAGAATCCAGACCTCTGATTTGTAGACTAGTCTTTTTCCTAAATTGTGTTGGGTATTTCTTGGTCACCAGTCATTATTCACAATTCAATTATTTCTCCACAAGATGAGATTGTTTCTGGGTCTGGAGCACTGTTCTCAACCTACTCTGATTACAACTTTGCAGATTACACTCAACTTCAGAAAAAGCAGCTTCTGCACAGGATTGTGAATTTTACTTGCTTTTGCTGCAGGGGCAACAAAGTACACCTGAAAGGGATTTAAGTTAAAGACTGTAATACTCATCTTTGTTATCCATTTTCCATTCATATGTCCCTTGTTATTAGTACATATGTAAAGAAGCTAAGTATTCCATAAATGACACTTTTAAAAGATATTTACAAGTAAGTACAGAAAAAATGTATAATAATGAAGCTTTTGGACCTCATCCTGACACGTATTATGAATATGCCTATGCCTTTGAGGTAATCTACCTCTTTTCCCCAGTATCTAGAGGGGAAAAGATCACTGGTTCTTGAAAAAAATTTGAACCCTTGTTAGAGAGGGCCTGTTGGAAAATTCTTTCATCTACTTTTTGGTGACTCTCCAAATAAGCTTAAATATTATGTCTTTTACAAAAAAAAAAATAAGGATTATTCTATAATTACTGCCATGTCAAATATTTCCAAGACTATATCATTATGTACTAAGCTTCATAATTATTTGTTTATATTTTCATATATACTCTCTATTGATATAATATCTATGTGATTTTCTTCCTCTCATTTTAAGTTTACATATACTGGTTTTATGTTCTCCAAATAGTACTCTCATCTTTTAAAAGTCACCCCTTCTCCACTCTAGTCCATGTGGTTCTATAAGACGATGTTTCTACCCTTAGATATAAGAGGTGGCATGTAACCAAGATATGTCCAATTAGGTCACTGAAGTCACCTGGTTATGGGATAAATTCAGGAAAAAGCATGTGTCCCAATCAGAGGCTATTAGACTCCATTTTAAGACATTTATTGGAATTATTGGATAGAATATTGAGAAGATAAATTTTAAAGTGAAGTTGGTGCAACCACCAAGAAAAGAAAGTATTTGAGACTTAACCCAACACAGAAAAAAGCAAAACTTAAAGATGGATGGAGTAAGTGGGAGTTCAACTGATGTTGGTTAAGGTTTTGAATAACCATGCATAAAGTTTTATTCATTTTTTAGCTTAAGACAGTTTCAATTATTTTTATCTGTCACTTGCAGTGGGAAGATCCTGAACAATTCTGTGTAAAAACTTGTTTTATAAATCTATATCTCATATCATCATTCTCTGCTGTATCCATCCTACTTTTAGAAAAATGGAACTCATTGAAAAGTGTAACTGGAAATAGTGCAAGACCCCAAAGTGGAGAATTGAATATTTTCTAAAATGCAGAGAAAACACTGATAATAAATGATAATGGGTTGGTACAAAAATTTGAATTTTTTAAAAAGTATACTACAGTAATCAATATGGTATTTAGCACAACTTAATTAATGAAGGTGGAGGGGAAGGAATGAATGCACAGATGTTGGAGAAGAAAACATCAGCACTTGGAAATAATAATGACATTTACTGATTTTTGTGCTTTTGGTGATAGGTGATTCAGTGCATTTGGAGACTGGGGAGCAGGGACAATTATGAAACAAGAGCTTATTGTTATATCTTTGCTGAGTTTCCTTGATTTGGCACCAAGACAGCTAGCTATAGAACTCTGGGAACTGTATCATAGGTAGGCAAGTCCATGTCCTGTGTGTAATGAATATGGTTTAATGAGTGAAGGAGAAATTAGTATCATGGCCTCTAGAGATAGAACACAAAGCTGAGGCTGGGACAGTGGGAGCTCACAGAAATTGTGAGAACTGGATAGAACCTGGCATGGAAAATCTTAAAAGGTAGGGGAAGTAAACTGAAAAAGGACGTATCTTTTCTGTTTTACCCATATGATAAGGCTAAGGAAGATTAGTTAAAAGTAATGTTCTAGCAAATGAGAAAAGGAAAGATATACCCATTTGAATGGAGAGTTCCAAAGAATAGCAAGGAGAGAGAAGAAAGCAAGAAAGCCTTCCTCAGTGATCAATGCAAAGAAATAGAGGATAACAATACAATGGGAAAGACTAGAGACCTCTTCAAGAAAATTAGAGATACCAAGGGAATATTTCATGCAAAGATGGGCACAGTAAAGGACAGAAATGGTATGGACCTAACAGAAGAAGAAGATATTAAGAGGTGGCAAGAATACACAGAAGAACTATACAAAAAAGATCTTCACGACCCAGATAATCACAATGGTGTGATCACTAACCTAGAGCCAGACAACCTGGAATGTGAAGTCAAATGGGTCTTAGAAAGCAACACTGTGAACAAAGCTAGTGGAGGTGATGGAATTCCAGTTGAGCTATTTCAAATCCTAAAAGATGATACTGTGAAAGTGCTGGACTCGATATGCCAGCAAATTTGGAAAACTCAGCAGTGGCCACAGGACTGGAAAATGTCAGTTTTCATTCCAATCCCGAAGAAAGGCAATGCCAAAGAATGCTCAAACTACTGCACAATTGCACTCATCTCACATGGTAGTAAAGTAATGCTCAAAATTCTCCAGGCCAGGCTTCAACAGTATATGAACTTCCAGATGTTCAAGCTGGTTTTAGAAAAGGCAGAGGAACCAGAGATCAAATTGCCAACACCCTCTGGATCATTGAAAAAGCAAGAGAATTCCAGAAAAATAGATATCTGCTTTATTGACTATGCCAAAGCCTTTGACTGTGTGCATCACAACAAAGTGTGGAAAATTCTTCAAGAGATGGGAATACCAGACCACCATACCTGCCTCCTGAGAAATCTGTAGTGAGTTCAGGAAGCAACAGTTAGAACTGGACACAGAACAATAGATTGGTTCCAAATAGGGAAAGGAGTATGTCAAGGCTGTATATTGTCACCCCGCTTATTTAACTTATATGCAGAGTACATTAGGAGAAACGCTGGGCTGGATGAAGCACAAGCTGGAATCAAGATTGCTGGGAGAAATATGAATAACCTCAGATATGCAGATGACACTCCCCTTATGGCAGAAAGTGAAGAACTAAACAGCCTCTTGATGAAAGTGAAAGAGGAGAGTGAAAAAGTTGGCTTAAAACCCAACATTCAGAAAACTAAGATCATGGCATCTGGTCCCATCACTTCATGGCAAATAGATGGGGAAACAATGGAAACAGTGAGAGACTTTATTTTTTTTGGCTCCAGAATCACTACAGGTGGTGATTGTAGCCATGATATTAAAAGACGCTTGCTCCTTGAAAGAAAAGTTATGACCAACCTAGACAGCATATTAAAAAGCAGAGACATTGCTTTGCCAACAAAGGTCCATCTAGTCAAGGCGATGGTTTTTCCAGTAGTCACGTATGGATGTGAAAGTTGGACTATAAAGAAAGCTGAGTGCCGAAGAATTGATGCTTATGAAGTGTGGTGTTGGCGAAGACTCTTGAGAGTCCCTTGGACTGCAAGGAGATCCAACCAGCCCATCCTAAAGCAGATCAGTCCTGGGTGTTCATTGGAAGGACTGATGCTGAAGCTGAAACTCCAATACTTTGGCCACCCGATGCGAAGAACTGACTCATTAGAAAAGACCCTGATGCTGGGAAAGATTGAAGGCGGAGAAGAAGGGGACAACAGAGGATAAGATGTTTGGATGGCATCACCAACTCAACGGACATGAATTTGAGTAAACTCTGGGAGTTGGCAATGGACAGGGAGGCCTGGCGTGCTGCAGTCCATGGGGTCGCAAAGAATCGGACATGACTGAGCAACTGAACTGAACTGAACTGAATGTTCTAGGTCACAGCCTGTGTTTTTGAGGCTCCTCAGATTATTATATAAATTTGAGAAAAAGAAAATAGGAATTCTTGAGTTTTACTTTAATGTAGTTTAGCCATCATATCAGTCAAATTTTTTTCATAATCACCTCCTTGTTTACTGTGTTTGTTTTAAAAAATAACATGGTACATGCAATGACAGAGGCGGACCTTGGGGGCATTATGATAAGTGAAATAAATCAGATAGAGAAGGAAAAGCACTATTTGGTCTCACTTATGTGTGGGGTCTTATAAAAGAACATAAAAAATATAATGTGGTAGATTAAAATTCTCAGATAAGTGTTCACTGCAAAATGTGATACTAAATAAAACATGGCTTTTTTAAAAATATAAGATACCACATAGTGACTCTAGTTAACAATACTGTATTGTGAACTTGGTGCTTTCTAAGAGGGTAGATCTTACATGTGAAAGAAAGAGGGGGAGAGAGAAATGGAAGGAAGGATGGAGGGAGGAAAGGAGGAGGTAGAGAAAGAAAGAAAATGGTAACTCGCTGAGGTGAGGCCTATATTAACTAGCTTGATTGTGTTGATAATTTCACAAAGTATACATATATAGAAACATCCATATATCAAAACATCCAGTTGTAACCTTAACACAGTTCTTATTTGTTCAGTATACCTCAATAAAGCTTAAATAAATGCCATGTTTCTAAACAACTAGATTCATGATGAAAAACAAAATCCTCCTTAACAAAATGTTATTGTTAGTTTAATAATATCTTATGTATTATAATATACGGCATCACTAAAACTTTGACATGCTGGTGTCTATTTTAAGGTATGTTTAGTGAAAACGAAAGTTGCTCAGTCATTTCCGACTCTTTGAGACCCCGTCCATGGAATTCTCCAGGCCAGAAACTGGAATGGGTAGCCTTTCTCTTCTCCAGGGGATCTTCCCAAGCCAGTAATTGAACCAGGGTCTCCTGCGTTGCAGATGGATTCTTTACCAAATGAGCTATCAGGGAAGCCCATTGCTCTATAATAACTCTTTAAAAAATTAAAGTGCACACTTTAAAAATTTGACAAAATACCTATAACACACACACGCACACAAAATAAATAGAAATTCCTGTCTTTTCCAATCCAAAAACCATTCCCCAGAGGCTCAATTTTTAATTTTTCAAGTTATTTCCTTAAGTATTTATCCCAATTTTTAAAAATAAAATACTATGCTACTTTTCCATAATTTATTGATTTTATAAATTATCGTTAATATTGTATGATGCTAGATGAGCATCTAGCCTTAGAGTTATCATCCTCTCTTTACTCAGATTGATAAATAGTATTTAAATTATCATGATGATTATGTAAATATTGTTCAGTGCCTCGTAGTGGTCTGCAATTACTCTTTTACATTTTCTTACATTTTCTTATTTTCCTTCATTTTGTGTGTGTGTATTTTACATGTAAGGCTGATGGTTACAGTGATAGTCCCAACGAAGTATGTTTCTCTTTTCCTTGACCTTTACAATGTGGTTACCTCTCCTATTAAAAAGCAAAGGCTGTTTCCCTGCCTCTTGAATCTGGGCTAGACTTTGTGTTGTTTTGATCAAAGGAATATAAAAGAAATGATATTGTTCTATTTCCTAAATGAAATAGAAATGAAAAGAATTGCTGAAACTTCTGCTTTTACTCCCTGGGAACCATGAGAAAACACGATGTAAAAAAGCCCAGATAAAAGACCACAAAGAGGGAGAGTCCAGACTATTCCAGTTGCCCGAATCACAGCTGACTGCAGAGACATAAATAAGACCATGTACAGCCAACAGCACTGCCCTTGAATCATGAGAAATAACTATCCATTGTTGCTTCATGTACATTGTTTATTCCACAGAAATTGACACAGAACAAAATAGAATGACCTTGTAACATGGAATCCCAAGGAGAAAAAATAGGAGTGGAGATATATGACTCATGGCTTTTCCACAATTCAACAGATGTAAACCATTTTATGTGGTTATACAGATACACACAAATGTGTGTATACATACAGATATGTATACATACATACAGATACAGACACTGTATAAGAAATCAAAATGGTTTCCTATGGTGGGAGAAGAAATGAAGTGTGGCATAGGGATCAAAGAAAATCAAAGAATTAGGAATTTGGTCAGGCAAAGGCCAAGGACAATAATGGTCATGAAATGAGTATGATGAACTCAGTCCTCTCCCCTCCAAACCTCCACTTACCACACTCAGACTCATGAAATCCAAAACTCTTTAGTGATGCCCCAGCCACTGATATAATTTTACAGCTCCCTAGACTATGCTAAAATGATAGACAATCATGGTTGATCACCATTAATCTGGTATAGTAAGGTTATTTTCTAAATTATTTTTTATTTATTAACTTACTCTGTTTTTCTGGACTGCTCCTGGAATCTTCTACCTCCAATCTGTTCCTATCTGTAGATGTATACTCTTACTGGGATTACATGTTGCTACTTTCCTCTGTCATTTACACTGTTTCTTATAGTCAGCATTTTACCTTAATTGGCTTACTAACTTTTGAAGTACATTATTCAGTAATTTTATAATAACACATGCCTAAGAGATTTTTTAATGTGTTTATTCTAACGCATCACCTTAGCAAAATTTAATTAACTAAACATATACAAATATTAGTATTCTTATATAGAGTACAAGAATCTATATTTTAAACTAAAGAATAAACATGTATAATACTTAAAAGCATCTAGAACATTATGCACGGGATTTTGTATGATTCAGGAAATAATTTTAGTAGTTGTATTAATAATTCTAAAAACATTTCCAATGACGCCCTCTTTACATCACAGAGACACGTGACAGTTCATTGTTTACTAATCCCTTTTCTTATAAAACCTAAAGATACAGCTATTTAAGAATAAACATTTGTAAATTTTATGTTATAGGAATAAGCTCGTGTAAATTTGGATTTTCATAAGGAAACATCAACCAGTAAGATGACACAGGGCAACTGTGGATATAAGTTATAAACTAAGTGTTCTAACACTTAATGATTGCTAAGCAAAACAGTACATTTATATAATATTTATGCTTAAACCCACTGCCTTTAAAACTTCTGCACCTATGTACCTAATTCAGAAGAACCCAAAGAGAGAAAAGAAGAGAAAATGTATACTTGGCTTTTCTCTTCACTTTTAAAAGCAAATCTAATTCTGTTATTTCTCTAGGGTGAGAGGGGAATTTAGAGGGACACAAATATCCAGAATGAAATTAGAAAATATAATCTAGCCTTGATGGTCTATAAATCTGGAAATCCTTAAGAAATTTGCTATAGGACCATTCTTGGGATTTGAGGCAAATAGACCTGTTTTTGAGCTGGAAATGGTAAAATAACATTTGCCAAACTATTTCCCTGTCTATTTGACATCCTATTAGAACTCTCTGCAATGGACTTCCAACAACCTCCTTGAAAAGAATTCCCCAAAGTCTCATTTAATCCACAAATTCCTCCCTAACAATTCCTGCCTTGGTATGGCCCCAACTATTTTTAGATGACAGTCATAAAATGAGGAACAAAGTATAAATGACCAGAAGTGTTAAACACTCTCTTTAAGACTAAAAATATGTTGCTAGTTGATTCTGTAAGGGTCATAGCTTTTCTTTGACCTGTGGTTTTTATGCAGGCTCTGTAGTTTATCTAAGTCTATTTTGATTACTCAGAACATATAAGCTTCTCATAGAAGAGCATTTATTTTTCACTCTTATACTTCTAAACTTGATTTTACATGCTCAGGAGTTTGACTTACTGCCTCTTATAAATTCTAATATCTATTACTATCTTAAAAGAACTCTAGAGAACATTTTGATTGAAGACTCTAATGGTAAAATCATCCTTTTATAATCCTGAAATTTTATGTTTTTATAAAGGCATGTATATTTTATATACACACATACATGCACATGCATACATATTTGTGTGTGTGTGTGCCTGTGTATTGGAAGGGCTGATGACAATTTCAGTGAAGCACATGGCATCATTATTTAGTGATTCACTCACTGCTGCTGCTGCTAAGTCACTTCAGTCGTGTCCGACTCTGTGCGACCCCATAGACGGCAGCCCACCAGGCTCCCCTGTCCCTGGGATTCTCCAGGCAAGAACCCTGGAGTGGGCTGTCATTTCCTTCTCCAATGCATGAAAGTGAAAAGTGAAAGTGAAGTCATTCAGTAAGTGTCCGACTCTTCGCGACCCCGTGGACTGCAGCCTATCAGGCTCCTCCGTCCATGGGATTTTCCAGGCAAGAGTACTGGAGTGGGGGTGCCATCACCTTCTCCAGATTCACTCACTATGTAGGCTAATTTCCATGCAGATGGAAAAGACAAAGAAAAGTCAAGACAAAGAAAAGACAAAAAAAGAAAAGTCAAAAATGGAGGTGACTTATCAGTGGTAGTAACAACCTAAGTGTCCTACTTCATCCTTCCCTAATTTTTCTACTTTCTATAACCACCCAGAAGCAACAAAGGCACATTGTGTTTGTTTTAGAAACATTACTGCATTTCCCTCTTATATACTTTTCACAAGGTATACAACATGATTACTTCAAACTTATTCATATAATTTAAAACACTAAAATTAAAAAAAAAAAAAATCACACTGTAGTTTTGCTCTCTGCCTCTCCAGCCTTGTGTCTTTCTTGTCGTATTCACCCTAGATTTATGTTTGTGAATCCAAATAATCAAGGCTACAGGTAACCTAGGCCTAAACCCATTGACATAGCCTGTGGTTACTTCGGTGATTGGATTCCAGGCGGGCACTTCAATGAGAGGTACACGAGGCAATGTAATTTTCCTGCAAATGCTGTGAAAGAGGCTTCTCTTTCTTACTGACATGCAGTCTGGGAGCATGTGAGGAGATGATTCATTCACCTTGTCCCTGCGGTAGGAAAATTCCAGAACTTCTGGGGACATACTAATGAGCCTCAGAATAAAACTAAAACAGGGACAGGAAAGACTGATAGATGAAGAGAAACTTGAACCTAATAACATTTGCACCCCTCTTCCATGTTGGCCGCCATCCTTCTGAATGTTTCTGATACTGATAAATGAATTTGAACTGCCGAAGTCTCCTTTGCTTTTCTGTCACTTACAATCTGAGGACACAATCCTTGGTTAGAACAGATAGTATGTTTTTTAAAGATACTGCTCCCAGGAAATTTCTCAGCAAAATGTTTCCATGGTCAAATACAGTTGGGGAATGCTGAATGTAATACTTTATTTTACTTCATGGAAATGATATTTTAACACCAGTCCTCTTGCTAAAACCCATTGCACTTAAAAATATTTTATATAGCTTCTAAGATTCTGCATGAATTTACATTTTACTATTTATTCTCCTTCTTCATGGCCTCTTGTCTACTGTACCCTAGCCCCACTGCTCTTTTCTTCCTCCAATTTAGCAAACTCTCTCCTACCTCAAGGCTTTGTCTTTGCTGTTCACTCTACATGGAATTGGGGCTTCCCTGGTGGCTCAAACGGTGAAGAATCTGCCTGCAATGCAGGAGACGGGGTTCCATCCCTGGGTTAGGGAAATCCCATGGAGAAGAGAATGGCTACCCACTCCGGTATTCTTACCTGGAGAATCCCATGGGCAGAGGAGTCTGGCAGGCTGCAGTTCATGGGGTTGCAAAGAGTCAGACACGACTGAGCAACTAAATGCCCCTCTTTATCTGGCTAATTCCTACTTCTTTTAGCTTCAGCTTACATCTTACTTCTTACCAGAGTTCTTCCCTAAATCCATCCTCTAGTTAAATTGGTACCTCTTGTTCATTCTTATAGCATTTTATTCTTTCCCTTTATAGCACCATACAATTTAAAAGTTTATGCAATCTAAATATTTACATCATTGTTTAATCTCTCCCTTCCTATTATTTCGAAAACCCTGTGAGGACAGAAACCATATCTGATTTGTTGACGTTTGTTTGAGCAAAATATGGTGCTGTTCCTGGCACACAGTAGGGACTAGATAAATATTTATTGCCTCATTTCTATCTAGAGGCATGTGACATCGTAACATACTATACAGAATTTCAATAATGAATCCTGTTTAAATTTGTTTAATCCAGAATTTCCCAAATTTATTTAAGAACTGAACTTTTCTTGAGGGATTAACATGAATGAAATTCCTGGATACTCTTATTCTATAGCTCACATTTTAAGAAAACACTTTTTACATTGTTTAGGTCATTTATCCTTTAAATATTCAAGACTAAAAGCCTAAACATATAATTTTATGAGCACTGGACAGTTCTAAGCTTCAGAAGTTCAAATGAGGTCGAGCAACAAGGATATTTGAGGACATTAACCCTGATCATTTTCGGGAGCAGTGTATAGCACGCATATGTTACATTTTCTGTGTTGTTTTTCATGGTGGAAGATGGGCTTCCACCAATTTCTAGGAAATTGAAACGCACTCCAGTTTTCTTGCCTGAAAAATTCTATGGACAGAAGAGCCTAAAGGGCTATGGTCTATGGGGTCGCAAAGAGTTGGACATGACTGAGCAACTGAGCGTGCGTGCACACACACACACATCTTAAAAATCATCAGTTGAGGATCTGTATGATACTAGACTGTAAAGAATTTGTGTGTACTCCCTTAAAGACAATAGTTAATCATTGTGCATTGAATTGTATTGTTCTAGTTTTTATTTTAGGCATCCTTTAAGTTAGATAAGGACAGTCAAATACACGGTTAGGAGGATTAAATACTACCCCAGGGCATGTTCTAAAATTCACATGAAAATAATTTTAAATCCCAGTAAATGGTAATGACTTTAGCAATGTCCTTATTTACATTTGTAATGTATATTTTACCAGTACAGAAAATTCCATATAAATGTCTTTTTGAAAAAAATCTCCAAAGAACATTGAAAGCTGGCACATGCATTGCTTTCCCTAGAGAATTTTTAGCTTGACTTTATAACTGCATTCTGCCAAAACCAGATGAGACAAGTCCAGGAATAATTCAAATGACCGCACACGTCAACAATCCAATCTTCAAGCCCAGGTTCCTAACTCCAGGGCAGGGGTGCAGAAAGCATTGAAAATGTCCATTACACTAAGCAGGTGTGAAGTGAACTATTATTTGCTCAACCAGCTGGAATCTTGCCCCTAGTGTAGATTTCTTTCGAAAGCCACAAGCTCCTCACTAACCACCCACATGCATAACTTGCTTTAAGAAGGGTTGGGAAAATGTCATGGGCTGAACCCAACACTCCTCTCTGACCATCTAGATCTACTTCACTGTAAGCCAATGGATTTCAAACCAAGATTTACCAAGAAATGTTACAGTTTTCTAATTATGTTTTGCCCAGAACCATCTGTGATGGCTTTTTCAATATGTTCAAGTCCATTTCAACAGCTACAAGATGTATGAGGTTTTCTCTCCTTCCCACCCTGACACTGGAACACAAAACACACCCATCACCCTTCTGGAACATGCACTTAGAAGGCTTGGATGACAAAAGAGAGCCCCTTTTTACTGCACCTGAGGGCAAGATAGGAGACAGAGGGTCTCTTTGATGAAATAGTGCACAGGTATCCTGCAAGAGACAGTCCTTGGCTAGGCTGAGATTTGTTTGCCTTGTAGAGATAAGGACATTGAGATCACACCAGTACACATTTTTCTAACTGGCTTCTCTCAATTTCCCCAAACCTCCCTGGATTTGAAGCTTTTCTTGTTTTATCCAGAAGAAAAGAAAAACAATTGAGGCTGTATGACAGGTATCACCAGTCAAAAGAGAAAGAGAAGGAGTGGGCTGTAGGAAGAGGGAGGAGCTGGTCTGTGAAGGTGGACCTAAAAGGCCAGTGGTGAGCAGTGGAGAGAGAAGAACCCTCAGGAGTAACAGGCTCCATTTTTTAGTTTTTTAAGGAACCTCCATACTGTTCTCCACAGTGACTGTACCAATTTACATTTCTACCAGCCGTGCAAGAAGATTCCCTTTTCTCCACATCCTCTCCAGAGTTTGTTATTTGTAGACTTTTTCATGATGGCCATTCTAACTTCTGTGAGGTGATACCTCATTGTAGTTTTGATCTGCATTTCTCTAATAATTAATGATGTTTAACATCTTTTCACATGTTAGTTGGCCATCTGTATGTCTGTTTAGTTCTTCCTCCCATTTTTTGATTGGGTTGTTTGGGTTTCTGTGATACTGAGCTGCATGAGCTGCTTGTATAATTTGGAGATTAATCATTTGTCCATTGCTTCTTTTGCAAATATTTTCTCCCATCCTGAGGGTTGTCTTTTCTTCTTTTTTATGGTTTTATTTGCTGTGCAAAAGCTTTTAAGTTTAATTAGTTCCCATTTGTTTACTTTTGTTTTAATAGAACTACCATATGATTAAGCAATCCCACTCCTGGGCATGCACCCTGAGAAAACCATAATTCAAAAAGACACATATACTCCAATGTTCATTGCAGCACTATTTACAATAGCCAGGACATGGAAGCAACCTAAATGTCCATCAACAGATGAGTAAAGAAAATGTGATACGTAAGTACAATTGAACATTACTCAGCCATAAAAAGGAGTGAAATTGGGTATTTACAGCGATGTGGATGGACTTGGAGTCTGTCATACAGAGTGAAGTAAGTCAGAAAGAGAACAGACACAGTATATTAATGCATATATACGGGTCTAGAAAAAGGGTACAGATGGACCTATTTATAGCGCAGGAATAGAGACACAGATGTAGGGAACACGTGTGGACACAGAGGCGGGGGTAGGATGAACTGAGAGAGGAGCACTGACATATATCCACTACCGTGTGTAAAGCAGATAGCCAGCAGGAAGCTGCTTTGTAGCACAGGAAGCTCAACTCTGTGCTCTGTGATGACTTGGCATGCAGAGGGGGAAGGGAGGCTCATGAAGGAGGGGATATATGTATACATATAACTTTCACTTTGTTGTATAGCAGAAACTGACATAACATTGTAAAGCAATTATCTTCCAATTAAAAAATTAAATAAAAGCTATGGCAAAGTGGTAACAATTTTAAGTTCGGGATATGCAAAAAAAAGTAACAGGCTCCATAGAAGCTGGAGAGGGAAAGACTGCACTGGAAAGCACAGTTGGCAGAAATGGGTGGAAAAAGTCTTCCAGATTGGCTGCCAGGTGAGACACTGCTGGGAACACACTGTTATGCGACAGGGATTGTACAGTACATTCCTGTAGATGACTTGCTTCTTATTGACGAGCCAGCAGTAATGCATTTTCAGTGATGATTTTACTGTCCCTCTTGTCCAGTGGTAAAGGCAGAGTAAGGAGGTTTTTACAAAAGTTAAAAACAAACACCTCATGCAACCTGGCACATTCAGGAATAAATATATTAAATTGTTGCTTGTAGAATATGCATATGTTTAAGACAAATTCTAAATCACTTTACACAATATCAAACATACATATAGAAAGGTATATACAGAATTCCAGGTACATATAAGAACATCAATGCATGGCAGAATTAAAACAAAAAGGGATTCTATACACACGCACACACATACACATCATTGCCTTTAAGAATGCTGATTCCACTGATAGAGTTTTTTCATATTTCATATTTGTTCTGATAGTGCTTTGAATTCCTATGGAAAATGTGATCATTTAAAACAGGGACTCTGATATTAAAGTGAGAACAAAGAATAAAACATTTATATTTCTCCAAGTTCAAGCCAAGTTTATATATATATATGTATACACATATGTATATATATGTGTGTGTGTGTATATATATATATATATTAGAAATTCCACTTCTTTGCTTTTCTCTAGAGTCAGTGATGTTTTCACTGGTGGTAGCCAACATGTCTTGAGATAAGTTGAATATCATTTTTGGAGGCTTTAATTGCAATACAATGAACATGGTCCTTGTGTTCATTTGAGAATGCAGAACAGTAAATAATATTTATAAAGCTTCACATTGTGCTGTGTTCTCAGTCGTGTCTGACGCTTTGTGACCCCATGGACTGTAGCCCACTAGGCTTCTCTGTCCGTGAGATTCTCCAGGTAAGAATATTGGAGTGGGTTGCCATTTCCTTCTCCAGGGAAAGCTTCACATTATGCTTAAGTAAAAAGTGAAATTAAAATGTATCTAAAATAAGACAGATTAAATTTCTTCTGCAAAATCTTTATTCAGTTAATTTTAAAACATACCAAAAAGGCCAGGGAGTAAATCACCACATAAAGTCTTAACATCATTTGGAAAAAGGATAAGAAATATAAATAAGCAGAAAACATTCTCAAATGAAGAAAGCAAATTTTAAAAAAAAGAAAAAACAGACATCAAGAAATTCAACTTTCAAGACCTGAAGCACAATCAACTAAAAAATACAAATAGAAAACAGGAAGTTAAGAAAATGAGAAAAATAATTCTTTAAAATATAGAATAAACTTCCAACAAGTGGAAGAAAGATGCACTTAATTATATTTAAAGTATAGGAATGAAAGTTAAAACCAGCTAAATATATGGCAAATGCTTCAATAGAGAAATTTTAGAAGAATAAAATTTCTAAAAATAAAAATCTTTGTATTTAAATATAAAGCAAATTAAGAGAGATGCAGTAAAGAATGGATACAATGTTATGGTAAAAATTAGGGTATAAATCTGCTTATAAAACATCCAGTTTATGCTGTTTAGAGGGCTCCAGGTTTCATTTATACCCAGATCTTCAGTCTGGCATTCAGGTATACTTGGGTACCTAGGGAAACTTATGGGATGGGTCCACCAGGAGGATATTTGCCTGATGGAAGAAAGAGGTACATAGGAAAGAGCTCATTCTAAAGAAGGGAAAGACAGGAGATTATCTCATTAACAACACATCAGTCACTGGAGAGGCAGGTCTCTCTGCAGAGCGCAGTGTCTCTTATTCTGCATCTGCTGTATATGGAGTTCTCCCATAAACCCCCTACAGGTGAAACCCATCCTCCATTCACCTCCCTGCCTTCTGCCCCTTCCTCTCCATGTGACTCAGCCTGTCACTGGCACAAGAATAACACCATCAGGACCCTAGAGATGATGGAACCCTGACATGGCATAAATATCAGAACCATGAGGGGGGACGCCCAGCAAAAGTACATCCTCTCATGAAGGTTTATAGGCATGTGAGGCCTGGAGGAAGCAGAGAACCTGGCAAAGACTGGAACCTGCTGTACGATATGCAGATGGACACCACCGTAATGGCAGAAAGCAAAGAAGAACTCAAGAGCCTCTTGATGAGGGTGATAGAGGATAGTGGAAAAAGCTGACTTAAAACTCAACATTCAAAAAACTAAGATCATGGCATCTGGTCCCATCACTTCATGGCAAATAGATGGGGAAAAATGGAAACAGTGGCAAATCTTATTTCCTTGGACTCCAAAATCACTGTGGATGGTGACTGCAGCCATGAAGTTGTAGGACCCTAGCTCCTTGGAAGGAAAGCTCTGACAAACCTAGACAGAGTATTAAAAATCACTTTGCTGGCGAAGGTTTGAATAGTCAAAGCTATGGTTTTTCCAGTAGTCATGTACAGATGTGAGAGTTGAACCATAAAGAACTCTGAGCACTGAAGAATTGATGCTTTCACATTGTGAGGCTGGAGAAGACTCTTGAGAGTCCCTTGAACAGCCAGGAGATCAAAGCAGTGACTCCTAAAGGAAACCAACCCTGAAAATTCCTTTGAAGGAATGATGCTGAAGCTAAAGTTCCAATACCCTGGCCACCTGATGCAAAGAGCCAACTCATTGGAAAAGACCCTGATGCTGGGAAAGATTGAGGGCAGGAGGAAAAGGGGACAACAGAGGATGAGATGGTTGGATGGAATCACATACTCAATGGACATGAATTTGAGTAAACTCTGGGAGATAGTGAATGCGGGGAAATTAGCAAGATGGCACCAGTCAGGCTCTCTCACACCACATCCTCACACCCTCTCCCCATGTTTGGTAAACAGTGACTTTGGATGGTTATGTAACAGCTGAGATCATTCATAGCACTGTGCATGCACATCATGAGGTACTTGTTTGGCTAGGGGGCCACATTTGGTCTGTAAGTATATTTATAAGCTTCAGCTGGAAAAGCCCTGAAGTGTTGTGTGTGGTTATGTTGTTTATGCCTGTTGCTACTGGCTGCTGCTGCAGCCAGTAGAGAATAAATGCATCTGCACTTCCTACCGCTCCTTGCATTTTCTTCCAGCCTCTTAGCTCCTGGCTTGCCTACCATAAGTTCAGAGAACAGCGCACACAGTGAGATACAGCGAGACAATTAGCACTGTGAGCAGGATCGGCAAGACAGTGAAGGACAGGGAAGTCTGGTGTGCTGCATTCCATGGGGTCTCTAAGTGTCGCACGACTTAAGAATGAAGAACAAGATGATCAGAAAAGTGACTTGCTTGTGGGCCCACATGAGACATCCCCAGGGAGTTCCCAGGAACAGCATGGAGACTTTGAAGGAGAAGCTAGATTTCCATGAAGTTTGTTGGTGGGACTAGAGGAAAGGAAAAAATGTATGTCACAAAAATATATGTCATCAAACTGTAATTCTACCTTGGTCTGAGATCAAAATGGTCTATAGAACTGGGGCCATGATTCAAATTATAAAAGTTATAGAAAGTGCAGTTATAGAGTCAAAGTGCTGGGAAAAAGAAGTAATGGCATTTAGAATATAAACCATTTACTACAGCCAATAAAACCATCTTTTAAGAAAAAGGTCAAAGGCAACTTCAGATAAATGAAAACAGAGATTATTATGCAAATAAGGATTTTAACTTCTAAAAGATGTCCTTAAAGACAAAGATCTGAGATATGAGATGAATAGTGAGCTATGAAAATGTAAGTATATGAAAAAATATAATTTAATTGACATGTATGAAACTTTAACAATGAATCATTGTGGGAATAAAAATTCAAGATTGAATTGAATGAAGCATTATCACTATCTTGAATGGATGACTGGAGTTAAGCCACTTTAAGATACTTACAGTATTCAGAAGAATAAAGATATTTAGCCTTTACAATTTAATAGGTTACTCTAGTATTTTTAAATGCAGTGTTAAAACTTTTAAAATAATTTATATTAAAACTATAATCTTTAGAAAACTATAGAAAAATAGTTTATGTCTCCCAAACTATCAGATGCTCAGTTGCTTTAGTTGTGTCCAACTCTTTGCAACCCTATGAACTGTAGCCCACCAAGCTCTTCTGTCCATGGAATTCTCCAGACAAGAATACTAGAGTGGGTTCCCATTTCCTTCTCCACCAAAATATCAGAGAAAATATTAAATGGTAGAAGAAGAAAATATCAATCAATTAAAATGGCAAGAGAGAAAAAAATTAGAGTCAGCAAATAGAAAGTAGAAAATAAGATGGTAGCAGTTAATCCAAATATACACTCCAGTATTCTTCAGAATTCTCTGGTGGCTCAGATGATACAGAATCTGCCTGCAATGTGGGAGACTTGGATTTGATCTATATGTAAACAAAATGATTTCTTCTTGAAAATCAAAGATTGTTAGACTGACTAATAAAATCTAACTTTATATTATTTATAGGAAACAAAAGTTTAAATTTAAAAATGATGAAACATATGCTACTGCTGCTGCTAAGTCGCTTCAGTCCTGTCTGACTCTGTGCGACCCCATACACGGCAGCCCACCAGGCTTCCCGTCCCTGGGATTCTCCAGGCAAGAACACTGGAGTGGGTTGCCATTTCCTTCTCTAATGCATGAAATTGAAAAGTGAAAGGGAAGTCGATCAGTCGTGTCTGACTCTAGCGACCCCATGGACTGCAGCCTACCAGGCTCCTCCGTCCATGGGATTTTCTAGGCAAAAGTACTGGAGTGTGGTGCCATTGCCTTCTCCGGAAACAGATGCTATGTAGATATAAATCAAAGCAAGTCTAATTTAGTTATATTAGTAACACAGAACCCCTTCGTGGATCATAACCTTGTTGTGATGAAGGGGTTAGTGTCACTCAATGAAGCTATGAGCCATGCCATGCAGGGCCACCCAAGATGCATGGGTCATAGTGAAGAGTCCTGACAACACGTAGTCCACTGGGGGAGCAAATGGCAAACCTCTCCAGTATTATTGCTGCGAGAACCCCATGAATAGTATGAGAAGGCAAAAAGATATGACACCAGAAAATGAGCCCTCCAGATTGGAAGGTATTCAATACAGCTACTGGGAAACAGCAGAGAGCAATTACTAGTAGCTTCAGAAAGAATGAAGCACCCTGCCAAAGCAGAAATGATGCTCAGTTGTGAATGTGTCTGGTGGTAAAAGTAAAGTCCAGTGCTATAAAAAACAATATTGCATAAGACCTGGACTTTTAGGTCTGTGAATCAAGATAAATTGCCTGTGGTCAAGCAGGAGATGGCAAGATTGAACATCGACATCTTAGGAATCAGGGAACTAAAATGGATAGGAATGGGTGAATTTAATTCAGGTGACCATTATAACTACCACTCTGGATAAGAATCCCTTAGAAGAAATGGAGTAGTTTGAAACTCAACATTCAAAAAACGAAGATCATGGCATCTGGTCCCATCACTTCATGACAAATAGAAGAGGAAAAAGTGGAAGTAGTGACAGATTTTATTTTCTGGAGTTACAAAATCACTGTGGATGGTGACTGCAGCCATGAAATTAAATGGTTCTTGCTCTTTGGAAGGAAAACTATTGCAAACCTAGACAGCATATTAAAAAGCAGAGACATCATTTTGCCGATAAAGGTCCATATAGCCTAAGCTATGGTTCTTCCAGAAGTCATGTACAGATGTGAGAGCTGGACCATAAAGAAGGCTGAGTGCCAAAGAATTGATGCTTTTGAATTGTGGTGCTGGAGAGGACTCTTGAGAGTCCATTGGACTGCAAAGAGATCAAACCAGTCAATCCTAAAGGAAATCAACCCTGAATACTCATTGGAAGGACTGATGTTGAAGCTCCAATACTTTGGCCACCTGATGCAAAAAGCAAACTCACTGGAAAAGACCCTGATGCTGGGAAAACTTGAAGGCAATAGGAGAATGGGGAGGCAGAGGATGAAATGGTTAGATCATCACTGACTCAATAGACATGAATTTGAGCAAACTCAGGGAGATAGTGAAGGACAGGGGAGCCTGACATGCTGCAGTTAATGGAGTCACAGAGTTAGACATGATCTAGCGACTGAATAACAACAAATAATACAGAAAATGTATTTTAGAGCAAAAAGCAATGTTAGTGATAAAGAGGGTCATCACATAATTATAAATCTTTAATTCCTGAGGATTATATAGTGATTTTAAACTTAAATGGATTTATGATGACTTTCAAAATATAAAGAGAAAATATTGATATATCTACATAAGAAATTGACAAATCAACTGTGAATATTGAACATTTTAATGCTTCTATAAATATTGATATACAAGCAGATAATCAATATCAATAAGACTATACAAATAACCCCTGGAGAAGGGAACGTCAACCCACTCCAGTATTCTTGCTGGAGAATACCATGGACAGAGGAGCCTGGTGGGCTACAGTCCATGGGGTCACAAAGACTTGGACACAACTGAGTGACTAACACTTTATACAAATAACACAATTAACAAGATTGATCTTATGGACATATGTAGAACATTATACCCCATCATTGCAAATATATATTCTTTGCCACAATGAAATATGTGCATGTATATATACACCCACACACACACATATATATATAAATTCATCATACATAAGCCTATATAGCATCTCAAAAAGTTTCAAACATCTTTATATTCAGACATTTATTTATCTAGTTTTAGAAATTTAAAACAAGAAAAAAAAACTTAAAAAATCTGTATTTATTTGTTAAATAATATTACTATATATTTTTAAATACTCAAAACTGCTTATTACTTCATAATAAAGGTATTACAATTAGAGATAACACAAAGACATAAAAGATAAAATTACAAACAACTTTGAGTAAAAATATTGAAAATTTATCTGAAATAAATTCCTAGATTTTAAAAGTACCAAATTGTCATAAATAATAAATAGAACCTGAGGAGTCCTACAACAGCACCATATTTTTTTCAGTAGTTTAAACTTTTTTCCCAAATACCATTTCATAGTCTTAATATTTTGGTTCACATTATCACCAAACAAACCTCAAAAGCATGTCTTTATATTGACAGAGAGAGATGATCTCTTGGACTACACAAAAATATAAAAAGCAAATGTATAATTTCAAAAAGGAATAAATAATATTTTTACAGGTTCTGTGATTATACACAAAAAAACCCCAAAATTATAAGTGGACAAACTATTATTAGAATTCACTGGAGATTTTAACAAGGTTGAGATAGAATTGATACACACATGAGTCCATTGTGTTTCTATATTTTGGAAAGAAAACGTTAGGCAAGAAATTTAAAAAATAATTTCTAATAGCAGCTGAAAATATAAAGCACCTAAGAATAAAGCTAGTAAACTATGTATAAGACTATTTTGGAGAAATTTATCAAACTGTTATAGCATTTCAAGGAAGGTCTATATAATGGAAAGATTTAGCATGATCATAGAATATGAGCTTAAAGACATCTATTTCAATTCTATTTAAGTTAATCTATAAATTAATATAAGACCAAATTAAAATTCAATAGGATTTTTTTATAAATGTTTAATTTATATGAAAGGTAAAGGACCAAGAAGAGCTAAACCATTCCTGAGGAGTTAGTTAGCCAGAGGAAAATGACTTACTAGATATAAAAAAAATTCAAGTTATATTAAATAAGACTGTGATAGCAGATGCTCTTTGCTCATGGACAAATTTTCTAATGGAATCAAATACAGGGCTTGGGAATAACACAAAATTCATGGAAATAGAAGCAGGGCAGAGGTGTATTGCACACAAATGGGGAAAGAAAGGACTCCCACTCAGTAACGGTACTGAAAACAAAATATCCATGTGGGGAGAAAGGGAAATGGATCTCTACCTCAAAATATACATGAAAACAATTCCAAGTGGATTCAGGACTTAAATGTCAAAGACAAAACTTTTAGAAAAATATATAGGAGAAATTTTATGAGGCTACAGTTGGGAAGAATTTCTTAAGTAAAACTCAGAGCATGTAAATTGTAAACCACTTCTTCAGGTTTATAAGAAAAAGACAAAACAAAGCCAAAGGACATGAAGAGACATTTCACTGGAAACATAAATGACCAATAAAAATGTGAAAAATACTCAACTTTGCTAATAATGATATAACATTAAACTAACTTGCAAAAATGATAAATGTCAGACTAAGGGTTGATATGGAGAAGGCAATGGCACCCCACTCCAGTACTCTTGCCTGGAAAATCCCATGGACGGAGGAGCCTGGTAGGCTGCAGTCCATGGGGTCACGAAGAGTCGGACACGACTGCACGACTTCACTTTCACTTTTCACTTTCATGCTTTGGAGAAGGAAATGGCAACCCACTCCAGTGTTCTTGCCTGGAGAATCCCAGGGATGGGGGAGCCTGGTGGGCTGCCGTGTATGGGGTCGCACAGAGTCGGACATGACTGAAGCGACTTAGCGGCAGGGTTGATAAGACTAACCAAAAGGAATTCTCCTCCATTATAGGTGAATGTATATAGGATCAACTTTGGAAGACAACTGAGCCTCACCTAGTAATATTGAACTGACTCTGCAACAGCTATTTCACTCCTAACACATATACCCTAGAGAAACACTTGCACTTCTGTACAGAGAACTGCACAGCACATGAATGTTCACAAGAGAACCATCAGAGTATTAAACACATTATTGACAACCCAAAAACCTATCAAGAGATGAAACAATGTTTAAAGTGGCAATCCAACAATAAATTATTACACAGACAAGGGAAAAAAATAAACCTCACATCAATGAGAGTGAATCATAAATATAAATTAACACCTATTAGAATGACCAAAATCCAGAACACTGACAACACCGATTCCTAGCAAGGATATGGAGTGACAGGAGTTCTTATCCACTGCTCGGGAATGCAAAATGGTGTATCCACATTGGAAGAGAGTTTGGCAGTTTCTTTACAAAACTAAACATATATTTATCATACAATCCAGTAATCACCGTCCTTGGTATTAACCCCAAAGGAGTTGAAAACTTATGTACATACAAAAGTGCCCCCCCCCCCCCCGCCCCACCCCACCTCACCACCCAGATGAGCCCACACACAGATGTTTATGTCCTTTAGGAGGTAAATGGATAAACTATGGCATATCCTGAAAATAGAAAATTCTTCAGCATTAAAAAGAAATGAATTATCAAGCCATGAAAAGACATGGAAGAACCTTAAACCCATATTACTAAGTGGAAGAAGTCAATCTGAAAAGCCTCCATATTTTATGATATCAAATACATGACATTCTGGGAAAGGCAAAACTAGAGAGATGGAGAAAACTTCAGTGGTTGCCAGAGATTGGAAGTGCCGGGAGGGAATCTAATCCCTGAACATTTAGAACCAACAAGGATGATTACCACAAAACTGAAAAAGATGAACCCCTTAGCTACTCCTGCATACATGGGAAAAAGCAAACACTGCTTAAACTGGAATAAAATATTTTAGACTACTCAGGTTTCATTGATACTGCTGGAAAGGGGCTATCTTTGAAAACTATTACTTTGTTTACGATTTGCTGTGCACTATAAGCTGCGGTGGCCTAAAGAAAAGTAAGATAAATGTGTAAGTGTAATTCAGTGAAGCATAAATATTTTCCACATAACTATTCCAAGTTTTCTTAATCACTAGGTCCTTCATCTTTTTAAGCAAACCTCACAAGACAACCTGTATTTGCTAACATAAGAGTCTATCTTGGTCAGTTTGAATTCTGCTGTTCTTGTACAGGGCTAAAATTAACCACGATCTTAAATTATTAACACATTCTCCAAGAAGCTAACCTTCTTCCAGGAAGGCTGTTAATCTCAGAAGAGTAAATCCTTCCTGTTTCTGTTATAATAGCTATAAAATGTGGCTAGTATTTCCTGCCTTCCTCAAGAAATGGTAGTAATTAATTGCCGAGATACTTAAAAAATAACTATGTGGTTCTATGGATTAAAGGACAAACAAAGTATTGTTATATTTGGGCAGTTTTTCCTCTAATGAACTCTCAGAATTTGGGGGTTGGTATCTTTCCAAAAATTATAAATGAGAAAGAAATGTGCTTTCTTTCTCAAAGGGCAGTTGAACTTTGTTCAAAATGCTTAAGAAAACATCCGGTGGGATGTTTGCTGATGGAGCTATGTCAACTCATCTTCAAGATTCCCCTTCTAGAATAGTACGACCATTATGAGTCCAAATGCCATGAATATTTTAGCATCACTAAAATCTCATCTCCTAGTAGCCACAGTGCCGTCCTAACCAGCTACTGCTGGAGGTCTGGGCCTGTTTATTCAAGAGGAAACTGAAAGTTCAAGGATAATGTAAAATTGTGAAAGTTATGGTTAGGCACAGGAGCTAAACATGAGAGACATCTTTAGCAAATGGGAAATGTGTGTGGTGTGTGTGTGTGTGTTTGTGTGTGTGCTCAATTTTCTTCCATGAAGAATCATTTAAACACTGAACAGTTAGTAAATAAAAATGTCTGAGAAGATTTTTCCAGGCAAGAGCTGAGCCATAGCATATTACAGTATTTGCTGAAAGAGAGGTTATTACTTGGCTCAGAGGTTCTGTCCCTTCTTCCCCATGTCTCATCCCCCTTCAGGGTTGAAACAGCAGGCATTTTTCTGACAGAGGGATTCAGAGACAGGAACAAAGGTCATGAACGTGTGACTTTACAAAGAGCGGAATTCAAAAGGAGATTACTCGGATATTTCTTCTGTACTTTTGATCTCTTAATCAAATTATATGTAAAAAGTTACATGGTTCAGGCATTCTAAAAACAGCCTTGATTTATTTTTCTTTATTTAGTGCCTTTCAGCAAATACTGTTGAGAGCCCATTTTGAGAAAGTCTTCAACTGCAAACCAACCACAATCACAAAACGTCACCAGATTTAAATGTAAATTTGAAAAAATAAATATACCCCAGAAAAGTTAAGATTATTCACTTATTAACAGATAGTTATTGATCACCTACTATGTGTTCAGCACTGGGGGTATATAGTCATTGCACACATAAAGTTTACAAGCTCGTGTGATAAGTTTTTATTATAATCTCATCTGGAGAATCCCAGGGATGGCGGAGTCTGGTAAACTGCTGTCTATGGAATTGCACAGAGTTGGACACGACTGAAGTGACTTAGCAGCAGCAGCAGCATTACACAAGTACGTGTTTAGTAACTCTAAGTGCTCTGCAAGAGAACTATGGTAAAGAGTATGTGGCAGATGGATCTTGATCCAGACAAGATATCAGGGAAGGCTTTCAAAAGAAGTGATGGTTGAGCTTATATCCAAGGATGAACAGATGTTATCTTGGCAGAAGATAGAAGATAAAGTGGTGCAATAAAGATAGTTCAGGGCATTTTCATTTTTTTCAAAATTGAAAAGCAGTGCACACTTTGCTTCAGATTAAAATATACCAACCCGAGTCACACGTCCTTACAAACTGAACTGAATGTGCTGAGAAAGACTGAGGACAGAACCCCTACCTAAGCAACAACTGCTTCCCTGCCAGATGCCAGCTACATAGAGTGATTTGCAGAACGCTGAAGACCCAGGGGCCCTTAAATAACCTGACATCTTGTTGTCTTCCCATTCCACATTTCTAATGGCCAGAAATTCCTGCCGTTAATTTCATTCCTTTGGATTACACAACCTCAATACTAGTAGGGCACTGTCTCTATAAAGCCACAGAGGCTCATCCTGACTTCTCAAGATCCTGCGTGATCTGGCCCCTGATGTTCTCCTGCCAACCCCCGGCTCATGCTCTTGTCTCCATTCTTCCATGCTCAGAACAACACAGGCCTCTTGCATGATGTAAATCACCATGGTCCTGCCCACCTCAGAGTCTTCACAGACTCCCTTCCCTTGTGCTGCTGCTGCTGCTAAGTCACTTCAGTCGTGTCCGAATCTGTACGACCCCATAGACAGCAGCCCACCAGGCTCCTCCGTCCCTAGGATTCTCCAGGCAAGAGTACTGGAGTGGGTTGCCATTTCCTTTTCCCCCATTCCCTTGTAATATAATACAATACAAATATGTTATATTTAGACATAACATATATACATATAATTATTTTATATAATATAGTTATATATTATTATATGTAATATTATATTAATGATATCTATTATAACTGTATGATTATAATAGTAACATATTATGTAATATATAATAGTAATATATTATGCTACTTAATGCAAATAGAGTCAGGAAGGAAATATATATAACTTTGCATCTCTGAAGCTTTTGTTGTTGTTGTTCAGTCACCAATTCATGTACTACTCTTTGTGACCCCATGGACTGCAGCATGCCAGGCTTACCTGCCCCTCACCATCTCTTGGAGTTTGCCCAAGTTCATGTCCATTGAATTGGTGATACCATCCAACCATCTCATCCTCTGTCACCCTCTTCTCCTTCTGCCCTCAATCTTTCTCAGCATCAGGGTCTTTTCCAATGAGTCAGCTCTTCGCATCAGGTGGCCAAAGTGTTGGAGCTTCAGCTTCAGCATCAGTCTGTCCAATGAGTATTCAGGGTTTCTTTCCTTTAGGATGGACTGGTTTGATCTCCTTGCTGTCCAAGGGACTCCCGAGAGTCTTCTCCAACACCATAGTTCAAAAGCATCAATTCTTTGGTGCTCTGTCTTCTTTATCATCCAACTCTCACATCCATACATGATTACTGGAAAGACTATAGCTTTGACTATATGGATCTTTGTCAGCAAAGTGATGCCTTTCTTTTTAATACACTGTCTAGATTTGTCATAGCTTTCCTTCCAAGAAGCAACCATCTTCTAATTTCAAGCCTGCAGACACCATCCACAGTGATTTTAGAGCCCAAGAAGAGGAAATCTATCATTGCTTCCACTTTTTTCCCTTCTATTTACCATGAAGTGATGGGGCTGGATGCCACGATCTTACTTTTTAAAATAATTTTGAGTTTTAAGCTGGCTTTTTCATTTTCCTCTTTTACCCTAATCAAGAGGCTCTTTAGTTTATCTTCACTTTCTTCCACTAGAGGTATCATCTGCATATCTGAGGTTGTTGATATTTCTCCCAGCAATCTTGATTCCAGCTTGTAACTCATCTAGCCTGGTATTTTTCATAGTGTGCTCTGCCTATAAGTTAAGTAAACAGGGTGAGAATATACAGTCTTGTCATATTCCTTTTTCTGAAGCTTAATCTTAGTTATATATTAAATATAGTTTATATATGTTATATAATATATATTAATAGATAATAGTATTATAATTATATTATTATGATAGATAACAATGACTGTTAAAGGAAGGAAAGAAGAGAGGGATGGAGGGAGGCAGAGACATAAGAATACACATGTGGTTCGAGAGGCTTGCCTGCCCATCATCTCACCTTTACCATTCCAAGTGGCTTAGGCAGGCATGGTTCTACTCCAGGGCCTGTGGCCCAGGACTCTCCAAACCCCTGGTTACCATGATTCATTCAGCACTGGGCACATGGCTCAAAGAGATGGGTCAACTAAGGTTCTTTCCAAGATTTCTTCTCCAAGAACATTTAGAAGAGATGCTCTTGCTCCTTTTAGAATCACAAGATGAAAGGGAGAGGCACGTGAGATCTGCAGTCACTTTCATTTGCTAAGTAGAAGAAGTCAGCAGCAGGAAAAAATCAGGCCAGAACTCAAAATGTAGCAAATTGAGACTTGGAGACAGAGAATGTGTGGAAACAGATTTTAAGAGCAAGGGAGGTAGACTTTGTAACATCCTTTAGGCTTCTGATCCAGCCATGCCTGAATGTTTGGCTTCCTACTCATAGAGTTTTCAGTTATACAGATAAATCCATTTGTTCTCAATTTTATTTAAGTAGGATTCCTGTTACTTTGGGGGGGAAAAAAAAACCCTGTCAAGTACAGTAGTGATGGCTCTGTTTAAAAACAGCCTAACCCTTCTCTCAATATAAATTAATACTTTGGTCTCACAACATTGGAAGTGCCAAAAGCAGTGCCCAGTGTTTGACAGCAGCCCAGTAAGTGTTGTGACTGGCTGATGAAATAATGAATGACCTAATAGTAACCGTGAATATTTTCAAAGGCACAGCCAGAAGAAAGAAGTTGGGGAATACAATTTCAACATGAGGTGCAGAACTATTGCACAGCAGGTTCCAAGTTCAGCCTGAACAGCACAACAGGTGGACTATGAACCAATTCTGGGTGAGTTTCTGGATTGAAATCCTGATTCTGGGAAATACTGACGGCAAAAGGAGAAGAAGGCAGCAGAGGATAAGATGATCAGAGAGCATCACTGACTCAGTGGACATGAATCTGAGCAAACTCCGGGAGACAGTGAAGGACAGGGAAGCCTGTTGTGCTGCAGTCCAGGGGCTGGCAGAGTCGACTTAGCACTCGACACAACCTAGCAACTGAACGACAGCAACAACAAGTGGATCGGGACGTAGAAGACCTGGGCTTAGAACCTCGGCTCTACTGTTTATCCCCTGCTGGACCCTGGGCAAATTAATTAATTCTCTGCTCCTCAGCTTCCTTATTTGCAAACTGCTGATGAGGAGGAGGACTGTAGAGTTGTTACTGAAAGGAAACACATGAAAATCAATGAAATCAATGAGATGGTTTAAAAAAAAAAGCATGTACACCCGTGGCGGATTCATGTTGATGTTAGGCAAAACCAATACAATATTGTAAAGTAATTAGCGTCTAATTAAAATAAATAAATTTAAATTTAAAAAAAGCATGTAAATCCAACCAAGCATTCCTTAGACTCTCTCTCTTTCTCTCTCTCTCACACACACACACACTCACACACCAGTAGAGTAGGTTATAATTTCAGAAGTAGGTTGCAATTTCAGTTGAACACAATGCTCCGTGGGCAGTACTAAAATAAATGACCTGACATTCTCACTGTGATGCTTGGAGGGTCATCTGGAAGCTTTTTGCTCCCTGGCCCCATGTTCTCATTCTGGTTTCTGGTTGAGAAGTAACTGTATTGTGATCCTGAATTTGTGAATTGACTGAGATGGTAATCTCTTCTTCATTTAGGTCTTGTAAACTCTACGAACACTTAGAAATAAATATCAAACTTAGTATTAAAAGATGATTTTAAGTTCCAAATAATCTGTTTGTTGTTTAAGGTATTTGTATGTTGGAGAGAATCAGTCAGTTTTGTCATTTTTAAGTGAAAGTTTCTAGAGAATTTAAGTTAGGAGTATCGGCATGACTAAAATAATTTGATTTATTTTACTGTTAAGTTTATTATATTAAACTAATGAGCACTTTGTCACTTATTATCAGTGTGACTTCCAGCAAGTTATTCAAGATTTCAGTACTTCAGTTTCCTCAACCTGTAAAACATAAATTAGAACAGTTTTTAATTAGACAGAATTAAAAATTAGGATAGCTACCTCATGGGACTGATTTGAGGATTAAATAAATGAAAAACTTAGAACATTATCTGGCATAAAGTAAGCATTATATAAATATTGGCTGTAAGGGTTTAGAAAGTTTTTGAAAGTTAAGCTCATACGTGTACACTGTCATATAGTTGAGTCACTTAAGACAATAATTAAATTTATAAAAACAAAAAAGACATTTAGAGGAGTTTAACTAAATTTTAAATATAGTTGATGGTTTAAGGTGATTTTAGTCTGCTCAAATTGAATTAATTTATTGGTATTTTGATGCAGGTGAAATTGATCTTATTCTCATAGTATTAATCATAGATATACAGAGAGATGATCAAGAACTACATGTTGAATTGAAAAACTAAAAGAAAGCCAAGTTTTTCAAATTTGTCAGACTTAATAAACTGAATATTCATATAGAGCCCAAGTGACTACAGAGGGCGTTTTGTTGTTTTGGGTTTTTTGTTTGTTTTGGTGTTGATTTTTTTGCTTACCAAAGTTATTTATACCCCTAACTTTAAATGAGTATTAACAAATAACAGCCTCCATTAGTCAGTGTAAAGGTAAAATACAATGGTGCATTTTAGCATTTCTCAAATTATCTCCCAATGTTAGGAAACTATACCATATGCTTCTCTTGAAGAATCCAGTTCTTGATAGCATATTGATAAAGATGTTTAAGGGCTTCCCTAGTGGCTCAGCAGTAAAGAATTCACCTGCCAATGCAGGAGATACAGGTTTGATCCCTGGATCAGGAAGATCCACTGGAGAAGGAAATGGCAACTCACTCCAGACTTCTTGCCTGGGAAATCCCATGGACAGAAGAACCTGGGAGGCTACAGTCCGTGGATCTCAAGAGTCAGACACAACTGAGCAACTAAACAACAATAGCAACTATGTATAAATGTATTCATCCTAGTTTCTCATCATTAGTTTCCCATGGAGCCTTTTATTTGTGCACATCCACCATCCATTTAGGACAGCACTTTGCAAACCTTAAGTCCTAGACCAATGGAAAGTTTATAGATCAGTCATGTCAGTGGGTCTCAGATGGTAACTTTCTTTCATCCAGGAGTCAAGAGGGCAGGTGCCTGAGGGCTGAAGGATAGATCTAGTGGGGATGGCAGAGAGATCTGGTGATGACAGAGGAAGCCAAGGGGAGGGGAGACCACTGAGGCACAGTTTGCTTGTGGCCCCCTTCTCTAGACATTGCAACCTGATTTTTTTTCTGGTAAACACTCTCACGGACAAGGTGACAGATCCGTCCCTCCTCAGCCCTTCATCCTAATTTCTGTTACTCCTGGGCAACACATCTAAATTATTTTACTCATAGTTTTTTTTTAATTAATCATTTTAATGATGTGTCATTTCAGTGATTGGTGTACAAAACTGGCAAAATCTTCTGCCTGCAGCTGTAAAATTCTGGTGCATGTGAGTCAAGCTATGATGGTGAAATTTGAGGATGTCTTTGTCGAGTGTCCTCCATGCTTTGCTGATGTTCTTGCTTTAGTTCCCAGGACATTCATCTCTGGGGGTTCTTGAGCTCCATCTGCATTTTGTTGAAGCCCCTCGTGTGCATGCTGGTTTTATCCTGGGAAGGGATCTAAAGCCCTTTGCTCCTCAGATCCTAAATATGTCCAGGGAAGAGGGGTTAGCTTCCCATGTATTTGAAGTCCTCAGCGCATCTCCTTTCCAAATGACTTCCAATTTAACTTTGCCAAACCTGGAAGCCGTCCCTTTTATCTTCTTGTAGAGGCTCTCCCCTCCCCCAGCCAATCTCTATTTTCTTTCATAAGAGCTCCCATGATGCATAGTTGTGGGTATACTATTTTTTGAAGCATTATACTTTACAGAACAATTTTGGCCACAGTCTGTGTTTGCCAAACAAAATTATGCCTCTTTTTTAGTTCTTGAGTATGTGTGTGTTCTTTGAAATTGCTCTAATTGCCTAATGCTGTGATTTTGTATAGTTGAGGTTAGCCAGGGCAAATTATGGCCAAAAAAAGGAGGACTGTCCACTTGAAGGATTTTTGATCTATGTCTGTTCTTTAAAATTATTACTCATGATACTTGTGACAACAAAAATGAGGTATTGCTAGAAAATCTGAGAAATGAGAGGCAGTCACAGTCTTCATTGGAAAACTACATTTTAGAAATTGAGAGTGGTTTCATAAAGAATCTGAACAAGATTTCTTGCTTTGAATGGCTATTTGGGGTCACATTAAAGGACTTTATTGTAGTCAATGTGTGAGTTTCGATTTATATGCTTGAGGCATGTAAACAACAAAACAAAATACAGACCCCTTTTTAAAAGAATTTGGTTTGAGGACTTCCCTGGTAGTCCAGTGACTGGGACTTTGTCTTCCAGTGTGGGGTGTTGGTTCGATACTTAGTAGGGGAGCTGAGATCCCACATGCCTTGCAGCCAGAGAACCAAAACATAAAACAGAAACAATGTTGTAACACATTCAGTAAAGACTTAAAAAATGGTACATATAAAAAAAAAATCTTAAAAAAGTAATTTGGGCTACAAGCAATCTAGGAGACAAAATTTGAGACTAGCATCTTCATTTAAAACCACACACAGTAAAGGGGAGCAATATGAACCCCAAGGGGGCAAAAGCTGACTCCTGCAAGGTGAAATAATCTCAGGTGTTAAAATGATCTGCAGTTGTGTACAAACAAATAGAAATTTTGTGAGGAGAAGAAGAAGGAATTAGGGGGGAAAGTCTGAGGCTTTTTGCCAAGGGAGTGATGGAGAAAATAAGTTTGAGAAACACTAAACTGAGCCTTGTGATAAATTGGTGAAATTACTGAAAGTTCATTTCTACAACATTTATCAGTTCTTGTTCTGAAGTTTATGCTTCGCAATCAGAATCTGCTGCCTGTGTGGGTCTTGTGTCTTTGATGTTAAAGAGTTGCCTCATTTCTCACAGCTATGAAATTTTTGGTATTTCTTAGATGGCATGTGGGGCGAGGGCTATATTTGTAAAATTCAAAATGACATTTTCCAGTGGTTCAGTTGACTGAACCAAATGTGACCTTTGTGTTGGCCTAAGAAAACCCTAAATGATGGGACTACATTGCCACATGTCACCACTCATAATTTGTAGTACTCAAACTTTGTAAGAACTCATAATTTTCATGCCTACTCAATCTTTAAGATCCAAATCAAGCATCACCCTGGTTTTGAAACCTAAACAGAGCTTCAAGGTCCATGGAGTAATTATTCCTTCTTCTGAGCTGGCAGTATGGAGTACATATGTCAATTATTATGCTAACTACATTGCATTATAATATTTGTTCTTACTTTCTACATCAAGAGCTGTCACAGGTGAACAGCAGTGCCTGGTCCATCTCTCTATTCCTAGACCCTTGCTGTGGTGATGGGCTGTGGTATCGCAGCTCAGTAGGACTTGTAGTGTGCGAAGATACCTGCAGTCCAATGGAAGTGGCGAGAAGCCATGGTCCAGGATTCCCTTTGGGGTTTTCTGCAAAACTTTTACAGGCAAGCCCTCTCAATTAAACTGTTTCAGTGTCCAAACTACAGCAATTACAACCCTGCAACATTTATTGCCAAGTGGCATTGCTAATTTTTTCATGCTGTGTTTAGATTCCAGTGTATTTTTTCCCTTATCCATCTCTGTTCCTATAACCAGGTCAAACCAGAAACCTGAAAGTCAAACCAGTCTCCACACACAGCAGTCTCTTTTCAACCAATTTAATATTTCTTTAATCCTTCCTCAACTTCCAGTGTGACAGAAGCAGCTTCATAAAAGGATACTCCTTCACTGATTGAAGCGTTAACTACGCTATAACATACAAGGACGCTGTTTATTTCTAGCTCTGCAGCGGGAAGGAGAGGTGGGCATTGTGTGTTGCCATTCGGTAATGTTTGGAAAGGAATGGACAATGATTTCAGAATGAAACTGTAGCCATTTTCGTTGCACCCAGGAAGACCAAATACAGGATATGAGCACATATTAACTAGACAGCTTGCGCATATTAACTAGACAGCTTTTGTGTAATAAAGGGGTTTTTTTTAATTGAAGACCCACTCATTGTTTCTAAGATTCTTCCATAAAACACTGCTGCCCTTGGTAATTCTCTATGAGGGCATGAAAATAGAAGAGCTATTATTTACTTAATTATAATACTATTCATGCCTACCTAAGTCACCTCGGTCATGTCAGACTCTGCAACCCTGTGGACTATAGCCCACCAGGCTCCTCTGTCCATGGGATTCTCCAGGCGGGAATTCTGGAGTGGGTTGCTATGCCCTCTTCCAGGGGATCTTCCTGACCCAGGGATTGAGCCTGCATCTTCTGCGGCTCCTGCATTGACAGGTGGATTCTTTATTACTCGTACCACTTGGGAATACTATTATTACATGGTGATTATTTTTTTGAAAATACCAAAGATTGCAAAAAATAAAATACAAAACATCTAGAGTTAATGATGATAATGTATGATGATAATAACCTATAACATCATACACACACACACACATTTTGTAATATGACAGTGCTCATTATTATACAGTTACCTCCTTTATTTTTTACAAAAAGTAGTTTCAAAGTGGTCATACTTTCCAAAACTATTCTTTCCATTTTTAAACAATTATAAACATCTCCTGATATCCATTTCCAAGTCATACTAGTTTTTAATGGCCATATACCATTCTCCTCTATGAAATATATTTTATTTTTGCTTATTTATTTTTATTAAGATATAGTTGATTTACAATTATTCTGTGGGATTTATATGAACAGTCTTTCACTTTGTATAATTTTTTAAATTATAGCTAACACTTTGAAGAACTATAGCATAAATCTTAACACACTCTTTTTTTTTTTCTTCTGATAAATTCCAGGAAGCTAAACTGCTGAGTCATGAAGTGTAGACATTTTTAAGTCCTCTAGTGGATAATGCTGAATTTCCCTTCAGGAGAGTTGCATCAATTCACAGGCAAAATATATTAAAAAGTAGTCTTTTAAAACCACAGTGTGACCTACCTTCACAACATGGCACAGATGTGGGCTTCCCGGCCAAACCACAGCAGATTGAATGGCTTGGTATGTGGCAACGGAGAAGGTCTCTTGGTGGAATGTCTGAGGCAAAGTTACAGAGTAGCTCCTAGCAACAGCCTGGATTTAGAGTGCAAACCACAAGTATTCACTGCCTACCTTGCATGCTGGTCACAGTCACATGCTGGGTTTTTATTTTTGTTGGTATTTTTAAAATATTTTCCCAGCCAGGTTAGCACTGTTATTTTCAGGATCACATGTTGATTCTGCAGGACAAAATCAGAACAGAGAAGGAAATAAGTAAAAACACACATAGAAAATCTCCAGTGAATCTCTGAACCTAGATTCTGAAAGATAACTTTGCAAAATATGCCTGCCTATGTAGATGCTCTCAGCAACTACATGTCAAGTAAATTTTTATCTGGGACCATGGAAAGATCTGGCAACCTAATATTAATCTTGCCTGTCACTTTCTCCCTCAGAAATGATATACAGAGAAAGTATATGCCTTAGACTTGATAATGCCATTTCTTCCCCAGTGCTCAAAACTGAAATGTAACAAACAATCATTCATTAGCGTTAAGCAGTGCTAGTGGTAAAGAACCCACCTGCCAACACAGGTAGATGTAAGGGATGTGGGTTCAATCCCTGGGTTGGGAAGATGCCCTGGAGGAGGGCATGGCAGCCCACTCCAGTATTCTTGCCTGGAGAATCCCATGGACAGAGGAGCCTGACGGGCTACAGTCCATGGGGTCACAGGTCACGACTGAAGCAACTTAGCACACAGCACGCAGTGTTAAGTAGTGCCTTCACCTCCATATGTTTTATCCTGATAGAAACACGTTTTCCAATTGGCACAATGAGGAACGGTCCAAATGGGGAGAATGTCCAGTAGCAGAGACCTGACTTACTTGAGAGTTAAGGTCACTATCAACCTACAGCCCATGGGTCTTTGTGCCAAAGAGGGTACTCTGGTAGAAAATGGTAATGTGACACCACTAGACCTCAGTCTATAGAATCCATCAGCCCAGTCATCCTGCACAACTCAATTTATAGACAGAACCCATAAAATTTTGCAGTCAGGAAAGAAACCTTCAAAGAGTTTCATGTCTTCAAAGGATCAATTTTCACAATTAAGCCCCCAATTTAAGGCAGCAGAATATATTTAGTGGGAATGCGGGCTGGTAATTATCTGTACAAAATAAGCAGCTCTCAACCCAAAAAGGAATTTGCACGTGCACACTACTGTTTGTATAAGCAGCCTTCTGTTTTGCACTTGAGGCCATATACTGTGCAGACACGGCTCCTTAAAACATTGTGGAGCCACTGTGATTTAGCTGGTTGGTATTCACCTAATGTCAGCAATTAGAGTCCAACTGCTGACCTAGGGGCAAATTCAAGTTCTTTACTGTCTTAGAGCTAAAAATGTGTATCTTAAAAAACAAGAGTAATTTAAAAATGGATAGGCTTACAGTTAACGTGTTTGGGGAGAAACATCCAGAGTTAATGATGAAATATCATGAGATGAATATTTCTTGAGAAATCCTCAAAAAATCCAGCCTCTGGAATAATACATTTTCCTGATTTGATTCAAGTTCACAGCTTACATCCAACTCTCAAATCACCTAAATCTAAAAACAGTTGTTCCTTTACACTCTGCTTCTGAAGGAAATGGCAACCCCCTTCAGTACTCTTGCCTGGAAAATTCATTGGGCTGAGGAGCCTGGTAGGCTACAGTCCATGGGGTTGCAAAGAGTCGGACATGACTGAGCAACTTCACATTCTTTTTCTTTCTGAAATACTGAGCTAAGAGTCCTGCTGTGAACACCTAGACAATGCTTAACGAAAATTTGTTGGTTCAGAACTGGAGTAAGAAAATAAACTGTGAAGAGCAGAAATCACCAAGAGTGGCTAATGTCAAAGGCAGCCACAGAGCACGTGGCCTCCCTTTGTGCGTGTTGAAGAGAGCTGTCCCAAGGCAGTCCTGACCACTGCACTGGGAGTCCTCCCTTCATTGTGTCACATCGGTTTGCCTTTCAAAAATCAATAATCGATTCTAGAAAAGATCTTCATAGTGTAGATGGCACTCTGAGTTTTCTTTCTTTAAAAACCTTCAGTTTTTTAAAACCACATGAGATAAAATCCACAAAAATACGTCTTAGCCCTTGAGGCCCTTTATAAAGGAGTTCTACTATTGCCTAGCAAACCTAAGTTCTTTATTAGCTTCCTTCTCATCATGTGAGAAGTTTGTGGTTTACACACACCACTTTTTTTTTTTTAAGTTATCCAGATTTAAGCAGCTTTATTTCCCTGCTGGAAACTTGGCAACATAAATGCCAAGTTTGCACATTTAGGATGTACTTTAAAAAAAAAAAAATTCTATGGAAATAATGACTGATTTAAAAGAATTAATATATCCACTGAAGCTTAGCTTAATAACACCGAAGCAGCAGTGGATTAGGGACAGGAAGATGGTGCAGGAATATTGTAAATCTTTTTTAAGCAAAATGACTCTATAATAACGGAGACAGTATATTTTCTTAGAAAACAGTTTTATTTAATAGTTTCTTGAAATTCTAGTGACAGATCTGACTGTTCACAAAGTAGATTAAAAAGTGATAAATGGGAAAAAGCAAAGATAATAGCTAACAGAACAGGGCACTAAAATTTATCATCAGTAATAAGTTCAGCTCATGAATCAGGACGTTAATCCTCTATATCATAGAGAAAGCAAATAGTGTGACTTATCTGTTAATTCTGACACAAAGCAAGAGAATTTCATGTGTCTTCCCAAGATATTTCTAATATACTTTTCTTCTAAGTAGCTAGAACAAATCATATGATAAATGGTGGGAGCAATGGGGTTTTTTCCCCCCTGGAGTAAAACAAGGAATCAAGGGGTAAAATGAGAGTACCAAGAAATGAAAGAAACATGTTCTTTATTAATTCAGAAGACAGAAAAGGACAGTAAGTATAGAAAGACAAGTTTCAGATCAACATCATCTAAGAAAGAATACCAAACACCTAGAGTTGTCTAACAATGAAATTGACTCCTTATGAAGTTTGTTTTCTGTCCCAGATGGTGTGCTGTAGAGCTCTAGCAGAATCTAGATGACCATTTGTCAAGGAGTTTTATGACAGCATCTTGTATTTCATTTTCTGCATATTTATTGATTGTTTTCATATACCAAGTAGGCTGGTTTATTAGTACCATGTACCTAGAAAGGCAAGTCCATTTTGCCTTTGTCATTGCCAAATACCACATCCCACAGTACTGGGGAAGGTAGTCAAGCTCAGGTGTGACCTCTGTTAACCCTGAAACCTTTGCCAATGCTAGCAGCGTTGGGCTACCTATTCAATACAGAGCAGTCAAGACCTGCCTTTGGAGCCACGACATGATATAAGTCAAGGAATTGACAACGTAATAGGCTAACACTCTCCATAATCCTCTCAAGACCATGCCTCGTGTCTGCACAGAGCTCTTGGTACCACTGGTGTCTACCACTTCTTTCCCATTCATCCGTGGTCTCACCTGGTTAGAAACCTAGGCTCACAGTGACCATATATGCTTGGAACAGTGCTAAATTATGCCTGTTGTCCCAACGTGATAATTAATAGAGCCCACTTTCACTTTCAAACCCATCCCAGTTTGAATAACAAATTATATTGTCACCGACCTATGACTAAGTCCTGGAGTAACTACCGTAGTTACCACTTTGCCTGATATTATGTTAATGGAAACTCATACATGTGAATACTGCTTGCTACCTTTGCACAGTGAAACCATATAGAACAAGGAGACTGTTTTGGAATTCACATAGGTCACCATGCAAAGCGAGGGCTACCAGTACTCACTGTGCTTTCTGACAGAATATTTCTGAAGCAGTCATTTCTGACCAGCTGAGATTACAAATCTCCTCTATCCCGTACTTTAGATGTTTCCCAAATATGTGACATATGAAGGAGGCTTTTCCAATTAGGAAGTTAAATATTAGGTCTCACACTACAACTGTTATTTTGCAATTGGCCTGTTGTCAGCAACAACAAGAAACCCAGGCATCTCTGGGACAATAGGTCTTCTTTGGATTTACTGTAGTTAAGAATACAGTTTGGTTTCCCTGTATTACAGATTCATGTGTCTACAAAAAGCTAGCTTTCTAGGGTACCTACAAACTCCTCTGGTTAAACACCTAAGCCAAGTAAAACTCTCTGATGCCTGTATGCCATTGTAATTTTGTGTCCCATTAACCAATGAAGAGTTTACTCCATTAATTCTTGCCTTGGGAAAGATCAAAGTTACTATGTAGTATATTTGGATGATATTCTAATATACTGTTCAGACTTTTTTGCAGAAATCCTCAATTTACATACAGCTCAGTTATCATCATTTTTAAGCTAATCCTAAGCAAGTTTCCATCCAGGCAGTAGAGTTCCAGAACATAGCTTGTCCTGGTCATTCATTAACACCTGTGTCTACCCTCTTGGAACATCAGACTCCCTGTGCTCAGTCGCTCAGTCATGTCCACCTCTTTGCAGCCCCATGGACTGTAGCCAGGCTCCTCTATCCATGGAATTTTCTAGGCAAGAATACTGGAGTGGTTTGCCATTTCCTAGTCCAGGAGATCTTCCCAACGAGGGATCGAACCCACATCTCTTGCATCTCCTGCAGGCAGATTCTTTTACCCCTAGCTCCACCTAGGAAGCCGTCAGACTGTCTAGACTAATACATTTGAAATTTCTGTGGTTTCAGCAAAACGCCATATGTTTCAAGTTCCATTTCTCCAGCATTTATGTTATGGGGTCGCACAGAGTCAGACACGATTGAAGCAACTTAGCAGCAATGAACATAAATGATAAATCCCAGTAGAAACTTGGATCTTTTAAAAAGACCCAAGTACCAACTACCTTACAAGAAGCTCGTCCCAAATACAGTAATGAGTGTTCTTGGAGGATCATTACTTTTACTTCATCATGCTACATTCACAATTCAGTCATTCAGTGATTGAAGTTTGAAGCAGATCTGACAAATCCAGAAAATCTCTTATGGTGTGAAATGACAACTCTTTTTTTGGATCAAGTAGATCTAGATTTATTTACTTCAATCTACTTTATCTAAAGCCCCTTTGCCTAGAAGCAGTTTAATGCAAAATGTGGTCAATGAACAAATCTCCTAAAAACCATTGCCCTTCTGAGATTTTCACCATCTTCTTGAATGTTTTAATTTCTTCTGTCATTCTCACACAGGCTTTTCAATATTTTTAAAAACTAATTTGTTTATATCTAACTTGTCATAAATATACTATTTACAGGATTTCAAAAACAAAAGCATTATTTTGTTTCCTTGTAGGCATCTTTTCCTTTTTGTAACCTTTGAGAATTTAATAATACACTACCTAAGAAAGAGGATTTGCCCAATTTTTAATTATTTTATTGTACTTATTTTTATTGCTTCAATAAATCCTTAAATAATCACAAGAGACTTGTAGAAGATCCACCATCCACAGAACTCTTCCCTCTGAAAGTTCCTCACAACTTATCAGCTGAACTTGGAATCACATAGACAAGGCTAATGCTGTCTTGGAACATCTATATCTATTATTTCCAAATTGAGTCAGTATCTGGTCCAAGTAGTTAATATGTTATATTAAACTTCACTACACTTCTCCACTGAGAGTTTATCATTCTTAAAAATCTTAGCTTCCATGGCCACTAATGCATCCTTAACATTAACATCCTCATTTGCTGTTTAGTCACTAAGTTGTTTCTGACTCTGCTACTCCATGAACTGCAGCACTCCAGGCTTCCCTGTCCTTTGCAATCTCCTGGAGTTTGTCAAACTCATATCCATTGAGTCAGTGAAGTCGGTGATTCTGTCTAACCATCTCATCCTCTGTCATCCCTCTCTCCTCCTAACCTCAATCCTTCCCAGCATCAGAGTCTTTTCTAATGAGTTGGCTCTTCACATCAGGAGGCTAAAGACTGGAGCTTCATCATCAGTCCTTCCAGTGAATATTCAGGGTTTATTTCCTTTAGAATTGACTGGTTTGATCTCCTTGCTGTCCCAGGGACTCTCAAGAGTCTTTTCCAGCACCACAATTCAAAAGCATCAGTTCTTTGGCTCTCAGCCTTCTTTACAGTCCAGCTCTCTCACTTGTACATGACTACTGGAGAAACAATAGCTTTGACTATATGGACCTTTGTTGGCAAAGTGATGTCTCTGCTGTTTAATATGATGTCTAAGTCTAAAACTCAGCATTCAAAAACCAAAGATCATGGCATCTGGTCTGATCATTTCATGGCAAATATATGGGGAAACAGTGACAGACTTTATTTTCTTAGGCTCCAAAATCACTGCAGATGGTGACTGCAGCCATAAAATTAAAAAATGCTTGATCCTTAGAAGAAAAGTTATGACAAACCTAGACAGCATATTAAAAAGCAGAGACATTCATTTGCCAACAAAGGTCCATCTAGTCAAAGCTATGGTTTTTCCAATAGTTATCTATGGATGTGAGAGTTGGAGTATAAAGAAAGCTGAATGCCTAAGAATTAATGCTTTTGAAGTGTGCTGTTGGAGAAGACTCTTGAGAGTCCCTTAGACTACAAGGAGATCCAAACAGTACATCCTAAAGGAAATCAGTCCTGAATATTCATTGGAAGGACTGATGCTGAGGCTGAAACTCCAATAGTTTGGCCACGTGATGCAAAGAGCCGACTCATTGGAAAAGACCCTGATGATGGGAAAGATTGAAGGCAGGAGGAGAAGGGGACAACAGAGCTTGAGATGGTTGGATAACATCACTGACTCAGTGGACATGAGTTTGAACAAGCCCAGGAAATGGTGAAGGACAGGGAAGCCTAGTGTGCTGCAGTCCATGGGGTCACAAAGAGTTGGACATGATTGACAACTGAATAACAAGTTTGTCATAGCTTTTCTTCCAAGAAGCAAGCATCTTTTAATTTCATGGCTGTGGTCACTGTCCACAGTGATTTTGGAGTCCAAGAAAATTAAGTCTGTCACTGTACATAACACACAATCCAATGTATCAATAAGGTAATACAGTCAACATAAACCATAGGTAGGTGGATAGGCATGGAATATCAGGAGAGATGCTGATTTTTGAAAACTTTATGTTATAGAGCTAACAGGAAGAATTCAGTTTACTCAACAGTTTTCATTTGTTATGTGAATATCTTTTGATGTAATAATCCTGTGATGTAGATATTTTTATTATCTCAATCACTAATTTTCCTAGTACTAATGAAGAAATTGGGACTCAGAGAAGTTAGGGCATTTGCCTATAGATCTGTTCATTGATGTTACTTTTCTTAGCTTTATTCAACCTACATCAGTTCAGTTCAGTTCAGTCACTCAGTAGTGTCCGACTCTTTGCAACCCCATGAATTGCAGCATGCCAGGCCTCCCTGTCCATCACCATCTCCCGGAGTTCACTCAAACTCATCACATAACTTCTACTAATCACCACTGCATCATCCGCAATCCACTGATGCTGCCACCCAACACACACTGCTGGAACAGCTGCTTTCTTTTGCTTTTTGAAATGTTTTTTCTAAACATCTTTGACTTAGCACCAGTGAGGTTTGGCTCTGACCACATGCTGATCCTTTCTTCTGGATAGGATGCTAAGCTCTTAGCACATCTTATATCTTTCACTCAGCTCTTAAGAATTTCTCTAACTCTTCACTAAAGTCTTTGGCTTCTTCAATCCTGATTCCTGGATTTTCTGAAGGGTTTAAAGATACAGGAACCAGGATCCAACCCAAGAACAGAAGGGTTGAGTAATTAAGGTTTAATTTTAATGAAATGAACAGAGTGTATTTAAATATCTTAAGGGTACAGACAAAAACTGACCTCTAATGTTCTCTAATGAAGTGTATTGGTATATATGTGTATAAATATACACTTATACTCTATGTGTAGCTATATAAATATACATGTATCTATTTTAGGATAAGAAAACATTTTCAGAAAAATAAAATATAAGGACCCATTGCTTTCCCATGTGTGGCTTGAGCCTCTGGGGAGACTTATCATCTCTTTCATTGTTAACCGGGGTATAGACCCCCATAGTTAAAGACATTTCTTTATTTTGGAATTTATTAGTTCATGTATGTAATCAAAGGTCTCAGGGCTCATTATAGAGTACTATTTTTTCTTAAGACAAAATGAGAAGCTACTTTAGCACTGTGCTAAAGTAGCACAGTGATGACAATAAACCTCAATCTAGAGTGATCCCCAGTTAATTTAAATAGAGCTTCCTGTCCCAAATTTCTTTAGGCCAAGTCTTGTCTAAATAGAAGGTTTGACCTTTCCTTCTTCCTGTCCACTTTGCACTCACTATGATACAGTTTAAGACAATTGGATAGACATTGCAAATTATGTCCTCGAAGTTGTAGTTACAGATAAAAGTTGTAGTTACAGATAAAACAAAAAGCAAAACACACATACTCGTGTGAGTTCTTCCTGAGAACTGATGGATCATCTCTCTACCCTAGTCCAGTGATAACAGTAGATAGGGTCAGAGTAAGGAGTATATAAAATGTGCAAACGTTATTGCCTCTGCTTTGGGTCAGTGTGACTGAGCCTCAGCCTCTCCCCTGCAGTGCCACTGCAATAGCAAATGGTGAGAAGTCAAGAAGAGGCTCCCAGGGTCTTCTCTAAGCCTGCATCTCGGGTGAGGTCCAGACAGCCAGTTGAAAATAAGAACCACTCACTTTTCAATCAGTTGTGTTTTCAGCACTACATAAAACTGATTTAACTGATTCTTGCTCAGGGAGTTGGCCAAGCCATTTAGCTGATTTACCACTGGCTTTTGATTCTAAAGTGAAGTCTGAAAATCATTATTTAAACTTATTAAAGAAAAAGAGAAACAAATGTTTATATAGTTTATCCTTGCTTGGGTTGTAGAGCAGGAATCACTGTCTGATCCTGTGCACCCTGCTGAATGTTCTTAGGTACCAAAAAAGAAAAGTGGGCTTCAAAAAATGACAAAAAATGTACTCAGAATTTTGAACACTATGCATTTCACGTCATCAAAATCTCTGAAAGCAAAAAGGTATTCTTGCTTTTTCAATCCTTTAAAAGAATTACAGATTTATATAAATGAGATACATTATTTAGCAATAATAATGTAAAGACTTCTATCAACAGTAATGATTAATGCCTTCTGAAGTATTTCCCAAGCATTCTGAAGAGTAGTCACTCCTGGTACATAAATATTTTGAAAACATATTGGGAACAATTTAACATTTTTTAAAGTAAAGAGAAATGACACTTTGACAGAAGCACCCTGGAAATTCACATCCTTCTTTTTTTTCAAGTAGTGGATTATATTCTCTGATATGAAAGCCTGTGGCCAGACCAGATTTTTCAGTGTTATTTATGTGTGTATCCATACTGTGCTCTCATGTCCTTTTAATCTTTTCTGGACAAATTAAGTTCAAATATATTTACATGAGCATTATTACAAATGAATAATTTAAATGTTCTTTAGACTATACTCCCTTACCACAGACACTTTCCTGAATATGATGCATTTATTACAGTACTTTTACATATATAAGTGTGATTTTAAAGATCAATGCAAGTCCTCCAGTTTTCTATATAACTTTCTATATTAACAATTATTATTATCACGCTCAGCTTTTGTTGTTGTTCACAATCTAATGTGATTTGGGCTCCTTCCCATTGCTTAGGACTAGCTAAGTCTAAGTAGTTAAATATGAATTCTTCCATCTTCATTGCTCATACCTTCCAAATCTCTCTTTTACTGTGCTCTGTTTGAAGTTTTTTCCCTGTATGATAATATGACATTGCCCTGACTTTGCTGCCTAGTCAACCTCGTGTACAATTAGAAGAGCTCCTGGGCCACATTCACACTGTCATCTGTCTCCTGCATGTGACTACCTCAATGGAGCTGATTTTGAGGCAGCTTTGTTAGCATCCTAATGACTGGCTTGTTCCAAGATCTTCTTTTTGGTAACCTAATCCTATTGACATGAAACTGAGCCTAGAATGTAGCTGATGCTGGTAAAATGCTTCAGGGATACCATCCACAAAGAATTTTCCACAGAGAGCCATGTAGCTCTCAAACCTCTTCCTGTACTTGGATTTTGATACAGCCTTAAATTACTAATTAAAGGGAGGGTCAAACAGACATGTGAATGCCTCTTCCATGCTTTTGATAAATAATTACTGAGCAATGCTATCGTACATGGTACAAGGTGGGGGAAGAACATTTATTGAGTACTAAGTGCCTTACCTGAGTATGACTATCATTGCTACAATCCTATAAAGGAGTTGTCTCATTCATGCTTAGAGATAGGCGAACTGAGACTGAAAGAAGTTATAAATACCCCTGGCACAGCTAGTAACAGTGGTGTTAAGAGTCACATCTTAGGATCACCTATTCTAAAATCAGCACCTTTTTTATGCATACTATTCCAAAGGTTAAAATACACATCCTCCATCCTACTGGACTCTGAAAAATTTGTTAAATGACAGCCCAAGAACTAAACTATAGCAGATTAAAAAGACATAATATATGCCAAAAAGTAATCATGAAATTAAGAGATGGATATAATATGATAAGTGCTTGAGAGGAGAGGTTAGTGGAGTTTGAAATGATCAGAAACAAGGTGGGTGTTGAATGGGATCCAGAAACAAAGGTTATTGGAAAGGTAACTGTACTTAAAGGTAATGCAAACTGAGAAGAGGGACATAAATTCTAATAAAAGCGAGGCTGAGAAAAAAGTTATAGGATCAGCAATAAGTATTTCTCCTTCACGAGACAGCAAACAAGACACACTAGCTGAAGAAAAATGTAAAAGAGTAATGTAAGGTTTAATTTCAAAAATCATGTTGCATTTGGATATGTAAAGCTTTTAAGAGCTAATAATAGTCTGTACTATTCATTAAGAAAAATAAAGGAGGAGGGACCACTGAAGATCTGTGAGTAAGACAACGACATGATGAGAATAAAATTGAAATTAGTCTGGACTAACTGTGCAAGATACCACAGAAGTAAAAGAAAACTGGAGGAAGGTGAGAGAAATTAGAAAGCTGGTGATCATATATATATATATATACACACACACACATAAATATATAAATATATATATATATATATATATATATATACACACACAAGTTGTAGTGGTAATAGCAGGAAGTTAACAAAAGGCTTAATGCTATGCTATGCTAAGTCACTTCAGTCATGTCCGACTCTGTGCGACCCCACAGACGGCAGCCCACCAGGTTCTCCCGTCCCTGGGATTCTCCAGGCAAGAACACTGGAGTGGGCTGCCATTTCCTTCTCCAATGCATGAAATTGAAAAGTGAAAGGGAAGTCGCTCAGTCATGTCCGACTCTTAGCGACCCTATGGATTGCAGCCTAACAGGCTCCTCCGTCCATGGGATTTTCCAAGCAAGAGTACTGGAGTGGGGTGCCATTGCCTTCTCCTAACAAAAGGCTTAAAGAACCCATGAAATGTTTCAGAGAAGCGTTTGCTCCGGTAAAGATACATGGTCCATTCTTAAGGGTATGAAGTTAACATAAGCAGTTTTAGTCTATGTTTTATTTTTAATTAATTTTCACATATGTTAATTGAATATTTCATTAACGCACAATGAAATAATACATTATGCTAGTGATGAACTAATTACAAACTGAAACCTATTTTTAAGCCTTTCCTTGAAAGAGGTACTTTTTCTTAATTGATTTTTTTTGGAGGGAGGACACTAGAATTAAATGTCATGTAGCAATATTAAATTTGATGAAAAATATAGTATCATTAGTCTTTAAAAGTAAAACTTAATGAACATGTTACTCTTATTTTTCCATTGTCACAGATACTTAATTATATAAAATATGATCCTATTTTTAAACTTCTAAAATGCCAACTGAATAATTTTGCAGCAGAATTTGGGGGATGGAATAATAAGTGGGTTGTTTGACTTGCAATGTTAAATTGTGGGTTCCCATTTATTTCACTACAAGAGAAATAATATTGATTTTCAAATATAGTAATAATTCTTAAAGAGAACCTTCTCATATGTAACTCACACTATAAAGATATGTTCCTGAATCTACTTTGTAAGGCTCGTAATCTTTAAATGTATTTCGTGCTCTTATTTATGAGCTTCTTATCAGAGTGGTGCTCACATTCTAAATAAGATTTGTAATTTAAACTTCTCTAAATGTGAGTACACAGAGTTGAGGCTACATGATCAGAAACAGGCGAATGTCTGCTTCCTTAAAATTTCATCTAAGAGTAATAAGATGTGTGTCAGTGATGAATCTTAGCCAAATTTCTGGGTAATGTTAAGTCTCAATTTATGTAGAGCTACTTCATTAGATAAGCAGACTTCTTAGAAGCCAGACCTCCCAAACCAGCATTTGCAATAAAGAAAAAAGAGCTGTTAATAGTAATTCTCTCATTGTTGATGGTGGTAGAATTATCTGTTTATATTTGTTTTGATTTTTCTATTTTGAGAGGATCTTTTTATGACCACCAAAGCCAGAAGATATTTCTTATTTTAAAATGGAGTTTAAAAGGATTTTAAAAGTTAATAAGTAAGTAACATTTTCTAATTTCCCTTCTCTAAAAGGTCTGTCATCTAATATATAAGGCTGGGAGTTTAAAAAAAAATCCTTTCGTTTATTTTCTCACCCATTACTGTTCTGGATAAGAATAGCCAGAAATAATAACATGATGATGATGATTATAATGATAGTCTAATAACTAAACTTAAGAATTTATATAAATATATGTGTGTTTATGGGACTTCTCCAGTGGCTCAGTAGTAAAGAATCTGCCTGCAATGCAGGAGATGTGGGTTTGATCCCTGGGTCAGGAAGACTGCCTGGAGAAGGCAATGGCAACCCACTCCAGTATTCTTGCCTGGAGAATACCATGGACAGGGGAGCCTGGTGGGCTACAGTCCATGGGGTTGAAAAATGGTTGGACATGACTTAGCAACTAAACAACAATTGTGTTTATATATATATATATATGTATGTATGTACACATGGACATCACCAGATGGTCAACACCAAAATCAGATTGATTATATTCTTTGCAGCCAAAGATGGAGAAGCTCTATACAGTCAGCTAAAATAAGACCAGGAGCTAACTGTGGCTCAGACCATGAACTTCTTATTGCCAAATTCAGACTTAAATTGAAGAAAGTAGGGAAAACCACTAGACCATTCAGGTATGACCTAAATCAAATCCCTTATGATTATACAGTGGAAGTGAGAAATAGATTTAAGGGCCTAGATCTGATAGATAGAGTGCCTGATGAGCTATGGAATGAAGTTCGTGACATTGTACAGGAGACAGGGATCAAGACCATCCCCAGGGAAAAGAAATGCAAAAAAGCAAAATGGCTGTCTGGGGAGGCCTTACAAATAGCTGTGAAAAGAAGAGAAGTGAAAAGCAAAGGAGAAAAGGAAAGATATAAACATCTGAATGCAGAGTTCCAAAGAATAGCAAGAAGAGATAAGAAAGTCTTCTTCAGCGATCAATGCAAAGAAATAGAGGAAAACAACAGAATGGGAAAGACTAGGGATCTCTTCAAGAAAATCAGAGATACCAAAGGAACATTTCATGTAATGATGGGCTTGATAAAGGACAGAAATGGTATGGACCTAACAGAAGCAAAAGATATTAAGAAGAGATGGCAAGAATACACAGAAGGACTGTACAAAAAAGATCTTCACGACCCAGATAATCACAATGGTGTGATCACTGACCTAGAGCCAGACATCCTGGAATGTGAAGTCAAGTGGGCCTTAGAAAGCATCACTACGAACAAAGGTAGTGGAGGTGATAGAATTCCAGTTGAGCTATTCCAAATCCTGAAAGATGATGCTGTGAAAGTGCTGCACTCAATATGCCAGCAAATCTGGAAAACTCAGCAGTGGCCACAGGACTGGAAAAGATCCGTTTTCATTCCAATCCCAAAGAAAGGCAATGCCAAAGAATGCTCAAACTACCGCACAATTGCATTCATCTCACACGCTAATAAAGCAATGCTCAAAATTCTCCAAGCCAGGCTTCAGCAATATGTGAACTGTGAACTTCCTGATGTTCAAGCTGGTTTTAGAAAAGGCAGAGGAACCAGAGATCAAATGGCCAACATCTGCTGGATCATCGAAAAAGCAAGAGAGTTCCAGAAAAACATCTATTTCTGCTTTATTGCCTATGCCAAAGCCTTTGACTGTGTGGATCACAATCAGCTATGGAAAATTCTGAAAGAGATGGGAATACCAGACCACCTGATCTGCCTCTTGAGAAATCTGTATGCAGGTCAGGAAGCAACAGTTAGAACTGGACATGGAACAACAGACTGGTTCCAAATAGGAAAAGGAGTACGTCAAGGCTGTATATTGTCACCCTGTTTATTTAACTTATATGCAGAGTACATCATGAGAAACGCTGGGCTGGAAGAAGCACAAGCTGGAATCAAGATTGCCGGGAGAAATATCAATAACCTCAGATATGCAGATGACACCACCCTTATGGCAGAAAGTGAAGAGGAACTCAAAAGCCTCTTGATGAAGGTGAAAGTGGAGAGTGAAAAAGTTGGCTTAAAGCTCAACATTCAGAAAACGAAGATCATGGCATGCAGTCCCATCACTTCATGAGAAATAGATGGGGAAACAGTGGAAACAGTGTCAGACTTTATTTTTCTGGGCTCCAAAATCACTACAGATGGTGACTGCAGCCATGAAATTAAAAGACGCTTACTCCTTGGAAGGAAAGTTATGACCAACCTAGATAGCATATTCAAAAGCAGAGACATTACTTTGCCAACAAAGGTTCGTCTAGTCAAGGCTATGGTTTTTCCTGTGGTCATGTATGGATGTGAGAGTTGGACTGTGAAGAAGGGTGAGCGCCGAAGAATTGGTGCTTTTGAACTGTGGTGTTGGAGAAGACTCTTGAGAGTCCCTTGGACTGCAAGGAGATCCAACCAGTCCATTCTGAAGGAGATCAGCCCTGGGATTTCTTTGGAAGGAATGATGCTAAAGCTGAAACTCCAGTACTTTGGCCAGCTCATGTGAAGAGTTGATTCATTGGAAAAGACTCTGATGCTGGGAGGGATTGGGGACAAGAGGAGAAGGGGACGACAGAGGATGAGATGGCTGATGGCATCACTGACTCGATGGACATGAATCTGAGTGAACTCCGGGAGTTGGTGATGGACAGGGAGGCCTGGCATGCTGCGATTCATGGGGTTGCAAAGAGTCCGACACGACTGAGTGACTAATCTGATCTGACCTGATGTATATATGGGGGGCGGTGTGTGTGTGTACAAATGCAAATAAAAAGTAGTATTGTCAGGTGAGGAGATAAGGAACAGTGAAATAATCCACCAACCCACTTGAAGTGTTACATTTGACTAAGGAGTATGAGGGAGATTAAATCTGTATATAACAACAAGAGGAAAACCACTCACCTATAATGATAAAACCAAGATATAATTTTATGTAAGTGATTTCTAGTCCCTCCCAATAATGACTCCTAGAAATCGGTTTCCTCCTGTCATGTTTTTCTAATCCTATCTACAGTTTCTACAATCCTGATGCTTATCTTTATGATGCTCTATTCTAAAATACAATAATTATTGGCCCAGACATTACAGTTGATAAAATTAAATTTATTATACCACATTATATTACACTGTAATATATACTGCTAGATGTGTGGGAAGTACATTCTCAAAGGCCCTAGTAGGGAAACTCCCATACATTCTTCCTTCTTCTCCACAAGCTTGATTCCATCAAACATACCCATGGATGTAGAGACAGCTGCCTGAACCTTTGTTTTTAAAAGCTGATTCTGCTGAAGTCCTACATCTCAACAGTCATCTTACTCTAATACTGAAGAAGGGCTTGTAATCCTCCATTCAAGCTCAAATGCTCCTAAAGGTACAGAATCCTGACCACTGGATATCAGGATACCAAAACATAAAGACCAAAAAAGACTGGCAATCTGATAAGAAAATTAAATTTTATGTTGAAAAATATTCTAAATATTGCCTGAAGGAACACTACATACTTGGAATTCTCCAATTTAAATTTGTCATGTTAAGTATTCCTGAGTGACCCCACAGGTACATGGTGTCTATGTCTGTGTATCTTAGCTGCCCCTGAACCTATTATTACAAAGGGTGTATGCTGGCTCTGCAGAATGGATGAGTGAGTTATGAGTAAGCCCAGCATCTATTAGCACACACATCTTCATGAAGCTTTGTATTTGTATACTCAAGTGAATTTGGACACTGGAGAAGGTCCCTATGGAACAATAGTCCATTCTACACTGTGATGGATAAAATCATTTTAGAGTAAGGAAATACACTGAAGAATCTTAACAATTTTCCTTTGAAACACTTTGATCTTGACTGAGTATTTACCAACAATATTCTCAAATTACAAAGTCATTCAGAGATCCCTTAAATGTAATAGATTAGATTAGATTGAAGCTAGGAATCTAATTCACAGCAATTTTAAATTAGGGTGCCAATTAACAAGAAAAAATGATTATGACATTGAACATATTGTCTGCCTTCTTATAATAGATTAATCAGCCTAAACTCATAGCCATTTCAGTTTTTAATGCAGACCACATTTAAACCTCTAAAGCTTAATTACCACAACAACAAAAAGCAAAGTCTCTAATTAGAAGCATCCCTTACTATCTATTCCATAAAATGTAAATTTATGTATAAGTAATTTGTGTATGCATTCTCAGTCGCTCAGTCGTGTCTGACTCTTTGGAACCCCATAGACTGTAGCCTGCCAGGCTCCTCTATCCATAGGATTTTCCAGGTAAGAATCCTGGGGTGAGTTGCCATTTCCTCCTCCAGGGGATCCTCCCCATCAAGGGACTGAACCCATGTCTCCTGAATCTGTTGCATTTGTCTGGCAGATTCTTTCCTACTGAGCCACCTGTGAAGCCCATATGTAATGTTTTGCTCTGATTTAATTGCCTCAGAGTTTTTCATCTTTTTTCACTGATGAACATTCCAATTCTTCAGTGGAGGAATTATGTCTTTATTTATTCAACAAATGTGCATTTCTAATTTTCCCCATACCAAAATGGACTTCAGGTGAGATGACATTCAATAAGTAATGATTAGCTAGGTTTTCTTGTGTGACAGTTTAGCAGGCTCAGAGAAAGCTTTCAAGGATTGACACTTGTCTTCATGGTATGGTATTTCACCTAAAGAAATGCATGGTTGTTCTTACTAGTACATTAACAACCCCATAATAATGTATGTTTTCACTATTTTTCCATGCTAAGGTTATTGCTTCTCCTCACCAAAATGCAGTTGATTTTTGTAAATATACATGTGAATCATTCTCACAGTCAGTGAGAATAATTTCTTAGCTTCAGTTTTCTTTCTAAAGCTCACATATTTCATACAGAGTTGCCTCTCACAGAAGGAAATTCCACTGTGTCGTACAGAGAAAAAAAATAACCATGCCAACACTCAGATGCAAACAGTGGAATGTTCAACCAAAAATGAACTAGCCAAGGCTTACACAATTTGAACAATGAAATAAATAATAGTAAGATTGTTTTCTAACCCAAAGAATAAAGGACATATTCATGAATCCACACTGATGCAAATAAATGACCAAACAAAAACACAAATGAACTGGAGAGCTGAAGAACTCTAGTTAATAAATGTTGAATGAATGAGAGAAGCAGATCACTCCTAGATCACAGTAAGAAGACTACAGTAATAACTTTTGCAGGCAAGATTCAGGGATCAAGGCTAAATTAAAGAGAAACAGGAAATCTGCATAGCCTCAAATTACCTCCTTCAACATAGTTGTTCCATAGTTTTAACAAATTCTTTGTTTTTTTTTTTTTTTTTATTCTTTGAATTTTAACAAATTCTTTCCACAAATTCTTTGATATTCCTCCCTAGGAGGTGGAAATTAATCCCCAGTTCCCTTAAGTGTGGTGTGGACTTAGTGTTGAATTCTTAAGAATAGTTTGGAAAGGAAAATTTAGTAACTTTACAGTAGCAAATCCTTGTAGGCTATCACTCATAATAAAACACTGATAACACGTACCTTCTCAGATCATGAGAACACATCTCTGTGTTTTCTTCTCCAAAATCCACAAGCATAGTCTAGTCATGAGAAAACACAGACAAACCCAAACTTAGGGATATATTAGACGACTTGTGACCAAAATGGTTCACAAGTGTTGAAAGGTCAGGAAAGGTCAGAAGGTCATGAAACAGAAGGCCAGACAGAGGGACTGTCACAGATGGGAGGAGACTGAGGAGATGTGACGACTGACTGTAACATGATATCCAGGCTTAGACACAGAACAGCAAAAAGACCCTAGGGGAAAATGGGGACATGCAAGTAAAATCTATGGATTGGTAACTAGTACTGTGCCAATGTTAATATCCTAGTTTTGGTCATCTTACCAGGCAAAATGTAAGATGTTAACCTTAAGGGAATAAGGAACTCTCTGAACCATCTTTGCAACTCTTACTAAGACCAAAATTAACTTAAAATAGTTTTTAAAAGCTAGAAGGAATCTTCCGTAAAAAAATTGATTCAACCTCCTGTCTTCTGTCATGTATTAATTCAATCAATCAATTATTCCTAGAATGCAAGAAATTTATCTGTTGTTTTCATCACTGCAGCCCCAGTAGCCACATGTAATGTGCAATGAGGGGATTTTTTTAACTGAACTAAAAATAATATCTAATGATTTGGACTTATATCTTAAAAGTAAAAATTTTAAGAAAAAAGTAGTATTTTTATATCTTAAAAATAATGACCATAACTACAGTAACAACACACCCTGGATATCAAGAGTGTTCTCATACTCGATTTTTTTAAAAAAATCTATCGCATTTTCATAAGCTACTTCATATCTTCCTCGTCTGGGGGAGTTGAGGTGAATTTGCTGACAAGGACTCACACTGTACCTTGTTTCAAGATTCTTTAATCAGGAAGCTAGATATCGCCTTCTGAAGATTTCAGAAGTTGCAATGGCCTCGGCGATAGATGATCAGTCCTAAGGAAAGTGATCTGGAACTCATTCCTGAGCACCAGGAACTTGTTACATGATGTACTCTGTGACCTGGAGGTTTCTGAGTTAACACTCGGCAGGAAGTTGACAGGGCACAGGTTACACTCTGCTTTATCTTCAAACAGGTTTTAGGAGGAAGGGAAAATCACAGGGAGATTGCAAACACTTCTGGTGAGAGAATTCTTTCAATGTGAGAGAGTTTCACCCTGCTGTCAGAAAGCTTCATTCCTGACACTTTTCTCTATTTAAACAGAGTCATCTTTGGAACGTCAAACTGACAAGATATGGCTTTTCAGCATTTTCAGAAATGGTAACTTTTGGTGAAGTGATTCAACCTTGTAATCTGACACAAGGAAAAAAAAAAAAAGTATTCTGATCTGCATTTAAAATGTGCTGCTTTTGAGCCAGGACATAAATAATGAGTCTGCTTAGCAACTGAATTGGCCAAAATAAATAATAATCTCTCTTCTGCTTTTTACATCTCCATAATATGTGTAATTCTTGCTGAAAACCCAAAGAAGATACCATATGGATTTTTTTTTGGTGGGCTAATCTCATAAAATTACAAATAAAGCTTTCACAGAATTGTAACATCTGCTTCACCATTACACTGGAGAAAAGTCATCTTTGCAGCATCACATGAGGACATAGAGTTTCATGTCCAAGTTGCCTTCCATTTTGGCATTCCCGTTGTCTTTGAGAGGGCTTGGAGAACATCAGCAATAAATGCCAGATGAGTGAAACAAGCCTCTGGAGAGAAAGAGGGTTTTGCTTTATTTTACAGATAGTATGATCAAAATTGAAGTACAGTGTTATTAATTAGTTCAGAATAACCTATGTAAGATTTTTAAATACACGTTTTCTCAAGAAGCAAATGTCATGAGTGGATGTAGAATGGAATGTCCAAAGAGTTTGACCTTTGCTTTCACACTGGAGCTACTTAAAGGATGTCAATTTAGAGGTCCACTGACACATTGGAAATGACCCTGGTGCCTGCTATGCCTTTCTTTTATCTTTGTATGTACTTCGACAAGGACAGGCTATGCCTAAATATTTCTCCGAGCTAACTGTGTATTTCCACTCCTGTTGCTGCCACCCTGGTCCAGGCCATCATGCTTCCCCTTGTCTCCGTCTCGCTTACGTCTATCCAGTGGAGTGCTGGTAAACCAGCTTTCCAAAACAACAGCAAAACTCAAAACCCTCACTTGTGGTGTTTGCCAATTTCCAACACGTAAATTTTTCCACCATGTTCTATGTCAAACCACCCACAGTTTAACAACCAGTTAACAAAATTCCTGAACATTTAACAACTGGCATTCTTGGGTCAGTGTGAGCTGGCTCAAGCCCACCACTGCCTCCATGTGATGTCTTACACAGCCAATCATCTGTAGTCTCCTTGCTTAAAAACTTCAGTAGCTCCCATTTCCCTGCACTCTAAGTGGCAAACCCCTCACCAAACTGATAAAACCCTCCACAGTCTGGCCCATGCTTATCTCTCCAGTCTCACTGGATGACCCTCTTTTATTCATACCCCAGCCATATTAATTTTTTTTTAGTTCCTTTAATTTATTTACCATGATATCTCTGGTTATTGGATGATCAAATATAGATTCCTTGTTCTCTTCATCTTGATAATTCCTACTTATTCAGGTATCAGTAGAAAGATTCATTGTGCAGGAAAACTAACCAGGTAGGCATTCCTAACATATTCTCCTACAGTTCTTCTCACATCAGAAAACTCCTACAAGTCCAACAAGATTAGTTATTTAATTACTTTTCTACCTTCAAAACTAGAAACTTTCTGAAGGCAGGAGCCATAGCTCTAAGACAATCACTTTATTTCCAGGGCCTAAGAAAAGCATCTAGTACCTAATAGATCCTCACTTTATTTGCAGGTGAAATAATATTTGTTAAATAATAAGCAAATGGGGATTTACATTCAAATACCCTGATCTTAGGCATAGGTGCACATTTATAAATAAAAGAGATTCATAGCTGTAGTCAGAATTATAACTATTGCCATTTAGGGTCAAGTAATTAAAAAAAAGTCTCTGAATTCTTAAAAGAAAAATATGATTTAAAATGTAATGCATTCTGAAAGCTGAGGTCTTATGAAATCAAAAGGCATGTAGCTTCTAGTGGTGACTGAGAAATGCCACCCTTGAAGAAGCATTCTGAGTATAAAACAGAAACACATTCTTTCCTACTCCAGGGCGCACACTTTCGCATCTTGATTCGGAGCCTGGAACTCAAAGACAAATTTTTATAAACTTGTCAGGGGTGATATACACTGAATTCTTGTATTAAGAAAGAATCAGGCTAGATGATCTTCAAATCTGCTCCCAATTCAAGGGCTCTAAAATTCCATAAAATAAATATAAGGGGGTGGGCGTGGTAGAATGATAGAGGTCTCTTCTATGTCAACTTAGCTTTTGCATACTGGTGCCCTGGCAATGACCTTGAAAGTTAGGAGAAAATATTGCTACAGATGGGGACACACGTGCACTGAGCAGTGTCCAGAAAAAGGCACAGGGTAGCCCTGGGGGAGCAATTTCACTCTGTAGCCATCGATCTTTTGTCTAATATTGATGTTGGAAAAAGCTATATTCAGAGATTCGAGGGATTAAAGGTGTATGTACAGACAAGGCATAAAATGCTGAAGATATTGTGTCCGTGTATTCTCAAACCATTTAGGTTCCTAAATGTGGTTTCCCACATAAATCAACCAAAAGTTTTGGAGCAGTCTATGAAAAATGCCTTGTAAATATTAAAATGCATTTTTGAAAGCTCAATTAAAATTGTAACCCCAGGAATAAGAAATAGTCCTGCATTCTTTCAGGATATAAGTGCTGAATACCTTCTCTTAGTTGCCCAAAATCATCCCTGCAGGTGGTGATGGGGTGTCCATATGCATATGACACAGTCTGTGTCCTCAGAGTACGAGCAGTAGAGCAGCAAAAGCACATACGGTATAAATACTTGTAATTCTGAATAATAAGTATTGTCATCACACTATGTATAAACTACTCCTCAGGAGCATGGGGTAGCTGCCATGTGTTCTCTTTTAATTAGTTCTTTCAAAGGCCACCAAACGTTTGCAAATAGTTAGCCGGTTGTATTTTACACATTCTCCCACCCTCACATTTTAACATACCTGAAACACTGTTACAGGTGCATATTGATTTTAAGTTGTATCACATTTTCAAAAATGTTGAAAAGAGTAAAAATATGTTTGCACAGAAGTAATGAGGTTCCAAAATCACTGCAGATGGTGATTGCAGCCATGAAATTAAATGACGCTTACTCCTTGGAAGGAAAGTTATGACCAACCTAGACAGCATATTCAAGAGCAGAGACATTACTTTGCCAACAAAGGTCTGTCTAGTCAAGGCTATGGTTTTTCCTGTGGTCATGTATGGATGTGACAGTTGGACTGTGAAGAAAGCTGAGTGCTGAAGAATTGATGCTTTTGAACTGTGGTGTTGGAGAAGACTCTTGAGAGTCCCTTGGACTGCAAGGAGATCCAACCAGTCCATTCTGAAGAAGATCAGTCCTGGGTGTTCATTGGAAGGACTGATGCTAAAACTGAAACTCCAATACTTTGGCCACCTCATGTGAAGAGTTGACTCATTGGAAAAGACCCTGATGCTGGGAGGGATTGGGGGCAGGAGAAGAAGGGGACGACAGAGGATGAGATGGCTGGATGGCGTCACCGACTCAATGGACATGGGTTTGGGTGGACTCCGGGAGTTGGTGATGGACAGGGAGGCCTGGTGTGCTGCGGTTCATGGGGTCGCAAAGTCAGACACGACTGAGCGACTGAACTGAACTGAATGAGGTAATAGGCTGAAGAAAACTTGACAAATGACAGCAAATTCTTTTAGGTAGTTAATTAAGTTAACGGGAAAACCAAATGGCAGAGACATTTGATGAGTGATATGGATACAAGGGTCTACTCTCCACTGGTGCTCGGTTTCTGGTGGGGTTGGATGTGGGAATGAGGATAGCACTCTACAATTTAAGGAAAGACTGAAAAGATTTGAAAGTTTCCAAGGCAAAACCAAGAATGAGGCAAGCAAAAATGAAAGAGGAAGAGAAAATAGTCAAGTAGCGGAAAACTGTTTGGGAAATACTGTGAGTCTCCTTCTCTATGTAAGAATCCTAGCAGTTTGATCTTGAATTTTGAAAGAAAGAGAGAGCCTTAATGAAATGTAAGATATAGATAGGACTAGGCTTATGGGAATCCCAGGGACGGAGAAGCCTGGTAGGCTGCAGTCCATGGGGTCGCACAGATTTGGACACGACTGAAGCGACTTGGCGGCAGCAGCAGGCTTATGGGTGTGCAACCTGTGAGGTCATCCCATGCTTCATTTCATGCTCTGCTGTTACTGCCTTGAAATTCTCACTCTTTGAAAGTATGTTTTTTAAGCTAATTCTAACAGGACAATGGAGCATGTGTGAACAGAGGAGATATGTGCATGTGGAAATTTCTTGCCACCTCTTTTTCGTATAGGGAGGAATCTCCATGACCTGTGAGCATAGACATACAGTGGGTCTACCACCTGTGGGAGTTGAACATATTCTGTTTACTGCTGAGTAAGTGGGGAGACTGAGAGCCCTGGAAGATTCACTATCAATTAAAACACAATTTGCAGAAAGAAGTGGGTGGCACTCTAAGAAACAAAAATATCTCAGAAAATTTATCACATACCTTATTTGCATTGCTTCTCTGTACTAGCTGATTACTGTTTTTTTCTTTTCCATTATAGTTTATTCCAGGATATTGGATATAGTTCCCCGTGCTATACAGTTGGAACTTCTATATTTTGAGAGTTTGCATATGCTAATCCCAACTCCCAATCTGTCCCACCCTGATCCCTCCTCTCTCCCTTGGCAACCACAGATTTGTTATCAATGTCTTTGTTTTTGTCTCATAGATAAGTTCATTTTGGGTCATATTTTAGATTCTACTTAAAAGAGATATTATATGGTATTTGTCTTTATCTTTCTGATTTACTTCACTTACTATCAAAACCTCTAGGTCCATTCACATCGCTGCAAATGACATTATTTCATTCTTTTTTATGGTGGAGTAGTATTCCATTGTGTATCTGTACAGCATCTTCTTTATCTGTCCATCAGTGATGAATATTTAGGTTGTTGCCATGTCTTGGCTATTATGAGTAGTGCTGCTATGAACATAGGGGTGCATATATCTTTTTAAATTACAGCTTTGTCCCAATATATGCCCAGGACTGGAATTGCTGGATTATATGACAACTCTATTTTTAGTTTTTTAAGGAACCTCCATACTGTTCTCCATAAAGGTGGGACCAATTTACATTCCCACCAACAATGTAGGAGGGTTCCACACCCTCTCCAGCATTTGTTATTTGTAAACCTTTTTAATGATGGTGATTCTGACTGGTGTGAGGTGATGTCTCATTGTAGTTTTTATCTGCATTTGTACAGTGGTGTATCCCCACTGATTGATTCTATGAGTAACATAGAAGCTTGATTCTATGAGTAGCAAGCTTTTAAAGGGAACTTGTTATCTGTTGAAGAGAGGAATAAATGAACACTGAATGGTTTACTGACATGCTGTAGGTGCTGGTTAGTTTCCAAAGAAGATTGAGTTCCTGTGTTTTATGACTTTTAGTCACGAACAAATTTTTAGTCTTCTATATCATTGTAAGCAGTCATTTTCCTTTATTACTTTTTTGTTGTTAAATTTACTTTTTCTCTCATCTCAATTGTACTAAATCCCTTGTCACCAGAGAGTGGTGAGGTGTAGAGAACCACACTGCAGATACTGTAGAGATTCTAGGGACGCTGTCAGGGGCTTGTATCCAGCAGCTTAGTCAAGCACTTGCCCTGATTAACACCTTTGGATATTCTCAGCATGTCTATGGTTTTGATTTTGGTGATAGTGTTGACTTTCTTGGGATTCTTAACCCAAGTGGCCTCTTCTGCTTCTGAGGTGTATTTGAATGTGCTGCTGCTGCTGCTAAGTCGCTTTAGTCATGTCCGACTCTGTGCAACCCCATAGACGGCAGCCCTCCAGGCTCCCCCGTCCCTGGGATTCTCCATGCAAGAACACTGGAGTGGGTTGCCATTTCCTTCTCCAATGCATGAACGTGAAAAGTGAAAATGAAAAGTGTATTCTAACTTCAATATTAATATGCTGACCTGAATGCAACAAAGTCTGATCCCACTCTACAAATTTTAGTCCAGCCATTAATACTAAGGATCTAAAAATGGGGAAATATTCAGTATTAATATACATATATCTTTTTCCAACATAAAATTGTCCTTAGAAAATTATAAATGTGTAAAATGGCTGATTGATATTTTTGATATATCAAAGTAACTTCCTCTAGAATCCAAACTGTATATTTTCAGAATTCTTTGTATGGCAAATAACAGAAACCCATCTCAAAGAGTGTAAGAATATAGTGAAGAAATCTAGAGAGAAAAATGGCTTCTAGAATATTTGTATTCAGGAATTCAGCTGATACTATAAGATTCTCTCTCTCTTTTTTTCCTTCTTCAGGCAGTTCTTCTTGTGGTACTTGAGTTAGCTGAAGACAACCCCTGACTCATATCCCGTCAACTTATTGAGTCCAGTGGAAAGAAATAGTTTCACTATTATTTATGGTGAAAAGTTAGGGAAGAATCGTAACTGAGATCCCATGCCCATTTCTTAACCAATCTCTTTGGCTAAAGCAAGAAATATTTTGATTGGGGTTTATGACCACCAGGACCACCGCTTTCATAGATGAATGGAGTGACTAGGGTTATCTCAACCACACAGCTATGGGAAAGAGTACTTCTTATACTGGAAAGGTCTCCCATACCACTCAATGTAAGCAATCATAAAGAATTCATTGCACTCTTATTTTCAGTAACTATTTTAGGAAAGTTTCATGGTTTAGATTTCTAGAAAGACAGTGGCTTCCAGAAGCCATGAGTCATAATTTGGCAGCAGCATGGATACCCAGGGGGTGTATTGGATGACTTCTATTTACAACAGATGATGCTCACTATGCTATGTGTGCCTGCTTTCTCTTTAATCTTCAAAACAACTATGATGTATGTGTTATTATTCCTCACTTTGTTATTGAAAAAGTAAATTGAAGCTGCTGTATAGCACAGGGAACCTAGCCTGGCACTCTGTGATGACCTGGAGGAGTGGAATAGGAGTGGAGAGGCAGGCTCAAGAGGAAGGGTAGAGGAGATATATATATATATATATATACATATATATATATATATTTGCATTATTGTATGGCAGAAACCAATACAAAATTGTAAAGCAATTAACCTTCAATAAATAATTAAAAATAGTAAAAAGTAAATTAACCTAGGTCACAAGCCTGGTCACACAAGTATCAGAGCCCAGTTTTGAACCCAGATGCAGTTCTGAAAACCATGTGCTTTTCAACATATGGTAATATTCTTATTTGGAAAATGTTGGTGCTTTCACAGAGCAAGCAGAAGTTTTCATTTGCTTTGCTTTCCCTCTTCCTCTCCTCCAAGAAAAAAGACATGTCACCTGTTAGAGGTCAATTTTGAGAAAGTGATCCATTATTAAAATCTAGGAATTGGGAGGCCATTAGCATTGAAAGCAGTAAGAAGGAAGGGGAAGGCATTTGCTGGTGAGCTTAAGATGGAAAATTTTATTTTTCACTTATAGAAATTAAAGGATGGAGATTTGCTGAGACTTTCCACTTCTATTTGAATTCAGAAATTTTTATTTGTCATGAACTTTATATTTTTTAGTTGGTATTATTCAATTACATCACAATTATCTATTGAATTTTTGCTCTAAGGTAAATGTTAAAAAAACAAACCTAAGTGCATAAAATATCTAATAAAATAATAAAAATATAAGTCAGTTTTAAAGATAAACAAAGTACAAAAGGGTAGACTGAAATTCAGCTAAATCAACAAATCTCACAGGCCACCCCATGTACTTTGATGGTTCTCATTCTTCTAAATGTAGAGAAAGAATGTGTTACAGCCAAGTTTAGCTCTTGTTCTTCTTTCTGCAAAATTACAGTAGACTATGAACTTGTGGTTTCTGTCCAAGTGAAAACTTCCCACGATTATGTTCCTGACATTTTACTATATATATATTTATAAAAAACATCTAATTTCTCTTCAGAAAAACTGGATTTCAAAATTAAACCTGGAAGAGTGAATAATCAAAATACACAGTCTCTCAACTATTTGTAGTAACCTTTAATGACACTTAGTTGGAGCCACCAAAAAGCAAAGGTCTTCGTTTTTACTTTTCACTTAGTAAAAGATCTATGTATAAAAATCCAAAAGCCCCAAAGGGAGCTTGATGAAGTTGTTCAATCCAGAATAGAAATCATCAGGATCCACAAGGATTTATGCAGAGAAGCCTGCATAGTTCCTCAATTCCTACAGGAGTTAGTCCTCAATCTTAGGATGGTACACTGCATTTCTATGTTCAAGGTCCCTACTTACCTTGACATCTATGCAAGTAATAATCTGTCACCCTTTCAGAACCTAAAGAACGTGCTATTTCTCAATACCACGCTGCTTTTTGCACCTGTGCCCTTACTTTCATTCATGCTATTGGGCAGAAGTCTTTACACTTTTAGGCCTAGCAAATTCTAATGCATTCTTCAAAATTCAACTCAAAATTCAGGGTACTGTTACCAATGAGAAAAATTTAAACAAAGTACCTGTTTTCCCAAAGCATTTGTAAAAATTTGTTTCCATACCTCTACTAGAGCTCTTTTTTATACATCGTGTTTTGTGGTTTAGTTGCTAAGTCATGTCCGACTCTTGCGACCCCATGGACTATAGTCTGCCAGGCTCCTCTGTCCATGGGATTCTCCAGGCAAGAATACTGGAGTGGGTTGCTGTCTCCTTCTCCAGGCGATCTTCCCAACCCAGGAATCAAACCCAGGTCTCCTGCACTGCAGGCAGACACTTTACTGATTGAGCCACCACGGAAGCCCTTTTTTATACATTAATTTACATCAAATTAAATTACATTAAATTAATTAACTGTATTTTACTTAGGGTCATTAGAGTGTAAGTTTCTCAGGAGCCGTTTTTTACTCATATTTATGCCCTCACCCTAAGAATGCCTTTGTATCATAGGTGCCCAGTTAATAGGTGGTTAATTAATTAATTACTTTTTTCAATATCTATTATATACAAAACATTAGTCACTCAGACATAAAAGTACCTCTGACTCCAGGAAGTTTGCAACCTGTTTGCCAATGCAAGGTACAGAAAATAGTAATAATAATAAAAATAGTATAAAATATATAACATATATTATATGCCAGAGAGTATTCTAAGTGTTTTATATGTATTAATTCATTTAATTCTCATTATAGAACCTATGAAATGCATACAATTTTTCAATGAGTAACTGAGGCACAGTAAGAATAAGGAATTCATATCAGGCATGTGGTGAAACTGGAACAGAATCCCAGGAAGTCTGGCTTTAGAGTTACTCTCAACCTATATATTGTACTATAAGTGACCTAATGATAACAACAATTAAACTTAATGGATTAAATTCCATTTGGAATACTAAATATTAAAATAACTATACATTATATTAATGTGCTAAGTTGCTTCTGTCGTGTCTGACTCTGTGTGACCCTATGGACTATAGCCCACCAGGCTCCTCTTGTCCATGGGATTCTGTCCTTGGGCTTTCCCAGGCAAGAATACTGGAGTAGGTTGCCATTTCCTACTCCAGGGGATTTTCCTGACTCAGAGATCGAACCTGTGTCTGTTATGTCTAACCTGCATTGGCAGATGGGTTCTTTACCCCTAGCACTATCTGTGAAGCCCCATTATATTAATAGTACATGTAAAATATCTATAAAAACATTCTATAATTCTTTAATCTGATTTCTCCTCTTAAATACTATTTAACCTGTAGAAACTGCTACAAGCTTCCCCTCAGGGGACCCTCAGGAGAAAAGGAGGTCTTGGTTCCAATTACCACCCACTTTCAACCATTATAGCTCTGCCTTTATTTCTTTTCTATGTTGGGGCTCCATGTAGAATTGTGTCTACTAGTCAAGTGAAGGAGAAGGCAATGGCACCCCACTCTAGTACTCTTGCCTGGAAGATCCCATGGACGGAGGAGCCTGGTAGGCTGCAGTCCTTGGGGTCACTAAGAGTTGGGGGCAGGAGGAGAAGGGGACGACAGAGGATGAGATGGCTGGATGGCATCACTGACTCAATGGATATGAGTCTCAGTGAACTCCAGGAGTTGGTGATGGACAGAGAGGCCTGGCGTGCTGCGATTCATGGGGTCGCAGAGTCGGACACGACTGAGCGACTGATCTGATCTGATCTGAGAGACTTCACTTTCACTTTTCACTTTCATGCGTTGGAGAAGGCCATGGCAACCCACTCCAGTGTTCTTGCCTAGAGAATCCCAGGGACGGGGGAGCCTGGTGGGCTGCCATCTATGGGGTCACACAGAGTTGGACATGACTGAAGCGACTTAGCAGCAGTCAAGTGAAGGTATATTGAAAAATATTTATATATGTGAGTAGATCAGATAAAAACAGAAAATAAAGTAGAATGTGCCTTCTCAGATCATCCACCTCCCTCTTTCTCCTGTTCCCCATGTTAAGACAACCACCCCCACAGCCACTATCAAAACTCAAGCTACGCTAAAGTGAAAAGTGAAAGTGTTGGTCAGTCATGTCTGATTCTTTGTGACCAGATACTGTGGTCCACCAGACTCCTTTGTCCGTGGAATTCTCCAGGCAAGAATACTAGAGTGGGTAGCCATTCCCTTCTTCAGGGGATCGTCCCATCCCAGGGATGCTGCATTGCAGGCAGATTCTTTATCATCTGAGCCATCAGGGAAGGAGTTAACCTAACCCTTCCCTGAACTAGTTAAGAGGTGTTTCCAAACTGTGCCTTTATTAAGTTTTGTTGTCTGAACCTCTACCCTGCTTCCCTGTTCTGTCAGCAGGATGTTCAGATATGTACTTGATCACCTCCATTTCTTGTTTACTATCCCTTATTTAACCTTGGATTTGATACTAAGCCCATGCTTCGTCCAGTTCTCGCTGCTCTGGTCCTACTTTCTGTATCATTGCAGGTAAAACTTCTGCTCTGGCCTTGGACATCACACTGGGGTCAATTCTGCTCACCAGTACTCAACAGAAAATCAAACATCTGCAGGGCCTAGATTGGACCTGGGGTGTAGGCTTTTCATAGAGGTGTCAGCTTCTTTTTTTTATTAAGATTCTTATATTTTTAAAAAATGAACTTCTGGTGGAAGTTTAAAACACTGCTGGATGTTTGAGCTCCAGAGGCTTACTACAGCCAGCACCATTGCAACTGATTTTCTGACATGTTATCTCTTCCAAACTCGTGTAGGAAACAAATACATGGTCACTCACCTCTTCTATTACTCTTTTCCATGATAGGATCTTAGATATGAGGCTCTTTTTGTACATGGTGTTGTCCTCAACTCCAGAAACTATAACACACTGGCTTTAGAGACACGTAAGTTAAAATACAGCCAGAAAGTAGAAAAAGCTAATCGACAAGATCTTGAAACCCTTATATAAGGTTACCAGACAAAGTGTCATAATAGTATCAGTTATCATAAGTAGCATCACATGGTAGTCTTTTAATAATCTTTAACAACATTATATGCTTAGGATAGACTGGATGACCAAGAATACAACTCTCCAATATTACTGAGAGTGATATTGTGTTGTGTGAACACACTTCCATGAAGCTTTCTAACTGAGGAAGAGACACAAGTACCCCTGGACTGTAAATGAGTTGGACTGAATAGAAAATGTATAGAAAGGGAGAGAGCTGGGAAAGAGACACAGAGCTGAAAATCAAAACAGCATGAACATCAGATTCTGAGAAGTGAAATCCAGTAGGCAGTCTGAACATCTTTCCAAGACAAGAATCATGAGGTCCCTAAGGTCACAGGAAAGGTGTAAAGACATCTGTAAGTAATCCCAACACAGAGTATCTCTGATATGCCCTGGAGAAATCATATGTACAGCTTAAAAAATGGTGAATTAGAGGAAGTACTCTCAGAAGAAGTGTCTTCCCATACAGAGAACACAAAGAACAACATGCCTAATACTCATTCAATTCTTTTTAGGAAAATTTGGGAGATTCTTAACAGCACTTGGGATTCAGTTATCTAATCATATCCATTATGATTCAGTTATCTAATCATATCCATTTAACAGTTCTTTAAATACACTTGTCTACTTTCTCTTTTCCTTCCTTCATCCCTCTCTTCCACCCTCCCTCCTTTCCTACCTTGTTCAACAAATATTTATTCAATTCACATTCTACATTTGGAACTTTGATAGGTCGTTCATGTCTTTATGCACTATTTTCCCAACATAACAGCCCAGCCCACACTCTTTGGTGTATATGATTATACTCAATGGATCTTAAAGTCATACAGCCTTGAATTGAATTGAATTGTATTGAATCAAATTGAATTGAGGAATTGAATTCAACTGTGAATCCAACTTGGGAACATTACTTAATCATTCATCTGCTATACTTTTTGATAGTTACGTATCCATCTCCCAGGTGTGGGATAAATTTTAAATGAGACAATCCATGTATAAAATTTAATATTATACCTGACATACAGTAATTGCTCAATAAATCTTAGTTGTTATTATCATTATTGTTTTTAAGATTCATCATGGCCTCATTTTAAACCTCTATGAACTAGCCCCTAACATTCAACTAACCTTCCTCCAAGGTCCCAGAGCATCCCATGTGTGGTCAATACAGGGATGTATCACTTATATTTCCCTGAAGAAAGAACTTCCTTCCCAGCTTACAGGGATGATGGCCATCAGAAAGTCTTTAGCTGATAGAGAAGACCTTCTCCAAGGCCATGACCTTCTTAGGGTACCCCTATATCCAGCCACTGAGCAGAGTAAGAGATTTAAAGACCCAGCCTAGCATGGAACAGCTCTGATGGGCGATTAATACTTGCTCCAGAATGTTCTGCCATGTTGGTCAACACTTTGGCAGATGGGCATCAGTTTGACTTTTTCCCCTGCCCAAGCCTGTTTCCACCCCCCATTCTTGCACAGGTGTTCATCACAAATAATAAACATCTTGCACCCACAACTCCCATGTCAGCACCTGCTTTTAGAGAGCCGAACCTGAGACCCCACAGTAGCTGTGTTCCATTCATTTGCCTCCTGATGGACTGTCTGATCCTTGAGGACAAAGGAAGTCCTATTTAGTTCTGTATACCCAGCACCTAGCTAGTGATGATTATATATTAATGCTGAGATATGTGCTGAACTTAGTTGCTCAGTCATATCTGACTCTTTGCAATCCCATGGACTGTAGCCTGCCAGACACCACTGTCCATGGGGATTCACCAGGCAAGAATACTGGAGTGGATTGCCATGCACTACTCCAGGGGATCTTCCCAACCCAGGGCTCGAGCCCAGGTCTTCTGCATGGCAGGCAGATTCTTTACCATCTGAGCTACCAGGGAAGCCCTGACAATAATTATATAGGAAACACTCAGTGAGGAGTTGTACATTGAATGAATGAAAAATAAGTAAGGAGTTAGCTTGAGGGCTTCCCTGGTGGCTCAGATGGTAAGGAATCTGCCTGCCATGCAGGAGACCTGGGTTTAATACCTGGGTTGGGAAGATTCCCTGAAGAAGGAACTGGCAAACCACTCCAGCACTCTTGCCTGGAGAATCCCATGGACAGAGGAGCCTGGCAGGCTACAGACCATGGGATCGCCAAAGAGTGGGACACAACTGAGTGGCTAACCCTTTCCTTAGCTTAAAAGAAAAGCTATTTTAAATGTGTTCAGGGAAATTGAATCACCATAAAAATGATTATTCTGTTTCATGTTAACTTAAAATGCTTCCCGTGAATGAAGCAGAAGTTTTTTTAATAAACTGTATGTACAGAGGTAGAAGAAGCAAATTTTATCAGTGCATTCAACACTGCTCTGGATAGAATCCTCTTAACCTTTTAACAACTGCAGAAACTTTCTTTCTGGTGCTTACTATATGTAGTTGGAGGAATCAAATAAGAACAATGTATGTACGACATCTGGTGGCTCCCAGATAATGTTACATCGACCTTGTCTGGAGTCTGAGCTGCACAGCTTGGTGATCATATTAGTCTGAACATTTTCTTACATTGAAACCCTCTCCAAGATTAACATGGTCTGCCAGTGCTGGTAGAATGGGAATTATTAAATTTACCAAAGATGCCAGTCGTGATGAACATTAACAGCCCTATTCTTTAAATCCTTTGATTTATATTGTCTTCAGAATCAATAATCATTCATCCAATTAAACGTTCTTGGTCTGGGCCTCTGGCCAATTCTGTGTCATAGGAGGTGATAAGACCCATTAGCTCTAAGCCTTAAATTAACCAGCATCAGACCCAAGGGAAGAATGTTGCACAAATGACCCACCTCCCTTCTAATTCCAAACTTTCATGACTGATGCTAGAAAATATCTTCGTTAAACTGCTGCTTGTCTGGTCAGCAGGACAGAATTGGCTGTTAAAAGGAATAAAACTTAAGATCTCATGATACTTCTTCAACTTTTGTAAATGGAAGTTAGATTTTAAAAAGGTACATTTAAAAAATCAAATGTTATGTGACCTAATATAAACTTATGCAGACATAAAGCATCTAGAGGTAGGAAGAGTAGAATAAAAATCATAGAATCATTTATATGCTTTGGATGATATTGTTACAGTAACACAGTCTGGTGACCAACACATTGACTTGATTTTTAAAATATTCTGAAAAAAGGGAGAGCAAACTTTTGATTTATTAACAGGGAGCAGGACTAAAGGTGAGATTATGTTTATTTGTGTAATTGTCTCTTTCTACCCTTGATTTTGTATGTATTCTTACAGCTTTTGTTGAAAAGATTTAAGTAGTTAATAGATATGTAGATGATACATCCGGGAAACTGGGAGAAGAATCAAATTAGACTTTAGGAAACATTTGCTAAGTAGCTGCAGATTCTTTAGGAAACAAAAGAGATCCAGTAAAGCTAGGTTAATGTTTGGTGCAGTTCACACAGATTTGAGCATATGCTACTTTGTAACGGGCTAAACTGTAGACTTTTCTTTGAACCACAAATCCTCAAAAATAAGAACTGATGAAAAGGGTCAGCAAAGTTAAATCACCATGGAAATCCAGGCAGTTTTACACTCTTCACTTTCAAAGTTGACAAGTGTCATTGGGTTAAGGTCAACACTGGTATTCAAATAAGAATGTAATCTACTTTCCTTATAACTAAAGCCTAACAAACATTTTTAGAATATTTCATTAATGAAAATTTCAACATAACCTCAGTCTTTTGAATTTTGTTCTACTATCAATAAACATGAAGACTTTTTCTCCAAAATGATACTGGAAGAGATCTCTTTATTGGTTTTCATCTTGGCACATGAATTGGCTAAATTAAAATTACCAGAATTTATTGAACATGGATTTAGAGAAAAGCCAGGAAATTTTCTGGGTCAGGTTACCTCAAAGCCTATTTTATTCTACTCATTTCACCATGACTTGTGTACAATCTTATGACTAGAGAGGTGACTATTAACAGTTTGTTTAGTCAAGAGATGATGGAACAGTTTTTGTGATCATTGCCTCCTTGAACCCATGCTAGAAGTTCATGGATTAGTAACCTTGTCCAGATATGGACATTTGTGTGTTGGTTTTTATCATGTTTTTATTTATCACACCATTAGTAATGTTGAACTTTGAATTTAAAATCTTTTTCAAAAATTACCCTCATTTCTTCCTGTTGTAAACATCTGTAGAACTGGACTGGTATGAGATTGTATCTCATTCTCACATGCCTGAATTTATCTTATTTAGAAAAATTTTAGTATAAAAATGCGGTGTTTTAAATGTAGCTAATTGATGACCTCATGAAAATCAAACCCTAATTCTTTTCCTAATTAATTTTCTATTGGAGTACAGTTGCTTTACAATGTGTTAGTTTCTACCATACAGCAAAATGAATCAGCCATACGTATACTTATATCCTCTCCCTTTTGGACTTTCTTCCCGTTCAGGTCACCACAGAGCATTAAGTAGAGTTCCCTGTGCTATAAGTACATTCTCATTAGTTATCTATTTTACATATAATATCAATAGCATATAAATGTCAGTCCCGATTTCCCAATTCATCCCACCTTCCCTTTCCCCCCTGGTATCCATACAATTGTTCTCTATATCTGTGTCTTTATTTCTGCTTTGCAAATAGGACCATCTATATGGCACCCCACTCCAGTACTCTCGCCTGGAAAATCCCACGGACAGAGGAGCCTGGTAGGCTGCAGTCCATGGGGTCGCTAAGAGTCGGACACGACTTCACTTTCACTTTCACTTTTCACTTTCATGCATTGGAGAAGGAAATGGCAACCCACTCCAGTGTTCTTGCCTGGAGAATCCCAGGGACGGGGGAGCCTGGTGGGCTGCCGTCTATGGGGTCGCACAGAGTCAGACACAACTGAAGCGACTTAGCAGCAGCATACCATTTCTCTAGATTGCACATAAACTTGATTCTAATTTTACCATCAAAATTCCATAAATGCAGATCTAAAAAAAGAAAATATGTGGACATGATTATTTTAAAAAGAATACGTACAAAAATCCCCACCTTGTTTCTATTTTTAATGTATTAGCATTTTATAAAGTAGATAAAAGAGATCCAGCACAAAAATGAGCTAGGGACAGGATGCATGCTATAAAGAAGACGATCAAGGATCTAGGCAGAGCAGTCAGCATATGGGAGAGTCGAGTGCCAAATGATAAAGGAACCATCAGCTGGAAAACTGTAACAACAACACAGGGGCTGGAATTCACCTGTCAGCTGGGTCTCTGTTATGGATCTTTCCCTTCCACTTGTGAAACTACATGCCCTAAGACAACTTCTTAAATATTTCTGTGCCTCTTTTCTGCTCTGTAAAATGCAGGTAAAAAGTACCAACATCTTGGAGTATTACATATGACAGTTCTCATAAGGCACTTAAAATGTGGCCCATAATTGGCATGTGAGACATGGTAGTCATTATCATTATGAAAAAGGATTGTGACAGATCAAATATTAAACAAAATTCTAAAAAATAATAATTAGCAAAGACCTTCAGATAATAATTGTGAGGTTGAACAGAATGAAATTCGATGTGTTAAAGGAAGAGAGCTTTTTCTTCAAAATTAAGGGGAGAAGAAATTGTTCTTTTGCAGATTAAATAAATATATGTAAATCTTTATTCTAATCATTGGAAAGTATATAAACAAATACTATTTGTCTTTCAGTGTTATTAATGGTAGTGGTAAACATTAAATTCTATATGGCCAAAGCTTGGAATAAAATACCAAGGATTGAGCTTGAAAAAACAAGCAGAATTCTTGTTAAAAAATGCCAACTTCCTCTTCCAGCATTTTTATGTGAACTAAGGGAAATGTTTATTGTCCACTAGAGAGGTTCACAGAGAAATGTCCATATTTAAGTTCTTTTATCAAAAAAAGAGAGGAAATTATTTGAGGGAATAAAAAGTGTGAGGGTGGGGGTAATCCATGTTCACAATGGAACATGGATTCCAAAGGTTGTGTAGGAAATGACAGAATATTGTCACAGTTGGGGGAAGAGTGAAAAAATAGTAAGTAGTAAGGAAGACCATAATACTACTAAAGATAAATGGAAAATAGGAGAAGGAAAAGTTTGGGGAGAGAAAAATAAGTACAGAATTAAATCATCTCACATGCCCTATATTTGGTGCAAATTATATTGGTTTTGAAATTGGCTGAAGTTTCCAGACACTATCTGAGTTGGTCTCAGAGAAATAATGAAGGCCACTGGAGTGGGTAGCCGTTCCACTCTCCAGGGGATCTTCCCAGCCCAGGGTCAAAGCCAGGTCTCCCACATTGCAGGTGGATTCTTCACCAGCTGAGCCACAAGGGAAGCCCAAGAATACTGGAGTGGGAGCCTATCCCTTCTCCAGAGGATCTTCCAGACTCAGAAATCAAACCAGGGTCTTCTGCACTGCAGGCAGATTGTCTACCAACTGAGCTATCAGGGAAGCCCAGTGAAGGCTCAGGAAGGCTGGTACCAATCGCACCAAATGCACGGGACAGGTGAGCATCAGACACAATGCCATGTGTTCCCTAATCCCCGTCTGTCTTTCCTCCTGACCTCACAGCTAGATCCAGTTTCCACCATGTCTGGCAGTGAGATGGTGCAAGGAAACTGAATTATGCCAAACAGGGTGTGGAAGTTTTATGCACATCATGAACATCATGTACACTGTTCTTGCACTAGCTCCTTTGAAAAAAACAAACTATGCACCCTTTTCTTACCTCTTCCCTCATCTGCCAGCTGTATACAGAGGACTCGGGAAGACTCTGGGGCTCTGGGGGAGGATGCAATTATTATTTGGAAAGGGTTTGAGTCATATAATGACAGTGTGGATCCCAGTTGTCCCATATTAAAACCTTCATTTCACTGTGTTAGGAGCAAAAAAGACAAGCTTTCATTGTGCCAAGACATGGAGACTTTATGAATGTCAGTAAGCATCCCCTGATGAGAACAATGAATAAACCCCTGGGTTTGGCAGAGTGTAAGTAATTGATAACCTTGAATAAATTTCTAAAGAATAGCGAAATTGAAACCATAGTTGCAATACATTCAAGAGAAAATACAGACACACAATTGCTTGGGGAGTTTTGCTGTGAAAGCAGAAAATTATATATAATACACACACATACAAACATACATATGTGTATAAAAACAGTAGCCAATTGATATGTATATGAAGGGTACAGTAGGTACAATAATAATCCCCTAAAGATATCTACATTCCAGTCTTCAGAACCTATGAATATGCTAAGTTACCTGGCAAGGGAAAATTAAGGTTGCAGAAAGAATTAGGCTGCTAATCAGCTGACCTTAAAGTTAGGAGATTTCCAGGTGGGCCCAATTAAACACATGAACCTTTAAATAGGGGAGAAGGCAGCAGAAGACTCAGAAGCGGAGGGAAGATGCCCTGAGAAGGACTCGATGGCTATTCCTGGCTTTGGATATGGAAGGGGGCTGCTGCTGCTGCTACTAAGTCACTTCAGTCAACAAATAGCTCAAACTGAGGGAGATGGAATGACAAGAGGCCTCTGGAGGGAACACATTCCCACTGACACCCGGTTTCAACCCATTGAGACGCCTTTTGGACTCTGACCTCCAAAACAGTAAGATGATAAATTTGTATTAAGTTTGTGGTAATTAGTTAACAGCAACTCTAGAAATTTATACAGGAGAGAAGCTCATTATAACAAAGGCGACCCAAAATAACATGTTTAAGAATATACTTTATAAGGAATTATTGCTTCTAAATGAAGAAAATTACAAAATTTTACTGCAAATTGTAAAAGAAAATCCAAATAATTGGAGAAACATCAAATGCTTCCAAATAGGAAGGCTAGATACTATAAAGTTGGTCAGTGTTCTCAGACTTAGGAATAGCTTTAATGCAATTGTACTCATACCATTCAAGGCCCTATGTATCACTCAGGACTAATATATCTAGCTTGAACTAGACTTTTTAAGTGATTTTTGTTTTGGAATAGTAAGTAAATTAGAAAACATTGAGAATTTGGATGCTCTCGGACTCTCATCTCTGCTCTCTACAAATTAATGTCATTGCTTTCTGTAGCTGACTTGGTTTATTTCTACTCTTGAGAGGGGGAGGGGAATGGCTTCCCTGCAAAATAGTCATTAAGCTCATTGGTCCAGCCTGTCACATATCTGAATGGCCTGTGTGGTTAGAGGTATGGGGCATCATAATTAGCCTAATCAAGGACACTTGACAATCTGGTGGCCAGAGAAGGTGGGCCTGTTACCAGAAGGAGGAGAGATACAAAGAATAGGTACTCAGCATAGAACTCTACTTCTAAAAATCTACCATAGGAAGTAAAAGTGCAGAAAAAATACTTATGGAAAATGTTTTTCATCATTGTATTATTTATAAAAGTTATTGAAATGATCTAAATCTCCAACAGTAATAAGTAGTAAATTAAATTATGGTCTACTCACACGATGAAATACTTTGGAGTCATTAAAAATATTTTCCATGAGTGTTTAGGACTGATAGAATTCAAAATCCATGGAGAAATACTCATAAAATATTAAGTTAACAAAAATGGAATACAAAAAAGTACATTATGATCCAATGTTTCAAAAAAAACTCTATTTAATTCACCAAATACTAACAATATGTATGTATAGATAATGAGATTACATTTTTCTTTAGCTTTTTCTGTATTTCCTGATAAATAGCCTAAAGTAACTTATACAGCTTATAAACTGACCTATAAAACTGCCTTTGTAAACTGTGCAAATATGCAGCAAGGGTAGGCAAACACGTCTCTTGCTACTAGAACCCAAGGCTCTAATCCAGTGGCTCTCAAGTCTAATCAGGCATCACAACCACCTTATTAGAACACAAATTACTGTGCTCCGTCCCAAGAATCATCTTCTGATTCAACAGGTCTGTGGTATGAACTGAGATTTGCATCCATAGCAAGTTTCTGTGTGATGTTGATGTTAAAGGTCTGGGCATCATTGTTTGAGAACCACTGTTCATCGTGTCTGACTACATGCAGTTCCTTGAACAGACTGCTTATATGCACTTCTGAGCATTCGTCTAGCTTCTCCTCCTTCAAACCTCAGCTCTACCACAGTACCTTCTTGCTTGCCTAAATCCTCCATGTTCAAGAATCAGCCAAGGTACAACCTTTCCTGAGAGGTTCATTCCTTAAATTTTTCATCAGGATCAAGTGCTTTTCCCATCTGCTCTCAAAGCTCTCAGAGCTAACTTCTATCAGCCTCCCCCAGGGTCTGCAAGTCCCTAGTTATAACCCCTAACGTAGTGATTAGTGAACGAATGAAACTATTTTTTTGATCTACAGTTATGTAAGGTCCTTCTCATTGCTATGCAATTAAATTGTAAAAATCAGTAAAACTGAGGCTAACAGTGTTTAGCTTACCTTTTCAAGGTCAACCAGATAGTTAATGGCAAGGTCAAGTCTTGACTGCAGGTTACCTTGTTGCAAGTCCTATATTTTCTGTTTTATTTCTTGCTGTTCCCCAATCATAGATGCTGTATGCTACACATCTAAACTTTTATGTTTCCAAGATCCACTGCAGTGAGATCAACTTGGTTTAAAAAAAATGAATCTGAAGCCTGCATCCTCACAAAGAGCCACCAGTATAACAGGAAAGAAGACAAAAGGGAAATGATTCTTGTTTTTATTTTATTTTGCCTCTGTTAGCGAAATTAGGTGGTTTTTTTTCCTGGTAACAGTTTTATTAAGAGATAAATTACCTATTACACAACTCACTCATTTAAAATGTACAACTCAATGATTTTTCAGTAATTCTGAGTTGGTACAAACTTCATCACAATTAATTTTAGAACATTTTTATTATGCCCCCCAAAAACCAATTCCCATTAGCTGTCACCCTCCAGCCCTATCCCTCTAGTTCTAGACAACCTCTGGTATCTCTCTAGAGATTTGCCTCTCCTGGGCATTTCATGTAAATGGAGTCATGAAATATGTGGTATTTTGTGACAAGCTTCTTTCACTTGGCATAATGGTTTCAAGGTTCATCCATGTTGTAGCGTGTATCAATAATTGGTTCCTTTTAATTTCACTGTATAATATACACCATATTGTATCTGTTCACCAGATGCACATTTGGGTTGTTTCCACATTTTGACTATAAAGAAAAATGCTGCTACAAATGTCTGTGTACCAATTTTTGGTGGGCATATATTTTCATTTCTCTTAGGTATACAACTAAAAAAATTAAAGTTGCTGAATTACATAGTGACTCTATTTAATCTTTTGAGGACCCTCAGGCTGTTTTCCAAGATGATTGCCTCACTTAAATTAGTTTTTTTTTTAAGTGTATTTGTTCAAACATTTAGTAAGTTTTATTTGAACTGTGAGAAACCTAATTAAACCAAATACTCACTTTTGGGTCAGTTATGCATTGTCAAATCGATACAACTGTAATCTCCTGGGTCTCTGTAGGGTAGGGCTTCTAAATCATCACTCTCCCACCCTGCCCCGCCCCACCATTTCTTCAACAAGGTCCATCCATCAGCTATGGCTGATTTATCATTTCACTCAATGCTTTGTTGTTGTTTAGTTGCTAAGTCATGTCTGACACCTTGTGACCCCACGGACTGTAACCCATCAGGCTCTTCCATTGATGGGATTTTCTAGGTAAGAATACTGTAATGGGTTGACATTTCCTTCTCCAGGGGATCTTCCCAGATCAGGGCTTAAACACGTGTCTGCTGCATTGCAGGCAGATTCTCTACCACTCAATGCCTATCACTATTTCTGAAAGCCTGAAGTAAGGCCTAATTGAGCAGGAATAGAAGTTATATGAGAAATTGAAACTACTCTTATATGAGTATTTTCATACAAGAAATTGCAGAAGCCTTCATAGAAGAAATTGAAAAAGCCTATTTTCATACAAGAAATTGAAACATGTGTGTTTGTTCAACCAGCAGACCATGTTTGACCCTGATTTTTCACTGGTAATTATTTGTTGCCTCTTGATGTATTTCTGCTGAATTTATGGAAAGTATCACTCCATTAGAATCTGTTTCCCATTGAAAAAATATTTACCTATGATCACATAAAGATTGTTCTTTTATTCATGTTTCAATTAGGCTTTTCTGTAATCAGTTAGGTCTCTTCTAAAAGAACAGAACTCTGAGATCTTGTATCCTCAGGAAGTAACTCATCATTCCTTACCAGAACTGCTGGCCTTGGGCATCATCTCCTGGGTTTATTTGGTTTGGGCAAGAATTGTGCCAAGGTTTTAGTTTAGGCCTCTTTTTTATGTGAATTCTTGGGAATACTCATATTCAGTAGGAAGAATGAATTCTCAAGTGGTGTTTTTTTTTTTTTTTAAAGACATGGTATGATGCTTTCACAACAAGGGCTTCATTTTTAAAGATGTGTTTCTTTGAAAGAATCCTTGATAAACAAGAGTGGGAGTGAGGAGGAGGCCAGTTGGACTTTGGAATTGGTGACTCTTTGTTTTCTGGAGTAGGAGAAGGAAGGAGAAATAGGGAAGTTTTCCAGACTATTCCAAGATGTGGCATTTGCCAGGATCTGTAGATTTCCCTCGTTCTCTCCTCCCTCAAGACGTGGCACCAACATGTCTTATTAGTTGCAATCAGTCATATAGAGGCAAACCAATTCCCCAAATAAATGGGTATGAATGAATAGAAAATCTATTTTGCAAAATGTTTCAAGTTAGGAAAGAAGTGGGGAGGGCAACTTATAAACCTATTACATTGAGATTTAAGGTCTATTTGTTGTTGTTCAGTCACTAAGTCGTGTCTGACTCTTTGTGACCCCATGAACTGCAGCATGCCAGGCTTCCCTGTCCTTCACTATCTCCCAGAGGTTGCTAAAACTCTTGTGCATTGAACTGGTGATGCCACCCAACCATCTCATCCTCTGTTGCCCCCTTATCCTCTTGCCCTCAATCTTCCCCAGCATCAGGGTCTTTTCCAGTGGGTTAGGTCTACGCATCAGGTGGCCAAAGTATTGGAGCTCCAGCATCAGTCTTTCCAATAAATATACAGGGTTGGTTTCCATTAAGATTGACTGGTTTAATCTTGCTTTCCAAGGGACTCTCAGGAGTCTTCTCCAGCACCACATGTTGAAAGCGTCAATACTTTGGCACTCAGCCTTTTTTATGGTACAACTCTCACATCCATGCGTGACTACTGGAAAAATCATAGCTTTGACTCTACTGGCCTCTGTTGGCAAAGTGATCTCTGCTTTTTAATACACTGTCTAGGTTTGTCATAGCTTTTCTTCCATGGAGCAAATGTCTTAATTTCATGGGTGCAGTCACCATCTGTAGTGATTTTGGAGCCCAAGAAAATAAAATCTGTCATTGTTTCTACTTTTTCCCATCTATTTGCCATGAAGTGATGGGCCCAGATGCCATGATCTTAGTTTTTTGAATGTTGAGTTTTAAGCCAGTTTTTCACTCTCCTCTTTCACCCTCAGGAGGCTTTTTTGTTCTTCACTTTCTGCCATTAGAGGGGTATCTTCTGCATATATGAGATTGTTGATATCTCTCCTGGCTATCTTGATTCCAGCTTGTGCTTCATCTAACTGGGCATTTTGCATAATGTACTCTGCATAGAAGTTAAACAAGCAGGGTGACGATATACAGCCTCGATGAACTCCTTTCCCAATCTTGCACCAGTATGTTGTTCCATGTCCTGTTCTAACTGTTGCTTCATGTCTTGAATACAGGTTTCTCTGGAGACAGGTAAGGTGGTCTGGTATTCCCAACTCTTGAAGAATTTCCCACAGTTTGTTGTGATTCACACAATCAAAGGCTTTAGTGGAGTCAATGAAGCAGAAGTAGACATTTTGGAATTCCCTTGCCTTTTCTATAATCCAGCAGATGCTGGCAATTTGATCTCTGGTTTCTCTGCCTTTTCTAAATCCAGCTTGAACATCTGGACATTATCAGTTCATGTATTCTTAAAGTCTAACTTGAAGGATTTTGAGCATTACCTTGCTAACATGTAAAATGAGTGCAGTTTTAAGGTAGTATAAACATTCTTTGGCATTGACTATCTTTAGGATTGGAATGAAAACTGACCTTTTCCAGTCCTGTGGTCCCTGATGAATTTTGTAAATTTGCTGGCATATTGAATGCAGCACTTTCGTAACATCATCTTTTAGGTTTTGAAATAGCTCAGCTGGAATTCCGTCATCTCCACTAGCTTTGTTTATAGTAAAGCTTCCTAAAGCCTACTTGACTTTACACTCCAGGATGTCTGGCTCTAGGTGAGTGACCACACCATCATGGTTATCCTGGTCATTAAGACCTTTTTGTACAGTTCTTCTGTATATTCTTGCCACTTCTTCTTAATCTTTTACTTCTGTTAGGTCCTTGCTGTTTTTGTCCTTTATTGTGCTCATCTTTGCATGAAATATTCCCTTGGTATCTGTAATTTTCTTGAAGGTATCTCTAGTCTTTCCCATTGTACTGTTTTCCTCTATTTCACTTTCATTTAGGAAGGCTTTGTTATCTCTCCTAGCTATTCTCTGGAACTCTGCATTCAGTTGGGTATATCTTTCCCTTTTTCCTTTGCTTTTCACTTCTCTCTTCTCAGCTATTTGTAAGACCTCCTCAGACAACCACTTTGCCTTCTTGCATTTCTTTTTCTTGGGAATGGTTTTGGTCACCACCTCCTGTACAGTGTTACACGCCTCCATCCATAGTTTTTCAAGCACTCTGTCTATGAGACCCAGTCCCTCGAATCTATTTGTCAGCTCCACTGTGTAATTATAAGGTATTTGATTTTGATCATACCTGAACAGTCTAATGTATTTCTCTACAGGGGTTCATAATCTGAGCCACAGTCAGCTCCAGGTCTTGTCTTTGCTGACTGTATATACTGTCTCCATCTTCAGCTGCAAAGAATATAATCAATATGATTTATATAAATATCAATAAGTCATTTAAATTATGAAATTAATGAAAAGTTGGTAATACTATTTAGGATATTTTTCTCAAAATAAATATCCTATGTTTTAAAACACAACTTTAGAATCAGAGAGCTTTGAGTCATGATTCCATGGCCTTCAATTAAATGACCTTAGACATGTAATTGGAGAAGGAAATGGCAGCCCACTCCAGTGTTCTTGCCTGGAGAATCCCAGGGACGGAGGAGCCTGGTAGGCTGCAGTCCATGGTGTCACTAAGAGTCAGACACGACTGAGCGACTTCACTTTCACTTTTCACTTTCATGCATTGGAGAAGGAAATGGCAACCCACTCCAGTGTTCTTGCCTGGAGAATCCCAGGGACGGGGGAGCCTGGTGGGCTGCCGTCTATGGGGTCGCACAGAGTTGGACACGACTGAAGCAACTTAGCAGCAGCAGCAGACATGTAATTACATCTCACTTGTTTAGTTCCCTTGTAAAATTGGCAAAATTTCTGAGATATCAATAAAATTTATTTCTCCAAATAGAATTTCTGTAAGAGTCAAACCTGGCTATGCAGCCAAAGCTCTTTGTCTGGTACATAGAAGATAATAAGTACTCAAAAGATGCTAATTATAATTTTTATATATATTATAATGATGTATATTATCACCATTCAGAAGGTGAAAAAAATCTTCTCTAAAAGAATGGCATCTTTCAAAAGAGTTGTAGGAAATACTAATGAATTCTGCAATGGCCTCAAATAATTGAAATAAAAAGTCATCATGGAAAAATTTCAAGAGATTTTTGCCTTTAACAAATGCATTTTGGTTAAAGTAGTTCTTAGAGTTTTTGTACAGTCCTCCTTCAAAATATGTATTTGCTTTTAAGCATTAACTCCTGGGCTTAGTAGCGAAAATAATATAACTGATCTCCTTTCCAAGTGTCCTTCCTTTACTAACATAACATAGCAGTCTTCAGATATTATCTTACAAATGATGTCTTCCCTTTATTCCTCTCTTCTTTCTTTCAGAGACAAATGTTCTTCCAAAAGTTGAAGAGAGTGGTGGCTAACTTCATACCAATACTCTAATCCAGTGCTTGTCTTTCTTGATTTCCATGGCAAATTTTCTCTTTACCAGTTTTTTTTTTTCTAGATCTATCTTTTTGTTCCCTTTTGATTTTGAACACTCTAAATTTGCAGAAAAGTTGCAGGAATAGTATACAGTAATCACTATTCACATACCTTGCATTTAGATTCACCATTTATTAATAATTCACATTTTCCTAATTTAACACTTTCCTCACCTTGCCTCCATACACATACCTGTATCTTCTGAGAACAATTACTCTTGGGAAATTTAACACTGTGTAATTTTATTATATGGGCTCCCCTGGGTACTCAGTAGCAAAGAATCTGCCTGCCGGTGCAGGAGATGCGAGTTTGATCCCTGGGTTGGGAAGAATACCCTATAGAAGGAAATGGCAACCCACTCCAGTATTCTTGCCTAGGAAACTCACATGGACAAAGGAGCCTGGCAGGCTACAGATCATGGGGTCGCAAAAGAGTTGGACATGACTTGGCCACTAAACAACAACAATTTTATTATATAATACATAATCTGTATTTTGATTTGCCCTATTGCCTAATAATGTCTTCTGTAGCTCCCCACCCTGCTCAATTTAGGATCTATCAAGGATTACACATTGTATTTATAGCTGTCATGTCCATTTAGCCCTTAAATATTTGTGTTCACCAAGGATTCCTTTTTTGTTTTACACTCTACCAATAAAGGAAATGGCAACCCACTCCAGTATTCTTGCCTGGAAATCTCATGGACAGGGGAGCCTGATGGTCTACAGTCCATGGGGTTGCAAAACAGTCAGTAACAGCTTAGTGACTAAACAACAACAATAACAATATTGCACTAAATTGATATACCCAGCCCTAATCTCCAGGAATGGGTTATAGAGGTTGTCTGTTGAATACCTTTTTTATTCCCTAAATGAATGGAATGTCTATTTAGAGGAGAGTACCTATATCTATCTATGATTAGGATAAGAAGATGGGATTGATTTCATTCATCTACTGTCCCTTGATCTCCACATCCAAGTGTACACAAATCCTTAAATCTAGAATCCATCAACTTCAATGATTCAGTAACAACATTTTTCAAACTTTGCCAAAGATATCTTTACTCTTCTTTCATGAACCCTATGTTTTGAAACATTTTGATTCCCTAAATACATTAACAGTGGCTCAGATGGTAAAGCATCTGCCTATAGTGCGAAAGAACTGGGTTCAATCCCTGGGTTGGGAAGATCTCCTGGAGAAGGAAATGGTAACCCACTCCAGTATTCTTGCCTGGAAAATCCCATGGGGTTGCAAAAAGTGGGACACAACTGAGTGACTTCACTTCACTTTAAATAAAATCTCAGCACAAAAGTAAATATTTTTATCTTGTGCAAATATCTGTCTTCACAGAATTTTTGAAACATTGATGATAGTATTTAGACTTCTTCCAGGGTCACTAGAAAGGTTACATGAACCCCCATATTGAGAACTATTATCTTAACTTAATGAGTTACTTAACCTGCCATGTAAATCCCTTTACACTGAGTCCTTTCCTACTTCTGGGCTAATTATCTACTGCACCCTCTTATACTACACTCCAGTCACTTTTGCTGTTCCTCAAATTTTTCACACCTATATTCTACCATTTCCTATTCTGTTCCCAAAGCTCAGAATCTTGTCTTCATTTTTACCTATCCAAACATAGGTCAATGCCATATTCTCTGTGAAACCTCCACTCTTCCACACGATCAACTCTGATCTTATTTGAATAGTTTCTCAGCATTTTGAAGATACCTCTATTGTCAGTCACAGGTTTTATTACATTTTGTAATAATTTCTGTTCCTGTCCCCTTTAAGAGTCTGTAAGCTACAAAAGTACAGAGTCTGTATTTAATCATTATTTTCCCCAATGGTCTGATACATTGTAGATGTTCAATATCTATATGGTGAATCAATGAAGCCTTGGGCAGATGGTGGAGGTACACAGGCAGTTGAATGGAGGGTGCCTCTGTGATGAAGTGTGGTGTACATGTTCTCAAGCATTTTGGGGTCTCAAGCTTTGTTGAGGGTTATATAAAAGTTCAAAACCCACTCCTCACAAAGATGCTCACATGCATAGTCACATATTACGATGTTGGATCAACAGACTGGAACTCAGATAATAACTTCTGCTGGCCTATGGTTTTTTCTGTCAATAAAATTTCGCTGGTCACTGGTTATGCTTATGAGGGTAGCAAGCTAATCACTCATCTGTTTGCAGAATCTATTAGACTAGAAAATAATTTTCAATCAGGCAAAGCAGCATCAAATTGAGAACAAAAAAAAAAGGGTGAATAATCAAATGATTACTATAGAATGTTAACTTTAAAGCACCACTTGCTGCTAAGTCACTTCAGTCGTGTCCAACTCTGTGCGACCCCATAGACAGCAGCCCACCAGGCTCCCCCGTCCCTGGGATTCTCCAGGCAAGAACACTGGAGTGGGTTGCCATTTCCTTCTCCAATGCATGAAAGTGAAGAGTGAAAGTGAAGTCGCTCAGTCGTGTCCGACTCTATCGACCCCATGGACTGCAGCCTACCAGGCTCCTCCGTCCATGGGATTTTCCAGGCAAAAGTACTGGAGTGGGGTGCCACTGCCTTCTCCAAAGCACCACTTGGGCCAACTAAATCTACTAAGTTCATTGTAATTTGCGTGATCAATCAAATATTCTAGAGACATTATTCCTTTTTTGTAGCAGGTCAGGCTTTTAAAGTAGTTATTGGCTGTTCCTTTGTTTTCAAAAAAGATTTATGAAAAAAATATCAGGAAGTAAAAGTCTTTCCAACATGGAGATAATCAGCTACTGATAAATCAGTTTCTCTAAATTATGTTGTTCTATATCTGTAGTGAAAATCAGTCACCAGTTTCCATCTTCTAGTGTAATATGTTCTAAGGGTGCATCCAAAATATGTGGTCAAGAATAGCTTATAAAGGCAGTGGTGTGACATATTATCTTCTAAACTTGGCAGGATAAAGGAATAATGAGAAAATAGATGGTTTAAACCTACAGAGCTTCCAAGTTGCCAAGGATTTTAAAAATAGGAATTTAAAGCAGATGAGCACAACACCATTTTAGGTGTAGCAAACATATGTTTTAAATATTAATAAAAATATTTCTACCAAATTTTATCCTTGGTGATTTTTTGAAATTTAAATTGGACTTGCCATGTAAAAACATTTCTTGTCCATTGAAATGTTAGTAGTTATCCAGTGAGTACTTAGTATGGCTAAAATATCAGATCAGATCAGTCGCTCAGTAGTGTCCAACTCTTTACGACCCCATGAATCGCAGCACGCCAGGCCTCCCAGTCCATCACCAACTCCCGGAGTTTACTCAGACTCACGTCCATCAAGTCAGTGATGCCATCCAGGCATCTCATCCTCTGTTGTCCCCTTCTCCTCCTGCCCCCAATCCCTCCCAGCATCAGTCTTTTCCAATGAGTCAACTCTTCACATGAGGTGGCCAAAGTACTGGAGTCTCAGCTTTAGCATCATTCCTTCCAAAGAAATCCCAGGGCTTATCTCCTTCAGAATGGACTGGTTGGATCTCCTTGCAGTCCAAGGGACTCTCAAGAGTCTTCTCCAACCCACAGTTCAAAAGCATCAATTCTTCGGCGCTCAGCCTTCTTCACAGTCCAACTCTGACATCCATACATGACCACGGGAAAAACGATAGCCTTGACTAGATGGACCTTTGTTGGCAAAGTAATGTCTCTGCTTTTGAATATGCTATCTAGGTTGGTCATAAGTTTCCTTCCAAGGAGTAAGCATCTTTTAATTTCATGGCTGCAGTCACCATCTGTAGTGCTAAAATATATGGATGTTTATAAACCATACTTGTGTAGTTATGCTCATTTAAGAATTTAAAGTGTAAAATTTATTACATTCAACCTCATAACTTACCCACAAATTAGATAAACAATGGAGCTGCCCTTGACATTTTTGGAGGAAAAAGATAAAGAGAAGGTGAAGACTAATTCAGGTTAATATTTTTGGTCTTAATCCCACTGAAACTAATATAATTTTTGTTTGCAATTAAATGATATAAATGTGGTAAGAAACACCATGCAGAATGAGCCAAGCTAAAGGATAGGGAGAGAGCTGGTAGGGAGGCAGAAGCCTGATCTTTACTGACACTGCTGTTTCTATGACTTTTTTCTAAATAGTAACAATAAGTCCTTAAAATGACTTCTAACTTTTCTTGCATTAGCAGAAACTTCCAAGAGTTATAAACAGTCCAAATAATGCCTTTAGTTACTAGTAATTGAATGTGTCATTGCAGCAAAGGAAGGTGATATTCTGGTTGGTTGAAATTCAATTGACATAAATTATGTGAAAAAGGATAAAATACCTGCAGAATTTTTAATTGAACTGAATTATATCTTGCAAAATGAATGGATGAGAAAACAGAAATAGGATTGATAGCAGTAATGTTTGAGTGTATCAGCAAATAGAATTCTTATAGTATTTCTGAGTTGCTTCCATGAAATTGTGAACATTTCCAATTTGGAGCTAATTTGAATTATCAGTCCTTTTTAAAACAAAGTTTGGAAGCCTCCTATTATATTTGAATCTATCTGGTGGTTGTAATAGTACATTATTCAAGTGTTGTATTAATAAAATAATCTGAAACAATAACTACCCCCAGATGGTTCAAATATGTGGCGATGTGATCAAGGAAGCAGAGTATTTTTTGCCCAATTTTTAGTGGAGGGCTTCCCTTGTGGCTCAGCTGGTAAAGAATCCATCTGCAATGTGGGAGACCTGGGTTCAATCCTTGGGTTGGGAAGATCCCCTGGAGAATGGAAAGGCTACCCACTCTAGTATTCTGGCCTGGAGAATTCCATGGAATTTATAGTCCGTGGGGTCGCAAAGAGTTGGACATGACTGAATGATTTTCACTTTCACTTTGATAGTACATGCCTTTACTACAGTCAGTTGAAAATTGCCTCTCCCATACTTTCTCTGAAATGGCTTTTTCTCTTATAGTTATGTTAACTCTCATGAAGGTTAAATATATTTAAAGGTATATTATTTTCTATTAAGTAACGTCATACAACTTTCCACTGCTTTGTCTCAATTCAATAAAAAGGAAAAATACAAAAGGCCTATACCTAACAGAATATAATACTTCCTTCACTTATTTATTTGTAGACGAAAATACTAAAAAGACAGGGAACATAAATCAGATGTAGAATACAGTGATATATGGATAGGGAAAATTTGTTCATTCAGCTACTGCTATTAATAGGAAAGATGTGTAATTGATTATCCAAGCTGTGTTAACTTTTGAGAGTGAAATGGAAATGCTATTAATAATTATGTGGGAATAAAATGTATAAGTCAGGCTTTCTCAAGGTAAACTGTGTCATATGTTTACCCTAATTATTAAGCATCTGGTAATATGCCAAGCACAGGGGTATTTTGAAAATAAAAAAATGATAATAATTACTGCCGTCCAGAATCTTGGGGTCCATGAAGTGAAAGGAATAAATCAGTCCTGCAAAACAGATGCCAAGAATGATGGAAGGCGATGCCCTGCCAACCAGGTGTCTTCAATGATACCTTTAAATCCCTTGTTCAAGCAGAGATTAGCCTGGGTTCTAGGCCTCCATTACCTCTATTTGGACATTCCTACGGTTTGACTCAGGTCAGAGTTGTGGCTTTCAGCTTTGTGCTCTTAATGGCTCTCTCTGGTGCCCTGTCTCTACTTGTGGTGGCCCAGGTTCTGTACATTCATGTAGGAGTACATGAATGCCCTTGTTATCAGAAGTGTACATGCCCCAAAAATGCTTGTCTCAGTTTTGAGTATTTGCTTAATCTATGAGGATTAAGATATGAAAAGCATTGATTTGGATTTTCTACAGTGGCTCTTCTTAGGAGATAGTAATTTGTTGATTGTGCATAATATGCTGAGTAAGGTTTTTCAGGTTTCCAGGTGGCATACTGGGAAAGAATCTACCTCCCAGTGCAGGAGACACAAGTGACACTGGTTTGACCCCTGGGTCAGGATGATCCCCTGGAGTAGGAAATAGCAGCACACTCTAGTATTCTAGCCTGGAAAATCCCATGGACAGAGGAGCCTGGCGGGCTACAGTCCATGGGGGTCACAAAGTGTCAGACACGACTGAGCCATTGAGCTCACACAATATGCTGAGCACTGTTTTTATATAACAGTTTTCTCACACGTGGACACATGCAATCTTCAAAACAACTGTGTGACACTGATTTTGTCATTACCCTCAATCTATAGATGAGGAAGCTGAGTATCGGAGAGGTTAATTAGCTTGCCCCTGGTACCCAGCTTTGGACAAGGATTGAAATCCAGAAATCTGCTTCTAAATCCCATGCTCATAACCACTTCACTTTACTGGGTTTGACCGAATACCAGGTTCAACTTGGAATTTGCATCCATGAATTAATCCTTACCATCAGCTCAATAGAAATATAAGAAGTTAAAGTATTGTCAGTCTCTTATGCAGCTAAATTTGCTTCTATTTGTTTATCTTCTCAAAAAGTATATATACTTAAAGATGAAGGAATCTGAAACTGCTTAGAGGGTACATTGTCCTTTCATAAGATAAATATATACTAATGTTATTGGACGAAGGCAGGGGTCTGTATTTTAAGGGTCGGAGAAAAGTTCACTATTTAAGCTCCAAAACCCACAGGAAATCTACAGCACTCTATCCAGCAGTGCAATCAGTTGAGTGGTCCAAGTATCCATCACTCCAAATATACCTCCCCAAAGAGCAAATGCAGGTGATTGATTCAATCAAAATCTTCAATCAAGAATATTCTTTACCATGCTGCTTATGTAAAGATGCCTGGCTTCTTTCTATATTTTGAGTAAGTTAAACTGTGCCTCAATTCCTCAACTTTAAATAGATGCAATTGCTAGAATATTAGATATCACAGAGACATTAAAAGGGTTCTCATAGTCTGCTATCTATATGTAAGTTGAATTGCATTCCATCAGAATATGCCAAGTACTCTGCATAACTGTTTTGTTACATGTTTACTAGCAGTTAATCAAGGCCCTTTTGTTTTTGACTTGAACTGTTGAAAAACATTCTAAATTCTTTGTTCACTCCTGTTGTCATGGATATAGACAAAAGATCTTAAGGTGACTCCACCTTAAGATGGAAGTAACCTTAAAATAAGAATGGAGTTCAATCACTGTCTATTCCTGTAACTTAATAGCCATCAAGCGAAATGCTTTGTCACTTATGTTCTGGTTTCCTAACCTGTAAAATGAGTGAAGATTTTTGACACATTTAAAATTCAAAATTCAAACGGCCCAATGTATATAAATACACTTTGTAATTTACAAAGCTCTATTCAAGTATATGTGTTTGTGTGTGTGTGTTAGTCGCTCAATCATGCCCAACTCTTTGGGATCCCAGGGACTTAATTCCTTTTCCATGGAATTCTCTAGGCAAGAATACTGGGGTGAGTAGCCATTCCCTTCTCCAGGGAATCTTGCCAACCCAGGGATTGAACCTGGGTCTCCCACATTGCAGGCAGACTCTTTACTGTCTGAGCCACCAGGGATGCCCACATAAGTATATGTAAGTATTTGTGTATGGGCTTCCCTGGTGGCTCAGTTGGTAAAGAATCTGCCTGCCATGCGGGAGACCTAGGTTTGATCCCTGGGTTGGGAAGATTGCCTGGAGAAGGGAACGTCTACTCAGCCCAGTATTCTGGCCTGGAGAATTCCATGGACTGTGTAGTCCATGGAGTCACAAAGAGTTGGACACAACTAAGGGACTTTCACCTCGGTATATGTGTATGTCTACGTAAGTATATGTCCATATTAATATGAAATACATATAACTGGGCAGTGTGAACACATCCCTAGGTAAGACATGAAAGCTACTGAGAATTTTCCATCTCTGGTATCAGTACCTTTTTTTTCTTCCCTTACTTCTTTTGACTTCTTATAACTGAACTTATTTGAATTCTGAGGTTGTGCTACATATCGCTACATCTGAACTAACCTGCAGTTCATTAAGCTATATGAGAAGTTGGTTGCTATTCATATTTACATACTGTTAAATAATAAAAATAGTTGTACCCTGTATTATAAAGGATTATACTAGTAACTTGGTTGTATACCCATGTGATGCTCCTTTGTTTCGGTTACATCAAAATTCTTAGAATCACAGCAAGATTGCATGAAATTAAATGTATTTTACTGGGACTGTAGAGGGAATGTTATTTTTGCTATGATCCAGTGACTCATGAGACAATTAGTATTCTTAAAGTTGTTCTTACAGTTGAGCCATGGGTGACAGAGAGAAAGAAATTGTTTTAAAAAAAATCTAATTGAAAGAATAAGAGCAAAGAGTGTAAAACAGTTCATTGAAACACTACTTCCTTTAGAACTTTTTAAATTTTGAAATAATTGAAAAATTAAAATTTAGAAGAATAATGAAAGGAAACCCTATACCCAGACTTACCAGCTTTTACTACTGGTTAATGTTAAATTCCTGACCCCAACATTTTGATTATTCTGTCTCAGTATCTACACACACACTCACACACTTTTATCTATATTTTCTGAACCACTTGAAAGCATGCTGCATATACAAGGCCATCTTAACCATTAATGCTTCAGTGTGAGTTTCCTGAAAACAAGAATATTCTTAGATAAATTTTCTGAATTTAATTATGGTGGTTAATATTGATACAGTACTTAATGTAATCCACATTCCAATTTTGTGAATGGTCTTAAATCACAGCAGTTGTGAATCATGCTGCAATAAATATGGGAGTAAAGCTGTCTCTTCAGTATACTGTTTATTTCTGTTGGATATATTCCCAAAAGTGGATTATATGGTGCTCAGTCACTTCAGTCGTGTCTGCTTCGTTGCAACCCCATGGACCATAGCCCACCAGGCTCTTCTGTCCATTGAATTTTTCATGCAAGAATACTGGAGTGGGTTGCCCATGCATTCCCCAGGGATCAGGTCGAACCTGCATCTACTTCATTGCAGATGGATTCTTTTACCGCAGAGCCACCGGGAAGCACAGATCATATGGTAGCTCTGCTTTCATGAGGAAACTCTACTCTGTTTTCCACAGTTCAGTTCAGTTCAGTCACTCAGTTGTGTCCAACTCCTTGCGACCCCATAAATTACAGCACACCAGGCCTCCCTGTCCATCACCATCTCCCAGAGTTCACTCAAACTCATGTCCATCGAGTCGGTGATGCCATCCAGCCATCTCATCCTCTGTTGTCCCCTTCTCCTCCTGCCCTCAATCCCTCCCAGCATCAGAGTCTTTTCCAATGAGTCAACTCTTCGAATAAGGTGGCCAAAGTACTAGAATTTCAGCTTTAGCATCATTCCTTCCAAAGAACACTCAGGACTGATCTCCTTTAGAATGGACTGGTTGGATCTCTTTGCAGTCCTAGGGACTCTCAAGAGGGGAACACATGTATACCTGTGGCGGATTCATTTTGATATTTGGCAAAACTAATACAATTATGTAAAGTTTAAAAAAAAAAAAAAAAGAGTCTTCTCCAACACCACAGTTCAAAAGCATTAATTCTTCGGCACTCAGCTTTCTTCAAAGTCCAACTCTCACATCCATACAGGACCACTGGAAAACCATAGCCTTGACTAGATGGCCCTTGGTTGGCAAAGTAATGCCTCTGCTTTTCAATATGCTGTCTAAGTTGGTCATAACTTTTCTTCCAAGGAGTAAGCATCTTTTAATTTCATGGCTACAGTCACCATCTGCAGTGATTTTGGAGCCCCAAAAAATAAAGTCTGACACCGTTTCCACTGTTTCCGCATCTATTTCCCATGAAGTGATGGGACCAGATGCCATGATCTTCGTTTTTTGAATGTTGAGCTTTAAGCCAACTTTTTCACTCTCCTCTTTCACTTTCATCAAGAGGCTTTTTAGTTCCTCTTCACTTTCCCTACCAACAATGCACAAGGGTTCCATTTTCTCCACACCCTCACCAACATTTTTTATACCAGGTAATTTTGATGATAGCAATCCTAACAGGTATGAGGTTATATTTCATTATTGTTTTGATATTTCATTTCTGTGGTAACTAGTGATGTTGAGCATCTTTTCATGTACCGGTTGGTCACCTGCATGTCTTCTTTGGAAAAATGTCTTTTCAGTCCCTCTGCCCATTTTTAATTCAAATTTTTTATGTTGTTGTTATTTTTATTGACTTGTATGAGTTCTTTCACTTCATGGGAAACAGATGCGGAAACAGTGGAAACAGTGTCAGACTATTTTTTGGGGCTCCAAAATCACTGCAGATGGTGACTGCAGCCATGAAATTAAAAGACGCTTACTCCTTGGAAGAAAAGTTATGACCAACCTAGACAGCATATTGAAAAGCAGAGGCATTACTTTGCCAACAAAGGTCCATCTAGTCAAGGCTATGGTTTTTCCAGTGGTCCTGTATGGATGTGAGAGTTGGACTGTGAAGAAAGCTGAGTGCTGAAGAACTGATGCTTTTGAACCGTGGTGCTGGAAAAGACTCTTGAGAGTCCCTTGGACTGCAAGGAGATCCAACCAGTCCATTCTGAAGGAGATCGGCCCTGGGATTTCTTTGGAAGGAATGATGCTAAAGCTGAAATTCCAGTACTTTGGCCACCTCATGCAAAGAGTTGACTCATTGGAAAAGACTCTGATGCTTGGAGGGATTGGGGGCAGGAGGAGAAGGGGACGACAGAGGATGAGATGGTTGGGTGGCATCACCGACTCAATGGACATAAGTTCGAGTAAACTCCTGGAGTTGGCAATGGACAGGGAGGTCTGGCGTGCTGCAGTCCATGGGGTCACAAAGAGTTGGACATGACTGAGTGACTGAACTGAACTGAGAGATATGTATGGGCTTCCTTGGTGGCTCAGGTGGTAAAGAATCTGCCTGCAATGCAGGAGAGAAAGGTCCTTCTTAAAAGCACAAAAGGCAGATGAGCTTGAAGAAAATTACACCAAATTCTCTCAGTCTTTTTGTTCTTGACAATTTTCCCCACTGTATAATATTCTCTTTGTTTTTCCCACTATTCCATGTTTATTTTGGTCTTTTCACAAGATACAGATGTTTTTATTTTTAATTAGAGGATAATTGTTTTACAATGTTGTGTTAGTTCCTGCCATACAGCAACATGAATTAGCCATAAGTATACATGTGTCCTTTTCCTCTTGAACCTCCTACCACCCCCGACTCATCCCACCCCTTTAAGCTGTCACAGAGCACCAGGTTGAGCTCCCTGTGTTATATAGCAACTTCTTCTATTTTATATGTGGTAATATATGTTTCAATGCTACTCACTCAATTTGTCCCTCCCTCTCCTTCCCCCTTCTTCCCTCGTGGCTCATATGGTAAAGTGTCTGCCTACAATGAGGTAGACCCGGGTTCAATCCCTGGGTCAGGAAGATCTCCTGGAGAAGGAAATGGCAACCCACTCCAGTATTCTTGACTGGAAAATCCCATGGATAGAGGAACCTGGTAGGCTACAGTCCATGGGATCGCAAAGAGTCGGACATGGCTGAGCGACTTCACTTTCACTTTCTCCTTCCCGCACTGTGTCTGCAAGTCTAAGATACAGATATTTTTAAAGGGCCTCAATATAGGCTTATGAAGGGTTAATTAAAAAGAACTTAGAGATAAGTTTTCTTCTTTTATGAACTGTATAGTACTCCTATGTGTAAAACTCTGTTCTGGGCCAAAAGATTAAGAAAATATGTAAGATAAAGCACCAGCATTTAATGAGTTATTGTACCCCATTGCCCAAGTGAAGCGTTACTTTACACCAAGACCTATCATCTTATCCATGTAGCGGCTAAGCTTTGAAACTATGTTAATTTGGATTCATTGTTGTAAATAAAAATAGCCTGATATATTACCCCATTACTTCTATAAAACTTCTTAATGTTACCAGACACCAACTTTTGCAAAAACTAGCATTCTTAGCAGCATTTGACCGCATTTGCTGCTTCTCTCTTCATAAAATCCTGTTTTTATTAAGCTTCCATGCCACACTTGTCTCATTTGCTCTTCCCTGACTCTCTCATCATCAATTTTTGGATTCCTTTTTCTCCACAGGACCTTTAATTGAAGTACCCTAGAGCTCCGTCCTCAATACCACCTCTCCCCTATAGGAACAGCCTCCTTACAAACTCTCCCCAGTCCCACATCTTAAATATCATTGATATCTCAATGTCTCTTAAGTTTTAAATCTGCACACTGAACCGAATAGGCAGTTAAGCATATAAACTTAGACATTCAAGAGGAGATAGCACGTTTATGTCTAAGAGTAGAGTCTTTCTCTCTTTTGTGAATAAATTCATTTGTATCTCTCTTTTGGATTACACATATATGTGACGTCATATATTTGTCTTCCTCTGACTTACTTCACTTAGTTGATAATATCTAGATCCACACATGCTGCCAATGGCATCACCACATTCTTTTTATGGCTGAGTAATATTCCATTGTATATATCTACTGCATCTTCTTTATCCACTCCTCTGTCAGTGGACATATGGGTTGCTTCCATGTCTTGGCTGTTGAAAATAGTACTGCAATGAACATTGAGATGCATGTATCTTTTCTCCAGATAACATACATGTAAGTGCATGCTAAGACACTTCAGTTGTGTTGGACTCTTTGCAACCCTGCGGACCATAGCCTGCCAGGCTTCTCTGTCCATGGGATTCTCCAGGCAAGAATACAGGACTGGGTTGCCATGCTCTCCTCCGGGAGATCTTCAAGATCCAGGAATCGAACTCACATTATGTCTTCTGAACTGGCAGGCTGGTTCTTTACCGTACCTGGGAAGTATACTGCATGCATGCATGCTAAGTCGCTTCAGTCATGTCTGACTCTTTGCAACTCCATGGACTGTAGCCCTCCAGGCTCCTCGCTCCATGGGATTCTCCAGGCAAGAATACTGGAGTGGGTTGCCATGCCCTGATTATCAACAAGGATCTACTGTATAGCACAGGGAACTCTACGTAATAGTCTGTAGTAATCTGTATGGGAAAAGAACGCATGTGCATAACTGAATCACTTTGCTGTACAACTGAAACTAACACATCATTGTAAATCGACTATATTCCAATACAGAATATAAGATTAAATTAAAAAATTAAACGTTCAAAAATAAAAGTAATTAATACAAGAATCTAAAAAAAAGCAGGTTTAATGAAATAAATTCTAAGGTTTCTCCTTATACTAAATATTTGGTAGCTTTCTATCATACTTTTATGCTTTCCTTTTCATTTTAAGCAAAACTGAAGTTACAGTTTCATTAATACTCAACTTATAAATTAATAATAGATATTAGAATTTGCTTATGTAATCTATTATAAAAGTTTTTAAACTGCCTATAGAAATATTGTCTACTGAGGACAGTAAACAAAATTTGGAAAACCATTCCCCAGTCATTCCTAAACTTCAAGCACGTTGTGGAATCATGTTTTAAAGCTACATTTTGCTGACAGGGAGGAGTCAGTGAGCAACTTGAAGGCATAAAACAGATATGAAAACAACACTCCCACTAAAGGCTAATGGTCATGAAACTAAAATGGTGTCCAATTCCCTTGGCAGTGAATGTAGGAGTGCCCGAGTCCTGTAATTAGATAGTTTGAGTGGTAAATGATCAAATAATTAGCAAACTAATCCTGTAGTTCTCAGTAGCTGTTAATGACTTTCCAGAATATTTTGAAGATTCATTTTACACTTTCTGGTCTACTCTGCAGAGCCACAACACTGTAGTCGGGCTTGGACTATCTTGAAATTACATAAAAGAAATGAAAAAAAAAGTGTTTTCAAACTGATTATAGAGAACATTATTAAACTAAGTTTAAGATTAAATTGATAAATATGTCCCTGTTTGGCTTTTTGAAGGCAGTATTACCAAATAATACCAAACTTCTAAGTAAAAGGAGATTTAATGAAAGATAAAGTATGCCTGCATTCCACAACAAAAAAAGAAAATGTTATTTAAGATAATTGACTAGGAGGGAGGAGGGTTCAGGATGGGGAACACATGTATACCTGTGGCAGATTCATTTTGATATATGGCAAAACCAATACAATATTGTAAAGTTAAATTAAATAAAATTTAAAAAAAAAGAAAAAAAAAGATAATTGACTAAACAGCATTTTAATATAGGTTCTATTCAGGTTAATCAAATTGTCGATATACCAGATACCATCTGTCATATACCAGATGACCAGAAATACAATTCCATCAGAGCAACTACATCTACCTATCTTTATAAATCAGTTGTTTTTATTCTACTTTATTCTTTAAACAAAATATTCTATTCCTTTAAAACATTGTAGAGGATTCAAATTCCTGATCAGTTTGGGACCAAGCCTTCAGAATTGAGTCAAATCTGGTAAGAATCCTATTCAAAGAGATTAAAAATGAACTTGGGTTTATATCATTTTCCCTACAACTAGCCAGCATTTATTTTAATGAGAAAATTTAAGAGCATAGACATCTAAAAAGTCACTCATGACTGAGCTCTCTGAGCTTGCTTCTCAAAATTCCTACCTTCACTCACAAAAAAGTATCCCTTCTCTGTCAAAATCTGTTACATATATGACCTTGACTGTGTTTATACTCCAGGACTCCAGGATCTTTTTAAGCTACCTTCTCTCTCTCCCAACTTTAGCTCACTCTCTCCACTGGATCTTTCCATTTAGCCTCCAAACATTTTAGTGCATTTAATTTAGCCTCAAAACATTTAGTCCCCAAACGTTTAAATACCTCACTTAAAAACAATGGAATACAAATCAGAACTTCCTGAATTTGTAACTCCTAAATTGCATCTTTTCCTGTTTATCCCAGTGCTCTAGGCTCTTTTTTCATATTACTGAGTTATAACTGACATATAACATTGTGTAAGACATTCTTGTTCTGTCGCTAAGTCACGTCCAACTCTTTGACCCCATGAACTGCAGCACACCAGGCTTCCCTGTCCTTCACTATCTCCTGGAGTTTGCTCAAACTCATGTGCATTGAGTTGGTGATGCCATCCAACCATCTCATCCTCTGTTGCCCACTTATCCTCCTGCCCTCAATCTTTCCCAGCACCAGGGTCTTTTCAGTGAGTCAGCTCTTGGCATCAGGTGGCCAAATGTTGGAGCTTCAGCATCAGTCCTTCCAATGAATATTCAGGACTGATCTCCTTTAGGATTGACTGGTTTGATCTCCTTGCTGTCCAAGGGACTCTCAAGAGTCTTCTCCAACACCACAGTTCAAAAGCATCAATTCTTTGGCGCTCAGCTTTCTTCACAGTCCAACTCTCACATCCATACATGACCACTGGAAAACCATAGCTTTGCCTATACAGACCTTTGTTGGCAAAGTGGTGTCTCTGCTTTTTAATATGCTGTCTAAGTTTTTCATAGCTTTCCTTCTAAGGAGCAAGTATATTTTCATTTTGTAGCCGCAGTCACTGTCTCCAGTGATTTGGGAGCCGCCCAAGAAAATAAAATCTGTCATGGTTTCCACTTTTTCCCTCTCTATTTGCCATGAAGTGATGGGAACAGAAACCATGATCTTAGGTTTTTAATATTGAGTCTGAGGCCAGCTGTTGCACTCTCCTCTCTCATTCTCATCAAGAAGCTCTTCAGTTGCCCTTTACTTTCTGCCATTAGAGTGGTGTCATCTGCATATATGAGATTGTTGATATTTCTCCTGGCAATCTCGATTCCAGCTTGTGCTTCATCCAGCCAGACATTTTGCATGATGTACTCTGAATAGATGTTAAATAAGCAGGGTGATGACATACTGCTTTGTCATACTTCTTTCCCAATTTTGAGCCAGTTTGTTATTCCATGTCCGGTTCTAAATGTTGCATCTTGTCCTGCATATAGATTTCTCAGGAGACAGGTAAGGTGGTCTGGTATTCCCAGCTCTTGAAGAATTTTCCACAGTTTGTTGTGATCTACACAGTCAAAGGCTTAGTGGAGTCAATGAAGCAGATGATTTTTTGGAAATCCCTTGCTTTTTCTATGATCCAGCGGATCTTGACAATTTGATCTCTGGTTCCTCTGCTTTTTCTAAATTGAGCATGTATATCTGGAAGTTCTCTGCCTAGCTTGAAGGATTTTGAGCATTACCTTGTTAGCAACTGAAAAGAGTGCAATTGTAAGGTAGCTTGAACATTCTTTGGCATTGTCCTTCTTTGGGATTGGAATAAAAACTGACCTTTTCCAGGCCTGTGGCCACTGCTGAGTTTTCCAAATTTGTTGACTCATTGAGTGTAGCATTTTAACAGCATCATCTTTTAGGATTTGAAATAGTTCAACTGGAATTCCGTTACCTCCACTAACTTTGTTCATGGTAAATGCTTCCTAAAGCCCATTGGACTTCACACTCCAGGATGTCTGGCTCTAGGTGAGTGACCACACCATCATGGTTATCTGGATCATTAAGACCTTTTTTATACAGTTCTTCTGCATATTATTGCTACATCTTCTTAATCTCTTATGCTTCTGTTAGGTCCTTACCATTTCTGTCCTTTATTGTGACCCTCTTTGCATGAACTGTTCCCTTAGTATCTCCAATTTTCTTGAAGGTATATCTAGTCTTTCCCATTCTATTGTTTTCCTCTATTGCATTGTTCGCTTAAGAAGGCTTTCCTATCACATGTTAATTTGATACATTTATGTATTACAATATGATTACTGCCAAGCATTAGCTAATACACATAATTATCATATTTCTTTGGTGAGATCATTGAATATCTAGTCTCTTAGCAAGTTTCAAGTGAATAATATAGTATTGTTGTCTATAATTGTTGCCATGTGCATTGGGTCTTCAGAACTGATTTATCTTCTAACTGAAATTTTGTAACCTGTAACCAACATCTCCCAATTCCCTCAACGCCCTAACCTCTGGTAACCACATTCTACTCTGTTTCAGTTCATACTTTTTTGGATTCCAGATATAAGAAGAATCTTCCTCTGTCTGATTTATCTCAGTTAGCTAATGCCCTCAGGTTCCTTCAGTGTTGTCACAAATGGCAGGTTGTCTGTCTTTCTCATGCCTGAATAATATTTCATTATCTTTTTATCCATTTATCCATGGATGGACACTGAGGTTGTTTCCATATCTTGGTCATTGTGCATACTGCAATACACGTGGAAGTGCAGACATCTTTCCATATCCTGTTTTTATGTCTTTCATGTATACGCGGAGAGGGATTGCTGTATTAAATGGTAGCTCTATTGTTAATTTTATGAGAAACCACTGTACTGTTTTCCATAATGGCTGAATCATTTAACATTCCTACCAAGAGTGCACAGCTTTTCTCCACATCCTTGTCAACACTTGTTATCTATTGGCTTCCTGATGATAGCCATTGTAACAGATGTGAAGTGATATATCATCCTGGCTTTGGTTCCATTTTTTTTTTTTTTTTGGTTAGTGATGTTAAGCATCTTTTCATGTAACTGTTGGCCATGTGTATATATTTATGGAAAAATACTTATTCAGATTCTCTCTCCATCTTTAAATCAGATTGTTTCTTTGTCATTGAGTTGTATGAGTTCTTTGTATATATTTTTCCTCTGAGAATAATTTTATTTATTCAAAGATGCTTTTAAATAGATTTAATTGGTCTATATCTTGAGGTGATATTTGACTTTACATTTGAATTTCAAGTGTTAAGAATATAAGATTTGATATGCTTAAAGCAAGAACAGGGACAAATATAACTTATTTCACCATGCAGCTACTTTAGAATCTTCTAGATTTGTAAAGATAAACTCTCAAAGACTTAAACAAAACAAAATTTGCCTCCAGTAGGTAGGTGGCCCAGTCAAAGAGCAGTAATGCAATGTACCTGAATTTCAACAGCATTAGTAATTTTCATCTCACGTTCCACAAGCATCAATAAACAGAAAGATCTGAAGCTGCAACTCCCAGCTATGATCATCTTTCATCTCAGTTTTATTTAATCTCAAGGGATGACATAAAAAATTTTAAAATCTAAACTAGAAATTCACTTTCATGTTAGAACTGGATATCATATTTTAGATTTTGTCCCGAGGATTGTCAACCCAACAGTGGTTTGGGAATATAGTAGGCAGAAAACCTAGAGACTCACGCTGAAAATGCTATATGAAAAATAAGACCTATTCGCAAATGGAGGGACTCCATTGTTTAATTTTGTTAGGATCACATTGTACATTGATTTTAATTTTTTAATGAAATTTGAATAACATATCAAGCAGAAATTTATAATTATAAATATACTTCAGTGGTAGAATACACTGAGTATAAATAATATATTTGTATAAATATAAATGCTTTGATATACAGAATGGTTCAAAACTATTCCCATAGGTAAAGAGATCAGTATAGCCCTGAAAGGTAAACGAGAGAAAATAAAAGAAAAAATAAAGCTGCTACATCAGTACACAGGAAGTAGGTTCTAATCTAATTTAAAAATGATACAAATGAACTTATTTACCGAACAGAAACAGACTCACAGATCTCAAAATCAAACTTATGGTTATCAAAGGGGAAATGTGGAGGGAAGTGATAAATTAGGAGATGGGAATTAATACATATACACTACTATATATAAAATAGATAACTAACAAGGACTTGCTGTATAATGAAGGGAACTATATACTCAATATTCTGTAATAACCTATATGGGAAAAGAATGTGAAAAAGAATGGCTATATGTATAACTATTTCACATTGCTATACACATGAAGCTAACACAGCATTGTAAATCAACTATGTTCCAACAAAATTTTTTAAATTTATCTTTAATTGAAGGATAATTGGTTTACAATATTGTGTTGGTTTCTACCAAACATCAACATGAGTCAGCCTGTATTTTTGGAAAATTAATTATTTATCAGATACATGATTTGCATTGTTGTCTCCCATTCCACAGATCGTGTTTTCATTTTGTGGATTGTTTCCTTTGTTGTGCAAAAGCTTTTTAGTTCTGTGTAGTCTCAATTTGCTTTGCTTTTGTTGCCTTTCCTTTTGTGATATATTCAAAGAATAGGTGCTAAGACTAATATCAAAGAGATTTTTCCCTTGTTTTCTCTAGGAGTGTTATAGTTTTATGTCTTATGTTTAAGTCTTTAATGCATTTCAAGTTAATTTCCATGAAAATTTAAGATAGGGGTTCACGTTCATTAGTCAAAGTTAAGGGAAGCTGCTCAGTCGTGTCTGACTCTTTGAGACCCCATGGACTGTATAGCTGACCAGGCTCCTCGTCCATGGATTTTCCAAGCAAGAGTACTGGAGTGGGTTGCTATTTCCTTCTCCAGGGGGTCTTCCCAATCCAGGGATTGAACCAGGGTCTCCTGCATTTCAGGCAGACGCTTTACCGTCTGAGCCATTGTTCTGCATTTATTATCCAGTTTTCCCAACATTGTTTACTGAAGACACTATCCTTTCCTCATTGGGTATTCTTGTCTCTCTTGTCAAATATTACTTGACTGTAAATGTTAAGTACTATTTGGTTCTGGGCTCTCTAGTCTATTGCATTCATCTATGTGTCTATTTTTGTGAGAGTACCATAAGATTTTAATTAGTATAGCTTTGTAATATAGTTAGAAATCTGCATGATGCGTTCACCTTTGTTCATTCTAAAGACTGGTTTGGCTATTTGTGATCTTTTGTGGTTCCATGCAAATTTTAGGATTTTTTTCCTGTTTCTGTGGAAAATGCCATTTGAATTGGGATAAAGGTTGTATTGAAACTGTAGATTGCTTTGGGTAGTATGGACATTTTAACAGTATTCTTCCAATCTATGAAAATAGGATATTTTCCCATTTATTTGTGTCTTCCTCGATTACTTTTATTAAGCAAACTCTTAGAGTTTTCATAGTATAGATCTTGTACTTCTTGGTTAATTTACTACTCAGTATTTTATTTTTTTGATATTGTGAAAGGGATTTTTAAAAATTTATTTTTCAGATATTTTGTTAGAGAAATCATTTTCATTTGTATAAACTATGTTGATTTTATATTCTACCACTTTAATAAATTCATTGATTACTTTGCATAGTTTTTTAATTGAATCTTTAGAATATTCTATAAACAATATCTTATCATCTGCAAATAATAATTGTTTTTTTTTTCTGATTTGGATGCTTTTCTTTGTCTTGCCTAATCACTCTAGCTACGGCTTTCAGTATTATGTTGAGTTAGAATGGTAAGAGTTGACACCCTTGTGTTATTTTTGGCTAATATTATAATATTAGTTTCTTATATGTGACCTTTATTATGTCGAAATATGTTCCTTCTACATACAATTTGTTGAGGATTTTTCTTGTGAAAGGATGTTATATTTTGTCAAATGGTATTTTTTCTGCATCTATTGATGATCATATAACTTTTATTTTTCATTCTATTATGTAGTATATCATGTTTATTCATACGTGTATGTTAACCTGGAGTCTTAAGAGATAAATCTGATTTGATTATGATGGAAAGTTCCTTTAATGTGCTGCTGAATTCAGGTTGCTAATATTTTGTTGAGATTTTTGTATTTATATTCATCAGAGATATTGGCCTATACTTTTCTTTCCTTATATTGTCTTTATCTGGCTTTGGTATTGGAATAATGCTGTCTTTTTAAAGAAGATTTTTATATAACATTTATATATAAAAATTTTAAGTAACTTTAATAGAGACCAGAGTGTTCATGAATATATACATGCTAAAAATGCTAACCAGCAATTTAAATTCACTAAATCAGACTAACAGCATTAAGTACTTGCCTACATTAAAATACAAACTAAAGAGGATTCCCTCTGCCTCCCACAGAGTGTGGACCTGAACTTAGTTGGTTCCTTATATTAAAAAAAAAAAGAAAAGAAGGCATTTGTTCTCTCACGATCTAAGAGTACTATCAAATGTAAGTGTATTAAATCTGTTAGTGTTTTCTTCCTGGTCATAGATGAATTGGAGACATGTAAGTGAAGAGGAACTAAAAAGCCTCTTGATGAAAGTGAAAGTGGAGAGTGGTAAAGTTGGCTTAAAGCTCAACATTCAGAAAGCAAAGATCATGGCATCCGGTCCCATCACTTCATGGGAAATAGATGGGGAAACAGTGGAAACAGTGTCAGATTTTTATTTTTCTGGGCTCCAAAATCACTGCAGATGGTGACTGCAGCCATGAAATTAAGACGTTTACTCCTTGGAAGGAAAGTTATGACCAACCTAGATAGCATATTCAAAAGCAGAAACATTACTTTGCCAACAAAGGTTCGTCTAGTCAAGGCTATGGTTTTTCCTGTGGTCATGTATGGATGTGAGAGTTGGACTGTGAAGAAGCTGAGTGTCAAAGAATTTATGCTTTTGAACTGTGGTGTTGGAGAAGACTCTTGAGAGTCCCTTGGACTGCAAGGAGATCCAACCAGTCCATTCTGAAGGAGATCAGGCCTGGGATTTCTTTGGAAGGAATGATGCTAAAGCTGAAACTCCAGTACTTTGGCCACCTCATGCGAAGAGTTGACTCATTGGAAAAGACTCTGCTGCTGGGAGGGACTGGGGGCAGGAGGAGAAGGGGACGACAGAGGATGGGATGGCTGGATGGTATCACTGACTTGGTGGACGTGAGTCTGAGTGAACTCCAGGAGTTGGTGATGGACAGGGAGGCCTGGCGTGCTATGATTCATGGGGTCCCAAAGAGTTGGACACGACTGAGTGACTGAACTGAACTGAAAGATGAAATTTAACCTTTTCAACTATGATACATAATACTGTATTGAATAAATAATAATAGACTAAGACTAGATTATGGGTTTCCCAGGTGGTGCTAGTGGTAAAGAACCCACCTGAAAAGGCAGGAGACATAAAAGATGCAGATTTGATCCCCAGGTGAGGAAGATCCCCTGGAGGAGGGCATGGCAACCCACTCCAGTATTCTTGCCTGGAGAATCCCATGGACAGAGAAGCCTGGCAGGCTATAGTCCATAGAATCTCACAGAGATAGACACGACTAAACCAACTTAGCACACACCCAAGCCTAGTTTATATGTAAAGATCCATGCAACTATGATTCTAGTATAGTAATTGCTGAAGTAAAAGAAAAAATAGAATCATTACAGTTATGTAGCAATGTACTTTTTGGAGAAGGCAACAGCACCCCACTCCAGTACTCTTGCCTGGAAAATCCCATGGACGGAGGAGCCTGGTAGGCTGCAGTTCCTGGGGTCGCTAAGAGTTGCATACAACTAAGCAACTTCACTTTCACTTTTCACTTTCATGCACTGGAGAAGGAAATGGCAACCCACTCCAGTGTTCTTGTCTGGAAAATCCCATGGACGGAGGAGCCTGGTAGGCTGCAGTTCCTGGGGTCGCTAAGAGTTGCATACAACTAAGCAACTTCACTTTCACGCACTGGAGAAGGAAATGGCAACCCACTCCAGTGTTCTTGCCTGGAGAATCCCAGGGATGGGGGAGCCTGGTGGGCTGCCGTCTCTGGGGTCGCGCAGAGTCAGACAGGACTGAAGCGACTTAGCAACTGCAGCAGCAGCAATGTACTTTTACCTAATCTGAATACCATCTTTAATCTTGGAAGATGGTTTTCTCAAAACAGTTTCTTCATACAATTACTTTAAGATTATTTACTCTTCAGTTTTTCTAGAAGAGTTTGTAAGAATGGTATTAATTATTCTTTAAATATTGGTGGAATTCACCTGTGAAACCATCTGTTCCTGGGATTTCCCTTGTTGGAACGTTTTTGTGATTATTGGTTATATCTTCTCACTCATTATTGGTCTGTTTAGATTTTTTATTTCTTCATGATTCAGTCTTGGCAAGATTGTATGTTTCTAGGAATTTATCCATTTCTTCTAGGTTATCTGATTTGTTGGTGTGTAATTTTTCAGACTCTTACAATCCATTATTTTTTATCCACTTTAACATCCCCTCTTTCATTTGTGATTTTATTTATTGGAATTTTCTGTTTTTCTTACTAGTCTGCTGCTGCTGCTGCTGCTGCTAAGTCGCTTCAGTCCTGTCCAACTCTGTGCGACCCCATAGACGGCAGCCCACCAGGCTCCCCCATCCCTGGGATTCTCCAGGCAAGAATACTGGAGTGGGTTGCCATTTCCTTCTCCAATGCATGAAAGTGAAAAGTGAAAGTAAAGTCACTCAGTCGTGTCCGACTCTTAGCGACCCCATGGACTGCAGCCTACCAGGCTCCTCCGTCCATGAGATTTTCCAGGCAAGAGTACTGGAGTGGGGTGCCATTGCCTTCTTACTAGTCTAGATAAAGGTTATTCAATTTTGTTACTATTTAAAAAAATAAAGCTCTTAATTTCATTTTCTATTGTTTTTCTGGTCTTCATTTTACTTATTTCCACTCTGACCTTTGTTATTTCCTTCTTTTTGCTAACTTTGGGCTCTGTTCTGCTTTCTTGAAATATAAAGTTAGGTTGTTTGAGATCTTTGCATTTATCACTGTAAACTTCTAAGAACTGTTTTTGTATAATCCCATGGTTTTGTGTATTTCCATTTTCGTTTGTTTTTTCAATTCCTTTTTGATTTCTTCTTTGAACCACTGTTCAGGAGTGTGTTGTTTGTAGGTTTTCTAGCTTCCTTATGTTGTTGACTTCTAGTTTAATACTATTGTGGTTAGGAAAGATACTTGGTATGATTTTAAAATTTTATTTAATTTTGAAGTATAGTTGATTAACAGTGCTGTGTTAGTTTCAGTGTACAGCAAAGTGATTCAGAGACACACATGCATGTATGCTTTTTCAAATTCTAATTGTTTTCTCATTTAGGTTATTATAGAATATTAAGCAGAGTTCCCTGTGCTATACAGTAGGTCCCTATTGGTTATCTATTTTAAATGTAGCAGTGTGTACATGTCAATCCCAAACTCTCAATCTATCCCTTCCCACCAACCTTCTGCCCTGGTAACCATAAGTTTATTCTCATAGTGTGTGAGTCTGTTTTCTGCTTTGTAAATAAGTTCATTTCTATCATTTTTCCAAGTCTCTGCATTAAGTGGTATCATACATTTGTCTTTCTCTGTGTGATTTACTGTACTTAGTATGATAATCTCCAGGTCCATCCATGCTGCTGCAAATGGCATTGTTTCTTTTGTTTTAGTGGCTGGGTAATATTCCTTTCTATAGATGTACCACATCTTCTTTATCCAGTCAACTCTTGATGCACACTTAGGTTGTCCCCATGTCTTGGCTATTGTAAACAGAGCTACAATGAACATTTGCGTACATGTATCCTTTCAAGCCACTTTTTACTCTAGATATATGCCCAGAAGGGGGATTGCTGAATCATATGATAGGTGTATTTTTAGTCTTTTTAAGGAACCTCCATACTGTTTTCCTTAGTGGCTGTACCAATTTACATCCCCGCCAACAGTGAAGGAGTTCCTTTTTCTCTATACACTGTCCATTATTTATTGTTTGTATATTTTTTTGCAATGGCCATTCTGACTGGTGTGAGGTGATATCTCATATAAGATTTGCATACCTCTAATAATTAGTAATGTTGAGCATCTTTTCATGTGCCTGTTCGCCATCTGGATGTCTTCTTTGGAAAAATGTCTATTTAGGTCTTTTTTATACTGAGTTGCATGAACTGTTTGTAAATTTTGGAGGCTAATCCCTTGTTGGTCACAGAGTTTGCCAGTATTTATTCTCATTCTTTGGGTTGTCTTTTTTGTTTTGTTAATGGCTTCCTTTGCTGTGCAAAAGCTTTTGCGTTTAATTAAGTCCCATTTGTTTATTTTTGCTTTTATTTCCCTTATTCTAGGAGAGGAATTGAAAAATACATTGCTGTGATTTATTTCAGAGTGTCCTGTTTGCGTTTTTCTCTTAAGAGTTTTGTAGAATCTGGTCTTACGTTTAGGTCTATAATCCATTTTGAGTTTATTTTTGTATGGTGCCAAAGAATGTTCTAACTTCGTTTTTTTATGTGTAGCTGTCCAATTTTCCCAGAATCACTGTCATTTCTCCATTTTATGTTATTTCCTTTGCTGTAGTTTAACCATAGGTGCACGGGGTTATTTCTGGGCTTTCTATCCTGCAACGATCTATAGGTCTACCTTTGTGCTGGTACCACAGTTTTTGATTACTATAGCTGTGTAGTGTAGTCTGAAAGCAGGGATCTTCATTCCTCCCAGCTCTGTTTTTCTTAAGATTACTTTGGCTATTTGGGGTCTTTTGTGTCTCCACATAAATTTTAGTGTGTGTGTGTGTGTGTGTGTGTGTGTGAAAAATGCCTTTGGTAGTTTGATAGGGATTACATTGAATTTGTAGATCACCTTGGGTAGTATCTTCACTTTGACAGTATTGATTCTTCCAGTCCAAGAACATTGGTATATCTTTCCATCTGTTTGTGTCATCTCAGATTTCTTTCATCAGCATCTTACAGTTTCCAGAGGACAGGTCTTCTGTCTCCTTAGGTGGTTTATTCCTAGGTATTTTATTCTTCTTGATGGTGCTAAATGAGATTGTTTCTTTAATTTCTCTCTGATTTTTCGTTTTTAATGTATAGAAGTGAAACATGGGCCAGTGGGGTGATTCTCAGGTAAGTTTCTTTTTTTTAGCAGATCATAGGCAGGCTTCCTGTCAGAAGTTTAGAATGTGATCAGCAGGAACCACATCCCTTGAATGCTCTCTGATATATTATCTGCCTTTTTCCCAGTCTCTTTCCTCCTCCAGTCATGAAGGTTCCACCTCAATACTCTTGATCTCACAGAGGACAAATGGGTTTCTCCCATCGTCTCAACACAATTGGAGAAGTCACTCACTCATTACTCTCCTTTTCCCTGTAGTAAAGGTTGCCAAGAGCTACTTTAGTCCTATGTCATGCTACCTTGGGAGAGGCACAGCACTGGCAGTTTCCTTCTCTAATGTGTGCAGTTTTTTCCTTCTCTTGTGCAGTTGTTACTCCAGTGGAGTGGTGGAATTTCTAATCTGAAGTCATGGAGTTCTACAGAGCAGTGGTCCCCAAACTTTTTGGCACCAGGGACCATGGAAGACAGTTTTTCCACAGGCTTGTGCTATGAGGGGAGGTGGCATTACATTTATTATTCTCTTTATTTCTATTATTATCACTTCAGCACCACCTCAGATCATCAGGCATTAGATCCCAGGGAGGCTGGGGACCCCTGCCATCTGTGGGTGTCTTCTCTAATCAACCCTCTCCAGGTATACCTCTAACACAGCTAAGAGAGGCTGAGGGAAGTTCATAGGTTCCTGTTGGTTCCATAGCCAGTACCAATGTCTGTCTGCTTATTCAATGAACAGTGGGCAAGACTTTCCCTAAGTCCTTGGTGTGTGGTGCTGGATCCCACAACTCCCAAAGAGGTCCTATTCTTCATGTATAAATGTTGAATTTTTGTCCTTAAAATGGAGGACACATAAGAGGGACATCATATACCACCATGCTATCAATATAACTCTTAATCTAGCTAGTTATCTTAAAAGACAACTTTTCATGTCTGCCTTTATTCCTTCATTGTTCATCCCCTCTAAATAGTACGGAACTTGGTTTCCAATTTTCTTTCTACCAGATTGGTTGATGTTCATTGATGATTTCATAATCATCTATTTGTAGGTCTCTCACCCCTCATCCTCTTTTATATCTGCTTATTTGGCACATCCAGGTATTTTCTTTGTTACTTCTTCTTCCACACTATGTAGATATTCTCCAGAACTATGTCTTTGACTTTTACTGCACTTGCTCCTTGGAAAAATCATAGTCAGTATAATAATCATCTCTAAATAGATAGCTCTCATATCTGTGTCTAACCCAACTTCTTTATAAAGCTATCATACTTAATATTTAACTGCTTTCTAGACTTCTTTACCTGTCTGGTCTGAAGGCAATGCCAGTTCATTATGTCCAAAACTTAAACCTCCTCAGCTTCTTTCTGTCACTTTTCTCCTAATGACCCAGGTTTAAACATAAAGGACATTTCTCCACCATTTTTTGATCGTCATACCTCATCAAACATACTAAAAGTTGTTTATTGAGCTTCCTTAATTCTCTTAAAGAATGCCCTGTTTTTCTGAAATTCAACAAGTCCATCTTCAATCTAGTATACACTTGGCCAATTAATCTTCAAGCATAGCTCTAAGCACTCACTTCCTGTTCTAAAACCTAAAATATCTGCATACTACTCATAGAATAATGTTCAGACTCCAAGTTTGTTACTGGTCAATGTCAGGCTTCAGAAATTTTTATCAAGCTATTTTCCATAATTGTTCTGTAACATAGAACTATCCTGTGCCTCCTTTCTGTGTGTATTGCAAAATGCTATTCACTCTGCCTAGAATTCCCTGTTCCTGCCAACTTCTCCATGCAGGCAGGTCTAGGTTTTACTCATTCTTCAAGAGATTAGCTTAAATTCCATCTTTATTGTGAAATATTTCTTAGTCTTCCAGCTGGAAGTAATCTCTCTTTTATGAAGTCTTAGATTATTTTTGTCTTTATTTCATCTAGGGCATCAGTCACTCTTGGCTTTGTACTATTATAGTAATTTTAAGGCAACTTTAACAAATACTTATGAAACACTTGCATGTGTAAGGCAAACTGGTAGACACTATGGATGCAAAAGTGTATTAAAAAGGGTTCAAATCCTCAAGCAGCCCCCATCTGGTAGGTTTATAAATATTTCTTATCTTCCCTACCAAATGAAAACAGAAAAAAAAATTTTGGACCTAACAGTTATTTTAATATTTTCCATAAGATATTAAAAAGAAAAATCAGCTAATGAAAAAATAATAATAACAAGAATATTATGATCAGGAGAAACCAGAAACTATTCTTACCTTCAAGTAATTGCCACACAAAAGTTCTCTATGTCCCAGTCTATTCTAAGTTTTACCAGTTTAATTATTTTTCCTCTTCTTTCCTAGTGACTAATTTTTAAATAAATGAAAGGAAAATTTTGTTATAAGGAATGGCTTTGAAAGTTTCCATGTGAGAGGAAATTGAGGTATAATTCTAAATACAGACTCAGTAATAAGAAGTGTTTTATGAGAACTTGGTCATAACTCACTTGTCCCATGAGACATGATACTGATGTCAGCATTCTCCCCAACAGTGGTTCTCAAACGTCGTCATGCTTCAGAAACACCTGAAGACTTTACTACAGCACATATCAATGGGCACCACTCCCAGATTCTTTATTCTAAATATCAGGAAAGGGGCCCTAAGATTTGCATTTTGATCAGGTTCTCAGATGATGTTGATGCAGTTGTTCTAGGGACCACACTTTGAGAACCATTGCTCTACAAAATTACTTTGCTCCATGAATATTTTGAAAATCTTTTCAAGAACGTCCAGTTACTTACTGTTTTTCATTCCTCATGGGATTTTAGTGAAGAATAAATGGCTCTATATCATGATCATTTCCTGGCTACTTTGAGATCAAAGAAGTCAGGAGATGATCATAATATAGGTTCTTGCAGCCTAGTTACTATTAATAATGCTCTAATAAGCAATATTTTTGAGGGCTTCTGATATCAAACCATTATATAATAATCTCATTACTATAACAAATGCTATCATATATGTAATATTATCAGATACGAAAACTAAGTCACACGACAGAGCCAAGATCCACAGATAGGTCTCCTAATATCAGATTATAAGGCTTTCTTCCCTCCTGACTCTTTCCTTTGAGATAATAACTTTGTAGAGACCACAGATGAATTATTCTGGTGTCTGTCTCACAATTTAATTGAACAGCAATAATCAATGAATACTTTTCTTCTTAAAGATAATCTTCACTGCAGTTTCTCAGAGACAATTATGCCACTGTGTCTCTCTTCTTTCATACCTTCCCTCCTATCTTGTCAACATTCTATTTCATCATTAATAGATAATGTGCTCTTGAAAGAGGCATGTGTTAGTCATGTTCATCTTCTCAATGGTAAACAAGCACATTTTCTGCCACACTTTAGGCACCTAAGAATTGTTTGATTGAACTGAACTAAATGGGAGTTATCTCACATTTTACCTTCTAAATGCCATCTTATCATGCAATATCAGCAATGATTAGGTTTAAATACTCAGCAAAATGCAAGCAATTTTCTGGAAAAGACTGAAAAAAATACATGACTTTGTAGGGCATATATGTTTTTAATCACTTCTTGGCTCTCAATCAGTAACACCATTTCCTGGAATAATATAACAAAATAAAAACAGATACTAGAGTAATATAATAAGACTCTAACCCTCTTTGAACAGTGCTTGCTTTATGTTCTGCCTCTGAGAAAAATTTATTAGTAAGCATTAAATAAAAGAAAAAAAGACTTTATGTAAAAGTGTGATTTCCCTCCTCCATACCTAAAGAGTAATCACTATCTTATCCTAAGGGGCAAAAGTGTCTATATTATTCCTATACATTACAGTGATAATATTTCTATAAATGAGGAATAAAAATTCTCTTCATATCTCCTTTTCAAAGGGATGCCCAGAGAAAGTAGTAAATTCTCCATTGGAAGTCATCGGGGAAAAAAAATTAAAACCAATTAAAATTTAGAAGTTAAAATTGATGGACAAACTCCAGGGCAAAAAAAAATTATATATATATATATATATATATATATATTATAAATTTCAGGAGCATGGTTGCCAAAGGAATTCAATTTAAAAACTGGTGTTGACAGGAGACCAGCAGTGAGAGACCATAGGAAGCAAGAAAGCATATAATTAGATACTTGATCTGTGAAATATTAAAGTTAAGTTGATGTGAACCAAGTTATGGCATAGTGTAGAAGATCTACCATGAAACTGAGGGAAAAAACAAAAGGATCTCATAGCCAAAGGATTCAAAACAGCAAATAAACCAAGACATATCCTTGAAGGAGAGTCAACTCCCCAGTGGTGAGGGATTAGGGGTGGAATCATCATGGCAAGAAAAACCACATCTGAACACACATAACCTTTACCAATTTATCTGTACACACATATATACGTACATAATGGAAGCTTTTATGTTTCCTTTTTACCTCTGATTTAACATACCCAGAAGCCTGAAAAATTGTAAATCCACCAAACAAAAGCTACCCTGTTCTTGGAACCTGAAGATTTCCTAATCGTAATGCCTATATTAGCCAGGCATACTAAATATCAAGCTCCAGGCTGGAGGCAAAAAATCAATAACCTAAGCAGACATTAATTGAAGCACAGAAGAAAAAAAGAAGTGCTTGGTGTATCTACAAGACTCAGAGCTAGGGCTCAGGTGAATTACAAACACAAGTCTGAAGCCAATATTTACACAAATTCTTTGTTCACAATATGTAATTCCAGGACAATTCTTGAAAGTTTTAAGAACAGTTTTCAGCAAATCATTGAGTGGAATGTCGTCATATACCTGAGTATTAATAGCTCTACTGGGGTTTTAAAATGCTGTGCCTAACCTGATTTTTACCCAGAACCTACTCCAAAACATAATTGTTGCCAGAATTTAGGCACAAGTCTAGTGTTTGTCAAAGAATTGGCTTTTAAAGCATGTATCTATGGTCATGATTTAATTTACATGTAAAATAAGTGGTAAGGATGGGAGAAGAAGGAAGGAAATATTTCTGCATCTTCATGTTTAAGTGCAAATTACATGACATTAATGTTTTAAATTATGTAATTAAATGTTAAATAAGTATTATAAATAGGAAATAAGGGATTTGAAACAGAGAAGACTTATTAGACTTTTTTGCTCTCAGTTATTAACCATATAGCCTTAGGCAAATTTCTTACCCTCACTGAGCTTTGCCTTTCTAACTTCTAAATAGGATGATAATATGAAACATGATAGATAGGAGATAATAAAGTGTGTAATTCGATGTCTAAAATGTAGCAAATGTTCAATAAATTATGCTCACAGTGGCATTTACCATGCAGCTAATAAAATACATATTTCTGGTCACTTCATTTGTTTCGGATATCTTCTAAGATTCTGGAGCAAGCCCTAGCAATGCGTAACTTTGTATATAACTTTTAATATACAAAAGCAAAATTTTAAAAATTATCCCATTGTAAGCCAATTTAATTTTAATACCTAACTTTGTAATATATATTTTCCTTAGAAAGCTTCCTAAATTAAAATTGAAGTTGCACAGAAACCTCCATCTGCCTATAATTTTGCCTATACTTATTAGTCATTACTACTAATGAGAATCAATTAGTAACACTAAAATTCTGTATGATATGACTGTTTTCCCTAACTCAGAGTTCTTTGAAAAGTTCAGGGTTTTTTTTTTTTTTTTTGATAATTTTTTTATTTATTCTTGGCTGTGCTGGGTCTCCATTGCTGAGGGGGCTCTTCTCTAGTTGCGGTGAGCAGGGGCTCCTCTCCAGTTCTGGCACACAGGCTTCTCACTGTGGTGCATAGGCTCCTCTTATTGCAGAACACAGGCTCTAGAACATACGGGCTTCAGTAGTTGCAGTGCATGGGCTCAGTGGTTGTGGTTTCCCAGCTCTAGAGCTCAGACTCAGTAGCTGTGGCACACAGGCTTAGTGACCCCGTGGCATGTGGGATCTTCCCGGACCAGGGATTGAATCCATATCTCCTGCATGGGCAAGAGTGATTCTTTACCACTGGAGCCACAAGGGAAGGCCTACACTTTAGTTTTAAATTTTAAAAAAAAATGATGGAATCTAAGCTCACAATTAAGTGTATATGACTAGTTTTTAAGGTATTTACCATCAATAGTAGGTTTGCATTTTGAAGACAATGACGGTGCCAATGGGAAGTTAGAAGCCATGTATTCTTCAAGTTTGTTGTTACAAACAGACACTTGTATTGTTGAATTATATCAAATGTAGTTTTCAAAATGTCAGCACACTGTCAAAAACCATGTATTTAGTGAAGAAAAGAGCCCATATTGTTTTAACCTTATGAGATGGGGAACAGACACTAAAGCTTGGGAGGGAAGAGGCTGAGTTTAATGACACTGGATCCAACCCAAAATTGTCAAGTCAGGTAGAATGTTCACAGAGGTCATCTACCTGGAGCCATAACTTGAAAATTAAAACTTCAGGAATAAGCATAAAATTCCGGTCATCTATGTACACTTTATTCAAATATACAAGAGTAAGCTGAGGGAGAACGAGATGGAGAGTATGCATGAGAGAACATGTGTGGGAGAGAGAATTATAGCATGGGAACAGGTGCCTGACTTGCTGAATAAGCCAGTGCCTCAGAACGGCAGGTGGGAGCAGTGAACCTGCCCTTCCTCTATGTTCAATCCCACAAGCCTCTCATATTGAGGGCGACTTCCACCCTAGTTTCTGGAAATCCAAAGCACCAACTTAATCCAGTGTCACCTGAAAGAACAGCTATCCTCCAGTCCTAAAGGAAAAACTGCCTGTGTGGGATTTATTTATTGGAAGAGAACTCATCTGTCTATTGGCCTATATGCTTGACTTAAAGGATTTTGAGTGATTTTCATTGTACATAATTTCCCTTTCCATGTTTGTTCAAGAAACAAATCTTAAAGAACTGATTCTACTATACCCCAAAATAGGATCTCTTCCAATCAGCATGCTACAACAGAAATAGGAAGAAGTATATGTTCAGTTCAGTTGCTCAGTTTTGTCCAACTCTTTGTGACCCCATGGACTACAGCATGCCAGGTTTCTGTTTATCAACAACTCCCGGATCATGCTCAAACTCATGTCCATTGATGCTGGTAATGCCATCCAATGGTCTCATCCTCTGTCGTTCCCATCTCCTCCTGCCTTCAATCTTTCCCAGCATCAGGGTCTTTTCTAACGAGTCAGTTCTTCACATGAGGTACCCAAAGTATTGGAGCTTCAGTTTCAGCATCGGTCCTTCCAATGAATGTTCAAGACTCATTTCTTTTAGGATTGACTGGTTTGATCTCCTTGCAATCCAAGGGACTCTCAAGAGTCTTCTCCAACACCCAGTTTAAAAGCACTAATTCTTCAGCACTCAGCTTTCTTTATGGTCCAACTCTCACATCCATACATGACTACTGGAAAAACCATAGTTTTGACTAGACGGACCTTAGTTGGGCAAAGTAATGTCTCTACTTTTTAATATGTTGTCTAAGTTTGTCATAGCTTTTATTCCAAGGAGTAAGTGTCTTTTAGTTTCATGGCTGCGGTCATCATCTGCAGTGATTTTGGAGCCAAGAAAAGAAAGTCCGTCACTGTTTCCACTGTTTCCCCATCTATTTGCCATGAAGGGATGGGACCAAATGCCAAGATCTTAGCTTTCTGAATGTTGAGTTTTAAGCCAGTTTTTTCACTCTCCTCTTTCACTTTCATCAAGAGTCTCTTTAGTTCCTCTTCTCTACAGTGAAAGGTGGTGTCATCTGCATATGTGATCCAATCTTGATTCCAGCTTGTGCTTCCTCTACTCTGGCATTTTGCATAACATACTTTGTATGTAAGTTAAATAAGCAGGGTGACAATATACAGCCTTGATGTACTCCTTTACCAATTCTGAACCAGTCTGCTCTTCCATGTCAGGTTCTAATTGTTGCTTCTTGACCTGCATGCAGATTTCTCAGGAGGCAGGTAAGGCGGTCTGGTATTCCTATCTCTTTAAGATCCAGTTTGTTGTGAAGTATATGTAGCAAGTATAAATTATCAGGTCATAACTTTGAAATATGCAAAAATATCATACCCCATAGTTTTTTGTTTTTTTTTAAATAAACACAAACCCTCATTCTAACTGATTTTAGTTAATTCTAGTTAAAATTAGTTTATTTCAAATTTAAATTAGCTATCTAGGAGGCTCTTTTTCCTATCTTCCTTTTCTAGTTTCTTATACAACTTCATGGGGATTTGTGAATAGTGTTGCAAGGATGGGGGAAGGTCAGCTATTGGTCAGCATCTGGTCACTCATGGATAATTTTGCCCTCCTTGGTCCCTGACATCTCATCCTCTCAGGTTGGCTTTCACTGAGATACACTATCCCAATGATCATAGTCATTGTTTCACACAGTTTATGTTCCCCTCTCCATATAAAGAAGACTTTTCTAATCCATTATCCAGTTTTCATCCACTTCTCTTCCACTCTTGAGACCATCAGATCAGATCAGTCGCTCAGTCATGTCCGACTCTTTGCGACCCCATGAATCGCAGCACGCCAGGCCTCCCTGTCCATCACAAACTCCCGGAGTTCACTCAGACTCATGTCCATCAAGTCAGTGATGCCATCCAGCCATCTCATCCTCTGTCGTCCCCTTCTCCTCCTGCCCCCAATCCCTCCCAGCATCAGAGTCTTTTCCAATGAGTCAACTCTTCACATGAGGTGGCCAAAGTACTGGAGTTTCAGCTTTAGCATCATTCCTTCCAAAGAAATCCCAGGGCTGATCTCCTTCAGAATGGACTGGTTGGATCTCCTTGCAGTCCAAGGGACTCTCAAGAGTCTTCTCCAACACCACAGTTCAAAAGCATCAATTCTTCGGTGCTCAGCCTTCTTCACAGTCCAACTCTCACATCCATACATGACCACAGGGAAAACCAAAGCCTTGACTAGATGAACCTTTGTAGGCAAAGTAATGTCTCTGCTTTTGAATATGCTATCTCGGTTGGTCATAACTTTCCTTCCAAGGAGTAAGCGTCTTTTAATTTCATGGCTGCAGTCACCATCTGTAGTGATTTTGGAGCCCAGAAAAATGAAGTCTGACACTGTTTCCACTGTTTCCCCATCTATTTCCCATGAAGTGATGGGATGGGATGCCATGATCTTTGTTTTCTGAATGTTGAGCTTTAAGCCAACTTTACCACTCTCCACTTTCACTTTCATCAAGAGGCTTTTGAGTTCCTCTTCACTTTCTGCCATAAGGGTGGTGTCATCTGCATATCTGAGGTGATTGATATTTCTCCCGGCTTTTGTTTCTTCCAGTCCAGCGTTTCTCATGATGTACTCTGCATAGAAGTTAAATAAACAGGGTGACAATATACAGCCTTGACATACTCCTTTTCCTATTTGGAACCAGTCTGTTGTTCCATGTCCAGTTCTAACTGTTGCTTCCTGACCTGCATACAAATTTCTCAAGAGGCAGATCAGGTGGTCTGGTATTCCCATCTCTTGAAGAATTTTCCACAGTTGATTGTGATCCACACAGTCAAAGGCTTTGGCATAGGCAATAAAGCAGAAATAGATGTTTTTCTGGAACTCTCTTGCTTTTTCCATGATCCAGCGGATGTTGGCAATTTGATCTCTGGTTCCTCTGCCTTTTCTAAAACCAACTTGAACATCAGGAAGTTCATGGTTCACATATTGCTAAAGCCTGGCTTGGAGAATTTTGAGCATTACTTTACTAGCGTGTGAGATGAGTACAATTGTGTGGTAGTTTGAGCATTCTTTGGCATTGCCTTTCTTTGGGATTGGAACAAAAACTGACCTTTTCCAGTCCTGTGGCCACTGCTGAGTTTTCCAAATTTGCTGGCATATTGAGTGCAGCACTTTCACAGCATCATCTTTCAGGATTTGGAATAGCTCAGCTGGAATTCCATCACCTCCACTAGCTTTGTTCATAGGGATGCTTTCTAAGGCCCACTTGACTTCACATTCCAGGATGTCTGGCTCTAGGTCAGTGATCACACCATCATGATTATCTGGGTCATGAAGATCTTTTTTGTACAGTTCTTCTGTGTATCCTTGCCATCTCTTCTTAATATCTTCTGCTTCTGTTAGGTCCATACTGTTTCTGTCCTTTATCGAGCCCATCTTTGCATGAAATATTCCTTTGGTATCTCTGATTTTCTTGAAGAGATCCCTAGTCTTTCCCATTCTGTTGTTTTCCTCTATTTCTTTGCATTGATTGCTAAAGAAGGCTTTCTTATCTCTCCTTGCTATTCTTTGGAACTCTGCATTCAGATGTTTATATCTTTCCTTTTCTCCTTTGCTTTTCGCTTCTCTTCTTTTCACAGCTATTTGTAAGGCCTCCCTAGACAGTCATTTTGCTTTTTTGCATTTCTTTTCCATGGGGATGGTCTTGATCCCTGTCTCCTGTACAATGTCACAAACCTCATTCCATAGTTCATCAGGCACCCTATCTATCAGATCTAGGCATGGACATCACCAGATGGTCAACACCGAAATCAAATTGATTATATTCTTTGCAGCCAAAGATGCAGAAGCTCTATACAGTTAGCAAAAACAAGACCAGGAGCTGACTGTGGCTCAGACCATGAACTCCTTATTGTCAAATTCATACTTAAATTGAAGAAAGTAGGGAAAACCACTAGACCATTCAGGTATGACCTAAATCAAATCCCTTGAGACCATAGGATATGTTAACACTTTCCCTGGACTTTTCAGGGGCCATAGGAAGATGTCTTATGGAGGTATCTCAAATAGAATCTGCCTTTCACATCATACTGCCACTTCTATTTCACTGCTACTGCACCAAGTTGATGTGATATAAGAATAATCTCAAATTAGGCTGGCTTCTTGAATCCCACCTTAGAAGTAACCATAGTTCTTTCTTCCCACTCAATAACAAACTTAAATGGAAGGTAAAAAAGATTAATTCATATGCCTCTACTTGGAACTAACCACAGGGTTAACATATAGCATAACCAACTTATATCTCAGACAGTTGCATCTAGTTCACTTTATCTAGTTTTTTCTTGACTCTTATCTCCCCAAGTCCAACTGAAAGGATCTTTGTCAAGACTTAGAAAAATGAACCAATTTTTTTGGCATGGACTTTATACTACAAGCTCTTCAGTTTCTGCTTCTGAAAAAGACAAAACCCAACTCCTGCAATTCAAAAGTCATTATTACTTTTACCTTTGTCTTGAAGTTCAAAAATCTATTTCAAAATGCAAAAGGGAGACAGCATTCTTTTTTTTTCCCCACTCTGCTCTTCCACAGTAAATCTCTACTATCTGTGGAAATTAAGATCATGTTTATGAGCAGGAACTCTATTTTCCCTCACCCTCGCTCCCCTTGAGTCTCTCACTCTCTCCATAAATGTACAAATTACAGGTAGGCATGGATACATAAGTGCGTAACAAACCAAATGACTAAATTAGATGTGATCAATTTTATCCCATTCACGTTGATTTGAAAGGTCTTCATTCATTTTATCTTTTTTGTAATACTCTATTCTGTAACAGTAGCAAATACTAAAGATTTTATTTTAAAAAAGTGGAAGTAACTTGAAATTGGGAAAATTAGGTCTGTGTATTTTTTTCCTCTAGAATCTGGAAATGGCTGCTGTTAATTGTTTCTTGTTTTCTTATATTTCTATTGGAATCTATTCAACTAAGAAACACTAGTGTTTTATGGAATTACAGTTTGAGCACTACCATGAAACCATCTGATAATACTACATTAACTTGTCCCATCTTTCAAAGATCTGGAAACAACTGTTTTCTATATGGGTTTCACACAGTCAAAAGTCAGGAGTGATTGTGGGACCTCAGTGTAGCTCATATGTTATTATAAGAAAAATTCTATGGGCTTTTGCAGATACAGGGCTACAGGGCAACAGTTTGTGTGTGTGTGTGTGTGTCTGTGTGTGTTTAAATGCATGTTTAATTTTTCTGTTGTTTGTATTGGTTTTAAGTGAAAGACAGCCAACAACTATGAAGGAAATAGGAATTAGAAAGGATTTCCATCATGAGAGAATGTCTCCCAGCAGTTCTTGGTTTAGAAATATATTTCTTTCCAAACCTCATTCAAAAAGTATTTCAGCCATTCTTATTACTTTAGAGGATTTGAAAGGAGTTTCACAAGATAACTGCACTTCCTCCAATTCTCCCTTTTTATTGATTTGAGTAATAGTAGATAAAAACTGAAGAGACAGTAAAATAACAATGGATAGGACCCATGGAGATCAGAAAGCAAGCATCTATCCCTTACAAGCTGAGCTTTGAACAGTTGCAGGCAAACATTTACTGCTCTCAACGAACCCCAGATGTAGGATACAGAAGCAAACCATATGGGTCAGAGGCAGAAAGAAAACTAAGAAAAAAGATGTAGAACAGAGCAAGAGTCTGATACATTTTTCTAAGTAAGCCCAGCTAGGGGCTTTACAAAAGAGAAGGAAATGGCAACCCACTCCAGTACTCTTGCCTGGAAAATCCCATGGACTGAGGAGCCTGGCGGGCTGTGGTCCATGGGGTCGCAAAGAGTCTGACACGACTGAGTGACTTCACTTTCACTTTTCACTTTCACGCATTGGAGAAGGAAATGGCAACCCACTCCAGTGTTCTTGCCTGGAGAATCCCAGGGACGGGGGAGCCTGATGGGCTGCTGTCTATGGGGTCACGTAGAGTTGGACACGACTAAAGTGACTTAGCAGCAGCAGGGGCTTTACAACTAGCAAGAAAAGGGTTAATAATTGGTGGCTGTCCATAGGTAGAAGAGCAATAAGGAGCAGCACTGTCGCAATGGATTTGCAATCCAAAGCTTAAAAAAGTACTACAGTTCAGTTCAGTTGCTCAGTCGTGTCCGATTCTTTATGATCCCATGACTCGCAGCACACCAGGCCTCCCTGTCCATCACCATCTCCCGGAGTTCACTCAAACTCACATCCATCAAGTCGGTGATGCCATCCAGTCATCTCATCCTCTGTCGTCCCCTTCTCCTCCTGGCCCCAATCCCTCCCAGCATCAGAGTCTTTTCCAATGAGTCAACTCTTCGCATGAGGTGGCCAGAGTACTGGAGTTTCAGCTTTAGCATCATTCCTTCCAAAGAAATCCCAGGGCTGATCTCCTTCAGAATGGACTGGTTGGATCTCCTTGCAGTCCAAGGGACTCTCAAGAGTCTTCTCCAACACCACAGTTCAAAAGTATCAATTCTTCGGTGCTCAGCCTTCTTCACAGTCCAACTCTCACATCCATACATGACTACTGGAAAAACCATAGCCTTGACTCGATGAACCTTTGTTCGCAAAGTAATGTCTCTGCTTTTGAACATGCTATCTCGGTTGGTCATAACATTCCTTCCAAGGAGTAAGCTTCTTTTAATTTAATGGCTGCAGTCACCATCTGCAGTGATGCTGGAGCCTAGAAAAATAAAGTCTGACACTGTTTCCACTGTTTCCCCATCTATTTCCCATAAAGTGATGGGACCGGATGCCATGATCTTCGTTTTCTGAATGTTGAGCTTTGAGCCAACTTCTTCACTCTCCACTTTCACCTTCATCAAGAGGCTTTTGAGTTCCTCTTCACTTTCTGCCATAAGGGTGGTGTCATCTGCATATCTGAGGTGATTGATATATTTCCTGGCAACCTTGATTCCAGTTTGTGTTTCTTCCAGTCCAGCGTTTCTCATGATGTATTCTGCATACAAGTTAAATAAACAGGGTGACAATATACAGCCTTGACATACTCCTTTTCCTATTTGGAACCAGTCTGTTGTTCCATGTCCAGTTCTAACTGTTGCTTCCTGACCTGCATACAAATTTCTCAAGAGGCAGATCAGGTGGTCTGGTATTCCCATCTCTTGAAGAATTTTCCACAGTTGATTGTGATCCACACAGTCAAAGGCTTTGGCATAGGCAATAAAGCAGAAATAGATGTTTTTCTAGAACTCTCTTGCTTTTTCCATGATCCAGTGGATGTTGGCAATTTGATCTCTGGTTCCTCTGCCTTTTCTAAAACCAGCTTGAACATCAGGAAGTTCACGGTTCACGTATTGCTGAAGCCTGGCTTGGAGGATTTTAAGCTTTACTTTACTAGCGTGTGAGATGAGTGCAATTGTGTGGTACTTTGAGCATTCTTTGGCATTGCCTTTCTTTGGGATTGGAACGAAAACTGACCTTTTCCAGTCCTGTGGCCACTGCGGAGTTTTCCAAATTTGCTGGCATATTGAGTGCAGCACTTTCACAGCATCATCTTTCAGGATTTGAAATAGCTCAACTGGAATTCTATCACCTCCACTACCTTTGTTCGTAGTGATGCTTTCTAAGGCCCACTTGACTTCACATTCCAGGATGTCTGGCTCTAGGTCAGTGATCACACCATCGTGATTATCTGGGTTGTGAAGATCTTTTTTGTACAGTTCTTCTGTGTATTCTTGCCATCTCTTCTTAATATCTTCTGCTTCTTTTAGGTCCACACCATTTGTCCTTTATCGAGCCCATCTTTGCATGAAATGTTCCTTTGGTATCTCTGATTTTCTTGAAGAGATCTCTAGTCTTTCCCATTCTGTTGTTTTCCTCTATTTCTTTGCATTGATCGCTGAAGAAGGCTTTCTTATCTCTTCTTGCTATTCTTTGGAACTCTGCATTCAGATGTTTATATCTTTCCTTTTCTCCTTTGCTTTTCGCTTCTCTTCTTTTCACAGCTATTTGTAAGGCAATCCCAGACAGCCATTTTGCTTTTTTGCATTTCTTTTCCATGGGGATGGTCTTGATCCCTGTCTCCTGTACAATGTCACAAACCTCATTCCATAGCTCATTAGGCACTCTATCTATCAGATCTAGGCCCTTCAATCTATTTCTCACTTCCCCTGTATAATCATAAGGGATTTGATTTAGGTCATACCTGAATGGTCTAGTGGTTTTCCCTACTTTCTTCAATTTAAGTCTGAATTTGGCAATAAGGAGTTCATGGTCTGAGCCACAGTCAGCTCCTGGTCTTGTTTTTGCTGACTGTATAGAGCTTCTCCATCTTTGGCTGCAAAGAATATAATCAGTCTGATTTTGGTGTTGACCATCTGGTGATGTCCATGTATAGAGTCTTCTCTTGTGTTGTTGGAACAAGGTGTTTGCTATGACCAGTGCATTTTCTTGGCAAAACTCTATTAGTCTTTGCCCTGCTTAATTCCGTATTCCAAGGCCAAATTTGCCTGTTACTCCAGGTGTTTCTTGACTTCCTACTTTTGCATTCCAGTCCCCTATAATGAAAAGGACATCTTTTTGGGGTGTTAGTTCTAAAAGGTCTTGTAGGTCTTCATAGAACCATTCAACTTCAACTTCTTCAGCATTACTGGTTGGGGCATAGACTTGGATTACTGTGATATTGCATGGTTTGCCTTAGAAACGAACAGAGATCATTCTGTCATTTTTGAGACTGCATCCAAGTACTGCATTTCAGACTCTTTTGTTAACCATGATGGCTACTCCATTTCTTCTGAGGGATTCCTGCCCACAGTAGTAGATATAATGGTCATCTGAGTTAAATTCACCCATTCCAGTCCATTTCAGTTCGCTGATTCCTAGAATGTCGACATTCACTCTTGCCATCCATCTCTTGTTTGACCACTTCCAATTTGCCTTGATTCATGGACCTGACATTCCAGGTTCCTATGCAATATTGCTCTTTACAGCATCAGACTTTGCTTCTATCACCAGTCACATCCACAGCTGGGTATTCTTTTTGCCTTGGCTCCATCCCTTCATTCTTTCTGGGGTTATTTCTCCACTGATCTCCAGTAGCATATTGGGCACCTACTGACCTGGGGAGTTTCTCTTTCAGTATCCTATCATTTTGCCTTTTCATACTGTTCATGGGGTTCTCAAGGCAAGAATAGTGAAGTGGTTTGCCATTGCCTTCTCCAGTGGACCACATTCTGTCAGATCTCTCTACCATGACCCGCCTGTCTTGGGTTGCCCCACAGGCATGGCTTAGTTTCATTGAGTTAGACAAGGCTGTGGTCCTAGTGTGATTAGATTGACTAGTTTTCTGTGAGTATGGTTTCAGTGTGTCTGCCCTCTGATGCCCTCTTGCAACACCTACCATCTTACTTGGGTTTCTCTTACCTTGGGTGTGGGTATCTCTTCACAGCTGCTCCAGCAAAGCACAGCCAATGCTCCTTACCTTGGACGAGGGGTATCTCCTCACCACTGCCCTTCCTGATCTTCAAAGTGGGATAGCTCCTCTAGGCCCTCCTGTGCCTGCGCAGCCACAGGGTGGGGTTGGTCCTCCCAGCTGCCACCCCTGGCCTCTGGCGTGGGGGCATGGGGTAGCTCCTCCTGGCCGCCGCCCCTGACCTCGGACATGGGGTAACTCCTCTCGTCGCCGCCCCTGACCTTGGACTCTGGGGATCTCCTCTCGGCCGCCCCCCATGGCTTCCGGCGTGGGGTAGCTGCTCTCAGCCGTTCCTGCGCCGTCGCAGTCAGGCACTCTGGGCCACTGCCCCTGACCTCGGACGTGGGGTAACTCCTCTTGGCTGCCGCCCTTCGGCATGGGGTCTTCCCAGCTTCTGCCCCTGACCTCGGATGTGGGGTAACTCCTCTTGGCTGCCGCCCTTCGGCATGGGGTCTTCCCGGCTTCTGCCCCTGACCTCGGATGTGGGGTAACTCCTCTTGGCTGCCGCCCTTCGGCATGGGGTCTTCCCGGCTTCTGCCCCTGACCTCGGACGTGGGGTAACTCCTCTTGGCTGCCGCCCTTCGGCATAGGGTCTTCCCGGCTTCTGCCCCTGACCTAGGATGTGGGGTAGCTCCTCTTGGCCGCGCTTTAGCGCCCGTCGCAGCTGCCTTTTACTGCTGAATAATAGTTTGTTGTATTGATATATATGTATGACATCTTCTTTATCTACTCATCTGTTGACAAACACTTGGATTCTTTCCAAGTTTTGGCTATTGTAAAGAATGTTGCAGTGAACGTAGAGGTGCAGATATCTTTTCAAGTAAGTGTATTAATTTCCTCTGGATAAATACCAAAAAGTTTAATTGCTGGATCACATGCTACTTTTCTTTGAGTAACTTCCATACTGTTTTCCTGAGTTGCTGCACCAATTTTTATTTCCATCAGCAGTGCACAAGGGCTCCTTTTTTTCTACATTCTCCAGGAACAGTTTTTATTTCTTGTCTTTTTGTTAATAGCCATTCTAATAGATATGATGTGATATATCATTGTGGTTTTGATTTGCATTTCTTTTATTAGTAATGTTGATCACCCCTTATTTCTTGGCCATTCACATGCGTTTTTTGGAAGAATATTACAGGTATTCTGTTCAGGTCCTTTTTCCATTTTTAAATTATTTTATTTGTTTTGTTATTGTTATTGAGCTGTATGTGAATTCTTTATATATTTTGGATATTAACACTTTATCAGATACAGTTTGCAAACATTTTTCCCCGTTCACTAGGTTACCTTTTCATTTTGTTGATCATTTCTTTTGTTATGCAGGAGCTTTTTTAGTTTGATGTAGTTCCATTTGTTTTTTAGTTTGTTGCTTATACTTTGGGTGTTAAGTCCAAAAAATCATTGTCAAGACTCATATCAAGGAAATTATTTTCTGTGTTTTCTTTTAGGAGTTTTAAGTTTTCCAGTTTTGCATGTAGGTGTTTTACATCCATTTTAAGTTAATTTATGTAAGTAGTGTAAGGTAGGGGTCAAGTTTTATTGTTTTATATGTGAATATCAAGTTTTCCCAGCACAGTTTATCGAAAAGACTCATTTCTCCATTAAGTTTTATAGGCTTCTTCATAAAATATCAGTTTACTCTCTATAAATGGGTTTTTTCCTGGATGTGCAATTATCTTCTGTTGGTAAATATGTCTATTTTATGCCAGTAACATACTACTTGGATTACTATAGTTCTATAATATAGCTTGAAATCAGAAAGTAGGTTACTTCCTTGTTTTGAACATCCTTGTCTTTGCCATCATTAAGGTTTTTGTTTCTTTTTTTTTTTTTTTTTTGGCTTTGAAGGTCTTTATTAATGATCCTATAAAAATTTTGCAGCTTTTTTTCTCCTGTAAAAAAAAAAAATCTCTTTGAGATATTGATAGAGATTGCATTGGCTCTATAGATGGCTTGTGGTAGTTTCAATGTTTTAATTATTCTAATCCATGAACACACACATACCTTTCCATTTATTTGTGTCTTCAGTTTTTTTCATCAATGCCTTATAGTTTTCAGTATAGAGATATTTCACCTTGTGGTCAAATTTATCCCTAAGTACTTTTTGGGTTTGACGCTATTGTGAATGGAATTATTTTTTAAATTTCTTTTTCAGAATGTTTATTAGTATAAAAATACTACTGAGTTTTCTATTCTAATTTTGTATTCTGCAACTTTATTTAATTTATTAGGGTAACAGTTTTTTTTGACAAAGTATTTATGTCTACATATAAAATCGTGTCATATGCCAATAGAGACCATTTTATTTCTTCCTTTTCAATTCTGATAAGTTTTATTTCTTTTTCTTGCCTGCTTGCTCTGGCTAGGATTTCAGTACTACATTGAATAAGAGTGGTGAGAACGATCATCCTTGTCTTGTTCTTGATCCTAGAAGAAAAACTTTGAACCTTTAACCACTGAGTTTGAATATGATGTTAACTGTGGGCTTGTCACATATGATTTTTATTATGTGCTCATTTTGTACCTAATTTGTTAGAGGTTTTATCATGAACACATGTTGAAATATATCAAATGCTTTTTCTGTACCTATCAAGATAGTCATAAGATTTTTTTTCTTTTATTCTATTAATGTGTGCATTCCATTTATTGATTTGCATATGTTAAACTACCCTTACATCCTAGGGGCAAATCCCACTTGATCATAATGAATAATCCTTTTTAATGTGCTGCTGAATTCATTTTGCTAGTATTGAGAATTTTTGTATTTATCCTCAGTATGGATATTGGCTTACAGTTTTCTTTTCTCCTCCTGTCCTTTTTTAGCTTTCATACCAGGGTAGTGCTGGCCTCCTAAAATAAGTTTGAGTCTTGAGCTTTTCCCTATTGGGAGATTTTTATTATTGATTCATTCTCCTTACTAGTAATTGATCAGTTCAGATTTTCTATTTTCTCCATATTCAGTCTTGGTAGGTATTGTTTCAAAGAATTTTTTCATTGCTTCTGGGTTGTTCAGTTTGTTGATGTAAGTTGTTCATAGTAGCTTTTTATGCTCCTGTGTATTTCCATGGTATCAGCTGTAATGTCCCCCTTTTAGTTACAGTTTTGTGCATTTGAGTCCTCTGTCTTTCCTTTGTTTGTCTTGCTAAAAGTTTATTAATTTGTTAATCTTTTTTAAAGAACCTACTCAGTTTTGTTTATCTTTTCTATGATTTTCCTGTTCTCTAGTTAATTTATTTCTGCCATAATCTGTATTATTTCCTTCCTTCTGCTCACTTTGGGGTCTGTTTATTAATTCCTTGAAGTGTGGAGTTAGGTTATTTATTTGAGATATTTGTTGTTTCTTAATGTAGGTGTTTATTGCCGTGAACCTTCCTCTTAGAAATGTTTTTGTTTCATCCCATAATTTTGGCATGCTCTGTTTCCATTTTCATTTGTCTCAGGATACTTTTTAATTTCTCTTTAATTTCTTCTTTGATCCATTGATTGTTTGATTTTCATTTATTTGTGAGTTTTGTTATTTTCCTCCTGTTACTGGTTTCTAGTTTCAAATGATTGTGGTCAGAGAAGATAACTGGGCATGATTTCAGACTTCTTGAGTTTGCTAAGACTTGTTTTGTGGCCTAACACATGGTCTATCCTAGAAAATGTTCTATGTGCACTTGAGGGAAAAAAATACATTCTGATGTTGTCAGATAGTGTTCTTTCTATGTGTGTTGGGTCTGTTTGGTCTATGAGTGCATGCTAAGTCACTTTAGTCGTGTTTGACTCTCTGTGACCCTGTGGACCATAGCCCACCACGTTCTTCTGTCCGTGGGATTCTCCAGACAAGAATACTTAAGTGCATTGCTGTGCCTTCCTTCAGGGAATCTTCCTGTTCCAGGGACAGAACACGCATCTCTTACATCTCCTGCATTAGCAAGAGAGTTCATTACCGCTAGTATCACCTGAGAAACCCTATGCTGCTGCTTCTGCTACTGCTAAGTCGCTTCAGTCGTGTCCGACTCTGTGCGACCCCATAGACAGCAGCCCACCAGGCTCCCCTGTCCCTGGGATTCTCCAGGCAAGAATACTGGAGTGGGTTGCTATTTCCTTCTCCAAAGAGTGAAAGTGAAGTCACTCAGTTGTGTCTGACTCCTAGTGACCCCATGGACTGCAGACTACCAGGCTCCTCCATCCATGGGATTTTCCAGGCAAGAGTACTGGAGTGGGTTGCCATTGACTTCTCTGAGAAACCCTATAGTGTTATTTAAATCTGATGTTTCCTTATTAGCCTCTGCCTCAGTAATCTGTTGTTTAGAGTAGGGCATTGAATTCTCCAACTATTATTGGATTGCTGTTTATTTCTGTTTAGCTCTACTATTGTTTGCTTTATATATTTATGTATTCTAATGTTGGATGCAGAAATATTTACAATTTTTAAAGTTTCTTGATGAATTGACCCCTTTAGCATTATGTAGACAAATAAAACTGCTAATGTTACCATTTTTAAAGTCTTTTGTCTGATAAGTATAGCTACCTCTACACAGTTGAGCACCACAATTTGGTTATGTTTGCTTGAAATATCTTTTTCTATCCCTTCACTCTGTCTTTGTTTATCTAGGGGTAAAGTGAGTTTTGTATTCAGCATATCATTGATCTTTTTAAAATTCATTTAGCCATTCTATGTCTTTTGATTGGAGAATTTAATCCATTCACATTTAAAATAGCTATTGATAGATAAGGATTTACTATTGCCAATTCATAAATTTCAGGCTAGTTTGTATATCCATTATTCATTGATTCCTATGCTACTGTCTTTTTTTGTGTGTTTAATGTCTTTTGGTATCAGTTTGCTTTTACCCATTATGTTATTTTGTATAATTACTAAAGGTTTTTCCCTTGTGGTTACTATGTGGCTTGCATAAAATATCTTATAATTCAGTTCGGTTGTTCAGTCATGTCTGACTTTTTGCAACCCCAAGGACCGCAGCATGTCAGACTTCCCTGTCCATCACAACTCCTGGATTTTGCTCAAACTCATGTCCACTGAGTCAGTGATGCCATCCAAAATCTGATCCTCTGTCATCCCCTTCTCCTCCTGCCTTCAGTCTTCCCCAGTATCAGGGTCTTTTCCAATGAGTCAGTACTTCATATCAGGTGGCCAAAGTATTGGAGTTTCAGATTCAGCATCAGTCCTTCCAGTGAATATTCAGGACTGATTTCCTTTAGGATGGACTGGTTAGATCTCCTTGCAGTCCAAGGGACTCTCAAGAGTCTTCTCCAACACCACAGTTCAAAAACATCAATTCTTTGGTACTCAACTTTCTGTATAGTCCAACTCTCACATCCATACATGAGTACTGAAAAAACCATAGCTTTGACTAGACAGACCTTTGTTGGCAAAGTAGTGTCTGCTTTTTAATATGCTGTCTAGGTTTCTCAATAGCTTTTCTTCCAAGGAGCAAGTGTCTTTTCATTTCATGGCTGCAGTCACCATCTTCACAGTGATTTTGGAGCCCAAGAAAATAAAATCTGTCACTGTTTCCATTGTTTCCCCATCTATTTGCCGTGAGGTGAGGGAACCAGATGCCATGATCTTAATTTTTTGAATGTTGAATTTTAATTTTTCACTCTCTTTTACTTTCATCAAGAGGAACTTTAGTTATAATAAGTTGAATTATAGTTTATCATAATTATTTATAATTATAATGTTTAATTATAATCTTAAAATTATAGCCCCTTATTTTAAACTAACAACTTAACCTTGACAGCATTCCTAAACTTTTCACTTTCACTTCTTTCACCCTCTCACTTTTTAGATTATTAATTACCTTTTACTTGTTTTATATTGTGATTCTGAAAGTTGTTTTTACTGTTTCTTTAACTTTGAAACTATCATTGTAAGTGAATTACATGCCACTGTTACCATATAACAGGATCAACTTTGACTATCTATTTACCATTATCATTGAGTTTTATGATACCTTCTTATGTTCTTATGATGTTAATTAGCATCCTTTAACTTATACTTAAAGAACTCCTTTAGCATTTCTTGTAAGACAGGTGGAGTGATGATCAACTCCCTCAGTTTTTGTTTTCTCTGGAAGGTCTTTATCTCTCCTTTATTCTGAAGGAGTTTTGCCGGGTATAGAATTCTGATTGACAGGTTTGTTTTCTTTCAATATTTTCAATAGATCCTTCCATACTCTCCTGGCCTGAACTATTACTGTTGAGGAATCCAACAATAGTCTTGTGGGGATTCCCTTGTGTGTAATATCTCTCTTTTCTCCTGTTGTTTTCAAAATTCTTTTTTTTTTTTTTTTTTTTGTCTTTGACTTTTAACAATTTAATGTATCTTGGTGCACACCTGTTTGGGTTCGACCTATTTGGGGTTCTTTGGGCCTCATTGATCTGGATGTTTCTCTCTCCAGTTTTGAGAAGTTTTCAGCCATTATTGCTTTAAATATATTTTCTGTCTTTTATTCTCCTGGAATTTTCATATTGTGCCTATTGTTTGGTTGTGTCCTATGAGTTCCACTGGCTTTTCTTCATTCTTTTTCATTCTTTTTTTTTCTTCTTTTTGCTCCTCTGAATTTCAAATGCTCTGTCTCAAGGTCACTCATTCTTCTGAGTGGTTGAATGTGCTTTCCAATCTCTTTATTAAGTTTCTCAGTTCAGTCACTGTTTTTTCACCTCTGGGATTTTTTTATTGATGGTTTGCTATTTCTTTGAACTTTTTTTATGTGTTGTTGTTCTTATTTATCTATTTTTGTGTTCTTGTCGTTTGCTAAACTTCAAGATTATTTTGAATTCTTTGACAGTTCTTAGATCTTCGTTTCTTTATGGTCAGTTACTGGACCTTTATTACTGTTCTTTGGTGTCTTGTTTACTTTTCATGATTCTTGACTCCTTATGTTGGTACTTGAACATTTGAGCAAGCAATCTCCTCTTCCTATACTGTAGATTCATTTTCATAGAGACAGTTCCTCACCGTCACTGCAGTTGTTCAGGTTTCCAGTAGTGCCCTTGGGCAGATGATGCTTGCCACAAGAATCTATTTTGGAGCGAGTTTCCTCTCAAGCTCTGAAGTGAGGAGAGGCATTTTTGCTGTTGGTGAAGAATAGTTGGGTAGGACTGATGGCTTGGTTTCCTGCCCAAGCAAGGCTGTAGGATGGACTTCGCCATCCCCTGGGTTCTCAGTTTAAGTTTTCTAGATATTGAGACTAGATACTATTGTCAGCAGTAGGTAGGGCTACAGATGAGTTTCCCTGCCCTGGCGGGCAGCAAAATGGGTCTTAGGGCTCACACAGCTCATTGTTTGGAGACACAAATCAGCAAAGCTTGTGTGCTGAATTCCTTGGCCTACCCACTGGTTTTGCTCTGCAGATAGAGAATGCCATGGGCTATGCTCACTGTTCAAGTGCCACTGTACAAAGGGCTGCTGGACAGGCTGTGCAGCTTTCCATGTACTCTAAATAGATTCATTGGCTGGGTAGGCTTAAGGCTGGGTTTTGCAATGGGAAGGACCACAAATTAGTTTCCCTGCCTGGGAAAAGCTGGGGAACTGGCTTTGAAGCCAAAAGTTCTCTTTGTGGTCCTGACCAAATTTCAGGGCTGGCAACACTCTTTAAGGACCTGAATCAGGCAGAACTTCCCTTGCCAAGTTTCCTAGTCATACTGCTATACTGTCTTGGCTTTCCTGATCAGCAAACATGTTGATTTTGACTACTTACTTGGGCACTGCAAGTAAGAACTCAGTCTATCAAATCTGAGTGCTGATTGTTGCAAGACCCTACCCACTTTTCCATCACAATCAGATTCTCAAGGGTGAAGCCTCACATATTCCCCTGAAATCCCATGAATAAGACCAGAGTTCCCACAAAGTGATCCACAATGCTGGGAGAGCAGGACTCTACCTTGGACTCTCCTTTTCTACTGGAGGAATCATAACCTCAGAAGGGATCTCTCGGCGTGGTGCTGCACCAGCCTGGGGGTGGGGTGCATTTTCAGTACTGTGTAGTCACTTCTCTTGTATACTTCTATAACAGTGTCTTGGTTGTTATGGTGCAGGGAGTGCTTCAGCCTATCCCCCATGTTCTAGGATTTTTTCAGGATTATTTTGTCTATGAAGAGTTGTTAGTAGCTGTCCTTGTGAGGAGAAACAAAGTTAGGAATGACTTATGTTGCCATATTGGTAACATTACTCTTTTCAGGATCTTTGGACACAAACCTTATTAACCTAGCATTTAGTCATCTTTACAAGACAGAGTCTCATAAGGAAGAGTGATTGATGTTCTGTTAAGGAAAAAAGTCCATGAATGAGAGGTCAGACAACGTGGAGCTTATTTATGACTCTGCATTATTTGAATTTATTGACTCCAGTCTTCTAGTATGTTTTTATTAGATTAAGTTTATAGGTCCTACAATTCTCATATTCTTGAGTTTTTCCTAGTAAACATCAACATTTCCACAGTACAAGAACAATTGGTATTTTCATATATCTTTTATAATTCAAAAAATGTCCAAATTATCAAAGATTAAATTTACTTAGCATAATCTTAATTCTGCTGCTGCTGCTAAGTCACTTCAGTCGTGTCTGACTCTGTGCGACCCCACAGACGGCAGCCCACCAGGTGCCCCCGTCCCTGGGATTCTCCAGGCAAGAACACTGGAGTGGGTTGCCATTTCCTTCTCCAATGCATGAAAGTGAAAAGTGAAAGTGAAGTCGCTCAGTCGTGTCCGACTCTTCGCAACCCCATGGACTGCAGCCCACCAGGCTCCTCCAACCATGGGATTTTCCAGGCAAGAGTACTGGAGTGGGTTGCCATTGCCTTCTCTGAATCTTAATTCTAGATATATATTATTTTCATATTTAACTTTTAAGATTGGCCATCTACTTATTATATGGAAGTTTTTCTTAAATATAATGTGCTATTGACTAGCTCTTTATGCTGGTTTACTTTTTGGATATTATAGACTTAGGCATTAGCTACCACAAATACTTCATGAAAATTGGTGGCATTTATATTTAATTTATTTTTAGTTAAAAATGAAATAGGCAAATACTATCACTATAGATTGATTATTAAATTGTCAGTCACTTTATATTCCAAACAAGTGTCTGTCCAAGTATAAACAGAGATCATTATTAGAGTATGTGCATTGTATGTAAGAATACACACAACAATATTTGCAGAGCACTTAGAACATTTAATTCCTAAAGCTTGAAATCTATAAATATCTCAATATGCTCATCACAGATTGCACAATTAGCCTAGTTTTAATCCCTGAAAAATACTAAACACTTAAATACCACCTAGTAGAAGAAGAATAATTAAAACAGAATTGAAGTTCACACTGTTATTTGGAGAGGCTTATATTTATCACTTCCTATAAAAGATCCAAGAAGACTGTAACAAAAATACAAATATTGGCCTGCGGCACACCACTTGTCTGTTTTTAAACAGATGTCTCTGACAATGTTTATTGACATGAAAGAGAACATTAATAATACCAAATTCTCAAAGAGTGTGAAACATAGACATCTAGTGAAGTGACCATCAGCTGATGAGCTTTCTCACCCACTGATGACCATTTCAAAGAGAAAGTTACAGAACTACTGCCACATCACTGCCTGCACCATCTCCATAATATGTTTTCATTCCAAACACAAACAGTTGTATTTGGAAAGTATTCACAACATGCCAAAAAAAGTCTTTTTAAAAAGATATTACATAGTTGTGGGTCAGTTCCATAGCAGGGAAATGCTTAGAAGAATTATGAATAGATATTATATTTATAAAGGATTTAATAACATGGAAACAGAGTTCCCTGGCAGTCTAGCGGTTATGATTTGGTGCTTTCACTGTCGTGGTCTGGGTTCAATCCTTGGTCAGGGAACCGAGATCCCACAAGCTGCACAGCGTGGCCAGAAAAAAGAAAAATAGCATGGGAAAAATGTCATGATATCATGTCAGTGAAGAAGTTATATATAGTGAACTTTACACTATGTATAACATCTATAAATATGAATACTAAAAGTACTAAAAGGAAACGTACTAAAAGATCATTCATGGTTACCTCTTAGTGTGACCTTGGTTAGATTCTTAAACTTTGTTATACTTTTCAAATTATCTTTAATATTTCATAGAAGGGAAATGGAGTGAATATATGTAGTACTACATTTAAAAGTTCTTTATCATGTTGAAGATTTCTAGCCACTGTGATGAAAAATAAAAGTAAAACCACTTAAAAGAGGAAAACAATTACCTCCCTGCTGAATTTGGATAAATAAGAATCAATTTCCAATTAGAAAAAAAAATTTAATTTAACAATTAGCTAACCCAAGAAAAATATCTTTACTCAATATGTTTTCTTCATTAGTAATAATTGAGACACAGGAGTCATTGTCTATGCTCAGAATTGGAATTTCAACTTTTCCTTTTCCCGTACCCCCCCTCCTATAGATTCTTACAACACAGTGTTTTTCATGTTATTGAAACTTAACATTTGAAGCCGTGTTGTAACCAGGTTTACTATGAGACAACAAAACATTATTAGATGGAGTCAGGCGCCAGTGTGCAAATCATCCATTCAACAATTTGAAAGCTACCCAGTTTCTTAACTTCTCTATATATCAGTTACCTCACCTATTGAATGGGCATTATAACCTCAGAGGGTTTTCATATGTTTAAAGGGATAATTCTCATAAAGCTGCTGCTATGCCTCCCAATTCCCCAAACCACAGTCTTTCCCATCTCATCTCATGCCAATCCAGTCCTTTCATCTGCTTGGCCCAGTTCTGTGAAGTCATTCTAACCCTTCCTTTCTATCATATCCCACATTCAACCTGTTAGCAAATTCTGCTGTCCCAACCTTCTGCGGGCTCTGACCACTCCTCACCACTTCCACTGCCACCAACTTGGTGTCATCTGTCGTCATCTTGCTCACAGTTAAGGCAACAGTCTCCTAACTATCACCCTTGCTCCCGAAAATATATTCTCTGCAAATCACACTGTAAGCCACACCATGTAATGTCTCTCCCCAAACTCTTAAATGACTGTCAGTCTTGATCAGAGAAAAAAAATTCTCAACCAAGACCTGGAAAGCCCAACAAAAACTGATCTCTCCTTGCATCTCTGACCTTAACTCCTATAACTCCCTCCTGTGCTACCTTGTCCCCAGACATATTGGTCTCCAGAACAAAAAAGGCAAGTCTTGTTTTAGGACCTTTGCACTTGCTGTTCCCTCTGCATGGACCATTCCTCCTGCAGATATTCATGTGGCTTCACCCTCATCCTCTTCAAACCTTCATTCAAATGTAATCTCATTAAGACCTTTCCAATTCAAGGCAGTAAAACCTCCCTTAGGACTCCCCATTCCACTTACTGACTCTGTTTTTCTAACATGTATCATTTTCTCATTTACTATGTGTAGTAAATTTTCACATTTACTATGTGTGTGCTTATGCAATTTAGAATATTACTGTATGAAGTCAAGAATTTGACATACCCTTGGACCTTGTCAAGAGGCAATAGTTAGAACTGGACATGGAAAAACATACTGGTTCCAAATCAGGAGGGAGTATGTCAAGACTGTATATTGTCACCCTGCTTATTTAACTTATATGCAGAGTACATCAGGAGAAACGCTGGACTGGATGAAGCACAAGCTGGCATCAAGATTGCCAGGAGAAATATCAATAACCTCAGATATGCAGATGACACTACCCTTATGGCAGAAAGTGAAGAACTAAAGAGCCTCTTTATGAAAGTGAAAGAAGAGAGTGAAAAAGTTGGCTTAGAGCTCAATATTCATAAAACTAAGATCATGGCATCTGGTCCCATCACTTCATGGGTAATAGATGGGGAAACAGTGTCAGACTTTATTTTTGGGGGCTCCCAAATCACTGCAAATGGTGACTGCAGCCATGAAATTAAAAGACACTTGCTCCTTGGAAGAAAAGCTATGACCAACCTATACAGCTTATTAAAAAACAGAGACGTTACTTTGCCAACAAAGGTCCATCTAGTCAAAGCTATGGTTTCTCCAGTAGTCATGTATGGATGTGAGAGTTGGACTATAAAGCAGGCTGAGCACCAAAGAATAGATGCTTTTGAACTGTGGTGTTGGAGAAGACTCTTGAGGGTCCCTTGGACAGCAAGGATATCCAACCAGTCCATCCTAAAGGAAATCAATCCTGACCATTCATTGGAAGGACTGATGCTGAAGCTGAAACTCCAACACTTTGGCCACCTGATGTGAAGAACTGACTCCTTGGAAAAAACCTTGATGCTGGGAAAGATTGAAGGCAGGAAGAGAAGGGGATGACAAAGGATGAGATGGTTGGATGGCATCACCGATGCGATGGACATGAGTTTGAGTAGGCTCCAGGAGTTGGTGATAGACAGGGAGGCCTGGAGTGCTGCATGCTGTGGGGTCACAAAAAGTCAGACACAACTGAGTGACTGAACTGAACTGGACCTTTAAAAATGCCTGGTACCTACTAGTTAGTTAATATTTTATCAATGAATGAGTACTTGCCTTTAGAACAGTGCCTGAAGAAAGTACTCTGTGTTGTTGTTGTTCAGTCACTAAGTCATGTATGACCCTCTATGACCCCACAGACTGCAGCATGCCAGGCTTCCCTGTCCTTTACTATCTCCCAGAATTTGCTCAATCTCATGTCCATTGAGTCAGTGATGACATCCAACCATCTCATCCTCTGTAGCCCCCTTTTCCTCCTGCCTTCAAATCTTCTCCAGCATCAGGATATTTTCCAGTGAGTCAGCTCTTCACATCAGGTGGCCAAAGTATTGAAGCTTTAGCATCAGTCCTTCCAATGAATACTCAGGGTTGATTTCCTTTAGGATTGACTGGTTTGATCGCCTTGCTGTCCACAGGACTATCAAGAGTCTTTTTCAGCACCACAGTTAGAAAATATCCATTCTTTGGCACTCAGCCTTCTTTATGGTCCGACTCTCACATTCGTGCATGACTACTGGAAAAACCATAGCTTTGACTATACAGGCCTTTGTGGGCAAAGTGATGTCTCTGCTTTTTAATACATTGTTTAGGTTTGTCATAGCTTTTCTTCCAAGGAGCAAGTGTCTTTTAATTTCATGCTTGCAGTCACCTTCTGCAGTGATTGTGGAGCCCAAGAAAATAAAATCAGTCACTGCTTCCCTTTTTCCCCCTTCTATTTGCCATGAAGTGGTGGGAGGTACTCTATTCATGTTAACTATTCTCATGATCTGTGAGAATATCATAGAGTTAGAAGGAACTTAAACCATCTATTTAAGGGACATTTTTGAAAGGTGATAATTTGAGCTTAAAAACTTTTTCCCAATAGGCCATTTGATACCAAACAGAGCACCCTATTTCTTTTTTTACATAATTCTATTTGTTAGCCAGTGACATGCTATAAAGTGAATACTGGTAAATACTATTCATTGATGTTCTGGTTATATTCTGCAACTACCCTAAGTCTGCCCATCTTCTATTTAAGGGAGCATTATGTGTATGCAAAGGTAGCTAGAATGTCCATTTAAGTCTTCTCTTTTATACATAAATACTGTGAGCTCTTACACATCTTCCATTACATCCAGAAGTGAGCACAGAGGTGGTCACAGCAGTATTTTCCCATTATTTCAAACTAAACAACATTTTATCCAATGTCATCATACTATTAGCTTACCCTAAATTAGTTGTGATTTAGGATGATCAGCTTATGTTTATAATTAGTGTATCTTTTTCCTATATTAGCTTCCTTTTAAGGTAGTTGTCTCTCATTCCATCTTATGCCTTTCCTAAAAATACAGAATAATCTTAATTGAGACCCTGTCTTCTTAAGTCCAGAAATCCTCAGGCTATGAAAGGAAGATAATAAATTTTGCCATCTATAATCAGAAATATTTGTTATATATTTAAAGCATCACACGGGTAGTTTCTATAAATGGTTTTTTCCTACCACATTGTCTTCTGCTAAAATTTTCTGAATTTGTAGTACAAAAGATCCCATCTTCCATGAAATGTCTTCTCACACACCTCTCAGGAACTCAAAACACACCCATCAATCTCAGTGTGGTAAACTGATCTTTCTATCTAGCACCAAACCAAGACCTCAAGAACATGTACAACTACAAAAAGACAGAAGGGGATGACAGAGGATGAGATGGTTGGATGGCATCACCGACTCAATGGACATGAGTTTGAGTAAGCTCTGGGAGTTGGTGATGGACAGGGAGGCCTGGCATGCTGCAATCCATGGGGTCACAGAGTCAGACACAGACTGAGCAACTGAACTGAACTAAATTGACCTAAAGACTCCTCACAAAGACTTGTGATTAAAGGAACCTCACAATGTGAACTGAAAAGGTTGAAGAGAAACCTCGCTTTGGTAAATTGCTTTCTTGTGCTATGCCCTTTGTTTATCATTAAGAGCATGATCATAGTACAATATCTAATAATATCAACAGAGGAATCAGATAGCTTTAATAGGATGCATTTGTAATGCATTTTGAACTCCTTACAAGACACATTATAAATAAAAGTATTTATGAGTTGAAGAGTAAATAGATAAATGCAAGCAGTTAAAAACTGTTTAATAGCAGAACAGCTTATTCCCTGTATTAAAATGTGTTTCATCATATTATAGCCCTCCCTAAACTAGGTCTCAACATGGTTAAGGGAAAGCAGACTTTATTTTACTCTCAAGATTCAATACACATGTGTAGTAACAAGACAAATTAGTAGCCAGGATGAAGACAAATCTTAAAAACCCAGAAGCAGAACCCTATCTACTGCCATCAGTACAGATTTGCTGAATAGATTTTATGCCTCTCACACAGTTTATACCAAGTTATCTAAACTGGATATGAGAGACATACATTCATGCATAGAACCCTGCAGATAATGAAATGCTAATCAAAATATTTTCTTATTTTCATTTGAAGAGTCTTGGTTAAGAGAATTTTGCTAGATTTGGAAAATAAAATGCAGGATGACCAGTTAAATTTGAATTTCAGATAAGCACATAGTTTTTTAGTTTACACATGTCTCCAACAGTGCATAGGACACAAATGAACTAAAAATTATTTATTATTTATCTGAAATTCAAATTTGAATGTGTGTCTTCTATTTCATCTGTCAATTTTAGGCTAAGATCATAGTAACATGACTATGATTGGAGTCACATGAATGTAAAGGTGTGTTCAGTAAAGTTTTGGCCCAGGCACAAAATATGAAAAGGAGTACATACCAAAGCTGGGGGTTGACCAGGGGCAGAACTCACAAATGAAATGTACAAAAACTGGCTCTACATTTCTGGGCCATTTAGTGAGATCAAGAATATTAAAAGGGGTCACAGTGTTCAGGAGAATTAAAGAGATTTGTGGGGGATGTTTTGGTGGAAAAATCTGGGCTTGAGAACCCTCCACTACCCCAGGGGAAAGGAGAGGAGTTTGGTGCCCCTTAAGTCAATGCAAGTGAGGGCTTCACCAAGAACCCGGAGAAGGTCTAATTCTCTCCGTAGTTGGAGGATTCCATGGTCTCATAAAGTGGCCTATTTGGGGAAAATAAAGAGAGGACAGGGCTATGTTGGCAAAGGAGTTATCCTTCTACTAGTAAAAGCCAAGGAATGTTTGATTCCCATGGACCAGATGTGGGCCTGTGGGGAAAAAGGTGATCTGGGACACAAAAGAATGTGGATGTAGCACCAAGATGGAAGATATCACCAGGGCTGAGGGCAGAAGGAAGACGTTACTCACCATGGCTGCTGCTGCTGCTGCTAAGTCGCTTCAGTCGTGTCCGACTCTGTGCGACCCCATAGATGGCTGCCCACCACGCTCCCCCATCCCTGGGATTCTTCAGGCAAGAACACTGGAGTGGGTTGCCATTTCCTTCTCCAATGCATGAAAGTGAAAAGGAAGTCACTCAGTCATGTCTGACTCTTAGCAACCCCATGGACTCACTGCAGCCCACCAGGCTCCTCGGTCCATGGGATTTTCCAGGCAAGAGTACTGGAGTGGGGTGCCATTGCCTTCTCCAACTCATCATGACAGCTGCCACTAAAAAGGATCACTCAGCAATCTTTAAGGTACCCACAGGAGGGCTGCCCTGGTGGTCCAGTGATTAAGAATCTGCCTTGCAGTGCAAGGGTCACTGGTTCAACCCCTGGTCTGAGAAGCTTCCATACGCCACGGGGCTACTAAGCCGTGCACCACAACTACTGAGCCTACACTCCAGAGCCTGTGCTATGCAACAAAAGAAGCCACCACGATGAGAAGCCCGAGCACCACAACTAGAGAGTAGCCTGTACTCGCTACAGCCAGAGAAAACCTGTGCACAGCAACAGAGACACAGCACAGTCAAAATTAAAATAAGATCTAAAGGCTTCCCGGGGGGCACTAGTGGTAAAGAACCTGTCTGCTGATGCAGGTTAGACGTAAGAGATGTGGGTTTGATCCCTGAGTCAGGAAGATCGCCTGCAGACAGGCACACCAACCCAGTCCAGTATTTTTGCCTGGAGAAGCCCATGGACAGAGGAGCTTTGGCCGGCTGTAGTCCATGGGGTTGCACTGAGTCAGACATGACTGAAGCAACTTAGCACAGGAGACAAAGTACCCATGGGCTTCTCTGGTGGCTCAGATCAGATCAGAGCAGTCGCTCAGTCGTGTCCAACTCTTTGCAACCCCATGAATCACAGCACGCCAGGCCTCCCCATCCATCACCAACTCCCGGAGTTCACTGAGACTCACGTCCATCGAGTCAGTGATGCCATCCAGCCATCTCATCCATAATCTGCCTGCAATGCAGGAGACCAGGGTTTCCATTCCTCAGCTGGGGAGATCCCCTGGAGAAGGGAATGGCTACCCACTCCAGTGTTCTTCCCTGGAGAATTCCATGGACAGAGGAGCCTGGCGGGCTACAGTCCTTGGGATTGCAAAGATTCAGACAGGACTGAGTGAATAACACACAAAGTACCCATAGGAGAAAGCATCAGCTACAAACACCTGCCAGGACCAGAGTGAGAAGCCAATTTATGAAGGTATCAGTTAGTCCTCAGTCAGGAAAGAACTTCCCTTTCCTATTTCTTTTTCTTCCCTCCTCCCTCTTCAACCATGGCATGGTCTAAAACTACAGCTTGATGAGCCTGAATCCAGGAAAGTTACCATAAGCTTCTCTTTCTCCTCTCCAAATACCCCAGCCTACCATCTGCAGGTCTGAACATCTTACTCTGGATTAAAACAAACAAACAAAAATAATATTTTACACTGGATTATTTAAAATTTTTTGCCATAAGATTATGTCACATCTCTTAAAGTAACTGCATACTGCAAGACTGAGCACAAACATTTTGTGACGTGCTAAGTTTTACTGTGATAGAGAAAAGCTTTCTCCAACTTAATAAACTGTAAATGAGCAATAGGAGACAAAAAACTGTTTAGACCTTATCCAGTGGTTCACACATACTTATATGGCTATTGGGACCAAAATTAAAATGCCCTTCCTATGAAAGCCAGGTTGGCTGAAACAGCTTTCAGTTTAAATCCATGTGTGTCCATCTGTCCATCTTATTGATTCACCAAGAAAAACACTACCAGTTACCATACTGGCACTTCTGCCATGCTGCTCTTCTGTTTATGGCCAAATATAGAGCCGGTTTGAATTTCGGAAGCTAATAGACCATTTTGGAAAAGGAAATGGCAACCCTTTCCAGTATTCTTGCCTTGGAAATCCCATGGACAGAGTATCTGAACGAACTACAGCCCATGCGGTCACAAAAGAGACCGACAGCATTAGCTACTAAGCACCAACAACAATGTACCATTTGGTACATTTAAGAACATCAGTGAACATTCACTTTTACTCCTGGTACTCAGCAACAATGTGCAGAGACTGTACATAAGAATATTTCTAAATTGGAGATTTTTCAGAACTAAAAGGTTTTCCTTTGAATCAGTTTTCACTTTTCAAAGACTTCACTCAGGTTTTTTCCCCAATTTTGAGAACCCAACTCTCAAGGATTCCTAGATTCCTTTCTTTAAATAAACATTGCTAGGCAGATTAACCTCCAAAAAAAACTGAGAACAAGAAATACATATAAACATATCTGGAATCAATAACAAAACCTATTGCAATCATGTATAATACAAGAAAGTCTTGACAGCCAAAACTGAATGCTAGCCAAACATTGCACAATGCTGAAGGCAGCAGTCGAGTTTGAAAACAAAAATAGTAGATAGTGTCAGCACAGACAGAATGTACAAATTCCTGTAATATAATTATCTTCCTGGGAATGCAAGAAAAGAAGAGCCAAAGAAGTGACCTGATCTATTACATGTTATATGTTACATCTATTACTTCTTCTACAACTTACAAATGTCCAAAATATATACAGGGAGAAATCCTGCTATATATATTTTTAACAATAAAAAGAATAATGTTACATTTGGGGAAAAAAGGACAAGAGGTACTTTGTCCTCAGAAGTAAAATTATATATACTATCTTGTGAATCCCTCTATAATGCACATTTATATATCTAAAAGTATTACTTATTTTGCTTTGTTCTAATTTTTTGTTTTATTGAGATACAATTGACATATAACATTATATTAGTTTTAAATAGTTTTAGATGTACGACATAATGATTTGATATATGTGCCTATTGCAAAATGAGTACCACAATAAGCTTACTTAACATCCATTAAACACAGAACTACAATTTTTTCTTTTGATGAAAATTTTTAATATCTACTGTCTTGGCAGTTTTCAGATACACAGTACAATACTGTGAACTCTGGATGCCACGGCTGTATATTATATCCCAGGACTTCTTTATTTTATAACTAGAAACCTGTCCCTTTTGACCACCTTCACCCAATTTGGCCACCTCCTACCCCCTAACCCTGGTAACCACCAGTCTGTTCTCCATATCTGTGAGGGGTTTTCCTCCTTTCTTCCCTTTGATTCCACATATAAGTAACATCATAGCAGCATTTGTCTTCCTTTGTCAGACTTATTTCACTTAGCATAATGCCCTCAAGTTCCATTCATGTAGTTGCAAATGCAGCATTATTTGCTTGTAGGTTTTAGGGCACTAACTATGAGATTATATTTATTGTGCTTTTAAACATTTCTGAATAGCTATGCACTGAGAGAAGCCAGTCCCTCAGAAGAAATTTTAAAAGAAGAATAATACTGTGTTAGTGGGCTACAAATTAGAAGCCCTGGCTACCAGCTCCTAACTTGAATCCTAGACTAAGTAACTACATACAAACGTGAGAGAACCTGAAACAACCTGGCGCACGTACACACACACCTCTCTGCTCCTTTCAAAACCGTTTATAGTGCAGAAGCATTCATGCCAATGACAAATTCCACCTCAGAGCCAGAGTTTAGAAGAGTGTCTGAGCTAAAACATATTTGGAATTTCCCCTCTCCCACCCCTGCCCTTTGCCAATACAGTGAGTTTCTTCAAGGGAATAAGCAAAATTAGATGCAGGCTTGCATGCTCAGTCCCTCAGTCATGTCCAATTCTTTGCACCTCCTTGAACGGGGGCCTGCCAGGCTCCTCTGACCATGGGATCCTCCAGGCAAGAATACAGGAGTGGGTTGTCATTTCCTTCTCCAGGGGATCTTCCCAACCCAGGGATCAAACCCACATCTGTGCCTCCTGCATTGGCAAGCAGATTCTTTTACCACTGAGCCACCTGGGAAGTCCCAAGATTGAATGCAATGTAACTGAAAATTCAAGTTAAATTTCCAGGTTTTTTATGCAGGTTAATCACAGCAAGGTTTTTGAGCCAATTTACTGCAAATAAGCCAAGTTCTGGCAATAACCGGAGCATTTACTTTAGGTTTTCTTTTGAGCTTCACTTTGAAAGCTATTCCTCTAACAGCTACAACAGAACATTATATTACATTTTCCAAGTGCTGGGACTTTCCTTTGGCCTTGATGACAATGGGCTTATGGGGTTCAGGCTTGTTTATATACAATCCCTCTTTCTTTCTGATGGTTAAGTTTACACTATTGTTGTTCAGTTTGGTCACTCAGTCGTGTCCGACTCTTTGCAACCCCATGAATCACAGCACGCCAGGCCTCCCTGTCCATCACCAACTCCCGGAGTTCACTCAAACTCATGTCCATCGAGTTGGTGATGCCATCCAGCCATCTCATCCTCTTTCATCCCCTTTTCCTCCTGTCCCCTAATCCCTCCCAATGTCAGGGTCTTTTCCAATGAGTCAACTCTTCACATGAGGTGATTTTGGAGCCCCCAAAAATAAAGTCTGACACTGTTTCCACTGTTTCCCATCTATTTCCCATGAAGTGATGGGACCAGATGCCAGGATCTTCGTTTTCTGAATGTTGAGCTTTAAGCCAACTTTTTCACTCTCCTCTTTCACTTTCATCAAGAGGCCTTTTAGTTCCTCTTCACTTTCTGCCATAAGGGTGGTGTCATCTGCATATCTGAGGTGATTGATATTTCTCCCAGCAATCCTGATTCCAGCTCGTGCTTCTTCCAGCCCAGCGTTTCTCATGATGTACTCTGCACAGAAGTTAAATAAGCAGGGTGACAATATACAGCCTTGACGTACTCCTTTTCCTATTTGGAACCAGTCTGTTGTTCCAACTTATTCAATTTTTTAATTCAAAACATTCATGAACAGACTTAAATTCAGAGAAATAGAAATGAAAAGAGTGAAATCAAACAGTTATGGTCTTTTATCTTCTAAACCTTTGACAAAAATATATGCATTAAAAAAGTAATGTATACAGCTTTATGTACTAGCCTTCTAACTTAGAATTATTCCCTGAGCATTTTTCATGTTCTTACATTATCTTTTAAATATTTTAAGTGGTGTATAACATGCTAATGAGTGATGTACCATGGTGTATTTAATCTTTTCCTTATTGAATATTGTTTGTTACTAGTTTCTCACAATTATTACTGATGATCCCATGAACTTCTTTGAGTGAAAAGCTCTCTTTTATATTTAGGATTGTTTTATTATTGTAGACTCTCAGGAGTGGAATTACTATTCAGAGGACATCAGGTTCTTAAGGCTCTTCATACATATTGATAAATTGCTGTCTAGAAAGGTCATATCAATTAACTCTGCCACCAGCAAGACTGGAGCATTCTTAATGAAGAGCATTCTACATTTCTTAAGGTTTTTATCCCAGGCTCACTTAGCCTCTTAGCTAATGTGATAGGTAAAAAGTTGAATATCATTATAGTTTTTAGTTCATTTCATAGAAATTCAATATATTTGCACATAAAGACTTAAAAATCTTACAAGGCCTTTTAAGGAGAAGGTCATCTTGCATACCCTTACCTGCCGCACAAACACCCAACAACCACTTCCTACTCCGCAGAGGCAGAACATGTTCTAGCCAGTGCTGTTGCCTTGTCTTTTGACTATGGGCCTGGAGCAACATGAACTGTCTCTGTGCCTATTGTGATTGCTGATCTGTCAAGAGAAGCAGTCTACCTTGGCATGATAATAAGAGGAAGGGGTATCCTTATGTTGGTGTACACTAAAATGCCTCCCTGATAAGGTCAAGATGCTAAAAAAAGCTTTTGTCTTGATTCTTGCTCTGCAACACGTTTCACTCAGTCGTCTATCCCTGGGCCACTCTGCCAGCCTTGTTTCAACAAGCCAGTAACTCACAAGAATAACAATCGAGTCAGTTGTTCTTACTTAGCTCTCTGCTCATGGAGCTGATGTTTTCCACCTTCAGCAATCCAGATGTACTCAGTTAGAGGATGAAGGACATGGAGCTGATGTTTTCCATCCTCAGCAGTCCAGATGTACTCAGTTGAAGGATGAAGGACGGCTGTCTTCCTCTCAGGAACACCTTGTAGGTACTGGTCCTCTCCACCACTTACCTTTGCTGTTCCACAGAGACATTTTCAAATAGCCGAGCATAAATCACAACAAGGAAATGCCAGAGGCTGGTTGGGATAGGAATTCTGACTGCTATTATCCTGTGGTGTGACCTTACTGTCATTTTCTGGTGTGATTCTAAGCAAGGTCCCTAATCTCTCTGTGATTCAATTTTCTTGCCTGAAAAATAGGAATAATAGTACCTACCTCACAGGGCTATTATAATGATTAAATGAGCTGGCGTGTGTGTGTGTCACACTTAGAAAATGAGTGTCTCACACATAAAGTACCAAATACATGCAAGCTATAAGTATAATTTCACACTGCTTAATTCCTGTCACCTGAAACGAAAGTCTTGTTTCCTAGTTTGTAGTTTCTTGCTGTGGATGTTTCATTAGTGGGACTATGGAATACTTCCAAGCATGGCATAGAACCTGGTTACCTTGGTATTCTATTCATATTCTCACACCGGGTCTCCTCAGGGATTTAGGGTGGTGGCTTTCTATGCTCTGTCATATTCTTAAAGTATTCTCACTGAAATTTCAAATTATAAGACATATCCAGATGAAGTTTTATCAGAACTGTTACATTTATAAATTAATTTAAGGAGAATTGATACCTTCTAGCACTCTTGCCTGGAAAATCCCATGGACGGAGGAGCCAGGTAGGCTGCAGTCCGTGGGGTTGCAAAGAGTCGGACACGACTGAGTGACTTCACTTTCACCTTTCACTTTCATGCATTGGAGAAGGAAATGGCAACCCACTCCAGTGTTCTTGCCTGGAGAGTCCCAGGGACGGGGGAGCCTGGTGGGCTGCCGTCTATGGCGTTGCACAGAGTCAGACACGACTGAAGTGACTTAGCAGCAACAGCTTACTATATGTTGGCTCAGATGGTAAAGAAACTGCCTGCAATGTGGGAGACCTGGGTTCGATCCCTGGGTTGGGAAGATTCCCCTGGAGGAGGGCATGTCAACCCACTCCCATATTTGTGCCTGGAGAATCCCCATGGACAGAGGAGCCTGGCAAGCTACGGTGTATGGGGTTGCAAAGAGTCAAACATGATTGAGTGACTAAGCACAGCACAGCTTACAATATAAGGCTTCCCTGATAATTCAGTGGGTAAGGAATCCACCTGCAATGCAGGAGACCCTGGTTCAATTCCTGGGTTGGGAAGATCTGCTGGAGAAAGGATAGCCTACCCACTCTAGTATTCTTGGGCTTCCGTTGTGCCTCAGCTAGTAGAGAATCCACCTACAATATGGTAGACTTGGGTTTGATCCCTGGGTTGGGAAGCTTACAATATACGTGCCCCTTTTTTCATAATTTCTTGTATTAGAATTTTATCAGAGGAATCCCCTGGTGGTCCAACAGTTAAGACCCTACACTTCCAAGGCAGGGGACACAGATTCAAACCCTGGTTGGGGAAATAGGATCCCATATACCTCATGGCAGCACTGCCAAAACAATAAATTTTTTAAAGGATTTTAACAAATTATATTTTAAAACAAGCAGAACCACTATATATAAGGAATTTGTTGCCAGGATTGGGTCTTATGGAAATATGAGAACTGGCTAAGTAATGTCTGTAAGGCTGCTGTCTTTTGTCTCATCTACAGCTTGAAGTCCAGAGGGTGGGTAGCTGGGAAGGGAAGATGAGAGTAGCATAGGGAAGATCAAAGAGAGGCTGAAACTCACAAGACGGAGCTGGAACCCATGAGGAAAAAAACATAACCCATGTCAGTGCTCACCCATCTGTGATCCTGATGCTGGGTGTCCTGCACAGAAAGTTGGTGACCTTCTTCATGAATGTCAGGAGAGGCAGAGTTGAAGAAGGAATTCAGAAAAGATGGGTTCTGTCCCACACCTAGGTTTGAGACAGCAGAACTAGGTGCAAACTACAAAATGGCTCCTGTTTAACTTCTATCTCCCTGACAGCCTATAACAATGTCTCCAACAGTCCAGTCTTAACTGGAAATACACAAGAAAGGGAATCCTGGGAAATGTAGGTCAGCTTAGGCAAGGTGACACATTACCAACACCCACATCTCTCAGTACAATTTATTTAATGGATTTTATATGTTTCACACTAGTAATTATTTATAACTGTTTTACCACTACCAATGGGATCTCTAAGCAGTATGTTTACTCTGTGGTTCTGAGCACTCTAAAGCCCTTTCCCGCACCGCCTCTATCATATGTCAAAATATATCAAAGCTAGTTATCCGGCACTACTTTCTTGGCACTGAATTAGCTGAATATACATAGAATAAAACTCAAAAACATGCTTTAATAGTCCAACTTGAAATTTATGAATAAAAATCCTACCTACTCCCTCATTGCTATCTGAAAAACTCAAGTCAATTTGCTCTCCTATTCTCATTATTTTTATATTTGTTGTTCATGTACTAAGTTGTGTTTGACTCTTTGTGACCCCATGGACTGCAGCATGCCCTCCACTGTCTCCCTAAGTTTGCTCAAATTCATGTCCATTGAGTCAGTGATGCCATCCAGCCGTCTCATCCTCTATTGTCCCCTTCACCTTTTGCCTTCAATCTTTCTCAGCATCAGGGTCTTTTCCAACGAATCCATTCTTTGCATCAGGTGGCCAGCGTATTAGAGCCAGCATCAGTCTTTCCAATGAACATTCAGAGTTGGTTTCCTTTAGGATTGATTGGTTTGATGTTCTTGCGGTTCAGGGGACTCTCAAGAGTCCCCCAGCACCACAATTCGAAAGCATCGGTTTTTTGGTGCTTAGCTTCTTTATGGTCCAAGTCTCACATCTGTACATGACTGCTGGAAAAACCATAGTTTTGACTATATGGACCTTTGTCAGCAAAGTGACGTATCTGCTTTTTAAAACAATATTTTTATATAGCTTCTAAACTCGTACACACCTCCACTCCTGTATTAGTGTTCTCAGACTGCAAAAACTAAAAAGCCACAGATTGGTGGTTTGAATAACAAATTTACTTTCCACAGTTCTAGAGGCTGGGAAGTCCAAGCTTAAGGCTCTGGCATTTCCATTTCTTGGTGAGGGCTCTCTTCCTGGCTTGCAGATGGTTACTTTCTCACTTTGGACTCAGTGGGGAGAGACTGTAAAACATGAAATGTTCAAAACAAAATTTCTTACTCTCCTTACTCCAACATGTCTTTCTCCCAATATTTCCTCAGTAAACAGCAATTATTCATCCAATTACACTGGCTAAAAACTGTGGAATCATTTTGCCTTTTTATTTTCACACACTGAAAAAAAAAAAAAAAGGCAAATCTATCAGATATCAGACACAGACTGAGAGATTAAGCACACACATCAGTAAATCTCATTGGTTCTTCTTTCAAAATACTTCTGAAATCTACCAACTTTATACTACTGGTCCAAGTACTTTTCTTCCTGAGCAGTAGTAGAAAGCCTCCTAAATTTCCCCTCTGCTTCCAGTCTTGCAACTGTACAGTCTAGTCTTTACGTAGCTATTAGAATGAGCCTTTTTAAAATGTTAGATTATACCAGAAAGTGAAAGTGTTAGTCACTCAGTCATGTCCGACTCTGTGTGACCCCATGAACTGTAGCCTGCCAGGCTCCTCTGTCCATGGAATTCTCTAGGCAAGAACACTGGAATGAGTAGCCATTCCCTTCTCCAAGGGATCTTCCTGACCCAGGGATCAAACCCACAATTCCCACATTGCAAGCAGATTCTTACCATCTGTGCCACCAGGGAAGCCCAGATTATACCAGAGCTATGCTTAAATCTCCTAATTGTTTCCCATCTCTAACAGAATAACCCAAAATCCAAACATCTAAGATCCCACTTTGGCCCATAGCTTACCAAATGTCTTAATTCCCATTCTCCTCCAGTCACACTGAACTCTTTGCTATACTTTGAACACATCCAGCCTGCTCCAAGTACAAGACTTTTGCATCTACTGTTCTCACTTCTCAGAATTCTTTTTATCCTAAGATATCTTATGGCTAAATTATTATTTATATCAGGTCTCTTTTTGAATGCCATCTCAAGGCCTCTTTCAATACCTTCAGTAAAATAGCACCCCTGCCACCTTTTATCCCCTTACTTTGCTTTACTGTTTCTTCATATAGTTAATCAATATAATATAGTTAATATAATTAATGTGTTAATCCTGACATAGCATTAACTGCCCAGATATGAAACTTGTCTCCATTACTCACTGTTATGACCCTGGGCAGCTTCTTTACCTTTCTATGATATATTTTCTACGTTTGTAAGATGGGAATAATAATAGAACCTACCTCATAAGGGTGTTAAATTTAAACAAGATTGTGTGTGTGTGTGACAGACAGAAAGAAAAACACTGAGAAAAAGAAATGAGTGTCTGACACATGAGCACTACATATGCACTGCTACTAGAATAAATATTATTTGCCTCATTATGAATGTAAGCTCAGTGAGAGCAAGATTTTTGTCTCTCTTGTTCCACCTTGTATCTCTACCATTGAGAATAGTAACTTCACAAAATTTTGACTGAATTAAAGAAAAAAATGGTCACAGCATTTATGTGTATCATTCATCTACTTAAATTAGTGCACCTGAATTTTAATAGTTTTTAGCTGAGTCTTTTGACTTTTAGGTAGCCAAACATATCAACAACAAAAGAATATTTTCTTACTTTTCCCATATTTAATTTCATGTTTTGTAGCCTTTTAAATTGGCCGGAACTTTTAAAACAGTCATCACCCTTGCTGTTTCCCATTCCAGTTTTAGAAAGAACACAGAATTGTGGCTACTTCGTTAAAAGAAATGTTTTTTCATAGAATTGGTTTTGAAGCTTATTGAATTTCCTTCTAATTAACAGTGGTAAAGGCATGCGTGTGTGTGCTCAGTCATGTCCAACTTTTTGGAACCCCTTGGACTATAGCCCACCAGCTCTTCTGTCCATGAGATTTTTCCAGGCCACAATACTGGAATGGGTTGCCATTTCCTCCCCCTTCAGTTCAGTTCAGTTCAGTCACTCAGTCATGCCCGACTCTTTGCAACCCCATGAATCACAGCCTGCCAGGCCTCCCTGTCCATCACCAACTCCCAGAGTTCACCCAAATTCATGTGCATCGATTCAGTGATGCCATCCAGCCATCTCATCCTCTGTCGTCCCCTTCTCCTCCTGCCCCCAATCCCTCCCAACATCAGGGTCTTTTCCAATGAGTCAACTCTTCACATCAGGTGGCCAAAGTTTTGGAGTTCCAGCCTCAGCATTAGTCCTTTCAATGAACACCCAGAACTGATATCCTTTAGGATGGACTGGTTGGATCTCCTTGCAGTCCAAGGGACTCTCAAGAGTCTTCTCCAACACCACAGTTCAAAAGCATCAATTCTTCAGTGCTCAGCTTTCTTCACAGTCCAAATCTCACATCCATACATGACTACTGGAAAAACCATAGCCTTGACTAGACGGACTTTTGTTGGCAAAGCAATGTCTCTGCTTTTTAATATGCTATCTAGGTTGGTCATAACTTTCCTTCCAAGGAGTAAGTGTCTTTTAATTTCATGGCTGCAGTCACCATCTGCAGTGATTTTGGAGCCCAGAAAAATAAAGTCTGACACTGTTTCCACTGTTTCCACATCTATTTCCCATGAAGTGATGGGACCCGATGCCAGGATCTTCATTTTCTGAATGTTGAGCTTTAAGCCAACTTTTTCACTCTCCACTTTGACTTTCATCAAGAGGCTTTTGAGTTCCTCTTCACTTTCTGCCATAAGGGTGGTGTCATCTGCATATCTGAGGTTATTGATATTTCTCCCAGCAATCTTGATGCCAGCTTGTGCTTCTTCCAGCCCAGCGTTTCTCATGATGTACTCTGCATAGAAGTTAAATAATCAGGGTGACAATATACAGCCTTGACATACTCCTTTTCCTATTTGGAACCAGTCTGATGTTCCATGTCCATTTCTAACTGTTGCTTCCTGACCTGCATACAGATTTCTCAAGAGGCAGGTCCCGGGATCGAATCCGTGTCTCTTATGTCTCCTTAATTTGCAGGCAGATTCTTTACCACTGGTGCCCCCAGGGAAGCTCCATACTGTGAGAACTTCTATTTCAGTACCTGGATTAATGGCCATCATTTAGTACATTTTATGTACATACTTGTTAAACAAATAAATGTAAAGATTCAAGAGTGATGTTTTAAAGATGAAGGGAAATGAAAAGAGACACCTAACATCTATTTAACATGCAATATATGTTAGAATCACTTTAGTTATATTGCTTTTTATTCAGCTCTTACAGTAACCTCTGAGAAAGGATTAAAATAACTAAAATCAGGGAGATTTAGTGACTGGCCCAAAGTCAGTGGGCTGGTAAGTTGGAACGGAGAGGTGAGCTCATGTATATATGATCTCAAAGACCATATACTTAAGACTGCAGTAGCTGACCACCACACGAAAGCCTTACCACTTTACTAGGCCCAGTGAGAAAAAATATCTTCCATTTTTTCTAACTGATGGCTATTAATCCAGGCTCTGAAATAGAAGTTCTCACAATCTGCTATGAGAGACCTTTGAAAACCTAATTACAGTATAGTATAAAATGTGCCTGAGAGTAGATGGTCAGTTAATTCTTAGTGAATAAATGAACAAATGGTTAAGTGAAAAGCTTAACCTACAGTGTGTATCTCTTTCTAGAGACTTCAACTTCAAGTTACCAGTTATATCAGCAAAGACTAAAAATTCCAGTTCATGTATATATTCACACAACATGCCTCATGCCTGTCTGTGGCTAGAATAGAGAGGAAGATCTGGGAGACAGAAAGTGGAGCATGTAGACTCTTGAAGAGTAGAATGACATCATGGCTTGTGTGCCTCAAAAAAGAAAGTGTTTCAATGCAGAGAAATCTTCAGCGATTTGTTTTTATAAACATCCGGTTCTGCGCTGGCAGTATATTCGAACAGTTCCATGAGAAAGCAGCATCAGCACAAAATAAAATATCTCCTAAGACTTCTGAATATCCTTTGACTGTTTCCTTTTCCGAGTTTCCAAGAAGAACTTAATTGTGAGATAAGGCAAAAGCAGAAAATTTTTCCAATTACAGAAAAATAAGTAGACCTCATTAAAGTTAAACCTAAAAATATATTCACCTATCATCATTCATCTTTACTTAGAAAACAATAGTTGCCTATCCAAACAGAGAATTTGATTGATCCTGGGTTCTCAAAACACACATGAATGATTTTGGACAGATGTTTCATCAATGACAAATTGGCCTTGAGGGAAATGCGACCACCTTGGAAAAAAGCCATATATCCAGATTCTTTTAGTTTCAGCAGCACTCGTTTGAAACTATTCTCTATTCTTAAATTTCTAAGTAAACTTCTGTAAAAATAAATATTAAAGGACTCCTTTTAAATTAGATTTAAATAAATCCTCTAAAGGCTAAGATTACGGTTTTAAGTGACCCACTAATCAACTCTCCAAATTTATGGCAATAATATTATTGGCAAGAGTTTGCAAAGTGGTTGATGGCATCAACCACAAAGCCCTGTTTATAAATACATATTATCACATTAGGGGCACACTGTTTCAATTTTTAGAGCATTCCATTTAAGTTCCAACTTTGAACTGATCTGATTAATACTTTTTCTTCTAGTGGTTGTATTTCATTTATGACAACACTCAGTGGGAACAGAGAAAGTGTTCCATTTAAAATTAAAGAGTTTTGATGGTAACATCAAAAGCTGTGGAATTGTCTCTCAGATATTCTCCAGAAAGTAGGGTGGAGGAAAGGTCTGTAGTAGTGTTAATTTAGTGTTTTCAAGAGGAAGCAAGATGAATCTAAGAATTTAAGAGCTTGGTAAATTGCTGAGCTGTTTCTCCTGAATTAATGTTAAAGGTTCTCTTATCATAGAATTAGACACTCACAAATACATTCACACGTACACAAAAACACCACCACCACCACATATAATGTAGGCTCCTTATGCTATGAACTTGTTTTCAATCTACCCACTCCAGCTTTATTGTGTTGCTTAATTTTATATTTCAAGGCTCCATTATTACTGAGATCTGTTTTAATGGCATGTTCAAGAAATCACTTGACCAAACTTTGAGTGCAAAGGGCAAATGCAGAAACAATGAAGCATGTCTCAGATTCTCTTGATCTCATAAAAGTGGATCTATAGATATTTTTCATACAGAAATAAATGGATCTATGCACATATATGCACATACACATGTTTTCTTGGGTCAAACAGTTCATAATTCAAACAGGAAGATCTAGCAATTCCTAGAGACTTCACATTGGTATATTTGAATTTGTTTGACTTTAAAATTTGTAAATTTATAATATTTAATACTTCTTACAGAATATTCTCATGGGAAGAGAGGATGAATTGTGATAACCTAACCAGGTTCCAGCCTCCCTACTTATCACTGTTTCAGAAATCGCACAGCATTGCAAAAATAACTCCCCTTACTAAACTCTGGCCCAGGCCACCTAAGTTTCTCTCTCTACCTGCTAAAGGAGATCAAAATGCCTAAGACCTTATATTCAAGAACACGAAAAGAGGCAAAGCTAGCAAGATCCGTAGACAAGATCAAGTTCAACACTTCTCACTACTGTCTAGAATAGTGACCTGAGCTTCCCCTCTTCAGCAGGCCAACCCCTGTCCATCCTTCATATCTCTCTCTGGCTTCTGCTCTAATTGGCAAGGGCTCTTCCTATGAATTCATTTGGAATTCTTTCTCAGGAAAATAATATTGAGTAGTCCAGATGTCAACTGCCCCCTCATTCCCATAGTTGTACAACACTTCACCAAAAAAAATTCACTGTGTAAATTGGTTTACACACACTCTACCATTAACAGCTTTGAAATTCAGTTTGGGCATCTATCTTCTTCAGAGTTACCTTTGTTATCACTCTATCCTGATGGCACCCTGGCCTCCAGGATTCTCTAGTCTCTCTTAGGCAGAACAATTCTACTGTCAAGCATTCCAGAAGCATTTCAGTGTTTAAGAAAACACAGTCATGCAAATAACAGTATCTGCTTTCTCCAGAGGAAATGTATCCAGTCTGATGTTTACTGATCTTGCTCTTTGAAATCTTTCCCTGCATACTTGCCAAGTCTGACTCTTTGTAACACTATGGACTGTAGCCCTCCAGGCTCTTTGGTCCATGGGATTCTCCAGGCAAGAACACTGGAGTGGGTGGGGATCTTCCTGACCCAGGGATTGAACCCACATCCTATCTGATGAAATAAAAGTAACATTGGGATTTTATGGTTCTTTTCTTTGGAGCTCTACCAGTGTGATTCAGCGACCCTTTATGTTTCTACTTTGTCTTCCATCCTACATTTATCCAGCAAACAGGCTCCTCACTTACACAGTCTATATGCCTTTACTCTTCCTCACATATACCTGTTTGCTTACTCATAGTTTCTGCTTCCCTCATAACTTCAGCCTATACATTAGATTATCAAGACCTCCCTGACTTTTCAGTTTATGCTCCCAGTACTGCCTACTTCAAATATTTAAACTAAAAACAGTTGATGTCCCCAGGTCACCTTTTAAATCTGGTCCTATCATGCTGCTAAGTCACTTCAGTCGTGTCCGACTCTGTGTGACCCCAGAGACGGCAGCCCACCAGGCTCCCCCGTCCCTCGGATTCTCCAGGCAAGAACACTGGAGTGGGTTGCCATTTTCTTCTCCAATGCAGGAAAGTGAAAATGAAAGTGAAGTCGCTCAGTCGTGCCCGACTCCTCATGACCCCATGGACTGCAGCCTTCCAGGCTCCTCCATCCATGGGATTTTCCAGGCAAGAGTACTGGAGTTGGGTGCCATTGCCTTCTCCGGTCCTATCATAGCTCATTGGAAAGCAATGGATTGACTGCCCTTAGTCTGAGGCCTTGCCTGGTTGTCCAGTTGTGTATGGACATGGTACAAAAATGATCATCCAGACTCACTCCTTCTGCAGCCACTGTAGTAGCTTAGCTCTCCTTAAATTGACCCAGAGGGAAACAACTATTATGACTGTGGTAAGTTATATCAACTGTAGTTCCATCTTTCCTATTGCAATAGATAGGTGGTCCCCAAGCCATATCCCCTTTTATAAGGCAGTACACCTACCTCCCTGGTTTCCTGAGCATGGCTGTTAAAGGCTTATAGAAGCCTTCCTTCTACAGGAAACTGTCCTCAGCTGACAGGAGCTGCTTCACCCCACAGGTTACTGCCTTTTCTCCTCTTGTTCACCTTTCTTATCCTGCTTTACTTCCTGTCCTACAGATTTCTTCCCCGCTCCTGAGGAGTACTCCCTCAAAAAAATCTGAATTCTTGTCTCAGGCTGTCCATCTAAGGAACATAACTTCAAACCTGTTAAATAAAAGGTCCCTTTTCATTGGAAATAAGTAATTCTGCCCACAACTTATGATAGTAATAACTTTGCATTTATGTTTTAAGATCCAGGATTCAGATTCTATTTTTATTTCAGACATGCTGTCATTTAAATGGAGATATAAAACTGCATAATAAATCTGCTAAAATGATGTGCGTGAGATTGAGGTGAAATTAAATGAAATGACCTATGACAGGCTTCAATCATATTTGTATGGATAATACTTTTTTCAAGAATCATATTTCAAGTATTCAAATTCTTCTTTATTATTCAGATATAAGTGACATATAACATTATATTAGTTTCAGGTATACAACATAATGATTCCAAATTTGTATATACTGTGATACAATCACCACAATAAGTCTGGTTAACATACATCAAATTAAAATTTTTTTTCTTGTGATGATAACTAAAGATTTAGTTTTTTATCAACTTTCAAACATACAATACTGTATTATTAACTATAGTCACCATGATATACAGTACATACATGAATTAATTTTTATTATGAATGGAAACTTTTACCTCCTGACTACCTTCATCCATTTTACCCACCACCCAAACCCCACCTCTGGCAGCCAGTAATCTGTTTTCTGTATCTGTGGGTTTTTTTTTTTGACTCCACAAATAAATAAGAACATACAATATTTGTCTTTCTCTGTCTGACTTATTTCATTAAGAAGAATGTATGGTCCATCCATGATACATCCACTATACACTGGTCTATCCATGACAGAGTAAATGGCAAGATTTTCTCGTTTTAATGGGTGAATAATATTCCACTCAGTTCATATTCCACATTTTCTTTATTCATTATCCATTGATGGACACTTAGACTGTTTGCATATCTTGGTTATTATAAATAATGTTGCAATGAATATGAGCATGCACATCTTTTTTTAGTTAGCATTTTTCATTCCTTTAGATAAATACCCAGAAGTTAATTGTTGGATGATATGGTAGTTTTGTTTTTTGTCTCTTTTTTTAAACATAAACGTGCATTTATTCGAGTCCATGCCATCTAATCTACTGACTAATCAGGACTAGAAAAGGGGAGAATTAAACCTAAACAACAACAACAACACTGAGACATTCACTGCCTGCATTGTGAGTCAGTTCAGAAGAATCTGTGTGCTGGCAAGCCGGTCTCCTCCCTGAGAAGCACACTTCATTCTCTGTTCTCCTCCAGCATCTTCATCTCTCTCAGTTAAGGCCTGGACAGTGTCAGGGCAGTGGCCACACCTATTCTGGAGCTGTGGGCTGGTGGGAGTTGGGCCCCAGGCCGTCAGTCACCCGAGGGGTCAGGCTCCCCGCCGCCCAGCTCTGCCATCTGCCTCCAGAGCTGCTCTACTGTCTGCAGCAGGGCTGACCACTCCAGCTCCAAGGCCAGGGTCGCCTGTTTTAGCTTGCTTTCGCTACTTAGGAGCTTCTCAGGGGTAGCTCCCAGGCTCTGGATTGTCCCATTGGCCACCTGCAGTTGTTCAGGGAGGTCAAGATTCTGTTTGCATAAGCTGCTGTTGGGCTTCTCTAATTTGTCCGTTCTTTGGTTGTCACTGAGAGAAGAATTGATAAGCTCTTCCTGAAGCATGTGGTACTCAACTTCATAAGCCTGTAACTTTACAGGAGTTCATCTCAAACACCTAACTGATGGTCTTCAACATCTGCACCAAGCCCAGGTTGGGTAGTATGCTTTTTATAAAGTCAACTATGGTTTCACTGACCTAGAGCCAGACATCCTGGAATGTGAAGTCAAGTGGGCCTAAGAAAGCATCACTACGAACAAAGCTAGTGGAGGTGATGGAATTCCAGTTGAACTATTCCAAATCCTGAAAGATGATGCTGTGAAAGTGCTGCACTCAATATGCCAGCAAATTTGGAAAAATCAGCAGTGGCCACAAGACTGGAAAAGGTCAGTTTTCATTCCAATCCCAAAGAAAGGCAATGCCAAAGAATGCTCAAACTACTGCACAATTGTACTCATCTCACACACTAGTAAAGTAATGCTCAAAATTCTCCAAGCCAGGCTTCAGCAATATGTGAACCGTGAACTTCCTGATGTTCAAGCTGGTTTTAGAAAAGGCAGAGGAACCAGAGATCAAATTGCCAACATCCGCTGGATCATAGAAAAAGCAAGAGAGTTGCAGAAAAACATCTATTTCTGCTTTATTGACTATGCCAAAGTCTTTGACTGTGTGGATCCCAATAAACTGTGGGAATTTCTGAAAGAGATGGGAATACCAGACCACCTGATCTGCCTCTTGAGAAATTTGTATGCAGGTCAGGAAGCAACAGTTAGAACTGGACATGGAACAGACTGGTTCCAAAAAGGAAAAAGAGTTCGTCAAGGCTGTATATTGTCACCTTGCTTATTTAACTTCTATGCAGAGTACATCATGAGAAACGCTGGACTGGAAGAAACACAAGCTGGAATCAAGATTGCCGGGAGAAATATCAATCACCTCAGATATGCAGATGACACCACCCTTATGGCAGAAAGTGAAGAACTCAAAAGCCTCTTGATGAAAGTGAAAGTGGAGAGTGGTAAAGTTGGCTTAAAGCTCAACATTCAGAAAACGAAGATCATGGCATCCGTTCCCACCACTTGATGGGAAATAGATGGGGAAACAGTGGAAACAGTGTCAGACTTTATTTTTCTGGGCTCCAAAATCACTGCAGATGGTGACTGCAGCCATGAAATTAAAAGATGCTTACTCCTTGGAAGGAAGGTTATGACCAACCTAGATAGCATATTCAAAAGCAGAGACATTACTTTGCCAACAAAGGTTCATCTAGTCAAGGCTATGGTTTTTCCTGTGGTCATGTATGGATGTGAGAGTTGGACTGTGAAGAAGGCTGAGTGCCGAAGAATTGATGCTTTTGAACTGTGGTGTTGGAGAAGACTCTTGAGAGTCTCTTGGACTACAAGGAGATCCAACCAGTCCATTCTGAAGGAGATCAGCCCTGGGATTTCTTTGGAAGGAATGATGCTAAAGCTGAAACTCCAGTACTTTGGCCACCTCATGCGAAGAGTTGACTCATTGGAAAAGACTCTGATGCTGGGAGGAATTGGGGGCAGGAGGAGAAGGGGACGACAGAGGATGAGATGGCTGGATGGCATCACTGACTCGATGGACGTGAGTCTGGGTGAACTCTGGGAGTTGGTGATGGACAGGGAGGCCTGGCGTGCTGCGATTCATGGGGTCTCAAAGAGTCGGACACGACAGCAACTGATCTGATCTGATCTGATCTGATGGTTTCTGGGTTTTCATGCTGCAGAATCAAGGGCTTATGGTATCCCAGCAGACTTAAAGCCACTTTAAATATGACCTCTGATCCCTGAAGAAAGATCATATCAAAGACTCCGGTGACAAAGCCCAGGGGGAACTGCAAGGCAAACACAGTGAGGAACCAGGACACGGCATAGAGGCTGGGGCTGATTTCATGTCCCTCCAGGTGGTTGGATAGGTCCCTGTGGTAATCATGGAAACGCCTTGAGAGTTGGTACATCTGGATCTGTAAAATAATCATGTCCATTCAATACTGTTTCCACAGTCCCATGTCAAACATCAGAACCTTAAGCATGTTAAACGCCTCTTATTCACCCATGTGAAGCAGGAGGATGCCTGCTACAAAGCTGAGGCCTTGGCAATAGCCCACTTCTTCGTCTAGAAGCGAGTAGGCCTTCAGGATGTTGTAAAGTGACAGCTGCCCTGCTCCTAGCTGAGCAGAGTAGTACTGATGTGTTGGAAAGGTTCTCCCGAGGTAGATGAGAATGGTGTGCTGCTGGGAGATGAGCTGCTTTAAGTGCTCTTTGTAGGGAATCTCCTTGGGCTGCTGTTTGATGAGGAACAGGTGCTTCAGGTGGCATTGCTCCACCAAGAATTTCCAGATTTTGCCCCGGTGATGTCATGGCACACCTTGGCCAACAGCCAAGTGCATTTTTTCCATGTCAAACTTAGTTTTTGATCTTCCTGGAGTGCTTAGCATCTTTTCCCACACTGTAGTCACTTCTTTAAGACAAGGAGTGATTTCTTCATAATCAAGGTTTAGGCACTTGTTCAGCAAATCATTCTCAGAGGCTTGCAGCTTTTGTTTTTCCTTCTCCATCCTGAACAGCAGTATCTGTTGTAGAATGGCTTTTTGCCATAGCTCTCGGAGTTCACAAGATGTCCTTTTTTTTTCCTCTGGAATAGGGCCGAAGGGTCCATCTTCATAAACTGGTTCTAGAGGAGATCATGGGGAAAGCTCTCCCAGCTCTGAATATCTTCGTATCTGCTGAGAGAATCACAGGCTTTTGGTGGGGTGGCCACTCGAAGGAAGATCTGCTGCCTCCATGGTCTCTGTGTCTTTATGGAGGTCCTGCTGGGGTCACCCATGTGGTCAGCTTTGGACTCAAAGTTCTTTGATTCATGAGGTGGGCTCTGTGCTCACTGAGTGATACCTCATAAGCTTCCTTTGTGAGACCCCTGGGGACCCCCATGCCAGCTGCGGAGGCTTTCTGGCATTCCATGAGGACATGACTCAGGTGTTGGCGTGCCTTTGGAAGCCCTGCTTGGGTGAGGGCAGGGCTGGCTCTTCCGTGGGTTGGCTCTGTACAGGTCCTCCAAGGAGCTGAGGAGCCTGAAGCAGCTCTTGGAGATGGGCAAAGCCTCCTTTTCACAGCCAGACAGCTCTTTGCTGGTGTTACTGAATGTTCCAGACACAGAGCTGTCCAGACCCAGACTGGCTGAGTGCTCCTGGAGGCCTCTGGCTTTATTATCCCAGGACAAAATACTTTCTAAAGATTCTGTTAAAGACCTCTTCACTTTGTTTTTCAGCATATCCAACCTAAATCAAGTGGTACTTGATGGTAACTCATTTCCAATATTCTCCACTGCAATCTGTGACATCTTTTTTTATCTCCCCAATATGGACGTGAACTTTTAGCTTCTCTTCATGTAAACATCTCAGGAAAGAAATAACCAATTCATTCTCTCACTGCTCATTCCTTGATCTCAGTTTCTGAACCTCCTCAAAAATAGTTGCTTGCTCCTGATTAGTTAATGTTGTCAGGTGCTTCTGGAGCTCTAGTTTGGTTTTGGAAGAATTACTTCCCTCTATCTGCTCACAGAGCTTGTGCAGGCCCTGCAGGGGCAGCCCTCACATAGCTGGACCAGCACCTTCTCTGTCTGCTGCACTGAGACCACCATGAAGGCCTGCTTCAGGGTCATCATGGTCTTGATAGGTAGTTAGAATAGGAAAAAGGAGTCCAAAATGGCAGTGGCTAAAAGACAAAGAAAAGCAAAGCCCGCGGAAATGGAACAAAAGAAAATCTGAGGACCAGAGTGAGAACCTCAGGTGAAACAAACAGCCCTCCTGGCTAGCCCAATTTACATAGGGCAGGCTTGGGGGGAAAAGAAAAAACATATAAAAAGAGGAGTCAAAATCGAGCCCTGGCTCTTCTTGTGGGTCAGACTGCCTTCACACCTCAAGGATGTATTTTCCTTTGCTTGCCAAATAAAACTGAGCTGTAACCAAGCTGTAACCCTGGTCTGCCATTTCAAATTTTTGCTGCAGCGAGACAGAACTGAGGAAATTACACTCTCCCTTGACAATCTCATCCACCAGAGCTTCATTTGTGTGCTGAAACATGTAGCAGAGGAAATGAAAGCCTCTACCTCCTTAAGACTCCTGGCAGATAAAACCAAAGTGGGCCACATATCTAATACCCTGAGAGCAAAAGGATATCTCCTGAAAACTTTTCTCCAATGCTATTTTTTTGGTGTCAGGACTGATGAGGTAAACTTCTGATTGACCAATTGTGAAGAGCATAGTTCAAGCTTCCTTAATATCTGTCCACTGCACAATATTGAGTCCACTAATCAGGTGGTTCTGGATGTCACTTTCCTCAAAAGAGTTGAAGAAACTACTACACTCTGCAAGACTGCATCCTGAAACTCCTTTCTGAAGGCCAAGGAGTGGCAGCCAAGGCTTTGAGAAGGACTTGTGCACCGGCTAAGGACCCGCTTAGCATCCCCCAGTGGCTGCAGCGCAGACTGGAACTGATCCGAGAGGAGAAGCCACCACTCGTGACCGAAGCCCTCCAAGCACTAGTTGATCAGGGCTGGCGGAGACTTCCTGAGCGCCATCACCATGTGGCTGCAAAACAGCACCTCGAACTTCTTGGGAAGGTGTCATTGAACTCCGTCTGGCAGTGCAGCTCCTCCTGGTGGGCCTGCTGGATGGAATTGATGATCTCAGGCACCTTGGCTACCCAGCTGAACAATGGTGAGATCAAGGGCCAGGTGGTGGCTCGTTGTCCCGGGCTCCCGCTTACTCCCACTGCCTGCCCTAGGGGTGGCGGGGAGTCAGAGGCCAGCTTGGGGTGCAGCAGGGCAGGGCATGGCTCCCCTGGCTGCAGCAGCAGACTCCTCCCCACCTGTCACATGGTAAAAGTGAAAGTGAAGTCGCTCAGTCATGTCCAACTCTTTGCCACCCCATGGACTGTAGCCCACCATGCTCCTCCATCCATGGGATTTTCCAGGCAAGAGTGCTGGAGTGGGTTGCTATTTCCTTCTCCAGAGGATCAAACCCATGTCTCCCACATTGTAGGCAGACGCTTTACCATCTGAGCCACCAGGGAAGACCCACCTCACTTGGTAGTTCTGTTTTTGAGGAAACACTATATAGTTTTTACATAGTGGCTATACCAAATTAATATTTCAACCAACATTACACATCCATATTCTCAGCAACGCATGCTATTTCTTGTCTTTTTCATAATACTTTCAGACATGCATAAAGTGATAATCATTGGAGTTTTGAATTGCATTTCCCTATTTATAAGTAATGTTGAGCACAATTTCATGTACCTGTTGGCCATCTGTGTGTCTTATTTGGGAAAAAAAAATCTAGTCAAATTCTCTGCCTGTTTTTTAACTAGATTGTTATTTCTCTATTGAATTCTATATATTTTGAATATTATTCCAGTATCAAATACTTGGTTTGCAAATATTTTCTCCCATTCAGTTGGTTGCCTTCTGTGGAGAGACTTTAGTTGTAGTCTCACTTGTTTTTGTTTTTATTGCTTTATATTTGGCATCAAATCCACGAATCATTGTTAAGACTTACGTCAAGGAGCTTACCACTCTGCTTTCTTCTAGAAGTTTTATGGTTTCAGGTATTATGTTCAAATCTTTAACCCATTTTGAGTTAAATTTTGGGTATGGTATCAGATAGCAGACCGCTGTCATTCTTTTGCATATGTTCCAGATTTCCCAACACCACTGACTGAAAACTGTCCTTTGTCCCTTATATAGTCTTAGCTCATTTAAGCAAATTAATTGACCATATGCAAATGGGCTTATTTCTGGGCTCTCTTCTATTCCATTAATCTATGTCTCTGCTTTTATGCTAATACCATACTGTTTTCATGATTATGGCTTTTGTGATATAGTTTGAAACTAGGTACTGTGTTGTCTCCAGCTTTCTCTTCTTTCTTAAGATCACTATGGCTTTCAGAGTCTTTTGTGGTTCCATATACATTTTAGGATTGTTTGCTCTATTTCTGTGAAAAATTCTACTGGAATTTTGATAGAGATTGCATTGAATCTATAGACTATTTTCAGTAGTATGAACATTTAATAATATTAATTCTTCCAATCTATGAACAAGTAATATATATTCATTTTATTTGTATCTTCTTCGATACCTTTCAGTAACATCATATAATTTCCAGTATATAGGTCTTTCACTTCTTTAGTTAAATTTATTTTTGATGCAATTGTAAATGAGACTATTTTCTTAATTCTTTTCTGATAATGTATTATTGGTATAGAAACACAACAGTTTTTTTTTTATTTTGTATCTTGCAACTTTCCTAACTGTATTGCAACTTTTGCATTTATAATGTATATAAACTGTCATGTTTTCTGCAACTAGTGACAGTTTTATTTCTTCCTTTCAAACTTGGATTTCTTTTATTCTTTTACTCACCTAAACGCTCTGGCTGAGACTTCCAATACTATGTTGAATAAAAGTGGTGAGAGGGGGCATTCTTGTCTTGTTGTTGTTCAATCAATTAGTCATGTCCAACTCTTTGCAACCTGATGGACTGCAGCACACCAGGCTTCCCTGTGCTTCACCATCTCCTAGAGTTTGCCCAAACTCATGTCTTTTGACGTGAGTTGGGAGTCTGAGTGTCTCTGTCACCCCCTTCTTATCCTGCCCTCAAACTTTCCCAGCATCAGGGTCTTTTCCAATGAGTCAGCTCTTTGAATTAGGTTGTGAAACTATTGGTACTTCAACTTCAGAAACAGTCCTTCCAATGAATATTCAGGACTGATTTCCTTTAGGATTGATGGGTTTGATCTCCTTGCTGTCCAAAGGACTCTCAAGAGTCTCCTCCAGCACCACAGTTTGAAAGCATCAGTTCTTCGGTGCTCAGCCTTCTTTATGGTTCAACTCTCACATCCATACATGACTACAGGAAAAACCATAGTTTTGACTATACAGATCTTTGTTGGCAAAGTGATGTCTCTGCTTTTTAATGTGCTGTCTAGGTTTGTCATAGCTTTTCTTTCAAAGAGCAAGCATCTTTTAATTTCATGGCTGCAGTCACCATCGGCAGTGATTTGGAAGCCCAAGAAAATAAAGTCTGTCACTATTTACATTTTTCCCCCATCTATTCGCCATTAAGTGATGGAACTGGATGCCTTGATCTTAGTTTTGTGAATGTTGAGTTTTAAGCCAGGTTTTCACTCTCCTCTTTCACCTTCATCAAGAGGCTCTTTAATTCCTCTTCACTTTCTGCCATTAAGTTGGTGTCATCTGCATATCTGAGGTTACTGGTACTTCTCCTGGCAATCTTGATTCCAACTTGTGAGTCATCCAGCCCATCCTTCTGCATGATGTACTCTGCATATAACTTAAATAAGTAGGGTGACAATTGTTCAGCCTTGTCATACTCCTTTCCCAAATTTGAACCAGTCTGTTGTTTCATGTCTGGTTTTAACTGTTGCTTCTTGACCTGAGTACAGATTTCCCTGGAGGCAGGTAAGGTGGTCTAGTAGTCCCATCTCTTTAAGAATTTTCCACAGTTTGTTGTTATCCACACAGTCAAAGGCTTTAGCATAGTCAGTGAAGCAGAAGCAGTGTTTTTCTGAAATTCCCTTGCATTTTCTATGATCCAGGGGATGTTGGCAATTTGATCTCTGGTTTATCTGCCTTTTCTAAATCCAGTTTGTACTTCTGGAAGTTCTTAGTTCACATACTATTGAAGCCTAGCTTGAAGCATTTTGAGCATTACCTCACTAGCAGATGAAATCAGTGCAATTGTTGCCTAAGTGATTTCTTTGAAAGGTTGAACATTCTTTGGCATTGCCCTTCTTTGTGATTGGAATGAAAATTGACCTTTTCTAGTCCTGTGGCCACTACTGAATTTTCCAAATTCTGACCCTAAAGTTTTTAGCTTTACACAATTGAGTATGATATTAGATGTGGGCATGTCCTGTATGACTTTTTATTATGTTGAGGTATGTTCCCTCTATATTCACTTTGTTAAGAGTCATTATTATAAAAAGATGTTCAATTTTGTCAGATGTTTTTTCTGTATCTATGGAGATCATATGATTTTAATCCTTCTTTTTTTTGTTAATGTGGTGCATCATGTTGATTGATTTGCAGATGTTGAATCACCCTTGTATCCCTGGAGAAAACCCACTTGATCATGATGTATGAGCCGTTTAATTTATTGTTGATAAATTAACAAATTTAATTTAATTAAATGTAAGTTTAACCAAACAAATACATAGTTTGCTAATAGTTTCTTGATGACTTTTTCATCCATGTTCATCAGTAATATTGACCTGTAATTTTCTTTTCTTGGAGTGTCCTTGTCTAATTTTGGTATCAAGGGTAACGCTAACCTCAAAAAATGAGATTTGAAGTACTCCCTCTTAAAATTTTTGGAACAGTTTGAGACGATTGTTGTTAATTGTCTTTAAATGTTTTATAGAACTCACCTGTGAAGCCATTTGGTCTTAAACTTTTGTTTGTTGGAAGTTTTTGGTTACTGATTGAATCTCTTTACTAGTAATCAGTCTATCCATGTTTTCTATTTCTTAATGATTCAGTCCTGGTAGATTGTATGTTTCTAAGAATTTATCCATTTCTTCTTGGTTGTCCAACTTGTTGATATGTAATAGTTCATAGGAGTCTCTTAACGATCCTTTGTATTTCTCTGGTACAGTAACATCTCTTCTTTTATTTCTAACTTTATATATTTTAGTTCTTTCTTTTTTTTCTTGGTGAGTTGCTAAAGATTTGTCAATTTTGCTTACTTTTTTAAAAATATCAGCTGAATTTCACCTTTTGTTTTGCCTTTTTAGTCTTTATTTCATTTATTTCTGCTCTGATATTTGTTATTTCCTTCATTCTAATAATTTTGGAATTAGTTGTTCTTGTTCTAATTCCTTGAAGTGTAAAGTTAGGTTGTGTCCTTTTTCTTAATCTTGATATAGACATTAATCACTATAAATTTTCCTCTTAGAACTGCATTTGTTTCTTTGCATAAGCTTTGGTATATTTTATTTTCATATTCTTAAGGTATTTTTAAATTTCTCTTAAAATTTTTTTTTTCATTGACCCATTGATTGTTGAGTATCATTATTTAATCTCCATATGTTTGTAAATTTTCTTCTTTTTTTTTGTAATTGATTTCTAGTTGTATACCATGTGGTCTAAAGGATGCTTGATATAATTTCAAACTTCTTAAATTTATTAAGATATTTTGTGGTATAACATATGATCTCTTCTGTAGAATTCTTCATATACATTTGAGAAGAATGTGTATTGTTTCTTTTGGATGAAATGTTCTGCATGTTTTTTTAAATCCATTCAGTCTTAAACACATTAAGATCAATTTTATTGATCCTCTTTCTGCATTATCTATTGATGATGGTATTAAAGTCCCCTAATATTATGATATTACTATCTTTTATTCCCTTTAGATCTATTAATATAGTTGCTTTATAATTTAGGTGCTTTTATGTTGGATGCATAAATATTTTAAAATGTTATATCCTCTTGTTGGATTGACCTCTTTATCATTATATAATGACCTTCTTTGTTTTTTCTATAGGCTTTGTCTTAAACTCTATTGCCTGATGTAAGTACAAGCATACCTCATTTTACTGTATGTCACATATTTTTTTTTTTTTTTAACAAATTGAAGGTTTGTGGCAATAGGGCATCAAAGAAGTGCCATTATTTCACATTATTCCAACAGCATTTCTCACTTCATGTCTCTGTATCACATTTTGGTAATTCTCAAAACATTTCAAACTTTTATTATTGTATTTTTTATGGTAATCTGTGAGCAGTGGTCTTTGGTGTGACTGTTACAAAAAGATTATGAATAGCTGAAGGTTCAGATGATGATTAGGATTTTAGCAATAAAGTATTTTAAAATTAAGGTATGTACATTGCTTAAATATAAGGCTATATTTTATATATATTGCAAACTTTATAGACTATGTATAGTGGGAACATAACCTTTAATATGCACTAGGAAGCCAAAAATTTTGTGACTCACTTTATTGAGATAATCATTTTGCTATAGTAGTCTGGAATCAAACCCACAATATCTCCAAGGTATGCTTGTATAGCTACTTCAACTTTTAAAATTCCATTTGCATGCTACATCTTTTTACTGTTCCTTCACTTATACTCTGTGTGTGCATCCTTTGATCTGAAACAAGTCTCTTTTAGGCAGCATATAGATAGGCCTTGTTATTTTATCCATTCGGCCACTCTCTCTCATAATTGGAGGATTTAGTGCATTTACATTCAAAGTATGTACATATATACTTATAGCCATTTTGTTAATTGATCTTCAGGTATTTTGTCATTTCTTTGTTCCTTTCTCCTTTTGCTCTCTTTGTGATTTGAAAATGTTCCTTAGTGGTATGCTTAGATTTCTTTTAAATCTCTTATGTATCTTCTATAGGTTTATGTGTTGTGGTTACCATGAGGTTTACAGAAAACAATTTATATCTATAATAATCTATTTTAAACTTTTTATTTTTTATTGGACTATGACAGTTAACAATGTGAGTTTCAGGTGGACAGCAAAGGGACTCAGCCATACATATACATGTATCCATTCTCTTCCAAACTCCCATAACATTGAGCAGAGTTCCATGTACTATACATAAGGTCTTTGTTGGTTATCCACTTTAAATAAAACACTGCCCTATTTTTGAGTTTCTGAATCCTTTTTTCTGCATCCTCTAGTCTGTTTTTGCACCCCTTTGCTGTATTTTCAGTTCAATCACTGTATTCTTCAGCTTTATTTGTACTTTATTTTTCTTTCTCTTTGCAAAATTTATTTATGCAATCTTCTCTGAGCTCAGTGAGCATCTTTATGATCATTATTTTGAAGCCTATCAGGTAAATCTTTTATCTCTATTTTATTAAGTTCTTTTCCTGAGGTTTCATCATTTTTTTATTTGAAACACATTCCTCTGTTGCTTCATTTTCCTTGATTCTCTGTATGGGTTATGCATTTTTATGCATTAGATGAAACAGTCACCACCTCTAATCTTGAAGGAGTGCTCTCCTATAGGAAATGAATATTATCATTCAACTCTGCCCTAGCTCTTTGGTCTCTCAAATTTTTGTGATTTTTCCAAGCAGCCTATTTTATTTTTAGTGGCTCCCAGTTAATTGAGGTATGCCCAATCCTGTCAGTGTCCAAAAGGAAGGATCTTAGTCAACAGCTAGATTCAGGCTTATTAGAAGCCAGGTCCTTGTGCAGCAACTTTTAAATTATAAAAATAGATTTCTTTAAGGGAAGACTTTTGTTATTGTTGTTTGGTCGCTAAGTAATATCTGACTCTTTTGAGACCCTGTGAACTGTAGCCCAGCAAGTTCCTCTGTCCATGGAATTTTCCAGGCAAGGATACTGGAGTAGGTTGCTATATCCTTCTTCAGGGTGTCTTCCCAAACCAGGGATCAAAGCAGTGGCTCCTGCTGTGTCTCCAGCAGTGCAGGTGGATTCTTTACCACTGAGCCATGGGGGAAGCTCCAAGAGAAGACTGGGATATGGGCATTTGTCTCCTCTCTCTGTGCTGAGACTGGGGGTGATAACCAGTTAAGAAATCTTTCTTACTTTGTCATTGTCCCACTAAACCCATAAACATAAGCACAGCAGGCAACTAAAGCCAGGCTTTCAAGGGACTATCTTCTGGGTGGCAGATGCAAAAGTTGGGACACCAGGATTATATACAAGCTCCTTTCTTAAAGACACAGATGACCTGAGTGGGGCAGAAGGGGAGTTCTAATATGATGCCTGCCATCTTCCCCACTCTCTGAGGAAGGGAGGTTATAATCAGCCCTTGGACATGTGCCTACTTAGAAGCCTGCCCTTCACACCGCAGTTATAAAAATAAGCTAATAGGCCTCTTTTGCAGAATGACTGGACACCTTAATCTATTGCCTCTCTGCTTTACCTTGTAGGTGGTAGCAGGCTCAGAAATTTCTCCATTTATTAGAGTCCTGTCGGACCTGAAAGCCTAACCCCACTGGTCACCAGAGCCAGGTGATCTAGAGGTGTCCTCTGGGTGGCAGAGGTTAAAACTGAGATGCCAGATAAGTGTACAAGCTGTTTTCCAGGAGGTATCGGCAACCCGAAGTGAGGCAGAAGGAACACACAAAGATGGCACCCCTGGCCTCTATTTTTGGAGAATATTTCCATAGGTCACTAGATGTATGTTAAAATACATCTTCAGGCTGATGCTTAGATATAAGCAAATAGACTTTCATAGAAAGTAGAAAGTCTAGGTGCTTTGACTATCTGTGTTGGGGTCGGGGATGGGTGAATCTATGCACAGGAGCCCTTTAAGAACTGCTTTCAGTTCTCAGTAGCCTTGTGGTTCTCTTGACCCAAGCACCACTGACTTTCAAAACTAGAATTTTGGGGGGCTTATCTCTTGGGTGCAGGTCTTAAAAGTTAGGGTGCCAGATGTGGGGCTCAAAACTTTTGTTCATCAGGAGAAGCACAGGGTTTTGAGTCTCCTCCTGATTGCAGACTGCTGTACCAGGGCTGTGATTTATGGCTAGACTGTGTCTCAGTCTCTGCTACCCACTTCAATATGGGTTTTTTCTCATTTGCTCAATTTATAGGAGTCATACAGCTGGCTCTGGGTTTTTTCTTTTTATTTTTTATTAGAGTATAGTTGATTTACAGTGTGTTGTGTTAGTTTCAGGTGTACAGCACAGTGATTCAGTTATAAATATACATACATCCATTTTTTTTCAGATTCTTTTCGCATTTAGGTTATTACAGAATATTGAGCAGATATTCCCTATGCTATATAGTACGTCCTTGTTAGTGACCTATTTTTTCCAAGACTATGTGTATTTTTATTAAACCACCAATATCATTTTGAATATTTCTCAAAACAATTCTTATTACTATTTTATATAATTATTAGTTGTATATTTCCTCCCCTTTCTCATCAATTTTTTTTTTTTTTTTGGAATATAGTTGATTAACAATGTTGTGTTAGTTTCAGATGTAGAGAAATGAATTCAGGCATACATATACATGTATCCTTTCTAAAATTCTTTTCTCATTTAGTTTATTACAGAGTATTAAGCAGAGTTCCCTGTGCTATACCATAGGTCCTTGTTGGTTATCTACTTTAATTATAGCAGTATGTACATGTCAATCTCAAACTCCTAAATTATCCCTAACCCCCATCCTTCCCCCCGGTAGCCGTAAGTTTGTTTTGTAAGTCTATGGGTCTGCTTCTGTCTTGTAAATAAGTTCACTTGTATCATTTTTTTAAGATTCTGCATATAAATGATACCATATAACATTTGTCTTTCTCTGTGTGACTTAACATCACTTAGAATGATAGTCTCCAGGTCCAGCCATATTGCTGCAAATGGCCTTACTGCATTCTTTTTTATGGTTGAGTAACATTCTGTTGTATATATGTACCATGTCTTTATCCATTCATCTGTCAAAGGACCTTTAGGTTGCTCCCATGTGTTGGCTATTGTAAACTGTGCTGCAGTAAGCATCTAGTGCATGTATCCTTTCAAACTATGTTTTTATCTGGATATATGCCCAGTAGTGGGATTGTTGGATCAAATGTTAGCTCTATTTTTAGTTCTTTAAGGAACCCATACTGTTCTCCAACTTACATTCCCACCAACAGTGTAGGACAGGTCTCTTTTCTTCACACTCTCTCCAGGATTTACTGTTTGTAGATTTTTTGATAATGGCCATTCTGACTGGTATGAGGTGATACATTATTATAGTTTTGATTTGAACTTCTTTAATTGGTAATGTTGAGCATATTTTCACGTGCCTCCTGGCTATATGTATGTCTTCTTTGGAGAAATGTCTATTTAGGTCTTCTGCCCATTTTTTGATTTAAAAAATTTTTTTATTGAGCTTTATGAGCTGTATCTAAACTTTGGAGATTAATCCTTTGTTAGTCACATTGTTTGCAAATATTTTCTCCCATTCTGTAAGTTGTCTTTTTGTTTTGTTTATGGTTTCCTTTGCTGGGCAAAAACTCTTGAGTTTAATTAGGTCCCATTTGTCTGTTTTTGTTTTTATTTCCATTACTCTAGGACACAGCTGAAAAAGATATTGTTATTTATGTCAACAAGTGTACTATGTTTTCTTCTAGAAATTTTATAGTATCCCATCTTATATTTATGTCTTTAATCCAGTTTGAGTTTGTGTATGGTGTTAAAGAATGTTCTAATGTCATTCTTTTTTATGTATCTATCTAGTTTTCCCAGCACGACTTACTGAAGAGGTTGTCCTTTCTCCATTTTATAGTCTTGCCTCCTTTGTCATAGATTGACCACAGGTGCATGGGCTTATTTCTGGGTTTTCTATACTCTTCCACTGATCTATATTTCTGCTTCTGTGTTAGTACCATACTGTTTTAATGACGACAACTTTGCAGTATGATCTGAAGTCAGGGAAGCTTATTCCTCCAGCTCCAACTTTTTTTCTCAAGATTCTTTTGGCTATTTGAGTTCTTTTGTGTATTTCTTCAAGAAAATCAGAGACACCAAAGGAACATTTCATGCAAAGATGGGTTTGATAAAGGACAGAAATGGTATGGACCTAACAGAAGCAGAAGATATTAAGAAGAGATGGCAAGAATACACAGAAAAACTGTACAAAAAAGATCTTCACGACCCAGATAATCATGATGGTGTGATCACTGACCTAGAGCCAGACAACCTGGAATGTAAAGTCAAGTGGGCCTTAGAAAGCATCACTACAAACAAAGCTAGTGGAGGTGATGGAATTCCAGTTGAGCTATTTCAAATCCTGAAAGATGATGCTGTGAAAGTGCTGCACTCAATATGCCAGCAAATTTGGAAAAATCAGCAGTGGCCACAGGACTGGAAAAGGTCAGTTTTCATTCCAATCCCAAAGAAAGGCAATGCCAAAGAATGCTCAAACTACCGCACAATTGCACTCATCTCACACGCTAATAAAGTAATGCTCAAAATTCTCCAAGCCAGGCTTCAGCAATATGTGAACCGTGAACTTCCTGCTGTTCAAGCTGGTTTTAGAAAAGGCATTGGAACCAGAGATCAAATTGCCAACATCAACTGGATCATAGAAAAAGCAAGAGAGTTCCAGAAAAACATCTATTTCTGCTTTATTGACTATGCCAAAGCCTTTGACTGTGTGGATCCCAATAAACTGTGGAAAATTCTGAAAGAGATGGGACTACCAGACCACCTGATTTGCCTCTTGAGAAATTTGTATGCAGGTCAGGAAGCAACAGTTAGAACTGGATATGGAACAACAGACTGGTTCCAAATAGGAAAAGGAGTTCATCAAGGGTGTATATTGTCACCCTGTTTATTTAACTTATATGCAGAGTACATCATGAGAAACGCTGGACTGGAAGAAACACAAACTGGAATCAAGATTGCCAGGAGAAATATCAATAACTTCAGATATGCAGATGACACCACCCTTATGGCAGAAAGTGAAGAGGAACTCAAAAGCCTCTTGATGAAAGTGAAAGTGGAGAGTGAAAAAGTTGGCTTAAAGCTCAACATTCAGAAAATGAAGATCATGGCATCTGGTCCCACCACTTCATGGGAAATAGATGGGGAAACAGTGGAAACAGTGTCAGACTTTATTTTTTTAGGCTCCAAAATCACTACAGATGGTGACTGCAGCCATGAAATTAAAAGACACTTACTCCTTGGAAGGAAAGTTATGACCAACCTAGATAGCATATTCAAAAGCAGAGACATTACTTTGCCAACAAAGGTTTGTCTAGTCAAGGCTATGGTTTTTCCTGTGGTCCTGTATGGATGTGAGAGTTGGACTGTGAAGAAGGCTGAGCGCCAAAGAATTGATGCTTTTGAACTGTGGTGTTGGAGAAGACTCTTGAGAGTCCCTTGGACTGCAAGGAGATCCAGCCAGTCCATTCTGAAGGAGATCAGCCCTGGGATTTCTTTGGAAGGAATGATGCCTAAGCTGAAACTCCAGTACTTTGGCCACCTCATGCGAAGAGTTGACTCATTGGAAAAGACTGTGATGCTGGGAAGGACTGGGGCAGGAGGAGAAGGGGACGACAGAAGATGAGATGGCTGGATGGCATCACTGACTTGATGGACGTGAGTCTGGGTGAACTCCGGGAGTTTGTGATGGACAGGGAGGCCTGGCGTGCTGTGATTCCTGGGGTCGCAAAGAGTCAGACACGACTGAGCGACTGATCTGATCTGATCTGATCTGTGTCTCCATAAATACTTTAAAATTTTTAGTTCTAGTTGTGAAAAATGCCATTGGTGATTTGCTAGGGATTGCATTGAATCTGTAGATTGCCTTGGGTTGTATATTCATTTTGACAATATTGATTCTTTCAATCCAAGAACATGGTACATCTCTCCATCTGTCTGTGTCATCAGCATCTATGGTTTTTGGAGTACAGATCTTTTGCCTCCTTAGGTAGGTTTATCCCTAGGCATTTTATTCTTTTTGATGCAATGATAAATGAGGTTTTTTTCCCAGAGAAAAAATTTCCAAATATAACTACAGATTTGGTGTGTTATAGATTTCAAATGTAACTATAGATTTCATGGAAGGAGGTGAGTTCAGGGTCCTTCTGTGTTGCCATCTTGAACCAGAACTCTCAAGACTCAAATTATTGAACTGACTAGCCTAGTAGAAAATAAAATTGAAACATTTTTAGTTATTTAAGGATAACTAAAAAAATGAAAATGTATTTGAAAGGATTTTTGAAAAATAGAGCAGAATAGTTAACCTTAGGAACCTATCCCATCCCCCAGTCAGAAACAGTAAAGAAGGAAGAAAAGTTGATTTAAAGTAACCAAAATAGAATTTTACATTATCCAGATTTTAAAAGTTAGTATTACATTTCAACTTTACTTCTTAAAAGCTAACTTTTCTTTTTTTATTTTTTATTTTTTTTTATTTTTAAACTTTACATATTTGTATTAGTTTTGCCAAATATCAAAATGAATCCACCACAGGTATACATGTGTTCCCCATCCCGAACCCTCCTCCCTCCTCCCTCCCCATACCATCCCTCTGGGCCATCCTAGTGCACCAGCCCCAAGCATCCAGCATCGTGCATCGAACCTGGACTGGCAACTCGTTTCCTACATGATATTTTACATGTTTCATTGCCATTCTCCCAAATCTTCCCACCCTCTCCCTCTCCCACAGAGTCCATAAGACTGTTCTATGCATCAGTGTCTCTTTTGCTGTCTCATACACCGGGTTATTGTTACCCTCTTTCTAAATTCCATATATATGCGTTAGTATACTGTATTTATGTTTTTCCTTCTGGCTTACTTCACTCTGTATAATAGGCTCCAGTTTCATCCACCTCATTAGAACTGATTCAAATGTATTCTTTTTAATGGCTGAGTAATACTCCATTGTGTATATGTACCACTGCTTTCTTATCCATTCATCTGCTGATGGACATCTAGGTTGCTTCCATGTCCTGGCTATTATAAACAGTGCTGCGATGAACATTGGGGTACACGTGTCTCTTTCCCTTCTGGTTTCCTCAGTGTGTATGCCCAGCAGTGGGATTGCTGGATCATAAGGCAGTTCTAATTCCAGTTTTTTAAGGAATCTCCACACTGTTCTCCATAGTGGCTGTACTAGTTTGCATTCCCACCAACAGTGTAAGAGGGTTCCCTTTCCTCCACACCCTCTCCAACATTATTTGTAGACTTTTGGATCGCAGCCATTCTGACTGGTGTGAAATGGTACCTCATAGTGGTCTTGATTTGCATTTCTCTGATAATGAGTGATGTTGAGCATCTTTTCATGTGTTTGTTAGCCATCTGTATGTCGTCTTTGGAGAAATGTCTATTTAGTTCTTTGGCCCATTTTTTGATTGGGTCATTTATTTTTCTGGAGTTGAGCTGGAGGAGTTGCTTGTATATTTTTGAGATTAGTTGTTTGTCAGTTGCTTCATTTGCTATTATTTTCTCCCATTCTGAAGGCTGTCTTTTCACCTTGCTGATAGTTTCCTTTGATGTGCAGAAGCTTTTAAGGTTAATTAGGTCCCATTTGTTTATTTTTGCTTTTATTTCCGATATTCTGGGAGGTGGGTCATAGAGGATCCTGCTGTGATGTATGTCAGAGAGTGTTTTGCCTATGTTCTCCTCTAGGAGTTTTATAGTTTCTGGTCTTATGTTTAGATCTTTAATCCATTTTGAGTTTATTTTTGTGTATGGTGTTAGAAAGTGGTCCAGTTTCATTCTTTTACAAGTGGTTGACCAGATTTCCCAGCACCACTTGTTAAAGAGATTGTCTTTAATCCATTGTATATTCTTGCTTCCTTTGTCAAAGATAAGGTGTCCATATGTGCGCGGATTTATCTCTGGGCTTTCTATTTTATTCCATTGATCAATATTTCTGTCTTTGTGCCAGTACCATACTGTCTTGATAACTGTGGCTTTGTAGTAGAGCCTGAAGTCAGGTAGGTTGATTCCTCCAGTTCCATTCTTCTTTCTCAAGATTGCTTTGGCTATTCGAGGTTTTTTGTATTTCCATACGAATTGTGAAATTATTTGTTCTAGCTCTGTGAAGAATACTGTTGGTAGCTTGATAGGGATTGTGTTGAATCTGTAAATTGCTTTGGGTAGTATACTCATTTTCACTATATTGATTCTTCCAATCCATGAACATGGTATATTTCTCCATCTATTAGTGTCCTCTTTGATTTCTTTCACCAGTGTTTTATAGTTTTCTATATATAGGTCTTTAGTTTCTTTAGGTAGATAAATTCCTAAGTATTTTATTCTTTCCATTGCAATGGTGAATGGAATTGTTTCCTTAATTTCTCTTTCTGTTTTCTCATTATTAGTGTATAGGAATGCAAGGGATTTCTGTGTGTTGATTTTATATCCTGCAACTTTACTATAGTCATTGATTATTTCTAGTAATTTTCTGGTGGAGTCTTTAGGGTTTTCTATGTAGAGGATCATGTCATCTGCAAATAGTGAGAGTTTTACTTCTTCTTTTCCAATTTGGATTCCTTTTATTTCTTTTTCTGCTCTGATTGCTGTGGCCAAAACTTGCAAAACTATGTTGAATAGTAATGGTGAAAGTGGGCACCCTTGTCTTGTTCCTGACTTTAGAGGAAATGCTTTCAATTTTTCACCACTGAGGATAATGTTTGCTGTGGGTTTGTCATATATAGCTTTTATTATGTTGAGGTATGTTCCTTCTATTCCTGCTTTCTGGAGAGTTTTTATCATAAATGGATGCTGAATTTTGTCAAAGGCTTTCTCTGCATCTATTGAGATAATCATATGGTTTTTATTTTTCAATTTGTTAATGTGGTGTATTACATTGATTGATTTGCGGATATTGAAGAATCCTTGCATCCCTGGGATAAAGCCCACTTGATCATGGTGTATGATCTTTTTAATGTGTTGTTGGATTCTGATTGCTAGAATTTTGTTAAGGATTTTTGCATCTATGTTCATCAGTGATATTGGCCTGTAGTTTTCTTTTTTTGTGGCATCTTTGTCAGGTTTTGGTATTAGGGTGATGGTGGCCTCATAGAATGAGTTTGGAAGTTTACCTTCCTCTGAAATTTTCTGGAAGAGTTTGAGCAGGATAGGTGTTAGCTCTTCTCTAAATTTTTGGTAGAATTCAGCTGTGAAGCCGTCTGGACCGGGACTTTTGTTTGCTGGAAGATTTTGGATTACAGTTTCAATTTCCATGCTTGTGATGGGTCTGTTAAGATTTTCTATTTCTTCCTGGTCCAGTTTTGGAAAGTTGTACTTTTCTAAGAACTTGTCCATTTCTTCCACGTTGTCCATTTTATTGGCATATAATTGTTGATAGTAGTCTCTTATGATCCTTTGTATTTCTGTGTTATCTGTTGTGATCTCTCCATTTTCGTTTCTAATTTTGTTGATTTGATTTTTCTCCCTTTGTTTCTTGATGAGTCTGGCTAATGGTTTGTCAATTTTATTTATCCTTTCAAAGAACCAGCTTTTGGTTTTGTTGATTTTTGCTATGGTCTCTTTTGTTTCTTTTGCATTTATTTCTGCTCTAATTTTTAAGATTTCTTTCCTTCTACTAACCCTGGGGTTCTTCATTTCTTCCTTTTCTAGTTGCTTTAGGTGTAGAGTTAGGTTATTTATTTGACTTTTTTCTTGTTTCTTGAGGTGTGCCTGTATTGCTATGAACTTCCCCCTTAGGACTGCTTTTACCGTGTCCCACAGGTTTTGGGTTGTTGTGTTTTCATTTTCATTCGTTTCTATGCAAATTTTGATTTCTTTTTTGATTTCTTCTGTGATTTGTTGGTTATTCAGCAGTGTGTTGTTCAGCCTCCATATGTTGGAATTTTTAATAGTTTTTCTCCTGTAATTGAGATCTAATCTTACTGCATTGTGGTCAGAAAAAATGCTTGGAATGATTTCTATTTTTTTGAATTTACCAAGGCTAGCTTTATGGCCCAGGATGTGATCTATCCTGGAGAAGGTTCCATGTGCGCTTGAGAAAAAGGTGAAATTCATTGTTTTGGGATGAAATGTCCTATAGATATCAATTAGGTCTAACTGGTCTATTGTATCCTTTAAAGTTTGTGTTTCCTTGTTAATTTTCTGTTTAGTTGATCTATCCATAGGTGTAAGTGGGGTATTAAAGTCTCCCACTATTATTGTGTTATTGTTAATTTCTCCTTTCATACTTGTTAGCATTTGTCTTACGTACTGTGGTGCTCCCGTGTTGGGTGCACCCAATTATAAATATATATATCTTTATAATTGTTTTATAATTGTTATATCTTCTTCTTGGATTGATCCTTTGATCATTATGTAGTGACCTTCTTTGTCTCTTTTCACAGCCTTTGTTTTAAAGTCTATTTTATCTGATATGAGTATTGCTACTCCTGCTTTCTTTTGGTCCCTATTTGCATGGAAAATCTTTTTCCAGCCCTTCACTTTCAGTCTGTATGTGTCCCCTGTTTTGAGGTGGGTCTCTTGTAGACAACATATGTAGGGGTCTTGTTTTTGTATCCATTCAGCCAGTCTTTGTCTTTTGGTTGGGGCATTCAACCCATTTACGTTTAAGGTAATTACTGATAAGTATGATCCCGTTGCCATTTACTTTATTGTTTTGGGTTCGAGTTTATACACCGTTTTTGTGTTTTCTGTCTAGAGAATATCCTTTAGTATTTGTTGGAGAGCTGGTTTGGTGGTGCAGAATTCTCTCAGCTTTTGCTTGTCTGAAAAGCTTTTGATTTCTCCTTCATACTTGAATGAGATCCTTGCTGGGTACAATAATCTGGGCTGTAGGTTATTTTCTTTCATCATTTTAAGTATGTCTTGCCATTCCCTCCTGGCTTGAAGAGTTTCTATTGAAAGATCAGCTGTTATCCTTATGGGAATTCCCTTGTGTGTTATTTGTTGTTTTTCCCTTGCTGCTTTTAATATTTGTTCTTTGTGTTTGATCTTTGTTAATTTGATTAATATGTGTCTTGGGGTGTTTCTCCTTGGGTTTATCCTGTTTGGGACTCTCTGGGTTTCTTGTACTTGGGTGATTATTTCCTTCCCCATTTTAGGGAAGTTTTCCACTATTATCTCCTCAAGTATTTTCTCATGGTCTTTCTTTTTGTCTTCTTCTTCTGGAACCCCTATGATTCGAATGTTGTAGCGTTTAATATTGTCCTGGAGGTCTCTGAGATTGTCCTCATTTCTTTTAATTCGTTTTTCTTTTATCCTCTCTGATTCATTTATTTCTACCATTCTATCTTCTAATTCACTAATCCTATCTTCTGCCTCTGTTATTCTACTATTTGTTGCCTCCAGAGTGTTTTTAATTTCACTTATTGCATTATTCATTATATATTGACTCTTTTTTATTTCTTCTAGGTCCTTGTTAAACCTTTCTTGCATCTTCTCAATCCTTGTCTCCAGGCTATTTATCTGTGATTCCATTTTAGTTTCAAGATTTTGGATCAATTTCACTATCATTATTCGAAATTCTTTATCAGGTAGATTCCCTATCTTTTCCTCTTTTGTTTGGTTTGGTGGGCATTTATCCTGTTCCTTTATCTGCTGAGTATTCCTCTGTCTCTTCATCTTGTTTAAATTGCTGAGTTTGGGGTGTCCTTTCTGTATTCTGGCAGTTTGTGGAGTTCTCTTTATTGTGGCATTTCCTCACTGTGTGTGGGTTTGTACAGGTGGCTTGTCAAGGTTTCCTGGTTAGGGAAGCTTGTGTCGGTGTTCTGGTGGGTGGAGCTGTATTTCTTCTCTCTCCTTTCGAAGAGTTGGGTTGCTTTTCTGGGTGCCTGATGTCCTCTGCCGGCATTCAGAAGTTGTTTTGTGGAATTTACTCGACATTTAAATGCTCTTTTGATGAATTTGTGGGGGAGAAAGTGTTCTCCCCGTCCTACTCCTCCGCCATCTTGTCTCCTCCCAAAAGCTAACTTTTCATCAAAGATTATTAATGATATGTTTCTTTCACTGTATTTTATACATAAACATCTTTTTTGATAAAGTTGTTTCAGATGATTAGTTTACATCCCAATTTAAAATAATTCAAAGAAAAAATACTCTTATGGGATAAATGTGTCTTGTTATTCCTAAAATAGCCATTTTCAGCAATAAGTTGGTCAAAGAACACTTAGTTTAAAGCTTCATTAAAGACATGAAAATTTATATGTTAATTTTTCATTCTGACATCAATATGAATTTGATCATTAACATCACTGCTATATCTGAAATCTCTAGAAAGATTTTCTCTTTTATATAAAGAACCTTAATTTTTGTTGTTTCTTGGTGATCTAGTATTAATTGACTTCTCTATAATTGGTTAGCTTGCTTTGAATTGGTTAAATGTTCCCTGTAATATTGATCTTTTTAAGCTTAATATGAAATATAAGAGATCAAGCTTTTGCCAAGAAGATATCCTTCCATTCTCTTCCATGGTACATTCTTTATGTACCATAAAGACTATAGCACTTACATTCTACATTTTGAGTCCCTCTACCTGGAGACAGTCTTTAAGAAAGATTCCCTCCACTTACAAGATCACGCATGCATTTGAGAAAGCTAAACCTTTTGTCAAATATTATCATTAATGAAGTATAAATACACATTCAGTAAGGCAAGACACCAATCATCCAAATAAGTGAGATAACTCACACAGCGTGCTTTCTTGTTGTTGTTTGCAGTATTATAGCTGTTTTCTAAAAATGTTCCATCTCATTCAATACAAAACAAAGAAAATCAATGTTTACCAAAAACCCCTCTGTCAAAGAATAATTAGTTTATTGGTGCTCTATTCCACCTGCTTTCTAAAAGGTTTCTGTGTGGCAGAAATTGAAAAACTAAAAGTTGCTTTTCAAACTCCCTTGCAGCAAGGGTTCTAGATACCAGACAGGGTTCACAAATGAGATTCACTCATGCAAGATTCAGAAGATAGAAGAGGGGCAGAGGCCAGTGATTTGCTTCAGTGCTGTTTTCTGTGGAAAGCCACAGCCGAGACATTGGGTCTAAGTTGGTACTCTAGTGCCCAGTTGCTGCCATAGAGATGCCCAGCAGCAGCTGTAAAGATGCTTTGGTGGCCTTGTGATTCTTCCCCCTTGATTAGGGCAGAAGGAGCAGCTCCCCTGAATGGCAAGTTCCTCATTATTACTCTGAAAGTCATTCCTGGATGACCTGCCAAGAGGCTACTCCTTCCTTGTTTTGAATCCTTTTCTGATTCAAAAAGCTCTATTTTTGTTTCTTATAACTATATTGTGACTGGCACTGTTCCAGAAAGAAAAGTTTAGAAAAGTGTAGCTGAGGTGTAGTTAAGTAAGAAAATTCCAATTATATGTTTGAAAGCATTTCCAAGAAACTCAGCCATTGAAGTTTAAATTTTGTTGTAGCTTCCAGAACTTGGTGGATGGGTAATAACTGATCAATCATGCTTGATAGGAAGTATAACAAGATGCAAAGAGCAGAGCCTTTGAAGTCAGACAGGAGTGCACAGTCTAGTGGGTTTTCAGTTAGAGCCATAGTTTCTAGACAGACTGGCAAAAGGAATGTTGTGAAACTAAAGAATAAACTTAATCCTCAGATAAAGATAAAAGTCCCATGATCGTCAATGAAAGTTTAGTGTATCATGCCTGGGAAGGTAATCCATTCTAAGCTTGACCAGGTGAATAGACTCAGATGATCAGAAAGGAAAGAGGGAGTACAGCCTTTGGAAGGCAACAGTCCTGAGGTCTTCCATTAATTTTGTTATTTACCAGCTGTATGACCAAGACTTCCCTTAGTCTCTAAGCTTTAGTTTCCACAACTGTGAAATAGGAATATTAAACTGTTTAATTAGAAATAAGGTTTGCAAGGCACCTGTAGCACCTGGCATGCAACAGGTATTCAAAAGTAATGAACTATTATTCCCTCAGCTTTGACTTGAACAATGAGTCTAGTCTTGTTCATGTCCATGGCATCACCGATGCCATGGCAAACTTCGGGAGATGACGAGGGACAGGGAGGCCTGGCTTGCTGCACTCCATGGGGTCTCAAAGAGTCTGACATGACTGGGTGACTGAACAACTACTAGCCTTTTTCACAGAGAAGCAAAATATAGTAAAATATGAAAATGGAAACAGAAGAAAGCAAAAAAGATAAATAGCAAGATATAGAGCCAGAAGGGCTAATGATGTCTCATAGGCCCTGAGACATGGGGAAAAGGGAAACATTCTCCTACAGTGAGAAGAAAGGAAATAAAGTAGTCTGGAGCCACAAAGAATCTAGGACAGAGCCCTCCTGCTGCATTAGCGCTGGGTGACTATAAAAACATGAGGTCTGCTCTCAGCGGTAGAGGTATGCACAGTGGATTCTATTATAATGCTCTGTTTTCACTCAAAACTTGCCAAAATTTTTCTTTTGAGGTGAAACTCTCCAGTATTTTCTACAGCTCAAATTGATTATTTGAAGTAGCATTGAAAGAAAGTAAAGACACTTGTGACTAGAATACAAAGAGGTGGGAGAAGAGACTCAGAATTATAAAATATAACCTTATAATTGTATAAAGTTAACCATGTTAGATTGTTCATACAAACCATAAAAAATAGGTTGCACTTTTAATTGAAATTCAGCATGAGAGATTCTGTGCTCCTCTTAGAGCTCAAGATGTAGACAATATTGACTAAAACCCATCTAAGGTGAACTCGGTATTCTCTGTTTATTTGTACCAGCGTGGCTTACTGTCTACATGCATGCTTTCTACAGCCAACTCAGCACGAATGTAACTGGCTCATTCAGTTAAATCAATCAAGCTATTTGCCAGTTCAGTGAAACAAAAGCACAACTGTTGTACTATGCAAATCAAATCTGTTTGTGTATAGACAGATCTACAAATTTCTAGTTAATTTAATTTTCATTATGTTAAAAACCATGTTGAAATAACACAGTGTATGTCTAATTATTTTAAACTCTTTAAGTGTGGATTCGTGTATACTCTTAGGAATGACTAACCACGTTTTATATCGTTTCATCTCTGCCCAGTGCCATTTTTCTTAAGTTCAGGTTTCAGCTATTGCTATTTTTCGGTAGGAAAGTTTACCTTGGTCCATCAGAGGCAAGCAGAAAAAGTACAACTGTCTTGAATTTGGCTCAGAAGTATGATGTTCCCTGGGGAGTTTGTGAACTCCAGACACTTCAGAAGATGTCACCAAGCTATCCAGGTGATATGGATACAACTCAGAGGACCACTTTAATTCAGAATGTGGCCCCAGGCAGGTGTTTGAATAAATTAGGAATCTGGGAATAAGGCACTGATAGAACCACAATGGCATTAAGTACCTGGTTACTGGCACTCCTGTGATCAGTAATCCCACTGAGACAATAAGCAGGGTCTGTACATCTCCACTTCTAGGGTTCAACCACATGCAAAACCTTGGGTAACTTACTGATAGGAAGTTCAAGTCCTCAGAAGAACTTCCCACTGGTGATTTCAACTTTTCCCAGGAGGAAACATGAAGTCTCTCCCTTCCACAAGCTAAGGCTTCTCTTCAGCTCACTGGCAGTTCCAGTCCACTGCTTGCTGCTAGCCACTCCCTGATTCATAGAACCTTGCCCTAGTTTAGCCATTTTAAGCAAGAATCTCTACAATTTCTTCCCAGGGCTTCTACCCTAGCCTCTTCCTAGGGTACTTGTGGCCACCAAATCTTGCATGTAATTCACACTATTCCCTCAATCAGTGCACAATAAGATGGTGGGCCTACAGACAAAGGATATTACAGTCATATGCTGTCTGTGGTATAGACTCAATGCCTACAGATTTGCTTTCCCAATTCATTGGGGAAGGATGGCAAAAAAGCTAGCATGATGATAATCTTTTCCTGGTTCTTCCCTCCCTCCATTTATTCTCTTTCCAGGTCTCCTTATCACTTTTCTTTTTTAACTCTACAACCCACTCTAAAATCATTTTTCACCTTAATATTATATTACTTGCAGTTGTTGTTCAGTTGCTAAGTCAGGTCTCACTCCATGGACTGCAGCACGCCAGGTTCCTTTATCCTCCACTATCTCCCTGAGTTTGCTCAAAATCATGTCCATTGAGTCAGTGACACTATCTAACCATCTCATCTTCTGCTGCCCCCTCCTCCTCCCCCTCAATTTTTCCCAGCATCAGGGTCCTTTCCAGTGAGTCAGTTCTTCTCATCATGTGGCCAAAGTATTGGAGTTTCAGCTTCAGCAACAGTCCTTCCAATGAATATTCAGAAGTGATTTCCTTTAGGATTGACTGGTTTGATCTTCTTTCTATCCAAGGGACTCTCAAGAGTCTGCTCCCACAACATATTTCGAAAGCATCAATTCTTCAGCATTCAGCCTTCTTTATGGTCCAACTCTCATATCCATACATGACTACAGGAAAAACCATAGCTTTGACTATATAGACCTTTGTCAGCAAAGCGATGCCTCTACTTTTTAATAAGCTAAGATTCTCATAGCTTTTCTTCCAAGGAGAAAGCATCTTTTAATTTCATGGGGGCAGTCAGCATCTGCAGTGATTCTGGAGCCAAGAAAATTAAAATGTTACAATTTCCACTTATTCTCCTTTTCATTGCCATGAAGTGTTGGGACCAAATACCATGATCTTAGTTTGTTGAATGTTGAGTTTCAAGGCAGTTTTTTCACTCTCCTCTTTCACCCTCATCAAGAGGCTCTTTAATTTTTCTTCACTCGCTTCCATTACAGTGATATCATCTGTACACCTGAAGCTGTTGATATTTCTCCTGGCGATCTTGATTCCAGCTTTTGCTTCATCCAGACCAGCTTTTCTCATGATGTACTTTGCATATATAAGCAGGGTGGCAATATACAGCCTTGCCATACTCCTTTCCCAATTTTGAACCAGTCCATTGTTCCACGTCCGGTTCTAACTGTTGTTTCTTGACCTGCATGTAGGCTTCTTAGGAGACAGGTAGTGTGGTCTCGTACTCCCGTATCTTTAAGATATAGTTTGTTCTGAACTACACAAAGGTTTTAGCATAGTCAATGAAGCAAAAGTAGATATTTTTCTGGACCTCCCTTGCTTTTTCCATGATCCAACAGATGTTGGCTATTTGATCTCTGATTCATCTGCCTCTTTGAAACCCAGCTTGTATATCTGGAAGTTCTGGGTTCACACACTGCTGAAGCCTAGCTTGAAGGATTTTGAGCATTACCTGGCTAGCATGTGAGATGGCAATCGTATGGTAGTTTGAACATTCTTTGGAATTGCCCTTCTTTGGGATTCAAATGAAAACTGACCTTTTCTAGTCCTGTGGCCACTGATGAGTTTTCCAAATTTGCTAACATTTGAGTGCAGCACTTTAACAGCCTCATCTTTTAGAATTTGAAATAGCTCAGCTAGAATTCCCTCACCTCCACTAGCTTTGTTCATAGTAATGCTTCCTGAAGCCCACTTGGCTTTATAGTCCAGGATGTCTGGTTCTAGGTGAGTGACCATGCCATCATGGTTATCTGGGTTATGAAGACATTTTTTGTATAGTTTTTCTGTATATTTTTGCCACCTCTTCTTAATCTCTTTTGGTTCTCTTAGGTTCTAATTTCTGTCCTTTATCATGCCCATCCTTGCATGAAATTGTTCCCCTGAAATCTCCAATTTTCTTGAAGAGATCTCTAGTCTTTCCCATTTTATTGTTTTCCTCTGCTTCTTTGCATTGTTTATTTAAGAAGGTCTTCTTATCTCTCCTTGCTGTTTTCTGGAGCTCTGCCTTCAGTTGGGTGTATCTTTCCCTTTCTCCTTTGATTTTCACTTCCCTTCTTTCCTCAGCTATTTATAAATCCTCCTCAGACAACCACTTTGCCTTCTTGCATTTCTTTTTCTTGGGTATGGTTTTGGTCACCACCTCCTGTACAGAGTCATGAACCTCGTCCATAGTTCTTAAAGCATTCTATCAGATATAATCCTTTGAATCTATTTGCCATCTCAATTGTATAATCCTACATGATGTGAGTTAGGTAATACCTGAATGGCCTAGTGGTTTTCCCTACTTTCTTCCATTTAAGCCTGAATTGTGCAGTAAGGAGCTCATGATCTGAGTCACAGTCAGCTCCAGGTCTTGTTTTTACTGACTGTATAGAGCTTCTCAATCTTTGGTTGCAAAGAACATAATCAATCTGATTTCAGTATTGACCATGTGGTGATGGGCATGTGTAGAGTCATCTCTTGGATTGTTGAAACATGTGTTTGCTATGACCAGTGTGTTCTCTTGAAAACACTCTGTTAGCCTTTGTCCTGCTTCATTTTGTACTCTGTGGCCAAACTTCTGTGTTTGGCCATGTGTTTATTCCATGTATCTCCTGACTTCCTACTTTTGCATTCCAGTCCCCTATGATGAAAAGGACATCTTTTTCTTTTCTGTTCCTTTTTTTGCTGTTAGTTCTAGAAGGTGGTGTTGGTCTTCAAAGAACTGGTCAGCTTCAGTTTCTTCAGTTTCAGTGGTTGGGGCATAGACTTGGATTACTGTGATGTTAAATAGTTTGCCTTGGAAATGAACCGAGATTATTCTCTTGTTTTTGAGACTGCACCCAGGCACTACATTTTGGAATCTTGTTGATTATGAGGGATACTCCCTTTTTTCTAGGGGATTCTTACCCACAATAGCAGATATAATGTCATCTGAATTAAATTTACCCATTCTCATCCATTTTTGTTCATTTATTGCTAAAATGTTGATGTCCAGTCTTGCCATCCCCTGCTTGACCACATCCAGTTTGCCTTGTTTCATGGACCTAACATTCCAGGTTCCTATGCAATATTGTTCTTCACAGCATCTGACTTTACTTTCACAAAATCCACAACTGAGTGTCATTTCTGCTTTGGCCTAGCTGCTTGATTCTTACTGGAGGTATTAGTAATTGCCCTCTGCTCTTCGCCAGTAGCATATTGGACACCTTCCAACCTGGGGAACTCACCTTCTGGTGTCATATCTTTTTGCCTTTCCATACTGTCCACGTGGTTCTCCAGACAAGAATACTGGAGTGGTTTACTATTCCTTCCTCCAGGGGACCATGTTTTGTCAGAACTCTTCACTGTGTCCCATCAGTCTTTGGTGGCCCTGCATGGCATGCTCATAGCTTCATTGAGTTATGCAACCCCCTTTGCTATGACAAGGTCATGATCAGTTGCTCTCATCTGATTCTACCTTGACTGATATTTTTTTTAATTGTGGTTTTTTTTTTGGAGGATAATTGCTTTACAATAGTGTGTTGGCCTCTGCCATACCTCAACATGAATCAGCCATGGATATACATATGTCCTCTCTCTCCTGAACCCCCCTCTCATCTCCCACCCCATCCCACCCCTCTAGGTTATCACAGAGCACTGGGTTGAGCTCTCTGTGCCATGTAGTAAATTCCCACTTGCGATCTACTTTACATATGGTAATATATGTGTTTCATGCCATTCTCTCAGTTTGTCCCTCCCTCTCCTTCCCACACTGTCCACAATCTGATCTCTGTGTCTGCATCGTCACTGCTGCCCTGCAAATAGGTTCTTCAGTACCAGCTTTCTAGATTCCATACGCATGCTTCAATGTATGGTATTTAATCTTTCTCTGACTTACTTTACTCTATATAATAGGCTGATATACCTCATTAGAACTGACTCAAATATATATATTTTTTAATATAGCTGGGTAATATTACATTGTATATATGTACCACAACTTCTGTATCATTTATCTTGTCGGTGGACATCTAGGTTGCTTTCATGTCCTAGCTATTGTAAAAAAAATTGACATTTTTAATTAAATGTAACTTCTCTTTAACTAGTTTGCAGAGTACTTATACAATTTAAGTCATAATTTGATCTGAGACTATAAAGAGATCTCTAATATTACATATCTGGGACTTATTGCATTCTGGATGCTCTGTTAAATAATTTACATGTGCAATGATAGTATAGAATACTTTAAAAGCACCAATATAAGTCCACACAGATTTAAATCCTCATTAACACTATACTAACATTGTAATCTAGGCAAATAAATGTTTAAAAGGCCTCAATTTTCTCATCTGTAGAATGGAAATACTGCTAGGACTTATCCCAGGACTATTTTGAGAATAACTGAGATACTGAATGTAAAACTCTTAGTGAATGTTTGATAATTAGCAAAGAAGTGTGGCATATTAGCTGTTTCTGATACTAGCAATTTTTTTTTCATTTAATGAGACTGATCACTATCACCCCATCATAGAGATGAGGGAAACTAAAGTCCATAGAAGCTAGGTAATTTGCTCAAGATCATGCAGCTGGTAATTGCCTGAAAAGGTACTTCTTTCCCGAGCTGACTGCAGAAGCTGGTCTCTGACACAGCACACTGGTGGTTCTTGCCTCATGTTCTTTAAAACTAAGATGTCCCAGGTACGCTCATGGGGATTCACACTCATGGGTCTGCTGCAGCTGCTTGTAGGTGGCTTTTTGTTATTTCCAATTTTACAGAAAACTTTGATGACAACTAAAAGTACATTGTTTGCCACCAATAAAGATGCCCCAAAAGCCTTTTTCATGGTGCTATAATCAGGATAAAATGAGAAGTATATGAAATCCACTTGTAACAGTTGAGTATCAAGAGCTATTTTTCCTCTAGTTGATAAAAGAAAGTATAAATGATTCTTAAGGATAGATGCTTCAAAGGAAATTCTTGCTTTGTGTGACTTATATTCTAACTCTGAAAGAAACTTCAGAAATTTTTTAGGCAAAATGTTATGACACACACACACAAGCTTGGTTCCTTGAGGCAGAAGCAGCAGCTGTGTCATTGGGGTAAATCAGCTGTGATACCAACCGATCTTTCCATCAGGAACTGGCAGCTTCTTTGGCTCCACTCTCTCCTCATATCCAGCACCATCAATCATTAGTGTGCCTCTCGTAATCCAGCCCATCTTCCTTCTGTCCTTTTCCATTGCTGCTACTCACAGTCTCATTTACTTCTTTTCCAGAATATTTAAATATGCTCCTGATCCCATCATTTCTATATGTAGACCACAGCTTGGCTTAAAATATTTTTTCTAGCCAAAGTCAAGTCTCCTTAGTTTGCCAGTCAAGTATATCCATACTCTGTCTCTAGCACTAATTTTTCACATCTTGTATCCCCCAGTCATGTGTCCCCCCTCACTGTGTCTTTGATTGTATTACTACATTCAGTTGATCTTCTCTGCCACTTTTACACATGTTCAAGCTCTGCCCTGCTTTCAACATGGACTTCTCAGACCGTTTCCTCTCTAATTGTCCTGATTCCTACAGTAAATGCGCTTTTGCCAACCCATGAACCCATGTCACATGTTACTTATACATTACTACAAATCGTGGCATTGTGGGGAAGGAAAAATTTTCCTCTACACATCTTCGATCCTCTAGTGTAGGACCTGGTAAATTAGACTGGCCAGAGACAGGATAAGAGAAAAACAGAAGTTTATTCATATTTGCATTATGAATGTACACATGGGTGCGCCTAACAAGTAACTCAGAGGAGTAATTAGAATTTGGGCTTATCTCAGGCTACGTGGAGGTAAAGGAGTTTGGGGCCACTGAGCAAGGGATGTAGTTAAAAGAATGTGACCAAGGAAGGTGTAGTAAACATGAATTGTTTAAGTAAAGTTTGTCATGCATTTGTAAGAAGTGCTTTCTCCATTGATAATGAGGCCAAAAAACTTGGCCTCTGTGCACCCAGGGCTGAATCAAGTCTCAGAGACAGAGTGCAGGGTGAAGTAGCAAAAAATAGTGTTATTGCTATTTTGATTATTTATTGCTAGTAAAGCGTCTGCCTACAATGCAGGAGACCTGGGTTCAATCCCTGGCTCAGGAAGATCTCTTGGAGAAGGAAATGGCAACCCACTCCAGTATTCTTGCCTGGAAAATCCCAAGGACAGAGGAACCTGGTTAGGCTACAGTCCATGGGGTCGCAGAGAGTTGGAGATGACTGAGCGACTTCACTCATTCATTGCTAATTTTATTGCTATATTTATTCCAGACCAAGGGACACAACAGGCTCATGCTCCTGGAAACTGTGTCCCAGCCTGGGAGGATCTGGTGTAGTGTTTTATAGCAATGGTTCAAGGGCAGGATCACTGATAAGATTGTGGTATGTGTGAGGCTAATCACTTGGTGAGCATCTTTGGTTTCTTTAATCTGGCCTTAGGTGGTCTTCTCTGGAATGAAGAATTCTGACATTTTCCATTTGTCAGGAGGCTTTTAGTTCTGTAAAGATGCCAGGATATTGTTATGTTTATTCCTTGAGGTAGAACCAAGACCCTGCCCCCAAGGCTGTATTGTCTTGCCTCAAGGCTCCTCTCTTGTCTCTGTATCCTCTCCCTTCTCTGATGGGCAACTGTTTGAATCTGCCCTTTGGAACTCAGGGAAGATCAGGGAGGCTAGAGTCTTTTGCCTACACGCAAGAAATGGGAGACCCGGGAAAGCTCGCGTGCCCAGGAGACAACAGGGTCCTGCTTGGTTTCACTCTCCCCTTTTCTTTGATACTCCTCAATCTTGAGGAGAACAGAAGTTACATAAGGAAAGGAATAATCATTTTGGGCAGAGACATTAATCATGAACTCAGTTTTAGGGGGACTTGGTTTTAATCCCCACTTAGGTTTTATCTTTCCCTAAATCTTTCAGGAAATAAGCAATAACCAGTCTAGCTACTTCCTGTTGAAATGGGGCATATTGTTTAGTCACCATGTCACGTCTGACTCTTTGTGACCCCCTGGACTGCAGCACGCCAGGCTTCCCTGTGTGTGTATGTGTTGGGGAGGGTGAGGGGTGGGTTCAGTTCAGTTCAGTTCAGTCGCTCAGTCGTGTCCGACTCTTTGTGACCCCATGAACTGCAGCACACCAGGCCTCCCTGTCCATCACCAACTCCCAGGGTTCACTCAGACTCACGTCCATCTAGTCAGTGATGCCATCCAGCCATCTCATCCTCTGTCGTCCCCTTCTCCTCCTGCCCCCAATCCCTCCCAGCATCAGAGTCTTTTCCAATGAGTCAACTCTTCACATGAGGTGGCCAAAGTACTGGAGTTTCAGCTTTAGCATCATTCCCTCCAAAGAAATCCAGGGCTGATCTTCAGAATGGACTGGCGGGTAGTCCTTCCTAAATTGGGAATAGGTATCAGATTAGAAATATTTGAGTTCCAAATCTTGGATTTGAGTTTTGCATAATTAAGATTTCAGTCCCTTCGTCTGCCATTTTGGCACAACAGACCCAGTGAGAGGTAGGAGGACTGACAACAGAAACTTCGGTAGACAGGCCGGATCTCCTTCCCTCGGGAATTCAGGAGCCTAAGCCTGAAGCCCAGTCTGGACGTGGCACCGCAGAGGACTTGCAGCCAGTTGTTTGCACATCATTCCCTGTAAGGGGGAGAAACCCACCAAGGCAATCCTGCAGACCTGGAAAGAGGAAGCTGACTTCATATCCAGCAGTTAGAATTACTGAAAGAATCAGTATGTGAATCTATTTGTGGGAAAATGTATAAAACAAACAAAACAGAACTTCCATTTCGCTTGCCAAATACCTAAGGTTTCCCAAAGTACATGTAAGACGTCTGCTTCTCGGGATCCACTCACTGGCTGTACACAGGCTTGGCTGGTCAGTCTCTTTTCACTCTAATGTGATGTACTGACAGTTTTGCTCCACTCCATTTTAGAGGCGTGAGTAGTGAGAACATCATAGGGTCCCTTTCTTTGCTCTTCAAGTTGCTGCTCAGCTTCTTGCTTTTTCCACATTTTTGGCAGCACCCACTATTCCACTTTGAAGGGATGCAAAGGAGCTTCCAGGTGGGGAGAGACCTATGGGACACAAACTCATGCACAGTGTTTAATGGTTCATCCATCTGTTATACCTGCTGTTTAATTTTTACCTCCTGCAATAGAAATGTTTCTCTTTCTTTATTCTTAGGAGCTAAGAATTGTCTCCCATATAGGATTTCATCAGGGCTCAATCCTAGCCCACTTCTAGGGGCCAACCATATATAGAGGAGAGCAATAAGCAAGCCCACTTTAGATGAGTTTTCTGGCATAATTTGGTTTTCTTCAGGGTGTGGTTCATCTCTCAGCCTTTCCCATAGATTGGGGTCTGCATGATGAATGAAGTTTCCATTTTATACCTAAAGCTTTACTTACTATTTGTTATTTCTAGGACGAAAAAGATCCATTTTCACTCCAAAGAGTAGAGGGAAGGCTGTACCTAGGAATAACATCCTTAAGAAGGGCTTCTGTCACTTCCAGTGCTTTTTCCATTCTCTCTGGGAAGGCCTCTACTCAACCTTCTTCCAGGTGTAATACTCATAAATCTTCTGCCAAAATCTTGTTAAAGAGGATAGGGGAGTTTTTTAATACTTGGGGCAACACCATCTAGCAGTACTGACTTCCTGTTTTGGAATTCGAGTCTTGCCATTCAAAGGCAGAGCAATTGTGATTACTTTTCTACTGGAATACAGAAAAAGGCATCTTTTAAATCTAATAATCTCCGGGTGTGGTTCCTAAGTAAGGAATAATGTTTATGGGTTCAGAACTGTAGGGTGAAGGTCCCGGATGATTTCATTCTGGCTCACAGATCCTGAATGAATCAGTATTCATTGGTATGAGTTTTCTTGACTAGCAGAACAGGAGTATTATAAGGAGACCTGTGGCCTACCATCCATGGGGTTGCAGGAGTTGGACACGACTGAGCAACTGAGCACACACACACACACACACACACACACACACAAGGAGACCTGTGGAGTCTAATTAGCCCATACTTTAGAAGTTTAAAACCAGCTAGTTAAAAACCAGGCCTTTTTCTTAAGAGGGTTTTGTTTTTTCCCTGGATACGAGGCTCCCGTTTTTACAGTGATAGAGATTGGGACAGCATATCGGCCTGTCTGGGTGCCCCGTCGGCCAGACAGTCTTACTAAGTGGTTGTGTCTTTTCCTGATTTTGGAGAGGGCAACATCTCTATGAAGAGAAATTCCCTTTATAAATGTAAATTTCCTTTATCAAAGGAAAACTCGTACCTTTTCTTAGAGGTTTACCTGCTTTTGCTTGTTCTCAATTTACTTTAGTTCAAAATAATCCACATGCCAGAGGGGCATATTTTGGAGTGGTATATATCCTGGTACCCTTGAAAATGCATCATTCATTACCTTACACCTGAAAGCATTTCATCTTATCTAATATTACTATATTTGGATTTTCCTAACACAGAGTAAACTTGAGAATGTTTCCCTTTCTGCCTCAGCAAGAAAGATACTTTAAAAGGGGGAAGAATAGAATAAAAAATGAGATCCAGCTCTTTTTTAGAAGAGTCTGGGTGGGTGGCTGAGGTGGGGTGCTTTCTGCAATCACTGACTCATCCCTCCTACCCACAGGAGAGAAAAGCACTTGGAATCACTAAAAAGTTGCTTTACTTAAGACTGGTGTGACTGGGTGGCCACATTGCCTTGGAATGAAAGCAGAACAAAGCCTCCAATGGTTCTTAGCTTAAAATACAAGCAGATGCTCATCCATTCCTGACCCACCCTCAGAAGCTGTTGAAGGGCAGAAGAATATGCCATCCCAGACACACCTCTTTGGCATAAGGATTACTTTTAGCTCCTTATTTTTGAGAAACAACAAACACAGGAGAATCTATAAAAATAGAATAGTAGTTGCCCTTTGGTAAGGGACATTTATACAGGAAATCTCCATTTGTAAGGGCATCTTCCTCTCTGTCCCAGGAAGAGGATTCTCCATCTCCCGAATTTCTTATCAGTGGAGAAGTGTACATGTGTGCTAAGTTGGTTCAGTCGTGTTCAGCTCTATGAGACCCTACGGACTACATGGTTCACATGCTCCTCTGCCATGAAATTCTCCAGGAGAACACTGGAGTGGGTTGGCATGCCCTCCTTCAGGGGATCTGCCTGACCCAGGGATCGAATCCCCGTCTCTTATATCTCCTTCATTGGCAAGTTCTTTACCACAGCCACTTAAATCTGCAGAGCAAACCTTACCTTGTTGCCAGGCTTTTCCTGGTAACCTTCCATAGCTTGTGTGTGTGAGTGCACGCAGCCGTGTCCAGCTCTTTGCAACCCCTTGGACTGTAGCCCGCCAGGCTCCTCTGGCCATTATATTTTTCAGGCAAGCATAGCTGGCATCCCCTTCAAAATGTCTTTTGTTTGTCTTTTTCTGGAGATGGTATTCTAAGGTGGCAGCTTTGGCCACTTCTGGTAGTTTTACTCAGTTTTTCTAGGTATCTTCCACATATACAGGTGGTATACATGTTGATGAAATAAAATTCCTATTTTATAGCAAGATGAGAACATCTTAAACATGATTTTTTTTTTTTCTTCACCTGTTTGGGCCTTTTTGTACATATGCCTTAACCAGACCTGCTTAGCAGATAACATTCCTTCCTTCTTAATCTGATCAAGGGTTACAGCTCCTCAGGAGATAACCTTCCTTCTTAATCTTGTAAGGGGCCAGGGTGACCCATGACCCACTGTGCGCTTCTTTGTACATGGAGCTCTGGACAGTGTAAAGTGTCAGTACATCATTTGAAGTATATCCCTTTGTCTCAGAAACTTATACAACTGTGCTTTGACCTCTAATGGGCAGAATAGTCTTCAGAGCTTTCTGAAAGACTGTTTTCTGGGTTATAATCCTCCAGGTTGGCTCAAATAAAAATTTCCATTTCTTTCTTGATTAACTATTAATTTTTCCATCAACAATGTTACTAAGCTTCTGTTTGTTTTTCTCCTATTAACTTGCTTTTTATTATGGGGTTAGGGTCCCAGTCAGGAACCTGGAAGGGTAGAAGAAAAATTAACTTTTTTACCCCTTCACTGTCCTATGAAGTATAAGAATGGTTTGAAAGAGGCCATCATCCCAGTGCACCTGTCAGTGCCCTTAACAGAGCACCCCGCATAGCCCCTGGGCTCATACGTCACTGGTGCCCCTGCCCAGGAGCACCAGTGAGAGATGGAGCTTAGCATCCCTGGGGATGCCAGGCTTTGCAATCTTAACTGCAACCTGGGGCACTTACTCATTCAGAAGGGCAGCTCTGGGAGTCTCGTTCTGAGTGTTTAGCTCCTGGGGACCTCTGGGAAGGTGGTTATTTCGGATTTGCTGCTACTTCTAATAGGTAAGGAGAGCAGTGTCAATCCTATTATCCCATCATGGACTGGAACCCAAAAGTAACCCCCCTGAAACGGTGAGGCAAGAGCCACCCCAGTTAATATAACTGCTTGAGGAGATGGTTTCAGTCTTGTTCAGAGGGGCCAATAGCACCTTGCTCTCTAGGTGTTAATAGTTAACTGAATAAAACTTATAGTTAGGTTTTGGTAATTGATGTTTTACTGTCTTAGATATACAAGTCATCTTGAATTTTTTTCTAATAGGTATAGAGTAAAAATGACAACCTTTATATAATAAGACACCACAAAAGTTGTTTGGATGACTAAAACATTATTTATACATTTAATAAAAAATACATGAACTCCTAATATATACAAAGACGCAAGCTAGATATAGAATAACAGTGATAAAAAGCCATAGCCCCTGTGCCTAAGAAACTCATAAAATATGTTTAGAGAGAGAGTCACCAAATTCATATATGTAACTTTTATTCATTCCCCCCTCCCCTGCCCACAAATATTCATTCCCCCCTCCCCTGCCCACAAATATAGTATTTCCTGTCTAGTCACCTGGCTAAGTACTGGGTAACACAGCCCTGCCCTCAACTTACCTATTGAACAAGAAAAAATTTAATATATAACTATAAATCCTGATGAGCATCATGAAGAAAACAAATAAGGTAGAAATTAACCCATTCATTTAGATTGGTGAGAGAAGATCTTCATGAAAAGGTGAGGTTTCAGCTGAAATCTGAAGGTCAAGATGTAATCATTTATGAGAAAGTCTGTCCAGATAGACATGTGTTGAAGCCTGTAAGGTAAGACATGCCTTCTAGATAGATCAGGCAAGATATAAGTAGAGCATAAAATATTACAGTGATAAAGATTTTGAATGTTTTCTTTTCAGCAAGCATCTACTGCATGAATGCAATGAGCTGAAAACACAGTGATGAGTATAGACACAAAAAGTTCCTGCTCTCCTGGAACTTTGTAATCAGGTGAGAAAGACAGACGCTCAGCATGCAATTACAAGTGTGATAAAGATCGTGTGCTAGTGTTATGTGGGCATATGTGGTGAATGGATTTTAGCAAGCCTAGAAGGACTGGGGAAGTCCTTTCTGGGGAACTGACATTTAAAACCAGGTTGTGAAAGCTAAGCAGGCATTGCTGGGTGAAGAGCTGAAGAAAGCGCAGGAGACTATTGAGGAAAAGATTGCACAAGGTAAAGGCATTCCTTCACTTAAAAGCACAATGTGTGAAAAGACAGACTAAACTATTAATATTTATTGGTGGCTCAGACGGTAAAGAATCTGCCTGCAAAGCAGGAGATCTGGGTTTGATCCCTGGGTCAGGAAGATCCCCTGGAGAAGGGAATGACAACCCACTCCAGTATTCTTGCCTGGAGAATTCCATAGACAGAGAAATCTGGCAGGGTCCAAACACCACTGAGCGACTAACATTTTTAAGTTTTCATTTTTTTTTCTAAAAGCTTTACCAAATGATGGGAAGTCAACATTAATAATCATGTTTTTACCCCTGTGACGCTGAATTATCAGAATGTGTGTGTGTGCTCCTTTGCATCCAACTCTTTGCAACTCCATGGCCAGGCTCCTCTGTCCGTAGGATTTCCCAGGCAAGAATTCTGGAGTGGGTTGCCATTTCCTTCTCCAGGGGATCTTCCTATTGTACGATTTCAGAAATTGTTGTTTTAAATATATTTTTATGACATGTAAATGGCCTCATGATCTAATGGAACATACAATTCTATGGAAGCTGAATTGTATTAGTACAGCTAAATGCAGCTGATAGAAGTAATGTACAGAAATCTTGAGACCAAGGCTGCCTCCTCTTTGAAACCATCCTATCTTCCCTGGAAGATCTGGCTACTTTCTGTACTCAGCCCTTCAATATAGCAGTTATAATTGATTATAATTACTGTTCACATGCCTGACTCGTTCACTAAACTAAGTGACTCAAAGGGAGGGAATGTTTATTATTTATCTTTCTAACCACAGGACTTTAGATACAGTGGATGCTCAAAAATATATTTCCACAGAAATAAATATGAATGAAGCTATTAAGACATACTTTTGAGGTTATCAAAGATTGGGCCTTTGTCTTAATAACATGCATAAAACTTTAAAGGGGATGTTCATTTAGACTCCCCCTCCACACACACAGCTAAGCCAACACCCCAAAACCCCCTTGGCCACTTTGACACCTAGTTCCTATAAATGTTTCCCTTCCTCCCATGCATTCGCTCTAATAATTTAGTGAGTCTAAGAAACACAGCCATGTTTAAACATCTGGGATTCATCAGGCTGGTTCTCTTAATCAAAGTTAGGAAATCAGCTCCAGATGTTGCCTAACTAAAGTTACATAAGCATTGTTCACATTTTTAACTACAATCAGACCTAAGTTCCCATTTCTTGAAAGTAACTTAATTTGTATAGGTAGGAGTTCGACTCTGCTCTGTTTTTTAAAAATTAACTTTCAGCTTAAATACAGAGATAAAGCTGATAGATTTCCTTAGAAGTAAATGAGTATCAATGAAAATTCAAGATACAGTTTTTGAAATCACACATGTAACTATATTAGCTCAACAATGCCATGAGAAGGAAAGAAAAAACTAACACTGTCCAAGTGTCCATTATGTGCCTGTGTAGCAGATAAAAAATAAATTTTCCTCTACCCTTCTAGGTTCTTGGCTGTGATACTTCTGTTACAAGACTAACAGGAGAAAAATAAATGTTTAATAACATGTATACCTGAGAGAGACCGATAGAAAACTGAGTATGCATGGGAGATATACCTAGGACATATCCGGAAACACTGAGTTACTCCCACAAATGGCCCAAGCCATCACCTTAAATACCATCTCCAACTAAAGACAAAAGAAGATGTTGGAGGTAAGCCAAGGAAGCAGTTGCATGGTTACCAGGCAAAGCACAGTAAACAAGGGTATGATTATTATGTGAATTGAAGGGTTACCTTCTCTACTGATAAGAATTTCTAGAGATTTAGTCATCTTCTCTGCCTACTACAGCAGAAGAGGAGACTTCCCTTACAAAAGGAGGTTTTCCTTATAAATGTGAATGCCTCTTACAAACGAGTAACTTGTACTTGTTTTCAGGGTTTCTCCTGTGACTGCTGTTTCTTAAAAATAACCACCTCAAGATAATCCATATACCAATGAGGTTTATTCTGGGGTGGCATATTTGTTCACCTCGCCCTGCTACTGAAATTTCTCCAAGGAGAATCATAGTACAGAATGTGAGTTAAGAGATAGGTCTTTATTTCATTGAACCAGCCCCTTAGTCTTGAAATAGGTCAGTTAAACAGTTGCCTCATCTCAGAAGGCAGCTTTGTGGGTGGGCTCCCAAAGTTAGACCTATATGATGCGAGCAATTAGGTATCTAATAAAGATATCCTGAGGTTCCTACACCCATAGGTTTTCCCACACAATAAGAAAACATTGTCCTTTAAGTAGATGAAAGAAAAGTTATAGTTTTATAGAAGTACAAATATTGATATTAAAGCTTATTTAAAAATCCTTATAATAATTCAATTTTACCTAGCTTAACCACACAAGATTCTCTCTTCACAACTTTTCATATCCATTTAGACTGTTCTTTATCCTCATCTTTTCCATTTTGAAATAGCCAGTTGTTCTTAAAGACAAAATTTTCATTTCCCTTAACAAAAACACATCTCCATGTCTCACACTTTGCTACCCAATAACATACCCTACTTACCTTGTATTCAGAGATGGAATAGTTTCTCTTAACTATTGCTACTAGTTTTAATTACATATATTAGAATCCTTAACCTATAGAGACCTTAATTTCTACTCAAACCTCAGAAGTAAACAATTGCGAATGGTCTGTTATAATAGTGTTCCTTTTTAATAGTACAGGTTTTGGATGTGGCATGAGACCCAAACATTTTTGGCGCGTCTATTTTTTATTACAGAAAAACTAATGTTCAAAATGCTATCTTATTTAGAAATGATATAGATTTCAATGAATCTATATCCTTTAATTTAGCAGAATTTTAAGTTACTAAAAAGGTTTTGGAAGCTTTAAAAGATTTTAAAGGAGACATAAAAAACTTCATCATTATTGAAAAGTCTACTTACAGACTATATAATTCATTATTAATCATATTTTAATTATTTATGAAACTTTCATAAATATTAGGCAAAATTAACCATCATATTATTTTTCTCTTGCTGACAGTTTTTGTAACAGGTAAGACATGAGCTTAGCTAAGTAGTAAACTCAGGTAGAATATAAGTTGTATGTATGCATTATATTTAGTGCTAATAACACTGAAAACATGTCATTTTAATTAAACCAACAAACTTCAACTAGCTTTCATTTACCAAAGATTATTCTAGATCCCCTGGAGGATGGCATGGCAACCCATTCCAGTATTCTTGTATGAAGAATCCCATGAACAGAGGAGCCTTGGAGGCTGCAGTCTATAGGGTCATACAGAGTCGGACATGACTGAAGCGACTTAGCATGTACGCATGCATTCCAGATCACATGTACTTGAAAAAAATATTGTAGGGTTAGTTTCTGTATTTCTGTGAGTTTTGGACTATCCAAGCCATACAGTGTTTTCCTTCAAGCTGACCAAATAGAGTTTTGACAAATTATGTTTGACAGTATCATATAGAGATAGAAAAATACCACATCTATAACATACATATAGAGATACACGTAATCATATAGAGAAATACAAAGAGAAACAGTATAGCTTTGATTCTAAAATTTTGGCCATATGTCAGGTCCAATATAAAACTCATCTAAAACTAAACTTAATATAAAACTTATTTTTAAAAATAGTTGGATCCAAACTGTGTTTCTGGAAGATGGAATAAGTTTACCTGCTCAGAGGGAAGCTTTTTTTACTAATATCTGTGGAGAAGACACTTAACATTTTTTTTATTTGCTCAATTTCTACATAGCTCCTTTTTGTTCCCTCTAGATGAGAATGATTTCCTTAAAGTTTGCATTTCAAAGAAGCGGCTATCAGTTCCTAGGGTAGACAAGGTAGGCACAGAGAAAGTGTACAAGTTTCCTCTAAGATGAAGTTTGGGGGATACTATTAAAGTCTAGGAAAATTAAAAATTTTGTCTTTTTCTCAAGTGCAGAACAATTGTCTCCAATGTCCTAATCTTCTACAATAGCTGCAAGCATTTTGAGATCAATAGGGAGATTGGGGGGTTGGTAAGGATAGCTGGATTTTTGAATTGCTTCTACAGCTACATTTCTGGCTTTGTAAAGATTTTAAAGACAAAGACAATTGTTTTGAATTCCTCAGTGAATTAGACTGTAGCCTGAATCATATCAAGGGGCTGACCTGCCCATCCAAATACATTATCTCCCATTTCCTTCTTTTCTATCAAGATTTTCAACCAAGATGGGAATCAAAAGAATCCTGTGTTTTGGAACTTCAGGGTTGAATGTGGTATGCCTTTGTAAAGTCTGTAAAAATGCTTACCTTTTTTTCCTGAGTGTACAGTTCAACCTCAACCAGTTTACCTTAGGATGAAAAGCTCTGCCATTGCTCCTACCAGCATCTTAACATCAACCTCCCCCTGAGTCATGCCCTGATCATTTGTAAACAGACCTAGGAGGAATTCTGCTCATCTGTTACCTCTATGAGAAGTGTTTTCCCCAGGGGACCCTCTGACTTTTCTGTTAACTACAGTATTATAACGAAAGAACACACCTTAGCAGCCAGGCAAGGTCCCTGTAAATGGAAATGTGACTGTCCACTGGTGTTTTCAACTCTCATAAATGTGGTAGGATCTTTTGAAACTGAAGTAAGAAAAAGGATGTTTTACATAATTTCATCCTGTTAAGGAAATCCCTAAAGCTAAATACCATACTACTATTTTTGTGTCTTCTTTTCAACGTTATCTTTCCATAGGTACCAATAAGACAGTTGTTAAAAATCTTTTTTCATATACGGAAGTCTTTCCAGTTCAAAAGATGCATCATCTGCCCATTGACAAGGAGAATACTCAATGGTATATTTATCTCAGTAGTGACTCAAACCAATAAGCCTTTCATTGGCTTGCGTGTGCTAAGTTGATTCAGTCATGTCCGACTCTTTATGACCCTATGGACTATATATTCCGCCAAGGCTGCTCTGTCCATCAGATTTTTCCAGGAAAAACACTAGAATGAGTTGCCATGTCCTCTTCCAGGGCCTCTTCACTAGTTGCTATACCTAAGAAACTAGTTCACACAAATATTTCTTCATCTAATCTAAATTTGGAATGCAAGTGTGAAATGAAAATATCTCCTGCCATGTTAATAAACAAGAAGTGTCACAGCCATCAGCGATTTCTGGCCTTCAAAAATGAGTGCAGGCTCCCAAAACTGTAATCCAGAGGATGCTGCCACCCCCAGGTGATTGCTGAGGAGCTGGGGGAATGCAAGCAGCACTGTGATCAAGGAAACAGGATGAGCCCCAGGTAGCTGAGGTGCATTTGAAAGGAATGAATTCAGTGAGCCCGGAGACTTGCATCTTACATACACAGAACGCTCAATTCCTTAACTTGATACCTGATGGTCCCTCTTGCCTCCTTGGAGCAGTTTTCTCAGAGCTGCATCCCAGGTTCAGAGTCCTAAACATTCCCACCAAATAAAGAAGCTTTCTACTTTTCAGAATACTGGAGTGGGTAGCCTATCCCTTCTCCAGGGGATCTTGCTAACCCAGGAATCGAACCAGGGTCTCTTGCATTGCAGGTGGATTTTTTACCAACTGAGCTATGAGGGAAGCCCTACTTTCAGGTTGTAACTCAACAGGTTTTAGTTGACAGGAGGGACAAATTTTTACCCTCTTGTCTAAACTGGGTATACAGATAGGGACTTGGAAGAATTGACTTTAGTAGAACTTTTTACTTTTTGCCAGCTTCTACCAGATTTCCAGGATCCCATCTGCAGGCTCCAGAGTGAGTGAGTTGTCTCAGAAACTCCCATCATGGGTCTTTCAAAACTACTGGGGAGGAAAAATAATTTTCCCTCTCTACTTCTGGGTTCTTAGTGGAGACAACTGTGCTAAAGGGCAGATTAACAGGGGAGAAAAACAAGTTTACTAGCATGTATACCTCGGTGATACCCGTGGAAAACTAACTCCCCAAATGGCCCAAGCCACACACTACATGGGTCTTCCCTGGTGGTTCACTGGTAAAGAATCCACCTGCCAATGCAGGAGATGCAGATTCAGTCCCTGGATCCGGAAGATCTCCTGGAGGAGGAAATGGCAACCCACTCTAGTATTCTTGCCTGGAAAATGCCATGGACAAAGAAGCTGGGTGGGCTACAGTCCAAGGGGTTGCAAAGAGTTGGACACAACTTAGCAGCTAAACAACAATACCTTATATACAGAAGATGTTGCAAAAGGGAGGGATAAGCCAGTTATGGACAGTTATTAGGCAAAGCAAAATAAACAGGGATAGAGTAGTTTTCTCCACTGGTAAGCCTGTCTAAAGGTTTAGTGATCTTTCTCTTCCTGGTACAGAAAGGGAGACAGACTGATAAATGGACATTTTCCCTTATAACTATGCATGTTGTTTATAAAATGGACAACTTCTACTAGATTTTCAGAGCTTCTCCTATGTCTGCTGTTCCTTAAAAAGTCTGTTGTGGCTTAAGAATAACTGGCTCAAGATAATTTTTATGTCAAAGAGGAGTATTGGGGGATAGCATATACTGCTCTCCTGACTGGACATTTTCACAGGTAACTCAACATGTACTATGTTGTTGAATTTAATTCTTATAAAAATTTGTGTAAAGTTAATTACATCATTGAAAATCATATACATGGTGTCTAAGGATTACAGTCATTTCTTTCACCCCAAATTTAGTACTCTTTCCATGCATTGTCTTTCTCTGTAATCTTAGACAATATGGGCCAGGAGGATAAAACTGGGAAATATTTTATAAAGCATATCTACAACTTTCTCAGAAGTTATTTTCCCAAGGAAGACCATAAGTGTGAAACCTATATCTGCTTTTCAGATACAAACTAGTATTTTGTTTTGTCCACAATTTATTATAATAATTTAATGATCAGAGAACATAATTGGATTTTATGAGGCTCAAAAAAAGCCTAGAATACATGAAAAATAAAGTCAATCAATTTAACCCCACTGCTAGAAGTTCTACAATAAGCACTCTCTAATCCAAAAATGCTGTAGGGCTCTAGAAGAAGCCTATTTGTGATCAAATAAGCCCTGAACTGACTTTTGATGTTAAGAGAAGGGTAGGATAGATGTTCCAAATGGTCCTCCTCTTGTAATGCAAGTTGATCCTACATAACTACAACATACTTGCTTTTTAAATTAGAGTTGAACACAAAAGCAAACATAGAAAATCTCCAAAGATTAAGATATGTAGGGGAAGAATAAAAAGAACAGTGAGCTAAACCCTGAATAATCCCAGGAAACAAATATACAATTTAAGGTTCCCCAATTCTAATACCAGCCCTGGGCTCAGGGGACATCTAGGCCATTGTCTTCAAGGTAGGGATGCTGCACAGTAATGTGAGATGCCCCATAGGAGCTAAAGTGGTTGAATATGCGTATGTAACTTTGGCTCCCTGAAGCAAACAAATCTTCAGAAAGTCACCCTACATTAGCCTTTCAAAATTCTCAAAAGTTGCATAAAGTAAAACTCACCGTTTAAATAAATCACTTAATAAATAAAATAGGCTGCATGAGTGAGCGTGATCAGAAGTAACAAAAAATAAACCTGTCAAAACCTGGTGACATTAGAATTAGCTGATGAAAAATATACAATGATTTTTATAAAAACCTAGAAAAAATACCTGATGCAAAGACCCCGTTGCTGGGAAAGATTGAAGGCGGGAGGAGAAGGGGACGACAGAGGATGAGATGACTGGATGGCATCACTGACTCGATGGATGTGAGTCTGAGTGAACTCCTGGAGTTGGTGATGGACAGGGAGGCCTGGCATGCTGGGATTCATGGGGTTGCAAAGAGTCGGACACAACTGAGTGACTGAACTGAAGAAAAAGACAAACACAGTTAAAATATGTTAGAAACATGAGATTATTAAAAATGGCTAAGCAAATTGTAAAAGGATCAAGTAGAGGTTTTCTGAATAAAAAACATTTATTGAAATTAAAATCTCAATTGCTATGTTAAATAATATATAAGACACAGCTAAAGAGATAATGAACTAGAAACAAGAAATGAAGAATTTGCAGTTGAGAGATAAGGGCATGGAAGTATAAAAGGTTAAGAATCACTGAAGAAAGAAACACAGAAGGTCAAACACACATTTAATTATAATCCTTGAGAAAATAATACAGAGAAGCAATAATGGAGTAATTGAGAATCAGGCTGAGAATTGCTGAGTCTCATGAACATGAGAGCTTTTTAAGAATTATGATAGACAGAAACTTAATAATCAGAGGAAAATCTGTATGTAAAAGATAGTAAAACTCCAGAACACCAACTATAAAGGAAGTATCTGAAATTCTGCCAGCCAGGGGAAAAAAAAAAAAAAAACAGAACACCTATAATAAAGAAAATTTAGTCTAACAATATATTTCTGAACAGCTTCAATGTAAGTCAAAGGCCTTAGAGCAAAATCTCCAAGACTGAGAGAATATGAACCTAGAATTGTATTACGAAAGTTCTTTTTCAAGGTCATTATTAAAATACATTCACAAAAAGAAAAAACAAGTTTACCACCAATAGACCTTTACTAGCATACATTCTAAAAGGTGTACTTAAAGGAAAAGGAGGAAAGATTCTAGATATAAATTATGAAATACAAGAAAACAATGTTGATCAAAGCAAATGTTAAACATACAGATTAATCTATACACTAAAAATAACAAAATGATAACTATTTTGTTTATGATGAATAACTGTTAAAAAGAGACAACAAAGGTACTAGATATGCACAGTCTAATACTGTTAGAAATTATTATTTAAACTTAAGAAAATTAAGTTAAAAATTCAGGTGCTTATTCACACTAGCTACATTTTGCATGCTCAATAGCCATATGTGCTGGAAGTACTAAGTAGTCAGTAAGACAAGAGTTAAATAAAGAAGAAAACTAAAATGTCACTATTAACAAATGATATAAATGTTTACATAGAACATTCAGCAAATTTGGAAAACCCAGCAGTGGCTACAGGACTGGAAAAGGTCAGTTTTCATTCCAATCCCAAAGAAAGGCAATGCCAAAGAACATTCAAAATCCCACAGAATTGCACTCATCTCACATGCTAGTCAGTGAAGTCGCTCAGTCGTGTCCAACTCTTTGCAACCCCATGGACCATAGCCTACCAGGCTCCTCTGTCCATGGGATTTTCCAGGCAAAAGTACTAGAGTGGATTGCCATTTCCTTCTCCAGGGGATCTTCCCGACCCAGGGATGGAACCTGAGTCTCCCGCATTGTAGACAGACGCTTTACCGTCTGAGCCACCAGGGAAGTAAAGTAATGCTCAAAATTCTCCAAGCCAGACTTCTACAGTACGTGAATCATGAACTTCCAGATGTTCAAGCTGGATTTAGAAAAGGCAGGGGAACCAGAGATTAAATTGCCAACATCCAATGGATCATCAAAAAAGCAAGAGAGTTCCAGAAAAACATCTATTTCTGCTTTATTGACTATGCCAAAGCCTTTGACTGTGTGGACCACAATAAACTCCGGAAAATTCATTGACAGATGGGAATAACAGACCACCTGACCTGCCTCTTGAGAAATCTGTATGCAGGTCAAGAAACAACAGTTAGAAATGGACATGGAACAACAGATTGGTTCCAAATAGGGAAAGGAGTACATCAAGGCTGTATATTGTCACCTTGCTTATTTAACTTATATGCAGAGTACATCATGAGAAACGCTGGGCTGGATGAAGCACAATCTGGAATCAAGATTGTCGGAAGAAATATCAATAACCTCAGATATGCAGATGACATCACCCTTATGGCAGAAAGCAAAGAACTAAAGAGTTTCTTGATGAAAGTGAAAAAGGAGAGTGAAAAAGTTGGCTTATAACTCAACATTCAGAAAACTAAGATCATGGCATCTGGTCCCATCACTTCATGGCAAATAGATGGGAAACAGTGGCTGACTTTATTTTTCTTCTCTCCAAAATCACTGCAGATGGTGACTGCAGCCATGAAATTAAAAGACGCTTGCTCCTTGGAAGAAAAGTTATGACCAACCTAGACAGCTTATTAAATAGCAGAGGCATTACTTTGCCAACAAAGTCTGTCTAGTCAGGCTTTGGTTTTTCCAGTGGTCATGTATGGATGTGAGCGTTGGACTGTAAAGAAAGCTGAGTGCCGAAGAATTGGGGCTTTTGAACTGTGGTGTTGGAGAAGACTCTTGAGAGTCCCTTGGACTGCAAGGAGATCCAACCAGTCCATTCTGAAGGAGATCAGCCCTGGGATTTCTTTGGAAGGAATGATGCTAAAGCTGAAACTGCAGTACTTTGGCCACCTCATGTGAAGAGTTGACTCATTGGAAAAGACTCTGATGCTGGGAGGGATTGGGGGCAGGAGGAGAAGGGGACGACAGAGGATGAGATGGCTGGATGGCATCACTGACTCAATGGACATGAGTTTGGGTGAACTCTGGGAGTTGGTGATGGACAGGGAGGCCTGGTGTACTACAGTCCATGGGGTCACAAAAAGTCAGACATGACTGAGTGACTGAACTGTACTGAAATGAACAAATGATATGAATGTCTATATAGAAACCTAAAGAATTTACCAGCAAATATTAGAAATCTTGCTTACCAAAGTGCCTGAATATAACAAATCTTGCTTACCAAAGTGCCTGATTATAACATTATTTAAACATTAATGTGTTAATATATATAAGCTACAAATTCAGAAAGGATAACTTAAAATGTATTTTATTAATAACATGAAACATACAGTGAAATATATACATTTTAAAAGATGATGTGCTAGAAGCCAAGGAACAAAGACTAAATTTTATTGAAAGCTGTTTATAGAACACAAAAATATAAAAATAAATATACCAAGTACATATACCAAGCTCAATAGCATTAAATGTCGGTTCTCCTTACATGTCACTATATTGAGGAGGAAAAGTTAAAAGTTTACGTAACCTCCTGCTCGTTCTGCCTCTGTAACTCAGCTTGCTCCTTGCAAAGTCTGGATTATGTAGGTCACGTAGTCTCAGAAAGTGGGGACTTATTTATAATACCAGGAACTGGAGCTTATCTCACTCACCCTTGTCCTGCTCTTTGCAATTGCCCAGCGCCTGCCAACCTGCTTAATCATGCCTGTCCATGTAAAGGTCAGGCATCAAGGTCAGGCATCCCCCTCCCCATCTTGACTGCTGTTCCTGTATGCGGAACCCCTTAGTTAAAGCAGCCTATCAGCAGCTAGTGTTGCCCACTTTAGTCTGTGTATGAAAACTCTGTTACCCCTTTGTTCAGGGCTCAGAGCTTGGAGTGTTATCTCCTTTGGGCCTGCCGGTGTCATAAACCTGAATTCTCCAACTCTCTGAGTGTAGTGCTTGGTTTCTCAATTACTGACTTCTGCAACAATATATTTAATCGAAGTTTAACAGGATTTTTAGGAAATAAGTTAACTCTAAGACTCACTTGAAAAAGTAAAGGCCCAATAATGGGTAAAACATAACTGAAGAAGAATAGTGTGGGGAAAACTGTACTGTCAGATAATAAGCTTTATTATAGAGGTATGCTAATGAATAAAGTGTGATATTAATTCACAACTGGTCATGGTACAAAACACTCAATAGATTAGAGAGTTCAGAAACAGACGTATGCTTAATAGAACTCAGTAATGACAAAGATGATACTACTGATCATTGGAGAAAGGAGCTATACTAATCATATAAAAAATATTTTTTGAATATAATACCTATAAATTTCAAGCTGACTAAATATTAAATTCCAAAGGGAAACTTTTAGAAGATATCTTTTATGATCTCAGAATAGGGTAAATATCAACCTTAAATGAAAAAATATTATTAAACTCAATTATATTAATAGAAAAAACTTCTGCTTATCAAAAGACATAATAAAGAAAATAGGAAATCACAAATTTGAAGAAGATAGACCCAAAGAATTAGTATCCACCAAGTATAATATGCTTATGAAGCAACAATAAAAACAACTACCCTTCTCCCATCAAATCAAAACAATCTAATAAATGACCAAACCTGTATTTCAAATGAGAAAAGATACTAATGATTTAACCTCATTAGTAATCAGATAAGTAGAATTTAATGTCACAATGACATATTTTACATATATATTTTAAAATTCTTATATTAATTGCTGGCCAGGAGGCAGAGTGATAAAACATATATACAACTCTAGGGGCTGTATAATTGGAATATCTAATTTGAAAAACAATAATTTTGTAAATCTAAGCCTGAACTTACCTATTACTGAGGAATTTTACTCCTAGAAACAAAACTTAGAGAAACCTGCACATGAGCCCCAGAAGCTATGTACAAGAATTGTGTAGATGACAATAATAATTAATAACAAAAAATCAGGTAACAGAAGCACTGACAAAGAAACTATAAATTATGACATAGTCACAAAAAATACAATATTAAGTAGCTGTGAAAAAGAGGGAACTATGGCTACTAGAACATGATAGATGAATCAGAAACAATGTTGAGTGCAAAAAAGCAAGTTGAAGAAAATTACGTATTATGAACTTATATAAAGCATAATATACACATATAATTATGTAATTACCTAACTTATATACTATAAAGTTTATGAAGAGCTTTTTATTTTTTTTAGATATTGCTACATATGTGAAGATTTTATTTAAGAAGGAAAGAGAGGCAGGTTGGAGACAAGATAGAGAAGTAGGAAGCCTTGAGCTCAGCTTCTCTCATGAAAATACCAAAATCACAAATAACTGCTGAACAACCATCAAGAAAAAAGACTGAAACTACCAGAGAAGATATTCTACATCCAAAGACAAAAAGAGAAATCACAATATCATGATAGGAGGGGTGCTGTTTCTGCTGCTAAGTCGCTTCAGTCGTGTCCAACTCTGTGCGACCCCATAGACGGCAGCCCTCCAGACTCTGCCGTCCCTGAGATTCTCCAGGCAAGAACACTGGAGTGGGTTGCCATTTCCTTCTCCAATGCATGAAAGTGAAAAGTGAAAGTGAAGTCGCTCAGTCGTGTCCGACTCTTCACAACCCCATGGACTGCAGCCCACCAGGCTCCTCCGTCCATGGGATTTTCCAGGCAAGAGGAGGGGTGCATTCATGACAATATAAAATCCTACACACACCAGATGGATGACCAACAAACTGAAAAATAATTATATCACAGAGGTTCCCCCACAGGAGTGTGGTTTCTGAGGCCTATGTCAGACTCCCCAGCCTGGAGGTCTGACATCAATCAAGAAGAGAAGCCCCCAGAGTATTTGGCTTTGAAAGCCAGCACAGCTTGATCAGAGGAACTCCAAGGACTTTGAAACATAGAAACAGCACTCTTGGAGGGTGCAAGCAAGGCCTCATGTAAACCAGATGCCAGGGGAAAAGCAATGACTTCATAGACGCCTAGACCTCACCTACCTGCTAGCGTTAGTATGTCACTTGAGAAGCAGGAAGCAGTTATAGCTCTCTCTTTAGACATAAAATCTGGTGGTGAACATGTCTGGAAATAGTTTGGGACATTTAGCACCAAGATGTGGAATCACCCACCAGCTTGTAGGCTCCAGTGCTGGGATGCCTTAGGCCAACCAACCAACAGGGCAGGAACACAGCCTACCTGTCATCAGACAGGCTACCTAAAATCCTCCTGAGCCCATAGCCTCTCCCTAAACACACCCCTTGACATGGCCATGCCTACCAGAGGCAAAAGGCCCTGCTCCAGCCACCAGTGGGCAGGCAGCAGTCCCTCCCACCATGCTGCTGCTGCTAAGTCACTTCAGTCATGTCTGACTTTGTGCGACCCCAGAGACGGCAGCCCACCAGGCTCCCCCGTCTCTGGGATTCTCCACGCAAGAACACTGGAGTGGGCTGCCATTTCCTTCTCTAACACATGAAAGTGAACATTGAAAGTGAAGTCGCTCAGTCGTGTCTGATGCTCAGCAATCCCATGGACTGTAGCCTACCAGGCTCCTCCGTCCATGTGATTTTCCAGGCAAGAGTACTGGAGTGGGGTGCCATTGTGTTTTCCCACCATGAGGCCTCCACAAATCTCCAAACCAGCCTCACCCACCAGTGGGCAGATATCAGAGGCAAGAGAACTACACCATTGCAGCCTATGGAATGGAAATTGTAATCACAGAAAGACAAAATGAGACAGTAAATCTGTTCTAAATGGAGGAGCAAGACAAAACCCCAGAAGAACAACTGAATGACGTTGAGACAAGCAATCTACCCAAAACAGAATTCAGAGTAATGATAGTGAAGATGCTCCAAGATCTAGGAAAGAGAATAGAGGCACAGACCAAGAAGATACAAGAAATGTTGAACAATAACCTAGAAGAAATAAAGAACAAATAAACAGAGATGAACAAGAACTGAAATGAAAGTACTCTGGAAGAAATCAAGAGCAAAATAAATGAGGCAAAAGAACCGATAAGTGAGCTGGAAGACAGGGTAGAAATCACTGCCACAGAACAACAACAACAACAAAAAAGAATGAAAAGAAATGAGGACCATTTAAGAGACCTCTGGGACAACATTAAATGCAAGCAACAGTCACACTATATGGGTCCAAGAAGGAGAAGAGAAAGAGAAAGGGCCCGAGAACAGAGTGGAAGAAATAATAGCTGAAAACTTCCCTAACATGGGAAAGGAAACAGTCATCCAAGTCCAGGAAGCAGAGAGTCCCAGGCAGGATAAACCCAAAGAGGGACATGCTGAGACACATGGTAATCTAATCAATAAAATAAAGACAAATAAAAAATATTAAAAGCAACAAATAACATACAAGGGAACTCCCATAGGTTATTCAGCTGATTTCTTAGCAGAAACTGCAGGCAAGAAGGGAGTTGCAAGATATGTAAAATGTGATGAGAGAGAAAAACCTAAGACTAAGAATATTCTATCCAGGAAGGCTCTTACTCAGATTTGAAAGAGAAACCAAAGATTTACAGGCAAGCAAAAGCTAAGAGAATTTAGCACCAGCAGACCAGGTTTACAACAAATGGTAAAGGAACTTCTCTAGGCGGAAGAGAAAAGGCCAAAACTAGAAAACAAAAAAATTACAATTGGAAAAACTCACTGGTAAAGGCAAACATATAGTAAAGGTACAAAATCATACACATAAAAATATGATATCAAAACCATCAGCTGTGAGGAGAGCACAAATGCAGGATACTAGACATACATTTGAAATGAAAAGACCAGCAACTTCAAACAACCTTGTTTATATCATATTACTATATCAAAACCTTATGGTAACCACAAACTGAATAGATACATATACATAAAAGAAAGAGTCCAAACACAATACTAAATTTAGACATCAGGTCACAAGAGAGAAGATCAAAAAATCACAGGAGAGAAGAAGAGGAAGGGGAAAAAAAAGACTTACAAAGCAAATCCAAAATAATGCTTTAAATGTCAGTAAGAAAATACATATTGATAATTACCTTAAGGGTAAATGGATTAAATGCTTCAACCTAAAGACACAGACTGGTTGAATGGATACGAAAACATGCCCTGTATATATGCTGCACACAAAAGACCCACTTCAGACCTAGGGACATATACAATTGAAAGTAAGAGGATGGAAAAGAGTATTCCGTGCAAATGGAGTTCAAAAGAGGCTACAGTAGCAATACTCATATCACACGAAATAAACTTTAAAATAAGTTAGAGAGTAACAATTGGCTTAAGGCTCAACATTCAGAAAACTAAGATGATGGCATCCTGTCTCATCACTTCATGGCAGATAGATAGGGAAACAGTGGAAACAGTGGCTGAGTTTATTTTGGGGGGCTCCAAAATCACTGCAGATGGTGATTTCAGACATGAAATTGACAGATGGTTACTCCTTGGAAGGAAAGTTATGACCAACCTAGACAGCATATTAAAAAGCAGAGACATTACTTTGCCAACAAAGGTCCATCTAATCAAGGCTATGGTTTTTCCAATAGTCATGTAAGGATGTGAAAGTTGGACTATAAAGAAAACTGAGTGCAGAAGAATTAATGCTTTTGAACTGTGGTGTTGGAGAAGACTCTTGAGAGTCCCTTGGACTGCAAGGAGAGCCAACCAGTCCATTCTGAAGGAGATCAGTCCTGGGTGTTCATTGGAAGGACTGATGTTGAAGCTGAAACTCCAAAATTTTGGCCACCTGAAGTAGAGCTGACTCATTTGAAAAGACCCTGATGTTGGGAAAGACTGAAGGCAGGAGGAGAAGGGTACGACAAAGGATGAGATGGCTGGATGGCATCACCGACTTAATGGACATGAGTTTGGGTGAACTATGGGAGTTGGTGATGGACAGGGAGGCCTGGCATGCTGCAGTTCATGGAGACGCAGAGAGTCGGACATGACTGAGATACTGAACGTGTAACTCATATTACGCAAAATAAACTTTAAAATAAAGACTGTTACAAGAGACAAAGAAGGACACTACATAATGATCAAGGGATCAATTCAAGAAGAAGATGTAACAATTGAAAATACACATGCACCTAACATCGGAGCAGCTCAATGTATAACGCGAATGCTAACAGCCATAAAGGGGCAATCGACAGGAACACAATAATAGTAGGGGATCTAACACCCCACTTTCCTCAATGGACAGATCATACAGACAGAAAATCAAGAAGGAAACTTAGGCCTTAAAAGACACAGAGACCATATGTACTTAATTGGTATTTATATAGCATTCCAAGCAAAAGCAGCAGAATACACATTCTTCTGGTGCAGATGGAGTATTCTCCAGGATGGATCACATGCTGGGCCACAAAGTGAGCCCCAGCAAATTTAAGAAATCTGAAATCATATTAAGCATCTTTTCCAACCACAACACTATGAAATTAAACATCACCAAAAGAAAAAAAACTGTAAAAAAACACAAATACATAAAGGCTAAACAATATCAAAGATATCAAAGAAGAAATTAAAAAATACCTAGACACAAATGGGAGAAGGCAATGCCATCCCACTCCAGTACTCTTGCCTGGAAAATCCCATGGATGGAGGAGCCTGGTAGGCTGCAGTCCATGGGGTCGCTAGGAGTCGGACACGACTGAGTGACTTCACTTTAACTTTTCACTTTCACGCATTGGAAAAGGAAATGGCAACCCACTCCAGTGTTCTTGCCTGGAGAATCCCAGGGACCGGGGAGCCTGGTGGGCTGCTGTCTCTGGGGTCGCATGGAGTCGGACACGACTGAAGTGACTTAGCAGCAGCAGCAGACACAATGACAACAAAAACACAACCATCCAAAACCTATGAAACACAGCAAAAACAGTCCCAAGAGGGAAGTTTATGGCAATACAACCTTTCCTCTGGAAACAAATCTCATATAAACAACCTCTAGCTTTACAAGTAAAGCAACTACAAAAAGAAGAACAAACACAAAGTTTATAGAAGGAAGGAAATCATAAATATCAAAACAGAAATAAATAGAGATGAAGAAAACAATAGGAAAGATTGATGAAACTAAAAGCTGCTTCCTGAAAAGATAAACAAAATTGATAAAGCATCAGCCAGATTCATCAAGAAAAAAGAGGGGGTTCAAATCAATAAGTCAGAAATGAAAACAGGCTAAATTACAACTTATAGCACAGAAATACACAGGAACATAAGAGACAACTGTTAATGCAAGCAGAGTCTGATGCTGGGAGGGATTGGGGGCAGGAGGAGAAGGGGACGACAGAGGATGAGATGGCTAGATGGCATCACCTACTCGATGGATGTGAGTCTGAGTGAACTCCGGGAGTTGGTGATGGACAGGGAGGCTTGGCGTGCTGCGATTCATGGGGTCGCAAAGAGTCAGATACGACTGAGCGACTGATCTGATCTGATCTGATATCTGCCTATAAGATGAATAACCTAGAAGACATGGACAAATTATTATAAGGGTACAGTCTCCTAGGACTGAATCAGAAATAAACAGAAAATATAAACAGATCAATCACAAATTGAAATTGAAATTGTGATGTAAAAACTCCCAACAAACAAAAGCTCAGGACCAGATAGCTTAATAGGCAAATTCTATCAAACATGAGAAAAGAGTTAGCACTCATCCTTCTGAAACTATTCCGAAAATTGCTGAGAAAGGAATACTCCCAAACTCATTCTATTAGGTCACTATTACCCAATAACAAAATTTTAAAAAGATACCACAAAAAAGGAAACTTACAGGTCAATATCACTGATGAATATAGATGAAAAAATTCTCAACAAAATACTAGCAAACCAAATCAACAATACACTAAATGGATTATACACCATGATCACCATGATCCCAGGGATGCAAGGATTTTTTTTATATCCATAAATCAATTAGTGTGATACAGCACATCAACATATTGAATAAAAACCATATGATCATCTCAACAGAAAAAAAAAAAAAAAACTTTTTACAAAACTCAACATCCATTTATGATAAAAACTCTCCAGAAATTGGACAGAGGGAACACACCTCAACATAATAAAGGCCAAATATGACAAACCTACAGCTAACTTTATACTCAATGGTGAAAAACTGAAAGCCTTTTCTCTAAGTTCAGGAGTGCCCACTCTCACCACTTTTATTCAGCACAATTTTGGAAGTCCTAGCCACAGCAGTCAGAGTAGAAAAATTAATAAAAGGAATTCAAATTGTAAAAGAAGTAAAACTCTCCCTGTTTGCAGATGGCTTACTATACATAGAAAATACTAAAGATTCTATCAGAAAAATACTAGAGCTCTTCAATGAATTCAGTAAAGTTGTAGGATGCAAAAATTAATACACAGAAATCTGTTGCATTTCTATATACTAACAATAGAAAATTAGAAAGAGAAATTAAAAATCCCATTTACCCACATATCAAAAAGAATAATATACCTAGGAATAAACCTAACTAAGTGGTCAAAATACCTGTACTTGAAAAACTTTAAACTGATGAAAGTAACTGAAGATGATACAAACAGTTGAAAAAATATACCATGTTCTTAAATTGAAAGAATAGTATTGTCAAAATGACTATACTACTCAAGACAATCTACAGATTCAATGTAATCCCTATCAAATTACCAGTGGCATTTTTCACAGAACTAAAAAAAATCTGAAAATTTGTATGGAGACACAAAAGACCCTGAATAGCTAAAGCAATCTTGAGAAAGAAAAATGGAGCTGGAGGAATGAAGCTCCCTGACTTCAGAATATACTACAAAGCTATATTCATTTGTAGTATAGAGGGGTTTCAGGAGGGAAGGGACATATATATATCCCTGTGGTTGATTCGTGGTATGTGTGGCGGAGGCCAACACAATATTGTAGAGCAACTGTCCTCCACTAACTGTATTTTGTTCTGTACTTCTCAATACTGTTGACTTACAATCTTTGATAATAATTATACTCATCAAAACAGTATGATACTGTACACACACACAATAGAACTGTAGATCAATGAAACAGGATAAAGAGCTCAGAAGCAGTTATGCCCTTACGGTCACTTAATCCTTGAAAAAGGAGGTAAGACAATACAATGGAAGAAAGATTGTCTCTTCAATAAATGGTTCTGGGAAAACTGGAAACTAAAGTAAAAAATGAAATTAGAATATGCTTTAATACCATACACAAAAATAAACTAGAATCTAAATTTAAGATCAGATACTATAAAACTTTTATAGGAAAACATAGGCATAGCACTCTTTGACATAAATTGTAGCAATATTTTTTCCAACCTGTCTCCTAGAGTAATGGAAATAAAAACAAAAACAAATGGAATCTAATTAAAAGCTTTTGCACAGCAAAGGAAACCATAAACAAAATGAAAAAACAACCCAAAGAATGGGATAAAGTATTTGCAAACAGTGAGACCAAGGAGGGATTAATCTCCAAAATTTTCAAAGAGTACAGACAGTTCAATACCAAAAAACAAACAACACAATCAAAAAACGTGCAGAATATCTAAATAGACATTTCTCCAAAGAAGACATGCAGATGACTAAGAAGCACATGAAAAGATATTCAACACTGCTAAATATTAGAGAAATGTAAATCAAAACTATAATGAGGTATCACCTCATACAGGTCAGAATGGTCATCATCAAAATTCTTTAAACAATAAATGCTGGAGAGGGTGTGAAGAAAAGAGAATCCTCCTACACTCTTGGTGGGAATGTAAATTGGTATAGCCACTATGAAGAACAATATGGAGATCCATTAAAAAACTAAAAAGAGCTACCATATAATTCCACAATCCCACTCCTGGGCATGTGTCCAGAGAAAACCATAATTAGAAAAGACACATGCACCCCAGTGTTCATTGCAGCATTATTTACAACAGCCTGGACAGGGAAGCAAACTATCCATCATTAGAGGAATGGATAAAGAAGATGTGGTATGTATATTCAATGGAATATAACTCAGCCATTAAAAAGAATGCAATAATCCCATTTATAGCAACATGGATGAACCTAGAGATTACCATACTAAATGAAGTAAGTTGGAAAAGGCAAATATCATATGATATCACTTATATGTGGAGTCAAAACAATATGTGAATAAACTTATTTACAAAAATAGAAGTTGACACATAGTCTTCAAAAACAAACTTATGGTTACCAAATGGATAAATTGGGGTTGGGATAAATTAGGAAGGTGGGATTAACATATATACACCACTGCATGTAAAACAGATAATCAACAAGATTTACTGTGTAGCACAGGGAACCCTACTCAATATTTGTAATAACCTAAATGGGAAAAGAATCTGAAAAAGAATAGATAAATGTATATGAATAACTGAATCACTTTGCTGTAGACCTGAAACTAACACAGTATTGTAAATCAACTGTATTCCAACGTAAAACAAAAATTTTTTAATAAAAAAATTTAATAAAAATAAAAACCAGAACTTGAAATAATAATTACCACTATATTGGTTTGAGGTCACAAATCTAATAAAATGATCATATTTACAAAATAAAAAAATACATGCATGTGCACCAAATCACTTCAGTTGTGTCTGACTCTTTGCATTCCTATAGTCGTAGCCCACCAGTCTCATCTGTCCATGGGATTCTCCAGGGGAGAATACTGGAATGGTTTGCCTTGGCATCCTTCAGGGGATCTTCCTGACCCAGAGATCGAACCGGCATCTCTTAAGTATTCTGAATTGGCAGGCAGGTTTTTACCACTAGGGCCACATGGGAAGTCTCCAAAAAATGCATAGGGAATACTATATCAGTTATTTCTGGAATGGTAGTAGAAGGATGGAATTTTGGAGGAATACACCCAAAATTCAGGGATGTCAATAACATTCTAGTTTTTAATCTAAACAGTGAGTTCACCGTGTTGATGTTATTATGCTTCATAAAGTCTCATCAATTACTTATATGTATCAAATATTGCATAACATTTTATTCAGAGCTTTTGTGTATCTTTTGATGTACCACATAATTTGGCTTAGCTAAAAATGATAAGCTAAATTACATTATGCATGAGTAAACAAAAAAACATGGATTTGGAGCCAGTTAGAGCTAGATTGGAATTTTCCTTGATTTTGATGATTGCTAGATTAAGCTGTATAATCTTGAGTGAGACATTTAGGATCTCTGAATATCAGTCTCTTTCAACAATATTTTATATTACGCCTGCTATGTGCTGATGTTCAAGCTGGTTTTAGAAAAGGCAGAGGAACCAGAGATCAAGTTGCCAACATCTGCTGGATCATGGAAAAAGCAAGAGAGTTCCAGAAAAATATCTATTTCTGCTTTATTGACTATGCCAAAGCCTTTGACTGTGTGGACCACAATAAACTGTGGAAAATTCTGAAAGAGATGGGAATACCAGACCACCTGATCTGCCTCTTGAGAAATTTGTATGCAGGTCAGGAAGCAACAGTTAGAACTGGACATGGAACAACAGACTGGTTCCAAATAGGAAAAGGAGTGTGTCAAGGCTGTATATTGTCACCCTGTTCATTTAGCTTATATGCAGAGTACATCTTGAGAAACGCTGGGCTTGAAGAAACACAAGCTGGAATCAAGATTGCCGGGAGAAATATCAATCACCTCAGATATGCAGATGACACCACCCTTATGGCAGAAAGTGAAGAGGAACTCAAAAGCCTCTTGATGAAGATCAAAGTGGAGAGTGAAAAAGTTGGCTTAAAGCTCAACATTCAGAAAACGAAGATCATGGCATCCGGTCCCATCACTTCATGGGAAATAGATGGGGAAACAGTGAAAACAGTGTCAGACTTTATTTTTCTGGGCTCCAAAATCACTGCAGATGGTAACTGCAGCCATGAAATGAAAAGACACTTACTCCTTGGAAGGAAAGTTAGGACCAACCTAGATAGCATGTTCAAAAGCAGAGACATTACTTTGCCAACAAAGGTTCATCTAGTCAAGGCTATGGTTTTTCCTGTGGTCATGTATGGATGTGAGAATTGGACTGTGAAGAATTCTGAGTGCCGAAGAATTGATGCTTTTGAACTGTGGTGTTGGAGAAGACTCTTGAGAGTCCCTTAGACTGCAAGGAGATCCAACCAGTCCATTCTAAAGGAGATCAGTCCTGGGTGTTCTTTGGAAGGAATGATGCTAAAGCTGAGACTCCAGTACTTTGGCCACCTCATGCAAAGAGTTGACTCATTGGAAAAGACTCTGATGCTGGGAGGGATTGGGGGCAAGAGGAGAAGGGGACAACAGAGGATGAGATGGCTGGATGGCATCACTGACTCGATGGACATGAGTCTGAGTGAACTCTGGGAGTTGGTGATGGACAGGGAGGCCTGACGTGCTGGGATTCATGGGGTCACAAAGAGTCGGACATGACTGAGCAACTGATCTGATCTGATCTGATCTGATGTGCTTAGTACAGTTCAGGACACTAGAGGTATAGTGATCAACAAAACAGAGGCCACATCCAGGTGCTGCAGAAGATCTGGAGAAGAGATTGCACAGGAGCCTGGAATGGCTCACCATTCCAGGCTGAGATACTTGGTGTGAGACCCATGTCAGAGCCCTCTTAGGTGAATTTCTGTGGAAATTATTTCATAGGCCTTTTCTAAATTGGTGCTCTTCCAACACTCCTGGGAATATATCTAACACAGACCAGGACATTTTACATCCTAACATTATCATAAGTAGTTTGTCTAAGAAGCTGGCAATCTGCTCTTTTGTCAGTCTATTAAATTCCTCATGGTATGAGGTTAGGTCAGCTGTGGTACAAGGAACCAAATCTGTAGAGAAGTCTTTACTGTAACTTGCTCATATGCTAATAATCCCTGACTGCCTTACTTGTACGCTTTTCCCATTTTTACCCTCACTCCCCAGTGTCACCAGAGAGAGAATTCCTTTCTCCCATTTTACTTTTACAGACATCAGGGTCAGAGCTCTCCCCCCTCCTACCTGCCTACCTTCACGTTCTCTGTGGGTCTCATTCTTTCTCTTATTGCCACGTTCCCACTGAGCTCTTGGATACTCAAGCAGTCCTGGGGCTATGAGCATGTTGGTTTATCAGTTACCATCTATCCTGAAGGAATTTGTTGCTGCTGTTGTTTAGTCGCTCAGTTATATCCAACTCTTTTGCAACCCTGTGGACCGTAGCCCATCAGGCTCCTCTGTCCATGGGATTTCCCGGGCAAGAATACTGGAGTGGGCTGTCATTTCCTCCTCCAGAGCATCTTCCTGACCCAGGGATCACCCATCTCCTGCATTGGCAGGTGAATTCTTTACCACTGAGCCACCCAGGAAACCCATCTTGAATTAATACTTGCTCCAACAGGGCACATAGCCAGTTTGAGAGCAGAAAAGCTTTCTATCCTTATGTAAGAACCTAAGAGAAAAATAAAGGGAAAAATCTAATAACAGTGTGGTTACTCTAAATATAAATTTTGCATATATGATATTCATTGAAATGTAATAAGAAAAATCCTCATATTTAGCAGAAATGCAGTTTATGTATCACACAAAGAACCCTCCTGAAACCAACAGTAAATTCTTATAAAAGGGCATTCATCTGAAATACTGATAAAGAAACATCAAGAAAATAATCATTAAATTCTCAATATCTGAAAAGTAGGGAGAAAAAGAGTAAAAAAAGTAAGTCAAAGATATTTGCATGTCATAATTGGAAAATTTCCTTCAACTGTGACCAAAGCAACAAAATGAGGCTTGAATATGTATTCAGATAGTGATTGTTGGAAAGTAATAGATAATTATTTACTTTCTTTAGAAAAGGGCATAAGAGAATACATTATAGAGTTTGGTCAATCCACAACTCAGGTGGTAACACCAAGCTTCTTGAAAGGACATTCCTCATTCTCAAACACCTTGAAGGAAAATGAACCAGGTAATCAGGCCACAGGGGAGATTTTAAATATTAAAAGTTGTTTTCAAGTGTCTGTTTTGCTTCTGGAAATATCTTTATTTAAAACAAGAAGTCTTGCCCCACTCACTATCAAAAAAAAGAACATAAGCAAAAAAACTTCCCACCACACTGAGTCTCTCTTTCCATTTTTTCTAAGCTAAGGGAAAGATATACCCATTTGAATGCAGAGTTCCAAAGAACAGCAAGGAGAGATAAGAAAGCCTTCCTCAGTGATCTATTCTGCAAATAATACAGGGAAAAAATACAATGGGAAAGACTGGAGATCTCTTCAAGAAAATTATAGATACCAGGGGAACATTTCATGCAAAGATGGACTCAATAAGCACATAAATGGTGTGGACCTAACAGAAGCAGAAGATATTAAGAAGAGGTGACAAGAATACACAGAAGAACTGTACAAGAAAGATCTTCACAACCCAGATAATCATGAAGCTGTCATCACTCACCTAGAGCCAGACATCCTGGAATGTGAAGTCAAGTGGGCCTTAGAAAGCATCACTGTAAACAAAGCTAATGGAGGTGATGGAATTCCAGTTGAGCTATTTCAAATCCTGAAAGATGATGCTGTGAAAGTGCTGCACTCAATATGCCAGCAAGTTTGGAAAACTCAGCAGTGGCCACTGGACTGGAAAAGGTCAGTTTTCATTCCAATCCCAAAGAAAGGCAATGCCAAAGAATGCTCAAACTACCACACAATTGCACTCATCTCACACGCTAGTAAAGTAATGCTCAAAATTCTGCAAGCCAGGCTTCAACAATACGTGAACTGTGAACTTCCAGATGTTCAAGCTGGTTTTAGAAAAGGCAGAAGAACCAGAGATCAAATTGCCAACATCCACTGGATCATGGAAAAAGCAAGAGAGTTCCAGAAAAACATCTACTTCTACTTTATTGACTATGCCAAAGCCTTTGACTTTGTGGACCACAATAAACTGTGGAAAATTCTGAAAGAGATGGGAATACCAGACCACCTGACCTACCTCTTGAGAAATCTGTATGCAGGTCAAGAAGCAATAGTTAGAACTGGACATGGAACAACAGACTGGTTCCAAATGAAAAAAGGAGTACGTCAAGGCTATATATCGTCACCCTGCTTATTTAACTTATATGCAGAGTACATAATGAAAAACGCTGGACTGGAAGAAGCACAAGCTGGAATCAAGATTGCTGGGAGAAATATCGATACCTCAGATATGCAGATAACACCACTCTTATGGCAGAAAGTGAAGAAGAACTAAAGAGCCTCTTGATGAAAGTGAAAGAGGAGAGTGAAAAAGTTGGCTTAAAGTTCATCAATCAGAAAACTAAGATCATGGCATCTGGTCCCATCACTTCATGGCTTCAAATATTTGGGGAAACAGTGGAAACAGTGTCAGACTTTATTTTGGGGGGCTCCAAAATCACTGCAGATGGTGATTTCAGACATGAAATCGACAGACGCTTACTCCTTGGAAGGAAAGTTATGACCAACTTAGACAGCATATCAAAAAGCAGAGACATTACTTTACCAAAAAAGGTCTGTCTAGTCAAGACTACGGTTTTTCCAATAGTCATGTATGGATGTGAGAGTTGGACTAGAAAGAAAGCTGAGCACAGAAAAATTGATGCTTTTGAGCTGTGGTGTTGGAGAAGACTCTTGAGAGTCCCTTGGACTGCAAGGAGATCCAACCAGTCCATTCTAAAGGAAATCAGTCCTGAGTGTTCACTGGAAGGACTGATGTTGAAGATCAAACTCCAATACTTTGGCCACCTGATGCGAAGAGCTGACTCATTTGAAAAGACCCTGATGTTGGGAAAGATTAAAGGAAGGAGGAGAAGGGGATGACAGAGGATGAGATGGTTGGATGGTATCACTGACTCAATGGACATGAGTTTGAGTAAACTCCGGAAGTTGGTGATGGACAGGGAAGCCTGGCGTGCTGCAGTCCATGGGGTCACAAAAAGTCGGACATAACTGAGAAACTGAACCAAACTGAACTGAATGATTTCCAATGCATGGGATTAGGAAATCTTAGACCTACTGGGCTACTAGCTCTACCTTTGTGATTTACCTTCACAGAGCAGACCACTGAAAGTTCATCTACCTTAACTTGAATTTCTTTCTCCTATTGCGATAAATGAGGTTCTGAGCACAAACAAGAGTCAAAGTTCTGGAAAGTGTAGGATCCAAACACCATACACAGCCCTATGAAGAAACTGAGATGGATTTCAACCTGTATGAAATTTATTTTATGAACGCCTTACTCTGGCACTAAATATCTTCTTGCAAATAATGCCTTGCTCCAACCTCTGCATTCTTTATTCTCTCCAAAATTAAATAAATCCCTGAAAATTCTCCTTTAACTGGTATAGTACTTCATTCCTTTTGCTGTTTTCACAAGTTCCAATGGTGCCTTGTGTCGAGCGATTCACAGTATATTTGCCAAGTATAATTTTCCATTAGGATGAGTAAGAAAGACTATTTACAGCTGTGTAGTGTATGGCTGTAACAGCACTGGAAAACAAAAGTCAGGTCACAGATCTCTTTCTCAAAGGCAAATACAGATCAGTTCCTACTTTTGATTCAGGCAGCAAGCCAAACCCAGAATAAGAGAAGCCATATGTATGTGTTTGAGAGAAAGTTGCCTAAATAAGTAGGGATTTTCCCCAAATAATGAAGTTAACTTTTTTTATGGCTCTTGGAAGATGATGGAAATGTAATGGTCAGACTACACATCTTAAAAATGTTTTCTCAAATACTCCAAGGTAATTTTTTAAAAAGAAGAAACAGCATGATAAAAGGGTCACAGCCTTCATCAAGACTGATGAATACAAAAAGGGCAGCTATGGTATTTAAAGGTTCACCAGTTTCTCTACACTCAAATGCAGATGAAACTTGTTCCCAGATATTTTTATCCACGTCCAAAAGAAGGAATATCTCTGACTAAATAGGAGCCTATAGAACTGCCCGCTCTCGTGCCCTTTTTTATTTTAATTTATGCTTAAAGATCATAAAAAAGAGTGAGTGATTCTAGGATTACTATCAGAAACCCTCTTTAAGATACATCAGGTCAGTTCAAGAAGACTGATCCCCAGTCTGGGAAGAGTCTAAGGGCTGTTAAACAGGTGGTTCTCAACAGGGAGCAATGTGGTCCCAAAGGAACGCTTGGCATGTCCAGTGACATTCTTGATGGTCACAGCTGGAGTGGGGGAAGTAATTGTGGCATCTAATAAATAGAGGCCAGGAATGCTGTAAAACATCCTACAACGCACAGGACAGTCCTTGACCAGAAAGAATTAGGGCCCAAACTCTTAAGTGCATAAAATAAGAAACACTGTTGTAGATCAGTATCTGCTGGATCAGCCTGATCTGTGAGGAAGCACAATCTTACCGATTTCTGACCTTGGAGATCCTCATTGTAAGCAGCCATTTGGAGCCATGTTCCCCGTGGTGTGGATGCATTCAACTGGTGGGACTTCTGTCCTTATTTTTAAGCTGTGTGGTCCTCTTTGTAAGCAGTTATTTGGAAACCACTGCCTTGCTCCTTCCTTCTAGCAGACCTGGCTTTCAGAAAGGCACAAAGGGAAGATAGAACTATATTCACTGATGTTATTTGGCTTTTCCAGCCCACAAAGTATATTCTAAATGAAAAGAAATGACATTTGGAATTTCCTTTTACCTCATGGCCAAGTAGTATGTTTGACAATGACTATAAACAAAAATAAATTTCAAGAACTGTTTGGATACATAAATTCCACTTCATAGTATACAATTATATGTATGAGTTCCCAAATTGATATAGCTAATCAAGGAAATGATTTACATAGCATATAACAAAAAACAAAAATAGGTTTTTATTTTCTTCTATTTTAAAACATTAAATATAAATATATATATATATATATATATATATATATATACACACACACCACTATGCAGATGAAACTTGTTCCCAGATATTTTTATCCATGTCCAAAAGAAGAAATATCTCTGACTAAATAGGAAAGAGCCTGTAGAACTGCCCATTCTCCATAATTGACTCTCTCCATAATTAAACAAATCCCGGAAAATACTCCTTTAATTGGTATAGTACTTCATTCCTTTTGCTGTTTTCAGTACTTCATTCTTTTGCTGTGTTTATATATACACATAAGTGTATATATATATACACTTTAAAAAAATATCAGTACAAATGGTAAATCTTTTTTTTTTTCCTTGAAAAGAAAAACATGTTCTGGAATAATGTACTGCATTAACTTTGGTCAGTCAGTTCAGTTGCTCAGCCGTGTCCAACTCTGCAACCCCATGAATCACAGCACACCAGGCCTCCCTGTCCATCACCATCTCCCGGAGTTCACTCAGACTCACGTCCATCAAGTCGGTGATGCCATCCAGCCATCTCATCCTCTGTCGTCCCCTTCTCCTCCTGCCCCCAATCCCTCCCAGCATCAGAGTCTTTTCCAGTGAGTCAACTCTTTGCATGAGGTGGCCAAAGAACTGGAGTTAACTTTGGTAAGTAATGGTGAAAATAGGGTTGGTGTATATTTTTTGTCTCTGTAACCATCTGTTGACTTATTGGAAAAGACTCTGATGCTGGGAGGGATTGTGGGCAGGAGGAGAAGGGGATGACAGAAGATGAGATGGCTGGATGGCATCACCAACGCGATGGACGTGAGTGAGTCTGAGTGAACTCCAGGAGTTGGTGATGGACAGGGAGGCCTGGCGTGCTGCGATTCATGGGGTCGCAAAGAGTCGGACACGTATGAGCGACTGAGCTGAACTGAACCATCTTCCTTAGCAAGATAGTAGGTTGGAGACTTTCTGTTGGCTTGCCAATTATTCACTTGAAATTTTATTGGTCCATGAAACTCCAGTTTCTGGAATGACTGTTCTAGTCCAGCCAACAACCAACAAATTCACAACCAAATAATCAGGGTCTTCGCTTAAGCAATTTTAATGGTGAGGAATGTCATATTTGGCCAGTCCAACTAGAAAGCTGTTCATTTGAGGTGAAATGTAACGTTTGTACTCATCTACTTGCAATTTCTTGGCGCCAGTTCTACCCTTCAGGCCACAGCAAACTAGGCAAATTCTACTTCTACAAGACAGCAAGGACGGTCATCGTGTCCATCCTGAACTTTGTCGTCTCTAAGCCAGGCACATGACGCAGCTCAGAGTTCCTCTCATCATTCTGGTCACTGTCTCTCTAAACAGCTTCCAGTTTCTAGAAAACTGAGCGACATAAGCTTTGACTGAAAGAAGTTGAATACTGCTATCGTTTTCCTGTTTCCGACATTTCACTCATACTGTTCCGCTCTAGGACAAATTAGATTTGTTGGCAGGCTTTAGTAGGATCGATACATGAAACTGTAATCAAATCAGGTCATAGATACTGAAATAAATTCTTCTTTTAACCCACATGCCCCCCTACTGGGTATATATCCAATTGATGGGGTTTCTATTTGATTTAAAGTTAGAATCTTTTTGTAACTTATCTTCCCTAATTTTTATCTTGTTATTATCAGCATGTTGTTCCACTCTGATGAGATTCTTAAAAATATTTTTCTTATAAAATATTTCAAACATATGAAAAAATCAGAGAGACTAATGTAATGAAAACTCATGTGCCCAAATTCAGAAATAATAAATATTAACATTATAGCATATTTTCTTTCGGTTATTTTATTTTTTAGAAAACAAAACATTAAATATAGTTACAGACCAACTGATGGCCATGAAAGCACATCTCCTTCCCTCTCTCCTCTGCGAAACCGCTATCTTGAAGGTGCTCTATATCCTTCTCATCCCAGATTTACATACCTAAGTCTACATATACAGACAGCTATAGACATATGTATGTACACAAACTTTAAACATATGTTATCATACAATATAAATAATTCTCTAGGTTATGTATTGAAAATGTATTTTTTTATTGGAGTTGAAGTATAGTTGCTTTATACTGCTGCTTCAGTTTCTGCTATACAGCAAACTGAATCAGCCATATGTACACATATATCTCCTCTTTTTTGGATATCCTTCCCATTTATGTCTCTGCAGAGCACAAAATGGAGTCCTCTGTGCTGTACAGCAGGTTCTCATTAGTTATCTATTTTATATATAGTAGTGTATATATGTCCATCTCAGTCTCCCAGTTCATCGCACCCATCATCCTATTTATCTGCACTGACCAAAAAATGAGAGAAGATTCAAATTACTAAAATAAGAAATGAAAGAAGATAAATAACTACTGACCTTAAAGAATTAAATAAGGTTATAAGGTAATACAATTACCAATTTATGCCAGCAAATTATATATCTTGGATGAAATGGAAAAATTCCTAGAAAGACACAAACTACCCAAACTGATAAAAAGAAAAATAGTTTGAATACACTTACAACAAGAAATTGAATTAATAAAAAAAAATTCCCACAAAGAAAATACCACAAGAGATAACTTCAGTCGTTAATTCTACCAAATGTTGAAGGAAATGTAACGCTAAACTTTCTCAAACTCTTTCAAAAAATAGAAAAGGAACATGTTCCAACTCATTCTATGAGATCAATATTAGCCTAAACCCAAAATCAGATATTATAAGAAAAGAAAACTATAGATCAATATATTTTCTGACTTCAGGCATAAAAATCTTCCATAAATACTAACACACTAAATCCAGCAACAATAAAATATACACTGTGACCAATTGCAATTCATTCCAAGAATACAAAGTTGGCTCAATATATGAACATTAATACACCATACTAATAGAATAAAAGATTAAAAACATTATCATCGCAACAGATGCGAAAAGGTACTTGACAAAATCCAATATGCTTTATTATTAAAAACACTCAATAAACTAAGAATAGAAGAGAGCTTCCTCAACCAGGTAAAGGATATCTGTGAAAGATTCACAGCTAACTTCATTCTTAGAGATACTGAAAGCCTTTCTCCTAAAATTAGGAGCAAGACAAAAATGTCTGCTCTTGCTACACTTATTCAACATTGTGCTGGAGGCTATAGTAAGAGAAATGAGACAAGAAGAAAAAATAAAAGGCATCCAGATTGGCAGGAATACTTGAAATTCACTAACAAGACAAATAACCCAATAAAAATATGGGCAAAGAAACATTTCTCGAACGAAGATAAAGAAAAAAACTATGAGTGAAAAGCAAGTCACACCACAATGAGATACTACTGTCCACCTACTAGGATGATTATAATAAAGAAAAAAAAAAAAAAAGACTAAACAGTAAGCACAGGTGAGATGTGAAAACTCATGTACTGCTGATGGGAATGAAAAACAAAATGCAGCTGCTTTCAAAAATAGTTTGGTAATTCTTTAAGAAGTTCAATATCATTACTTTATAACTCTGCGAGTCCACTCATAGGTATTTACCTAAGAAAGATAAAAGCATATAACTTTGTACAAACTGGTATCTAAATGTTTATAGTAGCCAAATGCTTCATTCAAGCAAAAAGTAGCAACAACCCAAATGTTCAGCTGATAAATAAATAGAATATGGTATATCCATACAATGGAATATTATTCAGCTCTAAAAGTAACGAAGTACTGATACACGCTACATGAAAGAAGCTGAAAGACACTATGCAATGTGAAAGAAGCCAGACATGCAAAGCAATATATTGTATGATTTCATTTATATGAAATGCTTAGAATGGGCAAATCCATGGAGGTAGAGAAAGCAGCTTTATGGTTGCCAGGGGCTAGGGGCACAGGGAAACGAGGTCACAGAGTTTCCTTTGGGAGTGATTAAAATGTTTTCGAATTAGACTGAAGTAGTAGCTTCACAGATATATGAGTATGTGCTAAGTCGCTTCAGACGTGTCCACCTCGGTGCAACACTATGGACTGTAGACCGCCAGGTTCCTCTGTCCATGGGATTCTCCAGGCAAGAATACTGGAGTGGGTTCCTGTGCCCTCCTCCAAGGGATCTTCCCAGCCCAGGGATCAAACACAGGTCTCTGCATTGGCAGGCAGATTCTTTACCACTACTACCACCTGGGAATCCTTCACAGATATATAGATATACTAAAAATCACCCAACTATATACTTTAAATTTTATGATGTGTGAATATATCTCATAAAAAAACAATATATTTTACCACATAAAAAGGAGTGAAAAAATCTGATTGCCTCAACAAAGACAACAAATTTCTGAAAAGCTTCCACATTAGAACAAAATCACAAACTAGGATGGAAGATCACCTTAACTTGCTAAAGTTTATATTCACACCCCGCCCCCTCCACCCCACACACACACTCAAAACCCAACTATGATAAACAGTACACTTACTGGAAGTGAGTGAATTTGCTCAGTCGTGTCCAACTCTTTGCGACGCCATGGACCATACAGTCAATGGAATTCTCCAGGCCAGAATACTGGAGTGGGTAGCCCTTCCCTTCTCCAGGGGATCTTCCCAACTCAGGTTTCAAACCCAGGTCTCCCACATTGCAGGAGGATTCTTTACCAACTGAGCCACAAGAAAGTTAAAAGTTACTTCATTTTAAACAACGTGGATGTCCACCAACAACAGTGTCATTTAATATAGGGTCAGAACTCCTGGCCAATACTATAAAGTGTTTTAATAATAGCAGCAGCAAAAACAGTGATAATGAGGAGGAACCAGGGTGGAAGGAAAGATAGAAAAATGTTATTGTTTGCATATAACATCATCATCTACCTAGACAAACCAACTAAATTAAAAAACAATAAAAATAAGAGAGTACAACAGTGTCGCCAGAGACAAAATCAATATACAAAAACCAATGGCATTTTCTGTAACAGCAAAAACCAACTAAAAAAATATAAGAAAATGTATCTTTCCAATAGCAACAACAATTTAAGGTAACTGGGAATTACCTTTATCAAGATCACACAAAATTTCATGTTTTTAAATGTTAAGCTTCACTAAAGTATGTAATAATTACCTGGATAAATGGAGTATGTTCTGTGCTGTGGACAAGTCCACTTACCATTATAAAGATATCCCCAATTTAATCTATAAACTGCATTTAAAAAATCCATTTGGAATATTTAAAAGTCAAACATATTCTAAAACTTACATGAACAAATAGAAGTGAGGAAATAACTAAGTTGACCTACATAAAAAAAAAAAAAGGTGAACACTTACCTTTCCAGTTATTATAATAACCAGTAAATAGACAAAGGGACAGCTGGATCAAAAGAGAAAGCTTGGAGACAGACCCATGAACCCACAGGAACATAATACATAATAAAGATGGCACCATACATTAACGTATAAAAAAGAGGGAATAGGTAATTTTTTAGATTGTTTGGGGAAAGTTGGTTCCCTATACAGAGAAAAATTCAAATTAGCTCATTTGTTAATACAATTTGCAAAGATGGACTCATGGTTTATAAAATATCTACATGTAAAAGTTAAATCACAAAATTAATTATAGATAATGTGAGAAAATACATTTGTGATAATGGAGTGGAAATGAACTTTTTAAACATAATCTTAAAAGTATGGAATATCAGAAAAAAACTTTTAACTGATTAAGTTGATTATAGCAAAATAATGGCTCTTGACTAGAGAACATGATGGCAAAATTGAAAATGTCTGAAATCAATCAGAGACTCCCTCAGATGAGAGGTCGGCAAACTTTTTCCATAAAGGGAAAAGCTAGTAAATATTTTAGGCTTTGTGAGTCATATAATCTCTGTTGGAACTAAACTCTAAACACTGTCATTGTAGCATAAAGTCAGCAATATACAATACAGAAATGAATGAGTGAGGCTGTGCTCAATACAACTTTATTTACCAACACTAAAATTTTTGATTTTATATAATTTTCATGTGTCACAAAATATTATTATTCCCTTCATTTTTGCCCTGTCATTTAAAAATGTAAACTTCATTCTTAGCATGTTGGCTGTATGAAAACAGGCAGCAAGTCATATTTGGGCCAGAGACCAAAATTTGCTGACCCCTAGTCTAGACTATAAAAGAAGCTTTACAAATGAAAGAGGTAAAAGAAGGATAGCAATACCAAATAGGCAAAAGGTAAAAGCAAACAAAATATAGAAAGTGAAATTTAAAAGGTCTCAACTTTTAAATATATGCTCAGAGCACATAATAATCAGAAACAAAATGAGATATCATTTTTATACCCTTCAGACTATCAAAAGTTATAAATCTGGCTAAGGCCAAATGGCTGGGATTAGAGAATGAGGATCTTCATACTTTGTTGATTAAGTGCAGACTGTGTAACTCTTCTGAGAAATCTGTTAAATTAAGTATATTGATATCCTTCCATCTGGGCACCCTTCTCTTGCCTCTATAACCTAAAAGAAGTCCATAAGGGGAAATATATAAGGAAATTTATGCCAACTTATTTCATGGAGTTGAATGTGACCTGGGTGCCCACTGTTGAGAGAATATGTGAAATAAACATGGTAGATACATACATAACGACTGTTGAGAACCAAGCCTACTTTAAAAGCCGCATATACAGCAAAACTGTCATAGAAGCATATGAAAAAGTGAGAAACAAGTGATGTAATTTACATTACCACTTATAAAAATTTTTTAAATAACAATGTACATAAAACAATTCATGTTTCACAAACATATATACAATCCAAAGGACGTCTGCAAAACTAGACAGAATTGAGTTTGGGATGAAAGAGGGGGATAGGTCGAATAGAAGATGAGGATTAAAATGAATAAATGTATAAATCAGAAAAAGAGCATAAGGCCTTACAGAACCATCAGTGATCCTGCACTGTGTATTGAGGTGTGTGATTCACTCAATACTTTGCCTCCGAGGTTCAGATAGACATACACAAACAAATAAAAAGCACAAATTACTGAAAATATTATAGTGAGAGATCTTAACAATTTTCCGCCTTTAACAGAGCAAGTATACAAACAAGAAGAGAAAAAAGTATAAGGTTTTTGCTCAGATAAATAAAAGTAAATAAAAAGATAAAACTAACTTTCCACCCTACAAAGGAAAGAAAGACTTTCATATTTTGTCAAGGGACATTTGCTAAAATTGATCATCTCTTCAACCTTAAATAAAACCTTAAAATCTATAATTCTCCATAATGTGAAAAAGGTAAACAGTAAAACACAACAAAATAAAGCATATCCCAACCATGGGAACTAAAAATTAATGTTCTGACCAGAAAAACAGAGAAAATCTGAAACAGCCGAAAACAATTTATAAAATAATAAAAATACTACATATCAAATGGCATAGATTGACCAAGGTATAGTAAAAGTAAAATTTCATTAACTACTAAAAAGAAATAAAACAAGAGACTTACACATAACTGCCTATAAAAGAATAAATTTGTCATGAAGTATTGAGAGAGTTTTCCAGACAAGCAAAAGCTAAAGCACTGGACCAGCCTTACAAGAAATGTTAAGGGGAATTTTTTAAGCAGAAATGAAAAGTGCTTACTAAAGCAAAATACACGAAAGTATAAATCTCACTGATAATGGTAAATATATAGTAAAATTCAGAATAATTTAGAATAATCTCATGTTGTAAAGTAGTACATTAATCACTTATATTGCTAGTATGAAGGTTAACAGACAAAAGTAGTATATACAACTATAGTGATTAGTTAATGATACACAATATAAAAATACATAAATTAAGACATTAAAAACAAAATGTGTGTGGGGGTAAATATATAGAGCTTTGGGATGCATTCCAACTTAAGTTGCTATTAACTTAAAATAGGCTGTTATAAATTGTTTTATGTGAGCCTCATGATAACCATAAGGCAAAGCTCTATAGTATATACACAAAAAAAGCATGCTAAGCACACCACTATAAAGCAGCACCATATAAAGGAATAGAGCTAGAGAAGAAAGAGAAGCTACAAAACAGTCAGAAATCTCAATGAACAAATGGCAATAAGTACATACATATCAATAATTGCTAATTGTAAAGGAACTAAAATTTCAAATCAAAGGACATAGAGTAGCTAAATGGATAAAAATCAGGAACCAACTATATGATGCCTACAGAAGATCTTAGATATAGGGACACACACAGACTAAAAATAAAGGTCTGGGCCGAGGTATTCCATGCAAATAGAAACCAATAGAAATCTGGGGCAGCATACTTGTATTAGAAACAATAGATTTTAAGATAAAGACTTTAATAAGATACAAAGAAAGTCATTACATGATGATAAAGGGCTCAGTTCAAGAAGGTGATATAACATTTATAAATTATGCTGACTCTTCACGGCCTTATGGCCTATAGCCTGCCAGGCTCTTCTGTCCGTGGGATTCTCCAGGCAAGATTGTTGGAGTGGTTGCCATGTGCTCCTCCAGGGTATATTTCTGACCCCAGGATTGAACCTGCATCTCTTATGTTTTCTGCATTGGCAGATAGGTTCTTTACCACAAGTGCCACCTGGGAAGCCCACCCAATATAGGAGCATCTAAATATATAAAGCACATATAAACAGATTTAAAGGGAAAATAGTACAATAATAGTAAGAGACTTTAATACCACACTTTAGCTAATGAGTAGATGATCCAGTCAGAAAATCAATGAGGAAACACTGGCTTTAAACAACATGTTAGATCAGAAGAACTTAATAGACATATTCAGAACCTTTCATACAAAAGCAAGAGAATATACATTCTTCTCAAGGGCACATGGAGCTTTCTCCAGGAGAGATCATAAATTAGGCCACAACAGAAGTCTTAATAAATTTAAGAAAACTGAAATCCTAGTTAAGCATCCTTTTGGCCACATTAGTATGAAACAAAAATTCAATCACAAGAAAATAAGTGGAATATTTATAAATACATGGAGATTAAACGTGCTACTAAATAAAAGGTCAAAGAAGAAATCAAAAGAGAAATTTAAAAAACCTTGGAACAAATGAAAATATAAATGCAACATACCAGAACTTATGAGATGCATCAAAGCCGTTCTAAGATGAAAATTCCTGGGATAATGCCTAGATCAAGGAACAAGAAAAATCTCAAATAAACAACTTAAATTTATACTTCAAGGAACTAGAAAAACAAAAATTAAAACACAAAGGTAGTATAGGCACAGCGCATCTTATTTAGCTTCACTTTATTGAACTTCATGGGTATTGTGATTCTTATTAAAGATTTGTGGCAATCTTGCACTAAGCAGGTATATCTGGTGCCATTTTCCTAAAAGTATTTGTTCACTTTGTGTCTCTGTCACATTTTAGTAATTCTCGCAATATTTTAAACCCCTACTAGCAAAAGATTATAGCCTGCTGAAGGCTCAGATGACGTTAAACATTTTTAACAATAGAGTATTTTTATTTAAGATGTATACTTTGTTTTTTTTTAAACATAATGCTATTGAACACTTAATAGACTAAGATATAGTGCAAACATAACTGCCATATGCCCTGGGAAACCCCAAAATTCATGTGATTCACTTTATTGTGATATTCTCTTTATCACAGTGGTCTAAAACCAAATTCACAAAATCTCCTGAGATATGCTTGTAGAAGAAAAGAAAAAACAGAGATCAGAAAGGAAATATATAAAATAGAGACTAAAGTAAAAAAAGAATCAATGCTATAAAGAGCTGAATTTTGACAAGATAAATAACATTGACAAAACTTCAGCTAATCTCAAGGGTGGGGAGAAATGAGAGAGAGAGAAAGGACTCAAACAAAATAAGAATTGAAAGAGAAGACATTGCAAGTGATACAAAGAAACCAAGGATCATAAGAGACTACTGTGAACAATTATATACCAACAAATTGGATGAGCTAGAAGAAATTGGAAAATTCCTAGAAACACACAATCCACTATGACTGAAGCATGTACAAATTTAATACCTGCTAAGGAAATCGAATCATAAAAGCACCCAACAAACAAAAGTCCAGAAGTGGATGACTTTACTGGTAAATTCTACCAAACACTTAAGGAAGAATTATTACCAACCTTTCTCAACAGAAGAGGAGGGAACACTCTTGAATTCAGTTTACAAAACCAACATTACTCTGATACCAAAACCAGTTAAAGATGCCACAAGAAAATTATAGACAAATATCCCTGATGAACATAGTCTCATCAGAACATAAACTCCTCAAAAAAATAAAACAAACTGAATTCAATAATATGTTAAAAGCATCCTACACCATGATCAAATGGGATTTATTCAAGGGATTCAAGGATGGTTCAACATCAGCAAATGAGTTATGATACACCACATTAACAAATTGAATAAAGAATCATATGATTGTCCAACAGATGCATAAAAAGCATCTGACAAAATTCAACATCCATTTATAATAACAGCTCTCAACAAGGTGGGTACAGAGATAATGCACTTCAACATATTAAAGCCATATATAATAAACCCACAGTTAACATCATACACAATGGTGAAAAGCTAAAAGTTTTATCTCTAAGATTAGGAACAAGACAAGGATGCCTACTCTTGCCACTTATTCAACATACTATTGGAAGTCCTAGACAGTGCAATTAGGCTAAATAAATATGCAAAATAAAAGATATCCAAATTCAAAAAAAGTAAAATTGTCACTATTTGCCAATGATATATTTAAAAATTATTAAAATATATTAAAAAATCTGAAACTACCAAAAATTTATATTATAATAAAAGAATTCAGTAAACTTGCTGCATACAACATCAGTATACAAAACTCTGTTGCACTTCTTCACACTAGTAACAAACTATTAAAAAGAGAATTTAAGAAAACAATCCTATTTACAATTGCATCAAAAAAAAAAAAAAGGAAGAAATGTAACCAAGATGGTGAAAGACTTGTACACAGAAAACTTTAAGACCTTGATGAAAGAAACTGAAGAAAAAAAAAAATGAAAAGATATTTTATGTTCATGGATTAGAAGAATTAATATTGTTAAAGCATTCATACTGCCCAAACTAACCTACAATTTATGTAATTCTCATCAAAACTTCAATGACATTTTTCAAAAAAGTAGAACAAAACAACCTAAAAGTTGTATGGAACCACAAAACACCCTAATTAGCAAACACAATCTTGAAAAGAAGAATAAAGTTGGGGTCATCCACTTCCTGATTTCAAACTATATTACAAAGCTATAGTAATCAAAACAGTATGGTATTGGCTTTAAAATAGAGACAGTGATCAATAGAACAGGATAGAGAGCCCAGGAAATAAATCCACAAATTAGTCAATTAGTTTATGACAACATAGCTTCGAATATAAACTGTTAAATGGACAGTCTCAATAAATGGTGCTGAGAACCAGTCACATTATCTTATACCACAAATAAAAGCTAGCTAAAAATGAATTAAACTCTTGAACAATGACCTGAAATCATAAAATTAGAAGAAAACTAAGGTGATAAACTATCTGACTGGCTTTCAGTTCAGTTCAGTTCAGTCGCTCAGTCGTGTCCGACTCTTTGCGACCCCATGAATCACAGCACGCCAGTCCTGTCCATCACAAACTACCGGAGTTCACTCAAACCCAAGTCCATCGAGTCAGTGATACCATCCAGCCATCTCATCCTTTGTCGTCCCCTTCTCCTCCTGTCCTCAATCCCTCTCAGCATCAGAGTCTTTTCCAATGAGTCAACTCTTCGCATGAGGTGGCCAAAGTACTGGAGTCTCAGCTTCAGCATCATTCCCTCCGAAGAAACCCCAGAATGGACTGGTTGGATCTCCTTGCAGTCCAAGGGACTCTCAAGAGTCTTCTCCAGCACCACAGTTCAAAAGCATCAATTCTTCGGTGCTCAGCCTTCTTCACAGTCCAACTCTCACATCCATACAGGACCACAGGAAAAACCATAGCCTTGACTAGACGGACCTTTGTTGGCAAAGTAATGTCTCTGCTTTTGAATATGCTATCTAGGTTGGTCATAACTTTCCTTCCAAGGAGTAAGCGTCTTTTAATTTCATGGCTGCAGTCACCATCTGGTGTGATTTTGGAGCCCAAAAAAATAAAGTCTGAAACTGTTTCCACTGTTTCCCCATCTATTTCCCATGAAGCTATGGGACAGGATGCCATGATCTTCATTTTCTGAATGTTGAGCTTTAAGCCAACTTTTTCACTCTCCACTTTCACTTTCATCAAGAGGCTTCTGAGTTCCTCTTCACTTTCTGCCATAAGGGTGGTGTCATCTGCATATCTGAGGTGATTGATATTTCTCCCGGCAATCTTGATTCCAGCTTGTGTTTCATCCAGCACAGCGTTTCTCATGATGTACTCTGCATGTAAGTTAAATAAGCAGGGTGACAATACACAGCCTTGACGTACTCCTTTTCCCATTTGGAAGCAGTCTGTTGTTCCATGTCCAGTTCTAACTGTTGCTTCCTGACCTGCATACAGATTTCTCAAGAGGCAGATCAGGTGGTCTGGTATTCCCATCTCTTTCAGAAATTCCCACAGTTCATTGTGATCCACACAGTCAAAGGCTTTGGCATAGTCAATAAAGCAGAAATAGATGTTTTTCTGGAACTCTCTTGCTTTTTCCATGATCCAGTGGATGTTGGCAATTTGATCTCTGGTTCCTCTGCCTTTTCTAAAACCAGCTTGAACATCAGGAAGTTCACGGTTCACGTATTGCTGAAGCCTGGCTTGGAGAATTTTGAGCATTACTTTACTAGCGTGTGAGATGAGTGCAATTGTGCGGTAGTTTGAGCATTCTTTGGCATTGTCTTTCTTTGGGATTGGAATGAAAACTGACCTTTTCCAGTCCTGTGGCCACTGCTGAGTTTTCCAAATTTGCTGGCATATTGAGTGCAGCACTTTCACAGTATCATCTTTCAGGATTTGAAATAGCTCAACTTTTTCTATTTGACAACAAAAGTAAAGGCAAGAAAAATGAACAACATGTGGGACTATATCAAATTAAAAAGCTCTACACAACAAAAGAAACCACCCACAAAGTGAAAGGGCAACATATTGAAAGGGATAAAAATATTTGCAAATCATATATTTGATAGTGGGTTAATATCCAAAATGTGTTTTAAAAAACTCATTCAATAGTAGAACAAACAAAACCACAGAAAATATTGATGTAAAAATGGATAGAGGATATGATTAAGATATTTTTCCAAAGAAAGTGTACTTATGGTCAACAGATACATGAAAAGGTATTCAACATTGCTAATGCTTTTGAACTGTGGTGTTGGAGAAGAGTCTTGAGTTCCTTGGACTGCAAGGAGATCCAACCAGTCCATTCTGAAGGAGATCAGCCCTGGGATTTCTTTGGAAGGAATGATGCTAAAGCTGAAACTCCAGTACTTTGGCCACCTCATGTGAAGAGTTGACTCATTGGAAAAGACTCTGATGCTGGGAGGGATTGGGGGCCGGAGGAGAAGGGGATGACAGAGGATGAGATGGCTGGATGGCATCACTGACTCGATGGACGTGAGTCTCAGTGAACTCCAGGAGTTGGTGATGGTCAGGGAGGCCTGGCATGCTGCAATTCATGGGGTCTCAAAGAGTCGGACATGACTGAGCGACTGATCTGATCTGATTTGAATCATCAGAAAAATGCAAATCAAAACCACAATGAGACTGCATCTTATACCTGTTAGAATTGATATTATTGAAAAGATAAGAAATAACAAGTGTTGCCAAGGATTCAGAGAAAGGGGAATGATTGTGTCCTGTTTCTGGGAATGTAAATTGGTGTAGTTACTATGGAAAACAGTGGATAATTTTTTTAAAAAATTAAAAATAGAACTACCATATGATATAGCTATTCCACTTCTGGGTATTTATCTGAAGGGAACAGAATTACTTACTAGAAAAAATATCTATTCCTCCATGTTCACTGCAGCATTATTTACAATAGCCAAGACATGAATTACCCTAAGTGGCTGCAGACAGATGGATGGATAAAGAAATTTTATATGTATGTATAAGCAAGGGAATATTATTCAGCCATAAAAAGAAGGAAATTTTGCCATTTGTGACAACATGGATGGACTTTGAGGGACTTATGTTAAGTGAAATAAGAGGAAAAAAATACAAATACCATATGATCTCACTTCTATGTGGAATCTAAAACAAGCAAATAAAACTGGAGTTCACAGGTACAGAGGAAACGGTGGTGCCAGAGGTTGGGAGGATGGACAAAATGAGTAAAGATGGTCAAAGGGTATGCAGTTACAGTTATAGAATACATGTCATGAGTATGTAATGTACAGTATGACTATAGTTAATGTATATTTGAAAGTTGCTAAGAGAATAGATGATGATGCATGTTATCTACACTGTGTTATCATTTTGCAATATATACAAATATCAAATCATTTTCTGTATATCTGAAATTAATACATTGTTATATGTCAATTCTATCTCAATGAAAAAAGGTTTTTAATAATAAAATGCAAAGAATTTAGGAAGAAAAAAGTATAAGGATAAAAGCATTAAAAAAATAAAAACATATCTATTAAGTAACATAAATAGCAATATATAAGGATATATATATAAGTATAAGGATAAAAACATAAAGGGCTTCCCTAGCAGCTCAGCTGGTAAAGAATCTCCTGCAGTGTAGGAGACCTGGGTTAGGAACATCCCTTGGAGAAGTGATAAGCTACCCACTCCAGTATTCTGACCTGGAGAATTCCATGGACTGTACAGGCCATGGAGTGGCAGAGAGTCAAATGTGACTGAGCGACTTTCACACTTCAAAAACAAAATAAAATTTAAAAAAACATAAATCTATTAAGCAACAGAAGTAGTAATATATATTTGTACAGTTTTAGATATGAATAAATATATCTAGAAACAAATTTCTATTTAATTAAGGATTAAATTATTTGATTATAATAATTTCTATAAAATAGAATTATTTGATTACAATAGTTTCTATGACTAAAATTAGAAATTATAGTAAAGGATAGAAAAGCTGATTTGCTAATATAAATTACTAAAATTGACCCACATGTGAAGCCAAAAGAACTTATTGATAAAAAGAAAACTACTTCATAATCATTTCATGAGTTGGTGAAAAAGACAGTCAATAAAATTTTCACACTTGTGCTTAATGCAACAGTTAATAGAAATTTCCATTCAAAAAGAAATTAGTAAGGATTCCTAGTCTGATCTTTATTTCTTTTTTTCTGTAAGTTCTAATCAATTACAATAAGAAACAAGTCAGAAAACATAGCTGTACTGATTTGCTTCTTATTGTAATTGATTAGAACAGTATGGAGATTCCTCAAAAAATTAAGAATGGAACTATTATATGATTCAGCTGTTCCACTTCTGGGTATTTATCTGAAGAATACCAAAAAACTAATTCAAATAGATACATACACCTTTATGTGAATTGCAGCATTACTTACAACAGCCAAGATATGAAAGCAATGCACTGAATGGATAAGATATTGTACACACAAACACACAACAATACGACTCAGGTACGAAAAATAAAATTTTGCCATTTGTGACATGTGTGGACCTTGGTCATATTATGCTAAGTGAAACAAGTTAGATGAAGGCAGACGAATACCATATAATTTCACTCATATGTGGAACATAAAAATAAAACAAGGCTGAAGCAAATACTTAGGTACAGAGAATAAAGTAGTGGTTATCACAGTGCAAGGAATGTGGGAAGAGAGTGAAATGGGTAAAAGGAGTCAATTGCACGTTAATGAATGAAAACTAAACTTTTATCAGGTAGCACACTTCAGTGTATACAGAAGTAGAAATATAATGTTCTACACATGAAACATACATGTTATAAGCCAATGTTACCACAATAAAGAAATCAATTGGCTATTTAAAAATCGATATGTAGTGCCCATTTCAGTAGCACATATACTAAAAAAAAAAAAAAAAGATGCAAGAAAATATAAAAATAAGAAAAGTCATTTTTAAAGTCTTTTTTTTTTTGCAGGTGTGCTTAAAGTCTTTATTGAATTTGTTACAATATTGATATTGTTTCTATTATGTTTTGGTGTTTCAGCCATGAGACTTGTGGGATCTTTGCTCCCTACGTGCAACCCACCCGCACTTCTCTGTCCACAGGAATTTTCCAGGCAAGAATACTGGAGGGGGTGGCCATTTCCTCCGCCAGGGGATCTTCCTGACCCAGGGATCAAACTTGTGTCTCCTGCATCAACAGGCAGATTCTTTACTTACTTGCGCCAACCAGGAAGCCCCTTACCCCCCACATCAGGGATCAAACTGGTACCCTCAGCCATCAGGAGTTACAATACAAAACCCCAAAATCAATCAACAGATGACTCACTGCACAATCAAAGAGATATAGATCATTCTATTTGAATGGAGATGGAAAAACTGACTTGGAGAAAATAAATTAGATCATGGTGGTGGTTTAATCACTAAGTCGTTACTCACCCCCAAATAAATCTCATATTAAAGGCCAAGTATTAAAAGAAAGTGAACTAGGATAAAACACAAAAGAACAGTTTTGCAGTGGTTTTGCTACCTAGGAAGAGCCAGGATAAGTAGAATAAAGAAAAAACTGTCCTCAGGCCTCTGGAGAAATTTCCAAAAACTGAGCTTGGTTTAAATAGGGAGAACTTTCCCACTCATTGCCCCATAAATGTGGACTTCTTACCACCTGTATGTATCAGTTTCCATGTGCATATCTCATGTCTTCTTCCAAAATCTCATTTAACAAATCTTTCCAGAATACATGGGCCCAAGATATCTACTATGGTGTTGAAAACAATCTCTAGCTAGCCATTTGGGATTAAGCAAAGGTTCTCAAAATGGGACATCAAGGAGAAAACATACCTAATTTAATTAGAAGTTTATTGTTTATGAAGTTTTCATAAACAATCTTGCATTTGAAATATAGGACCTTAAATAAAAGGTAAATTTTGAATATGGCTTCCCAGGTGGCTTAGTGGTAAAGAATCTGCCTGTCAAGCAGGAGATGAGAGTTCAATCCCTGGATCAGGAAGATCCCGTGGGGAATGAAATGGCAACCAGTATTTTCCAGTATTTTTGCCTGGAGAATCCCATGGACAGAGGAGCCTGGTGGGCTACAGTCCATGGATTTGCAAAAAAGTCAGACACAACTTAGTGACTAAACAACAATAAATTTTGAATATACTGATGTGTGAGAAGGACAGCCCATGATAAATAATAAAAAATCAAATAATCAGGAAAGTCTGGGCACACAGGAGAGGACATGAAGAAATACAATGGGCAATAAGATTAGTGAGTAAATATTAGTTTGTTAGGGCTGCCATAGCAAAGTACTACTTACTGAGTGACTTATAAATTTATTCTCAATGTTTTGGAGGCTAGAAATAGGGGATCAACGTATCAGCAGGGCCATGCTCCCTCTCCAGGCACTAAAGAAAAATCTGTTCCAGGACTTTCTCCTAGCCTCTGGAGATTTGATTACCTCTGTAAAGAGCCTATCTCCAAATAAGGTCACATTCGAAGATACTGGGAGTTGAGACTCCAATGAGTCTTTTTTTTTAAGCAGTAACAGGAGAGACACCATCAACCCATGACAATAAGCAACAGATCAGGAAAGACTATATTTAGTGTAATGAAGGAGACCCAGTTTCAATCCCTGGGTCGGGAAGATCCCCTGGAGAAGGGAAGGGCAACCCACTCCAGTATTCTAGCCTGGAGAATCCCATGGACAGAGGAGCCTGGTGAACCACAGTACATGGGTTGAAAAGAGTCAGATACGACTGAGCGACTTACACTAAGTAACTGATGGAATAAAGTACTGCCTAACAATACCTTAGGTAATAACGTAAGTGAAATGATTTTAGTTCAAGGAAGAAGTGAAAATGAGAGGATGATAAATGAATGTAGTTATCAAAAGCAAAAAAAAAAATGTGTGGTTAACAAGGTCAGAATAAGCTATTAAACTTACCTATGCTTTGTTATTTCTTCTGGAAATTAGGAATTTGTAATTCAGGTCATAGAAGAACTACACCAAAACATAGATTTTAGCAAAAAATACTGGAGCTACCAAGAAAAGTTGAACCAACAGCCTACAAAAATGGACCATAACAAAGAAATCTGCTGGAGGATATATAATCCCAGGAATTTTGCATGCTCTAACAATGAACAGCAGATGGTACTAAGTCCAAAGAACATTGGTAAATAAAATAGCCAATGGTTTCAATCAGTTGAAAAACTGGAATGTTAACTCCAAATCCTATGTAAACCAGTTTCCAGAGAGACTTTTTTTTTCTTTTTAAGTGAAAACACATTTGCATTTTGATGGCACATTTCTTTCAAGGCTTTCAAAGCATTTCTATGGCAAGTTTTTCTGCTTTATGAGTAATCCAGGGCAAGTCACTTTTAAGTTGATATTGTGCTGTTGTTTTCATTTTAAATGTAGAATGCATATTTCAGGTTCCTCGCAGTTTCTGGAGTTGGGGGAGTAGTAACTATCATTTATAACAATGTGTATGCACATGAATAAAATATGAGTATATTTTAAACTATTAAACATGAACAATCTAGGAAATAACAGACTTATAAGCATATCACCATAAAAAAATCCAGTTCTGTACTAGTTAAAGCTTTTTGCAGAATGCTAAGGGTAGGTACAAAGCTAATGAATTAGAGTTTATTACACAAAATTAAGGCTTCTTTGGTAGCTCAGAGGTTAAAGCGTCTGTCTGCAATGCAGGAGACCTGGGTTCGATCCCTGGGTTGGGAAGATTCCCCTGGAGAAGGAAATGGCAACCCACTCCAGTATTCTTGCCTGGAGAATCCCATGGACAGAGGAGCCTGGTGTGCTACAGTCCACGGGGTCGCAAAGAGTCGGACACGACTGAGCGACTTCATTTGACTTCACTTCATGCAAAATTAATATAATTCATAGAAAAACACTTATTTTAATACCACAGTAAAATCATCTCTAACATAGGCTATGTTTTAAAATAACTACAAAGGAGAATACTGCATGTTGTAGAAATTATGTTTAATAGCCCATTAAATCACCATAAACTACACTCTGTGAGTACACTATGCACTCTCTCTCTCCAATACAGAATTTAATTGGTTCTGGTTTTCTGGTCAGCACCAAATAAATATACTAATACATGTAGTTGAATTTGGATAAATATAATGTGAATATGACAGCTCCACTTTCATGATTAGAATTTACTGATTTTACTCAAATCAATAAAGTATCTTTAGACTCCAAAGCAAAAGCAAAAATAAACAAGTGGGACTACATCAACTAAAAAGCTTCTGCACAGCAAATTGGAACCATCAATAAAATGGAAAGATAGCCTATAAAAATGGAGCAAATATTTGCAAGCCATATATCTGATAAGGGTTTAATATTCAAAATATATAAAGAACTCATACAATTCAATAGCAAAAACAATACAATTTAAAAATAGGCAGAACTGAGTAGATATATAAGAAGACAAAGATGACTAACAGGTATATGAAAAGGTTTTCAATGTCACTAATTATCAGAGACATGGCAATCAAAAGCACAATAAACTATCACCTCATGATTGTTAGAATAGCTATTATCAAAATGATATGAAATAATAAGTGTTGGCAGGATATAGAGAAAATAGAACCCTTCTTCACTGTTGGTGGGAATGCAAATTGGTGCAGTCATTATGGAAAACAATACAGAAATTCCTTAAAAAATTAAGACTAGAACTACCCTTGATCCAGCAATTATATTTCTGTGTATTTATCTCAAAGAAATGAAAACACTAACTCGAAAAGGTATCTATACTCCCATCACAGCATTATTTATAATAGCCAAGACATGGAAGCAACCCAAGTATCCATCAATGGACAGATGGATAAAGAAGTTGTATGTGTGTGTGTGTGTGTGTGCAGATGCACGCGCGTGCACACACACACACACACACAGGATATTACTCAGGAATAAAAAAGAAGGAAATCGCCATCTGTGACACCATAGATGGACCTTCAGGGCTTTATGCTAAGTGAAGTAGGACAGAAAAAGACAAACACTGCTGAGAGATCCAAGATCGTTTCTTTCCTGCCCCCTGCCATCTCTTTGTGAAGATTCTATGTCTAAATTATCACATTCTCAAATTTGCCCAGCTACTTCAATGGGACGTAGGTCACAGAAAATACGTACAAAAAAAGCTAAAATATAGCATATGGTGAATGGAGATAAAAATTCAACTTCAGTGCATTAAGTTGAAGTGAGCCATTTGCTCCACATATATCTCATAAAACTGTTAAGTCAATTTTTAAATCACCTTAGTGTCCCCTCTAAAGGGGTTTCATATTAATTATCATATGTTATCTTAAATATTCTCTTGGTTTAATAAAATATAGTAAAAGTACTGAAAATCAGAACAAATCTTAACCAATGTTCTCAGTAACATTACATACATAAAAATAAAATAAATACATGCCAAAATTAACTGAGATAGAAAAATAACAAAAGTTCTGCATTAAGTAAGAAGGAATAAAAGTTTAAATGTGCCATTTCCTTTTCATTCCAACTAGCTTACTTTTGCTTATAATAATATTTTAGGATATATTTTCCTAGATGCTTTCTGAATTTAGACATTTCACTCTTTGGCCCTGGTATTTACATAGCAGGAAACCATGCCATTATGGGAAACACTGAGATTCCAGAGGACTCTGAATTAATAACAGTGGATGTCTTCTTTGTTAACAGCTTTCAGGAACTCTCCTTAGTCCAGATATTACAAATTTCAAACAATAATAATAATCACCTCAATACATAATTCATGGATTTTTTTTCTGATTAAAAAGGCTATATAAATGCCCTCTGGAAAAATTCCACATTAAAAAATGTGAGAAGAGAAGTAAAATCTTGAGCAATCTCCCTTGAGTAACCTTTATTTCATCTTAAACAATGAAAGCTACTATGGTAAAAAAAAAAAAAAAAAAAAAAAAACTCAGGAAAAAATGGATTTAATTTGTTTTTAAATAGTTCACAACTCTCAAATCTTAGAAACATCTGCTTTGAAAAAAATTAGTTTAGATTATCAGTTGAAATGGAGGCACACATTCTTTATCTGTTCAAAATGATGATTCTTTATTCAGCAACTATCCATTCAAAATATACAGATTAAGGCACTCTTTTAGGTCATAAGAGTGAACCAAACAAACAAATTTGTGCCTTTATAGAAATTACATTCTAGTTAAGATGGGGGAATAATAAACATACACACACACACCAAAACCCTTTTTATTATGTTACTATTTTAAAAGGTGATAGGTTTTGAAGAAAAAATAAAGCAGAGAAGGGGAAAAGAGATTGCTGAGGAATAAACAGTGTTGTAATTATAAATAGGCTGGTTAGAAAAGGCCTCACTGATTATACCGGAGCAGAGCTGCAGGAGATGAAGAAATGAGCTGCACCAATGTCTAGGAAATAAGAGTTTCAGAGATTTCTCACACCTTCTTAGTCCCTGTCCCACCAAAGAAAAAAATCGAAAGACATTTTAGCAATTATTGATTTTCATTGTTGCAGTTTAGAGTTAAAACCACTGCTTCACTGTTTTTTTTATCAATGAGTATCTAATAGCCCTGTTAAAATATATACAATAAGGCTTAAGATCACTTGTTCATTCTCTGCCCATGCTTGATCAACTCTTTACCAATCATTTCATTCCTTATGGAAATTCAACAGAACATGGGCCACAATCATAAAGAATTCAACTTTATTGAAATTACAGCCAAAATTTTAGATTCTCATACTTTTAGACTACGAAAAGATTTTCAGGGTGTGTGTGTGATGGTATATAGCAACTGACACCCAGGATCATGTTGAAGAGACAAGAGAAATAGTGGGGACTATAAAGAGCTGGAATGGGCACGTTCCATCAAGTGCTGGAAACCACTTGGGATTTTTGAAAGGAAAAAAACACACAAACAGGCACTCCAATTTACATATGACATATTCCCTTTTTTGAATAAAGGCAAATTTAACTTAAAAATTACTCATCATATGTTGGTAATACAGCTCTCATGTTTCCACTTGAGAACCCCTAGTCCGGACTTTAAGAAGATGTGTCTTGAGTGAAAACACCTCTTCCTTGACTCACACTGCCTTGCCCTCCACCTAGCCAGGCGATATAAAGACTCTCTGGATTTTATGGAGATAGATCTAGATAAAGATGAGATAAATGTGGAGAATTTCAAATGAACCCCAGATAAACTTGTGGGATCAGAAACTAAAAATGACCTATTTCTCACATTCTATATAGAGAGTTTGAAGGATCACAAGACCATCATCACCACATAAGGGATGAGGGCAAACTCTACAAAATCTAAAAGTCATAGGACTAAGACTGTATTATCCCATTCTCACCACCTCACTGTTTTATCTGATCTTGCTGACAAGAGAAACATCCTATTCTCTAATGCCAATTGTCTGCAGAGGTTGCCTACGAGAGACCTGTTGAGGAATCCCTGCTAGCTTGTGAGAAAGATTATCTGGAAGGCACGCAGGTTTCTCTCTCAGGTGACACCTTGCGTACAGAACTTATTAAATTTAGATTCTCTCATCAGAGGTATGCACAATATTTTTGTCAACTATTTGGACAAGTTTTCACTCCAGGCTACATCCTAACATACTTCTAAGAAGCAGTTTGGGGCTATCTATCCATGTATAAACTGCAACGGGAGAAACAGTTCCATACCCTGTAACTCCCCAGGAATTGAGGAGTCATCTTTTCACACCAAAGTTGACACCCAAAGCCAAGAAGCATAGCTTCAAAGCAAAGATGAGGTAGGAGCTACTCTTGCAGTCAATGACTATAAGTGCCATATAGTGGAAAAGAGCATCCAAATTTATGTTTCTCTAATTGCCATGAATCAAGGCCCACATATGGAAAAGGTTTGTTTCCATGGGGAACACTCCTTAATAATCTGATCTTAAATGATTCCCTGCCTGACCATACAACTTGGTCATCATCAGTAGCTCATGAGGAGGTAAAAACAACACAGCTTAGCTTTGGGAAAGAACAAGAAATAGTGGGAGCTCAGCAATATTTTGTTCAGCTGAATAGGATGCAAGTATTCTAGGTAGATAGCAAGTCACCAGCAGCATCTACCACTGCATGAATACTTCTTAGTTTTATTCAGCCTTAATATTACTTATCTTTTCCCTCTTATCTTTTTCCCACTTTCATACTTCATATCCTGTTTCACCTCTTCATCTTTCTTTCTTTTTTTCCCTGTGTATGACCAACATTTAGCATCCTTGGACTGAGTATCACAGTATATAGAGCCTGAGCTCTAGTTCTGCCAGAAATTGAGTGACCTTGGAAAAGTCTCTTTATCTTGCCACACCGTGATATTTTTATCTGTATGGTTAGGAGGAGGATAAAGTGAGGAGGAAGGCAATTAGTGGGGTTTGAAGTGTATAAGAGGGAGGCTGTAGAGTATAATTGACCACATGGGTTTAAATGCAAGATCCTCTACTACAACTGGTGTGGCTTTGGAAATTACATAATCTGGCTCTAAGTCTCCCAGTTGCAAGGGGGAATAATGGTAACACCTGAGCTGGCAGGCTTATTATTATTATTGTATACATATGGCACTTAATGCAATACCTGTCCTACATTAAGTTTCCAAAAAATGATAGGTATTATTTTTATTTTTACTTACTACTGTTGTTTAGTCGCTAAGTCCTATCTGACTCTTTTGTGATGCCATGGACTGTAGCCTACCAGGCTCTGTCAATGGTATTTTCCAGGCAAGAATAGTGGAGTGGGATGCCATTTCCTTCTCCAGGGGATCTTCCTGACCTAGGAATTGAACCTGTATTTCCAGCATTGGCAGGTGTATTCCTTACCATGGAGCCACCTGGAAAGTTCTTACTATCTACTTTATTACTGTCTGACCATCCTGATTTTATTCATAGTTAAAATTATTATATTGTTGTTGCTTCCTTAATTGACATTCTGCGAAAAATCACAGCAAACCAAAATATCATTTTTCATTCACTTCTAAGAGATCACTTTTCCTTGTCACCATACAACCCATGTCTCCTTCCTTTCCCAATAGGAATGTGCCTTTTAAAACTAGATTTTTCTGGGGCATCCCTGGTGGCTCAGTGGTAAGGAATCCTACTGCCAATGCAGGAGACACAGGTTTAAGCCCTGATCCAGAATGATCCCACATGCCACAGAGCAACTGAGCCAGTTTACCACAATGACTGAGCCTGTGATCAAAGGCCATGTGCTGCAACTACTAAAGAGATTGCCAGGAGAAATATCAATAACCTCCGATACACAGATGACACCACCCTCAAGGCAGAATGCGAAAAACAACCAAAGAGCCTCTTGATGAGGAGAGTGAAAAAGTTAGCTTAAAACTCAACATTCAGAAAACTAAGATCATGGCATCTGGTCCCATCATTTCATGGCAAATAGATGGGGAAACAATGGAAACAGTGAGAGACTTTATTTTCTTGGGCTCCAAAATCATTGCAGATGGTGACTGCAGCCATGAAATTAAAAGACACTTGCTCCTTGGAAGAAAAGTTATGACCAAACTAGACAGCATATTAAAAAGCAGAGACATTACTTTACCAACAAAGGTCTGTCTAGTCAAAGCTATGGTTTTTCCAGTAGTCATGTATGGATGTGAGAGTTGGACTATAAAGAGCACTGAAGAATTGATGCTTTTGAACTGTGGTGTTGGAGAAGACTCTTGAGAGTCCCTTGGACTGCAAGGAGATCCAACCAATCCATCCTAAAGGAAATCAGTCCTGAATATTCATTGGAAGAACTGATGTTGAAGCTGAAACTCCAATACTTTGGCCACCTGATGTGAAGAACCGACTCACTGGAAAAGACCCTCAGTCTGAGAAAGATTGAAGGTTGGAGAAGGGGACAACAGAGGATGAGATGGTTGGATGGCATCACCAACTCAATGGATATGAGTTTGAGTCAGCTCCGGGAGTTGGTGATGGACAGGGAAGCCTGGCGTGCTGCAGTCCATGGGGTCGCCAAGAGTCAGACATGACTGAGTGACTGAACTGAACTGAAGCTCCATAGAGCTCATGTTCTGAAACAAAAGAAGCCACCACATGAGAAGCCCATGCACCACAACTAGAGAATAACCCCTGCTCTCTGCAACTAAAGAAAATCCTGTGCAGCAATGTAGACCCAGCACAGCCAAAAATAAATAAAATTATAAAAAATTTAAAAATAACATAAGCTTTCTCTTACTACCCATTTTCATTCCTCAGCTATTTGGAAAGGCCCCTCAGAAATGACTTTGCCTCCTTGCTTTTCTTTTTCTTTGGGATGGTTTTGCTACTGCCTCGGTACAATGTTATGAACCTCTGTCCATAGTTCTTCAGACACTGTGTCTAAGTGAAGGACAAGGGAGGAAGGGAAAATGTACCCAACTGAATGCAGAGTGCCAGAGAATAGCAAGGAGAGATAAGACGACCTTCTTAAATGAACAGTGCAAAGAAATAGAGGGAAACAATACAATAGGAAAGACTAGAAATCTCTTCAAGAAAATTAGGGATATCAAGGCCCCATTTCATGCAAAGATGGGCACAGTAGAAGACAGAAAAGGCAGGAACCTAAGAGAAGAATAAGAGATTGAGAAGAGGTGGCAAGAATACACAGAAGAACTGTACAAAAAAAGTCTTAATGACCTGGATAACCATGATGGTGTGGTCACTCACCTAGAGATGGGCATCCTGGAGAGTGAGGTTAAATGGGCCTTAGGAAGTATTTACAACAAACAAAACTAGCGGAGGTGATGGAATTCCAGCTGAGCTATTTCAGATTCTAAAAGACGATGTTGTTAAAAGTGCTGCACTCAATATGCCAGCAAATTTGGAAAACTCAGCAGTGATCACAGGACTGGAAAAGGACAGGTTTCATTCCATTCCCAAAGAAGGCCAATGCCAAGGAATGTTCCAACTACCGCACAATTACACTCATTGCACAAGCTAACAAGGTTATGCTCAAAATCCTTCAAGCTAGACTCCAACAGTATGTGAGCCGAGAACTTCCAGATGTACAAGCTGGGTTTAGAAAAGGCAGAGGAACCAGAGATTAAATTGCCAACATTCACTGGTTCATGAAAAAAGCAAGGGAATTCCAGACAAAACATCTACTTCTGGTTCATTCACTATGCTAAAAGCTTTTGACTGTGTGGATCACAGCAAAATGTGGAAAATTCTTAGAGATGGGAATACCAGACCACCTTACCTGTCTCCTGAGAAACCTGTATGTGGGTCAAGAAGCAACAGTTAGAACCAGACATGGAACAGTGGACTGGTTCAAAATTCGGAAAGGAGTATGACTAGGCTGTATATTGTCACCCTGCTTATTTAACTTATATGTGGAGTACCTTATGTGAAATACTGAGTTGGATCAGTCACAAGCTGGAATCCAGATTGCTGGGAGAAATATCAACAGATGATACCACAAAATGGCAGAAAGTGAAGAACTAAAGAGCCTCTTGACAAGGGCGAAATAAGATAGTGAAAAATCTGGCTTAAAATTAAAAAAACTAAGATCATGGCATCTGGTCCCATCACTTCATGTCAAATAGAAGGGGAAAAAGTGGAAGCAGTGACAGATTTTCTTTTTCTGGGCTCCAAAATCACCATGGACAGTGGTGCAGCCATGAAATTAATAGACACTTGTTCCTTGGAAGAAAAGCCACGACAAACCTAGACAGCATATTAAAAAGCAGAGACATCACTTTGCTGACAAAGGCCTACCTAGTCAAAGCTATGGCTTTTCCAGTAGTTATGTATGGATGTGAGAGTTGGATCATAAAGAAGGCTGAGGGCTGAAGAATTGATGCTTTCAAAATGTGGTGCTGGAGAAGACTCTTGCGAGTCCCTTCAACTGCAAGGAGATGAAACCGGTCAATCCTAAAGGGAATCAACCCTAAATATTCATTGGAAGGACTGATCCTGAAGCTGAAGCTCCAATATTTTGGCTAGTTGGTACACTGAGCCAACTCACTGGAAGAGACCCTGATGCTGAGAAAGATTGAAAGCAAAAAGAAACGAGGGTGTCAGAGAATGAGATGATTAGTTAGCATCACCAACTCAATGGACAAGAATCTGAGCAAACTGGGAGACAGTGAAGGACAGGGGAGCCTGACATGTTGTAGTCCATGGGGTTGTAAAGAGTCAGACATGACTTAGTGACTGAACAACAACAAATCATCAATTTATGTCATTCTGCTCCTTTGGAAAGCTCATCAACTTGCAAGAGTATATATTCTCAAGATATAATTGATACATAATTTTCACCTATGAGTCCATCTAATAAATAGTAAGCTCCAGCAGCATCAATAAAGTGAGTAGCAGAGTAGACTAAATAAAGCACTAGAATGTCATGTTGTCTGTGTAAGCTTCAGGTGACCAGCTAAAGAAAATTTAGCCACAAGGAGAGGAAGGGAAAAGAAGAAACATTAAGTGTAAGATCAAGTACAACAAATACAGAGAAGTCAGGGGGGAAAGGTAAACAATGGAAGTTGCGGTAGGCGAAATAACAGTCCCACAAAGATATCTGCATTCCAGTTCTCTGAACCCCTGATCCTGTTACCTCATATAACAATGCAAAGAAGCTGTGCATGTGTGATTAAGTTCAGGATCTTGGAGTGGGGCAAGTCTCCTGTGTGATGCAGGTGGACCCAATGTAATCTTAAAAGTTCTTATAAGTGAGGGAGTGAATTTCAGCATGATGCAGCCTAAAAGGGACTTGACGAGCCACTTCTGTCTTTGAAGATGAAAGGGAGCCATAACTAAGGAATGTGCACAGTCTCTAAACATAGGAAATGGCAGGGAAACTGATGCTCCCCTATAGCCTCCCAGAAGGAGTGCAGCCATGCACATACTTTGATTTTAGGCCTGCAAGTCCCATTTCAAACTTCTGACCTACAGAAGCCAGGCAATAAATTTGCATTGTTTTAAGCAAACAAATAATTTGTTATATCAGCCATATAACTAATATTAAAAAGGTATTCAATAATTACAGTGACAGTAATGGCAGCTAATTCAACAATTAAAAATGAGCATAGATGTTACTTTTGGTGTTGTTCATTCGCTCAGTCATGTCTGACCCTTTTCAACCCCATGGACTGCAGCACGCCAGGCTTCCCTGACCTTCACCATCTCCTGGAGCTTGCTAAAACTCAGCCACTGCTGTGTTTTCCAAATTTGATGGCATATTGAGTGCAGCACTTAACAGCACAGTGCTTTAGGATTTGAAATAGCTCAGCTGGAATTCCATCACCTCCACTCCCTTCATTTGTAGTGATGCTTCCTAAGGTCCTGTTGACTTCACACTCCCTAGGTGTCTGGCTCTAGGTGAGTGATCACACCATCATGGTTATCCAGGTCATTAAAATCTTTTTTGTATAGCTCTTCTGTGTATTCTTTCCACTTCCTCTTAATATCTATCTATGTCTGTTAGGTCCATACCATTTCTGTCCTTTATTGAGCCCATCTTTGCATGAAATGTTCCTTAGGTATCTCTAATTTTCTTGCAGAGATCTCTAGTCTTTCCCATTCTATTGTTTTCCTCTATTTCTTTGCACTGATCACTGAGGGAGGCTTTCTTATCTCTCCTTGCTCTTCTCTGGCACTCTGCATTCAGATGGGTATATCTTTATTTTTCTCCTTTGCCTTTCACTTCTCTTCTTTTCTCAGCTATTTATAATGCCTCCTCAGACAAGCATTTTTCTTTTTTGCATTTCTTTTTCTTGGAGATCATTTTGATCACTGTCTCCTGTACAATTTTACAAACCCTATCCATACTTCTGCAGGCACTCTATCAGATCTAATTCCTTGAATTTATTTGTCACTTCCACTGTAAAATTGTAAGAGATTTGATTTAGGTCATACCTGAATGGCCTAATAGTTTTCCCTACTTTCTTCAGTTTAAGTCTGAACTCTGCAGTAAGGAGTTCATGATCTGAGCAATAGTCAGCTCCCAGTCTTGTTTCTGCTGACTGTATAGAGCTTCTCCATTTTCTACTGCAAAGAACATAATCAATCTGATTTCAGTATTGACCAGCTGGTGATGCCCATGTGTAGATTCATCTCTTGTGTTGCTGAAAGAGGGTGTTTGCTATGACCAGTGTTTTCTCTTGGCAAAACTCTATTAGCCTTTGCCCTGTTTCATTTTGTACTCCAAGGCCAAACTTGCATGTTACTCCAGGTATCTCTTGACTTCCTACTTTTGTATTCCAGTCCTCTATGATGAAAAGGAAATATTTTTTTGTTGACAGTTCTAGAAGGTCTTTGACTTTGTGGATCACAATAAACTGGAAAATTCTGAAAGAGATGGGAACACCAGACCACCTGACCTGCCTCTTGAGAAAACTATATGCAGGTCAGGAAGCAACAGTTAGAACTGGACATGGAACAACAGACTGGTTCCAAATAGGAAAAGGAGTACGTCAAGGCTGTATATTGTCACCCTGCTTATTTAACTTATATGCAGAGTACATCATGAGAAATGCTGAACTGGATGAAGTACAAGCTGGAATTAAGATTGCCAGAAGAAATACCAATAACCTCAGATACCCAGTGACACCACCCTTATGGCAGAAAGCAAAGAAGAACTAAAGAGCCTCTTGATGAAAGTGAAAGAGGAGAGTGAAAAAGTTGGCTTAAAACTCAACATTCAGAAGACGAATATCATGGCATCTGGTCCATCATGGCATCATGGCATCACTTCATGGCAAATAGATGGTGAAACAGTGGAAACAGTGTCAGACTTTCTTTTTGGGGGCTCCAAAATCACTGCAGATGGTGATTGCAGCCATGAAATTAAAGGACACTTACTCCTTGAAAGGAAAGTTATGACCAACCTGGACAGCATATTAAAAAGCAGAGACATTACTTTGTCAACAAAGGTCTGTCTAGTCAAAGCTATGGTTTTTCCAGTGGTCATGTATGGATGTGAGAGTTGGACTGTGAAGAAAGCTGAGTGCCGAAGAATTGATGCTTTTGAACTGTGGTTTTGGAGAAGACTCTTGAGAGTCCCTAGGACTGCAAGGAGATCCAACTAGTCCATCCTAAAGGAAATCAGTCCTGGGTGTTCATTGGAAGGACTGACGATGAAGCTGAAACTCCAATACTTTGGCCACCTGATGCAAAGAACTGACTCACTTTAAAAGACCCTGATGCTGGGAAGATTGAGGGCAGGAGGAGAAGGGGACGACAGAGGATGAGATGGTTGGATGGCATCACCGACTCAATGGACATGGGTTTGGGTGTTGGTGATGGACAGGGAGGCCTGGCCTGCTGCAGTTCATTGGGTCACAAAGACTCGAATATGACTGAGTGACTGAACTGAACTAGAAGGTCTTGTAAACTATAGGTGTTATAGGGGCCAACAAACCCAATCCAGAGTGTTAGGCATCCAGTGGTTACAATGTTTCTATTATTTTACTACCATCTGTCTTTATGGGAACAAGAAATGAACACTTGACCCATGATGGGCCAATCAGGATCATTTTCCTAGAAATAAGGGACACGGAGAAGGCAATGGCACCCCACTCCAGTACTCTTGCCTGGAAAATCCCATGGACGGAGGAGCCTGGTAGGCTGCAGTCCATGGGGTCGCTAAGAGCCGGACACGACTGACCAACTTCACTTTCACTTTTCACTTTCATGCGTTGGAGAAGGAAATGGCAACCCACTCCAGTGTTCTTTTCTGGAGAATCCCAGGGATGGGGGAGACTGGTGGGCTGCCGTCTATGGGGTCGCACAGAGTCAGACACGACTGAAGTGACTTAGCAGTAGCAGCAGCAGTGTCTCTTTGTAACTAGCATGATAGCATAGGAACTTGAGCACATCATTTCTTCCCACCACAGTTGCTGATAACAGAGTTAGCCAGCCTGTCTACAGAAAGAGAGAAAAAATTGATGTGTGTGTATGTAAATAAAATGGAAAGAGACTATTCTGTAGGCTCCCTATGACCTTCTTCCTGGCTCAAGCCCACCCTAAGGCCAGACAGTATTCATGCCTTTCACTTCCTTCAAAGAGTTGCCGTCATGAACAGCTGCATAAGCCAACTTTAGGTGGTTTCTCTTAGTTAGAAAGCAAAGAGTCCTAAATAATACAGATAAAGGAAAATAGGACAAGAGATGAATGGAGACATGAGTCTAAAACTACAAGCGAGTGAACTATAATTAACCCACTGTTTAAGAAAGGATTGATAGCATGAATGGAAAAAGTATGACAAAGTGTTATCTTTACATCTTTAAACAGATGACAAAGATTTCAAAAATTTACAAAAGGAAATGCCAGACAAAAATACAGAACTTACAAGAGTCAAAACCTTGCCCGTGACTCTTTGAATACCTTGGCCAGATGAGGAACATCAAGGAGGCCAGAGTGGAAACAAAATATGATACAAGGAGACCATTGTGTGAAGAGGGGTTTTGGAGAGTGCCCCAAAGCACTGGGAGACTGTGGAACCTGACCTCTTACCTCAAGCTCTGATGGGGAGGGACTCTAATCAGGCTCCACAGAGAACTTAATCTGTGACCCCTGAGGTTGGAAGCATAGTTAACCAAGGTGCTGGTGGGGACAGAAGAGAGAGGAATGTTTGTTAGTGAGCTGGAGAATGTTCTATTCAGAGAGAAAACTAGAAGATGCAAGAAGCTAGAGATGGAAGCAAGTTCCAAGAGGCTGGAGAAGGAGGCTCAAGTCACTAGTCAGGGTAGAAAGATAATCAGTCTTCTGGGTTAAAGAGAACAGCAAGTAAGAGGTTCCCCATTTGAGATTCTCAAAAAGGAACCACAAGAGAAAAAGTAGGCTTTGACCATGCCAAGTTCATAGAGCACAAAGCCACCCAGCCAACATCTGTATCCTGCTTCCTCTCTTCTCATGCCTTATCACTAATAGGGTAGAAAACATCCCATGGAGGACAGAATAAGGAAGAAAGATTGTAGGTGATCATTATACCCACTGGGTCTTAGCTGAGAGAAGGTGAGAAGACATGTCTTTGAATAGACTGAAGTGTTAATAACTTGGATAAGATGCTTTTCATTTTTTCAATTGTGACTGTTTTGTGACATAAATTGACTCCAGGACAGTCTTCAATAGCTCTATTGCATAACTGAGGAAAGTCTTCCCTCTACTGAATAAAGTCAAAAGCGGCTTCAGGAGACAAAGCTTTGATCCCACCCCAAGAGAGATGCATTCAATTTATCAGTAACACATACCGATTACAGATATGTCATCTATATTATAAATATTGTGGTCTGGACATTTTAAGACATCTGCAAATAATTGGGCATGCTTAATTCAAATGTTGCAGTAAATTTAATCATATCCATGCATTTAGCATGTAATGGATTCTCAAAAAGAAGTATATGGTTCTAACTCCACATAGAGACAGTGTGTAGCAAATGCAAGTGATGCCTCAGCCAGTAACTTCTGGACTCGCCTTCAGGTGGACTGGAGGAGTGCCCTGTAGGCTGGCAGCTTCCCTCCTCACAGCGATATACTGTCTAGCGATACAGAGATAATGGTTAGAAAAAGGTAAACAGCAATTCCCTCTGGGGAACGGGACTGGGATAGGAAAGAGAAAGGCAAGGAACTGTGGCTTTAGTAGTCTCCTTTTAAAACACCTTCTTTAAAGTGTGTAAATATACATACTTCCCCTAAAGAAGAGTATGCATGATGTGTTATTAAGTTATAACCACAAGGTGGAGGACACTATTGTGCACATATATATATATATATGATTACAATAGAATTAAATGTACACATACACATGGACTTTTAAGCTCTGTACAATTTCTGGAACTGTTGTTAAAATAAGCCAACTTCTATTGTTGCAGTTTGACCAACTATGATGGCCCAGAGAAGGCAACAGGACAGGTGTCACTGAGGAAGAGAAAGGAGTCTCTTCCAAGCCTAGAAGCTTATGGACAGAGGAAAAGATTCAGGGGTGAGGAGCCAAAATTCTAGGGCATAACTTCCTCCCCACTTGAAGTTGAAATCTTAGCTTGAGGCTGGAGGCATAGCTGATAGGTTGAGGAGAAAACTGAAAGTGTGTGTGTGTGTGGGAGGGGTGCGGTTTGCGTGGTTTCTTGTCTTGCCCCGAGGCAGGAGACCCATGTGGAGCGGCCACCCAACAGTAGACACCATGTAATGGCTCAATGGAGAAGCAGCAGAGCCTGCGTTCAGTGTTCTTAAGCTTCTGCCAGTTGCCCTATGATGCAGAGGGTATGCAAAGGTTTTTCTGTGCACTGTGCAGGGAAGACAGGTCTTTACTGGTTCTTTCTGGGCAGCAGGACTTAGGAGGGAAAGACAGGGAAAGAGAGGGCTGAGCAGAGAAAGGAGAGAAAGCTCAGGGGTGAGAGAAAAACCAGCACAGCCTTTAGCAGTAGAGCCAGCAGCTAAGCATTGGCCTCATAGACAACGGTCACCATGAAGCTGAGCTCAACAAGGACCCAGAAAAGAACTCTGGGACTTGGATAGCAATCTGAAGTCTTCACTACCACCCGCACCATCTCAGACCAGCCCAAGGGCCAAGTAGTTAATTTGGGAAGGAGAAGGGTTAAGAATGGAATCTGAAAAAACTGAGCTTTTACTCAAGAAGGGCACTGGTACACAAAACAAGACATAACAACCATTGGAGTTTCACAAAACACACCCTGAGAAGCTTTAAAAAAAAAAAAAAAAGTATATTGTAACTATCGGAAATGAGTTCAGATGTGAGACATGATATATCATCAAATCACAACTTGGATTGTGAAACACAAATTTTTCCTCTGAGACTGTAATATGTACTCAGGTTTTTGTTTGGATACAACTGAAAACAAAGAGAATGGAGTGCCATCTTACGGCAAGACCTCCCATCTACTCCTTCTTCAGACCCATCCGCCCTCCCCAGCTCCACCAGCCCAGGTCGTCCCATGTCTTTGTCAGCATTAGATCATGCGTGTTTATCAGGGCCTGCCAGTGTGAAACCCATTAATCAAAAGCACATAAGGTTTACATTGGGCTAATTAACTTCAAGACAAACATAAATCTTAAGAGCATGTTCTACATAACAGCAGGAGTGTGTGGAATGAGCCGTGTTACCCCAGCCCACTTCAAGCTGCCTTGCCCTCTCTAACAGAAGATGACCAGGTTTTGCTTTAAAAAAAAAAAACTGTTATTTTATACTTAATAGCTAAACAATGACTTGAAAACTAAAGTATGCAATAAGTCAACTTAGCCTCTTCCATGATGATGTGCTTTTTTTGTCCAGCCATTTTTTTTGGACTGTTTTTCCCACTACACTGAATGAACTGAAGTCTATGTTTCAGCACCATAGACAAAACCCAAGTTAACATGATAAAGTCTATTCCCGCCCTCATTAGAGGCGCCACTGCAGAAGGGCACATAGGCTACAATAAGCCTTGAGTGATTTTCCAACAGGTTGGAAAATTGGACCCAGAAGCAGCTTTGCTGGCAAGAGAAGACATCTCCGCAGCAGGACATATTAAAAAAAAAAAAAAAAAGGGCTTTCAACAAGTAGATATCAGTTAAATTTTTCTGATTTGTTTTCTCCTTGGTAAAGATTAATATCAAGTGACTTAGATTCTTAGATGCAAGCAACAGACACTTGCATCTAGCTGATTTTAGCCAAAAACAAAAACCACAAGACTTACCAATAGGCTGTCATAAAAGGTGGTGCATAGGATCTCATGGCTTCCCTGGTGGCTCAGATGGTAAAGAAACTGCCTGCAATGTAAAAGACCCGGGTTCGATCCCTGGGTTGGGAAGATCCCCTAGAGAAGGGAATGGCAACTCATTCCAGTATTCTTGCCTGGGGAATTCCATGGACAGAGGTGCCTAGCAAGCTACAGTCCACAGGGCCGCAAAGAGTCGGACATGGCTTAGCAACTGTCACGTTCACCTTTCACTTCCACAGGATCTCAGGGAAGACCAGAAGCTGACCTCCACAGCCGCCACCATGCTCCCTCTGGAAAATAGACTTCTGCTTCTATCCCCACTGCTTCCATCAGTCACAAGCATAGGTTTTTTCTCATGGTCTTTACTTCATCAGGACATACTCTTCCCATTCAAAGGGCCAAGTTACCCACATCTCAGTTGTGAGACAGAAAATGAGGTGCAGGGTGGCCTCTGCCCTTGAGTCAACTACAGAAACTTCTTCTGAAAACTTGTAATAAGGCTGAAATTATATAAACAGGTATACATTTCCTCAGGGAAGAGAACTTGACTCTAATTCAAGGCTGGCACAAAAGAGATGCTCAATATGAGTTGTTATTGTGATGAATTCTTAAAATCAAGGAATAAATGAACATTATGGGTAACAGACTCTGGTTGTGTGGCACAGTGAAGCAATAGCCAAGTATTGAATGTACTTTCTTCCAGTCTCACAACATTCACCTCTCTGGAAACTATATTATACAAACTCTTTATATTTGGCAATTGGAGAAGAAGTTTTCTGATTTCTGGATTAGAGTGCTTAAATGGTATATATGCATTATGTAAATTATCAATTTGAAAATAATTAGAATGTAATACATGCAGTTATCACCAAAATTCTTTTTTTGAATTCAATGAACCATCGTCTTTTTAGATTTTTTTTTTAATTTTATTTTATCTTTTAACTTTACAATATTGTATTGGTTTTGCCATATATCGAAATGAATCCGCCACAGGTATACATGTGTTCCCCATCCTGAGCCCTCCTCCCTCCTCCCTCCCCATACCATCCCTCTGGGTCGTCCCAGTGCACCAGCCCCAAGCAGCCAGTATCGTGCATTGAACCTGGACTGGCAACTCGTTTCACATATGATATTATACATATTTCAATGCCATTCTCCCAAATCATCCCACCCTCTCCCTCTCCCACAGAGTCCAAAAGACTGTTCTATACATCAGTGTTTCTTTTGCTATCTTGTATACAGGGTTATTGTTACCATCTTTCTAAATTCCACATATATGCATTAGTATACTGTACTGGTGTTTTTCTTTCTGGCTTACTTCACTCTGTATAATAGGCCAGTTTCATCCACCTCATTAGAACTGATTCAAATGTATTCTTTTTAATGGCTGAGTAATACTCCATTGTGTATATGTACCACAGCTTTCTTATCCATTCATCTGCTGATGGACATCTAGGTTGCTTCCACGTCCTGGCTATTATAAACAGTGCTGCGATGAACATTGGGGTACACGTGTCTCTTTCAATTCTGGTTTCCTCAGTGTGTATGCCCAGCAGTGGGATTGCTGGATCATAAGGCAGTTCTATTTCCAGTTTTTTAAGGAATCTCCACACTGTTCTCCATAGTGGCTGTACTAGTTTGCATTCCCACCAACAGTGGAAGAGGGTTACCTTTTTCCAGACCCTCTCCAGCATTTTTATTGCTTGTAGACTTTTGGATCGCAGCCATTCTGACTGGCGTGAAATGGTACCTCATAGTGGTTTTGATTTGCATTTCTCTGATAATAAGTGAGGTTCTACAGTATTACCCACTGGACATTGTCTGTTATATCTTTAATTAATATTCTGATAATGAAACTAAATGCCAAACAATAAAGACTTCATAATTTTACATGACCTACTAAAACAACTTTAAACATATACTTTTTTCAGTAATTATGAGGAAGCATTAACAAATTTTATTGACATTTTTATATTTGAACATAATAATTCATTTTCAATAGAAAATAATGCTATTTTCCTTTTTAGTTTTTTTTAATTAAAAAAAATTTAGGTCACACCCTATGGCATATGGGATCTTAGTTTCCTGATCAAGGATCATACCCGTGCCCCCTGCATTGGGAGCATGAAGTCTTAACCACTGGAGCGCCAGGGAAGTCCCAGCAATGCTATTTTCAAACATGCAAAGTCTACATAGTCTTTAGGATAGTTTTTAATTATCCTTATTTATTATCCTTGATTTGTGTTATGAAGTATTCATGTCCTCTACAGATTATGCTCCTTACCAATTAAGTAATCATTATCATGGATCAAATTCTCACTCTATCATCAGAATTCAATAATTTTATTATGAAGATCTTATCATTTCTAGCCAAGGCACTGAAAAAGTGGAGGAGAAGGTAATTTACCATAGTAATTCTGAATAATCTTATCTACCTCTGAACTTGGAGGGAGGGGGTTACAAAGCTACAAAATAAATACAAAACTAATTCAAGATGTTCTGAACCATGGTAAATCAGAATTAAGCAGACCATGTAGCAAAGCTATTTACACAACATAGCATTTGGGGCCATCTGGATCATTTTTAAACTAGACAAACAAAATGAGGAAACACACAGGCAAGAGGACCAAACTCGCATGCAGCCACTCTCCCCTCAACTCTATCTGTGGCTCCATGGCTAGAAATGACATTAAACCAGTTTTCAACAAATAACTGCTTCCACACACAAAATCTTATTTAAAAAAATATGTAATATACATTAAAGGAAAATCCAAAGAAACAAAATCAGAATAAAAACCATTGTAACCTTATATAAGTTAACACTATGAACATTTTGGTGTATTTCCCTCTAAATGTATGTGTGTATTTATGTGCATGGGCTTCCCTGGTAGCTGGTAAAGAATCTGCCTGCAATGCAAGAGACCCCAGTTCAATTCCTGGGTCAGGAAATACACTGGAGAAGGTTCAACCCCTGGGTTGGGAAGATCCCCTGGAGGAGCACATGGCAACCCACTCCACTATTCTTGCCTGGAGAATCCCCATGGACAGAGGAGCCTGTTCGCTACAGTCCGTGGGGTTGAAAGACTAAGCACAGCCAAGCATGCATATGTGTGTATGTATGTTTAGATATATGTTTGGATATACACTAAAATAGAATCATACAGCATAACTTAATTTCCTCACCTAACAATATTTCCAGCCTCATGATAGTCCAATGCATGGATCTACAGAATTATTACTCAGTGCTCTCCTTGAGTATTGAGGTTAGTTCTAATTCTTTCAACAGAAACAGAATTATGTGGAACCTACCATAATAAAGAGTCTGACTTCATTTTCACTGGTGGACCCCCTGACTGCTTTCAAGTCCCGTCCTTCCTCCTCTCCCTCTGGCCCCACACCTGAATAAGCCCATACAAAATCCTCTGGCACAAGAGGGGAAGTTCAAACCACACAAACCCTTCATCCCAGCCCCAACCCTCAACCACAGTAAAAACCAAAGCCACTCGCCCCCTTTGGTTTAAGCCATTCTGGACGATCCCACACTCTGAGTAATAAAGCCTACCTTATCCTCTTGGTGCACATGTGACATCATCCTTCTCAACATCTGAACCAAATCTGAGTGAGGGGTTGACCCACCTGCCACAGGGCCACCACAATACAAACGGCGCTGTAAACTGGACCATCTAGCAATTACCACCGCATGTGGGGAATCTTCGTTCTCTTGCATTTGGTTTGCTTACCAGATCATCTGCCCCTGGCAAGCACGTGCTCTGAGCTGCTATGTGTCAATGAGTCTGAACTTTGAGTTGTGTTGCTGCCCTCTGGCAAGCTTGCATTTTGAGCTGTCCTACACTCTGCTGCATTTGCAGAGTCCTACCAAACTTCACTTCTTCACTTCACTTCACCAAGCCTCTGTTATACACATTACCTGCTGCTGCTGCTGCTAAGTAGCTTCAGTCATGTCCAACTCTGTGTGAACCCATAGACAGCAGCCCACCAGGCTCCCCCGTCCCTGGGATTCTCCAGGCAAGAACACTGGAATGGGTTGCCATTTCCTTCTCCAATGCATGAAAGAGAAAAGTGAAAGTGAAGTAGCTCAGTCGTATCTCACTCTGTGCGACCCCATGGACTGCAGCCCACCAGGCTCCTCCATCCATGGGACTTTCCAGGCAAGAGTGCTGGAGTGGGATGCCATTGCCTTCTCCGACACATTACCTACTAAGTGACAAAAACTGACTTTAGGGGCAACGGTATGGGAACAGGGCTCGCCTTCACGTGGACCTGGCTTACATGTCTTAGCCTAGACACAGATTGAATCAGAATTGAATCTCAATTCTAGCATAATCTGTAACTGATAGGCTTGTTCATGTTGTTACTTATGAATTGGCTCACTCTGAATTGTGTCTTCCAACAAAATTTGACTCTAGAATCTATTCAAACTGCTATTCTACAGGTGCTCTTATTGGTGCTCCCAGAGACTCTGTCATCACTGATGCTTCAGCCAACTCCTCTCTTGCTGCCTACAGTTGCTCTATTATCCAGGATGGCCACGGTTGCCCGTGGGCTTCCGGTGCAAGAAATGGCCCTCCTCAGTCCCATGCTACACTCCATTAAAGCAGCAAATCCTGTCCACATACTGAACCCTTCTAGAGATGGAGGTTCTCACAAGTCCTGAGCCTGTGACTCCCCCCACCCAACTGACTGTTATGCCTTGGGTCATGGGGGTAGAAGGCCGAAGACTCTGTATGCCCACAGAGGCTTCCTTATTAAAATGGAAACCGTATTTACAGATAAAGCCAAACCTGGACCCTCTGCTACATTCCACCTATGAGAGGAAGTGGCTCTCCCATCCTCATTCCATTTTCAGATGCAATGGCACCAGAGGCGGTCACTCTTCTTCAGAGCCACTAACCACTTAGGAAGTCCACAGGAATCAACTGAGAGAGATCCAGAAGGTGAGTTCATCCACCTTACAGATGGCATGGGTGATGGAGCTCCCCAGAGAGCCACTACTATCTATCCTCTAACTTGGACATCCTTGATCAAGGATCCTATAGATAGATCAGTTTCCTGGCCTTATGTTTACAGAACATGCTGTGTTCTGCAAGTCAACATGAAGCTGTGTTGTGGTCAACTATACAGAATGCAGTGGGGCTGTCTAAGGGGCAGGACAAATCCCATAGGATTTTAAAAATCTAGTGCTGATAAGTGTTAGGCTTTATTTGAATATTTCCATTTTGGAAAGAAGATACCAAGTCCCTAAGGGAAGAGGGAGGAGTTGCTGTTACATAAAAATGAAATACACAAAACTAGTAACTCAAGAAGTAAATATGGGACTTCCCTGGTGGTCCAGTAGTTACGAATCCATCTGCCAGTATGATCCCTGGTCTGGGAAGATCCCACATGCCTCGGGACAACTAAGACCATGCACCACAACTATTGAGCCTGTGCTCTAGCGCTGGGGAGCTGCAAATACTGAGCCCACAGGCTGCCACTACAGAAGTCCACGCACCCTGGAGACTGTGCTCCACGACACGAGAAGCCACTGCCAGGAGAAGCCGGCACTGCAACTAGAGAGTAGCCCCGCTTGCCTCACCCAGAGAAAGCCCACACTCAGCAATGAACTCAGTGCAACTGAAAAGAAATACTTTTTTATAGGAAAAAAAAAAAAGATGGCGCCAAAGGTCAGCATAACTGACCAACCTGAGCAACTGTCTTAATATTGGAGGATGACTAAGACAGTAATCAGCTCTCTCTGCACAATTTTACACACTCCTGGCCATTGACAATGATCTATTGGTTCTAATAAATGGCAACAGCAATTCCTCATCCATGGTTGCTCCCACTGGGATTAAAAACTCAGGGAATTTTCTGCCTCACGGACACCCAAAATACAAATCCTGGTCACATATGTCTCTACACAAACTGAAGTTATAATATAAGGGCTCACCAAGATGTCCCCTATTCCCTTTGGCATCCCAGACATTCAGGTTCAAAAAAACAGAGCCTTTTGTCTTTGTTGTGTTCACTTCATTTTTGTTTTTGCTTTCTTTTCTGTGCTGAATCCCCAGTACCTAGAATGCTGCCTGGTATACAGTAGATAGTCCAAAAATTATTGAATGAATAAATGAATGAATGAATGATTGAATGTCCAAAATCTTTGACACTGTATTTTTTTGTATCCCAGAGACTCTATGCTATTCCCAATGTATAGTCAAGTGTTTTGTTTTTTTATTTCAATGTTAGTTTCAGTGAAGAGAAATTTAAAGAACTATTTAAATAATTTAATTAAGGATCCTCGTTTGGCTTCGATTATTCGGTTACATCAGATAAAATCTCTTTTGGTCCATTTCTTCAGAAATTAAAATTTAAACAGAGGACTAGAGCCAGAAAATTTGTAGGAAAAACAATACTTAATCAATGCCTTTTCTAAATCTTCCCAAAGAAAATTTTAGAGTTTTCTAGTCATTTCCTGAGAAGACAATTTCTTTGATACCTTCATAGATCTGAGAATAGAGTTATTGTTGTTCAGTCACTAAGGCATGTCCAACTCTTTGTGACCTCATGAACTGTAGCATACCAGGCTTCCCTGTCCTTCACTGTCTCCCTGAGTTTGCTCAAACTCATGTCCATTGAGTCAGTGATGCCATCCAACCATCTCATCCTTTGTAGCCCTCTTCTCCTCTTGCCCTCAATCTTTCCCAGCATCAGGATCTTTCCCAGTGAGTCCTTTGCATCAGGCAGCCAAAGCATTGGAGCTATCAGCAGCAGTCCTTCCAACGAATATTCAGGATTGATTGTCCTTTATTATGCATATCTTTTCATGAAATGTTCCCTTGGTATCTCCAATTTTCTTAAATGGAGTGATTATTTTATTTTAGAGAAAGTCTAATAATTATACTACTTCAATCCCTGAGGCTAATTTCTTATCAGCTCTCTGAACTGCATGTCATCTGTAATGTTCATCTATTGATTTAGCCCAGGAAAAACTCAATTTATTCAAGATCACTGGATGAGCATTTGGAGAAGGCAATGGCAACCCACTCCAGTACTCTTGCCTGGAAAATCCCATGGATGGAGGAGCCTGGTAGGCTGCAGTCCATGAGGTCTCTAAGAGTCGGACATGACTGAGCGACTTCACTTTCACTTTTCGCTTTCATACATTGGAGAAGGAAATGGCAACCCACTCCAGTGTTCTTGCCTGGAGAATCCCAGGGGCCGGGGAGCCTGATGGGCTGCCATCTATGGGGTCGCACAGAGTCGGACACCACGGAAGCGACTTAGCAGCAGCAGCAGGATGAACATTAGTTGATTGTAGCTCCGGCTTCATTTGCTCATTTAGGTGGTACTCTACTATTACTTTAGAACTAGGAATGTAACTGTATATTTGAAGCTGTTACACAAATAGTTTTTATTTTATAGCATTCTTTTTTATGTCTGTAGGGACTGAAGAGTACAAGAAGAGCTGATATCTGTCAAGCCTTCCCTCTAAAATCTACTCATGTGGAAAATTTGAGAGGGAGAAAACATTTTCTCTAGACTCAAAAAAAAAAAAAAATGTTGATTGAAAGCAAATTGTGAATTTCAATCTCATAAACTTAATTCTCTGCCTTCACCAGCCAGCAGATCAAATGAAATATACACCATGGTCCTTTCTCTGATTTTAGGTTATTGATTTATTAACACAGGTAGAAATTCTACATGGCTCAGTAATTTCTACAGATTTGTTTTTAAAACAAGAAGGTCATCATTTCATTTTGGCAGTAGGACTGAATATCAAGTGAAACACTAATCTCAATCCCAAAGTGCAAACACATAAATGTGGGGGGAATTTTATACGATCAAACTGAGCCCTCAAAGATTTCATCCAGTATTCTAAGTCCACAAAGCTGTCCGCGCTTTCCCAAAATATAAATTTTAGTCCGTATTCCACTAGTGCTATATCATTCTTTTACTGTATATTATTGGGGTTGGTTAGGGAGAGGAATGCACAAAACAGAAAGTAGTTGGGAAGCCTACTCCCCATACCACAAAAAGGAAGATTTTAGTTCAAGTCCATGACCCAAAGATGCAACTATTTCCTGGAAGCAGGATTGATCAGTGGTGACTGAGAAGAAAGCTTCATTGGGAGAGTCCAACCGAAGGACCAGGCATCTTGGCCATTTATTTACACATGCTCTAGGTTATAGGGAGACTGTGGAGTCAGACAGACATGGGTTTGAACCCTAGTCCTACCAATTATGGGCTTCTCAGGTGGCACAATGGTAAAGAATCCATCTGTCAATGAAGGAGACACAGGAGACTTGTATTCAACCCTGGGCTGGGAAGATCCCCCTAGAGGAGGAAATGGCAACCTACTCCAGCATTCTTTGCCTGGAGAATCCCATGGGCAGAGGAGTCTGGTGGGCTACACACACGTGTGTGTCAGCACACACATGCATTTGCCTGCCAGCTAATAGATATTTTTAATTGCTGCATCATCTGTAAATGGTGTGTGATGTCAGGGACTGGGTCATAAAAAGGCAGACTTTTATCTTGTTCTTTCTTTTTCCTGTATTACTCATTCTGAAGGAAGCCAGCTGCCTTGTCTTGAGCTTCCCTACAGAGAGGTTCATGTGGCAAGAAACCAAGGTCTCCAGCCAACAACTGGTGATAAACTGAAGCTTCCTATCAACACATGATAGAGCTTGCAATAAAATCCTCCAGCTTCAGACTAGCTCTCAGATGACTGCAGCCCAGGACTCCATCTTGACTGCAATGTTATGAGAGATGCTAACACAGAACCACCCCGCTGAGCTGTTCTCAAATTTCCTGACTCACAGAAACTCAGATAATAAATGTCTGTTGTTTAAAGCTGGTATTCTTTAAACAACATTTCTGGGGTATTCTGTTATACAGAAATAGATAAGTATTGCAACTGCATTGGGAGGGAAAGACTAGAAGACTGAAGCTATTTGTAATTAATAGAGAAATACACTAGTCTCCCAATGATGAGGAATGTTTTTATTTTGAGTCTTTTTCAGTTGGATAAGAACTGCTTGTGTACAAGATTTTACAAGCTTCTGCTTGTGGAAAAATACAGATATGCACAATTGAATGAGTCTAATTCAAAACACTTTGAGTTTCTCTTCCAGGTCAAAGTGGCTTTTTATTTTCCATTTCCAGCTTTTTTTTTTTAGAGGCTCTTACATTAACCACAAATGTAAGAAGATGATTGCATTTAAAAGCTTGGTCAGTCAGTTCAGTTGCTCAGTCGTGTCCGACTCTTTGCAATCCCATGAATCGCAGCACTCCAGGCCTCCCTGCCCATCACCAACTCCCGGAGTTCACTCAGACTCACGTCCATTGAGTCGGTGATGCCATCCAGCCATCTCATCCTCTGTTGTCCCCTTCTCCTCCTGCCCCCAATCCCTCCCAGCATCAGTCTTTTCCAATGAGTCAACTCTTTGCATGAGGTGGCCAAAGTAGTGGAGTTTCAGCTTTAGCATCATTCCTTCCAAAGAACACCCAGGACTGATCTCCTTTAAAATGGACTGGTTGGATCTCCTTGCAGTCCAAGGGACTCTCAAGAGTCTTCTCCAACACCACAGTTCAAAAGCATCAATTCTTCGGCACTCAGCTTTCTTCACAGTCCAACTCTCACATCCATACATGACCACTGGAAAAACCATAGCCTTGACTAGACAGACCTTTGTTGGCAAAGTAATATCTCTGCTTTTGAATATGCTGTCTAGGTTGGTCATAACTTTCCTTCCAAGGAGGCTTTTAGTTTCAGGGCTGCAGTCACTATCTGCAGTGATTTTGGAGCCCCCAAAAACAAAGTCTGACACTGTTTCCCCATCTATTTCCCATGAAGTGATGGGACCAGATGCCATGATCTTCATTTTCTGAATGTTGAGCTTTAAGCCTACTTTTTCACTCTTCTCTTTCACTTTCATCAAGAGGCTTTTTAGTTCCTCTTCACCTACTGCCATAAGGGTGGTGTCATCTGCACATCTGGTAGTAAATCAAATTATCTTCTAAATAATACATAACGATCGTATAAAGGGAATGATTTATGTGTAGCCATAAATCTGTCACAAAAGTAGAAGAGCTAAGTGGTCAACAAACATTATTCATTGGCTCATCCTCTTAACACAAAACATTTATTGACTCCTACTGTGTCTTAGCCAATGGGCTAGATACTCCTGGTATAGGGATAAAGCCTGAACCTCGAGTCAGTTTATTTTTATAGGATTCTATGAAGGCCCATCTGAATAGCTCCCTTGCCCATGAAGTCTTCCTCCATTATCAAAGGAGATAATTTCCCACTTTTGGACTTCTATATCATTGTGTTTGCCTGACTTCATAGCATGTGACCGCATAGCAATTGAGCTTTGTCACATTATTATGGCATTTGTCGTATGGGCCCCAACTGAATTATAGATTCCTTGGAGCCCAGGGAAAATGTTTCCTAAATGTTCGAATCTTTCACACCTGTCTTAGTAAATGTTTAAGACAGAACAGGAGCTCAGTACTTATAATATTTAACAACTGATGCTGCATTAGCACTATATAGACTTAGCGAATGAACAACAACAGCAACACAAGACATAAATTTATAAATAATAGGGAGATGGAAGGCAGAGAAAGAGAGTGTGAATATATTCTTGTGTCTTTACATGCCTCCTCCTCTTCCCTCTGAGTAAGTTAGAGTTACCGGTGGAAGAGAATAAAGAAAACTACTTCAGAGGGACTTCTCTGGAGGTCCATTGGCTAAGACTCTGTGCTCCCAGTGCAAGGGGACTGGGTTCAGTTCCCGGTCAGGGAACTAAATCCTGCATGCTGCAGCTGAGGTTCCCACATGCCACTGGTGAGAGTCTGTGCAGCCAAATAAAATTAAAAAAAAACTTCCTTCAAAAAGGACTATTTTGATTTAGCACAGATGAACATATTTTAGCCAGGTTCAGAAAGTATAGAGTAGTTAACACCTCTAGATTTGAATTCTCACCCTTCCACTTAACATATTATTTCTCTGAAAATTTTATCAACCATAAAAGAAATCTACCTACAAGGTTGCTAGGAAGAGAAAAAGATGATACCTGTAAAATATTTAGCACAGTTCCTGGCACATAGTAGTGCTTAATAAAGTCCTAGGTGGTGGTGATTCTCACCTATAATACTTTGCAAATCGCATTTAGGGAAATTCAGAGTTGGAAACACTCTGGTAGGGCCTCTCTTCATTGCCTTTGGCCTCGTTTTTTTCCTGCCTTCCTCACAGTTATAACTATAAATATCCTTTGACTGAAGATTCCCTGAAACATGTTATCTTTTCATATGGGGCTGATAGCATTAAGTTATTCTCTAATTTGAAGAAGTGGCAAGCCCAGGCTGATTCCTGTTCACTATTCTTTGTTGTAATTTATTCAAGAAGTTGTGTCTGACTCCGATCCCATGGTCTATAGTCCGCCAGGCTCTTCTGTCCATGGGATTTCCCAGGCAGGGATACTGGAGTGCTTGCCATTTCCTTCCCCAGGGGATCTTCCTGACCCAAGGATTGAGCCCACATCTCCTGCAACTCCTGCACTGGCAGGCAGATTCTTTACCACTGAACCACCAGGGCTTCCTCACTATTCTTTGGTGTCTATTTAATTCCCAGTTCCTGAGTAAACATCCCCAAAATCTTCCCAGATTCATATAATCAGCCTTCTGTTTTCAAGCTCCACATCTGAAAAATATCTCATAGAGGATTCCAGTTTCTTGGCCACACTCCCAATCTCTGAGATTGTCTTCACAACATTCACTGACTCTGAAGGTTTGCTTCTCTTTTGAATGCTCTGTGGAAAGTTGTATTTCACTCATCTGTGCTCAATCCTAGTCCTGCTCTCTCCATAATGCTGGAACTGCCCACAAGTGAACAGGAATGTCCATTGCTCCTTGACCTCACAGGTGAACAGCATATTTAAATACCCACCATTGCCTAAACAGCTAACAATTAACACAGCAAATGCCAGGCTGAATTTTCATTTTTACTGTCTTGCGCACCATCTGATATAAGCTGGGAGTTTAGATAAAATTATTCCAGTAAAATGCAGATGAATCAGAAGTTGTTTTTCAGTTTTGTCAATGCAACTTTATCATGAATTATCAGCATATCTCAGAGATATGGCGAGTTCAGTTCCAGACCACCACAATAAAACAAATACCACAGTAAGACGTTCTATTTGAGTTTTCTGGCTTCTTGGTGCAATACAAGTTATGTTTACACTATACTGTGGCCTATTAATCCAAGCATGAAAAAACCAGGTAATGTTTTAAATGATTATACTACTCCACAAAAAACTTGTCCTACTTTGGTATAACTATCATTCTCTTTATTATCCCATCTTCCTCTGAGCCCTCTGACTACTCCCTGAAGTGTGGTGTTCTGGGGCCGGGTGGGAGAGCAGAGAAATGGTTCTGTTAGGGGAAGCATACTGATTGAAACTGCCCACCCTGACCAGGCACCATAGTAACCATTTGCATGAGTTGTTTATGACTGGAGGTCCTGCTATGGAACACGGAACTAATAAGCCACCACCAACTGGAAGAATTCAGGAAAGGTCAAAAGGAGACACCACAAGTCCAAGCACCTCCCAGAATCCCTCTCTCTGGCATCCATCTTGGCTGAACAAGGCATGCACCACCAGGAAGGACTCTTGAGTCAGAATGACTGGCTAAGGACAACCCGGAAACTAATCCCATCACCATAAAACCCGAGACTGCAAGCCATGTGTCAGAGCTGTTCTCCTGGGTTCCCTTACCCTACTGTTCTCCACCTGGTGCCCTTTCCCAATAAAATCTCTTGCTTTGTCAGCAGATGTGTCTCCTCAGACAATTCATTTCCGAGGGTTAGACAAGAGCCCAGGTTCGGGCCCTGGAAGGGGTCCCCTTTCCTACAACAATTCTGGCGTTAAATGGGAATTGCATAGTAACAGGGAAAGGCTGAGTCCAGGACCAGACATTTAGTTGCACACAGTAATGACTAAAGCTACCTGAGCTGTGTAATCAGAGAGCAAGCTGAGAGAGGCCAGAGAAAGTCCCAACCCCAAAAGGGCGATTTTCTGTCCAATCTCTACAGTCTAGAATACAGATGTCTAGGCCCTCATGTCAACCCTTCAGATTCTGTAACTCTGTAAAAGACGCTAGAAAAGGTTACTGGATTCTGATTCAAAAACAGAGTTAATCTATTCTCAGTATTATAATTGTCATTGCACTGTACATTGTATGCTCAATAAGACCAGGAACTGTTAAATAAATACATGTTTTACCTGCATTTATGCTTACTGAAACCATTTTATATACAGGAAAAATGGAAGCCTGCCCAAGACTGTGCAACAACTAAAGGTTAAGTTGGGATTCAAGTCTTGGGTCTCCAAATTCCATATTACTTTTCAGTGTGCCTGCCTCTTGCTGCTGTTGCCATAAATACAATCTACTTTTTCTGATTTGTCTTGGTTCAGGCTATTATAACAGAGTACCATGAACTGAGGGACTTATTAAAAAACCACAAATTTATTTCCCACAGTTCTGGAGTCTGGGAAGCCTAGACTTCAAGGTGATGGCAGATTCACTGTCTGGTGAGAACACACCCTCTGGTTCACAGACAGCAGTCTTCTTGCTGTGTCCTCATATAGGGGAAGGACATGGGAGCTCTCTAAGGTCTCTTTTATAGGAGCACTAATCCCATCATGAGGGCTCCACCTTCATGACCAACCTTTCGGCACCAGGGACCAGTTTCATGGAAGACAATTTTTCCATGGACTGGGATGGGGGCGTGGCTTCAGGATGATTCAAGAATATTACATTTACTGTGCACTTTATCTCTATTTTTTTTATTTTATTTTATTTTATTTTTAAACTTTACAATATTGTATTAGTTTTGCCAAATATTGAAATGAAACCACCACAGGTATACCTGTGTTCCCCATCCTGAACCCTCCTCCCTCCTGCCTCCCCATACCATCCCTCTGGGTCGTCCCAGTGCACCAGCCCCAAGCATCCAGTATCGTGCATCGAACCTGGACTGGCAACTCATTTCATACATGATATTATACATGTTTCAATGCCATTCTCCCAAATCTTCCCACCCTCTCCCTCTCCCACAGAGTCCATAAGACTGTTCTATACATCAGTGTCTCTTTTGCTGTCTTGTACACAGGGTTATTGTTTACACTGTGATATATAATGAAATAATTATATATATATATATAAACTGAAATAACTTATCATAATGCAGAATCAGTGGGAGCCCTGAGCTCAATCTCCTGCTGAGATTGAGGCCTGGGAGGTTGAGGACCCCTGACCTAACCACCTTCCAAAGGTTCTACTTCCAAATGCAGTCTTATGAGGAATTAGATTTCAAAATATTTTGGGCAGTGGGACAAGACACAAAATTCAATCTCTAGGCAGGGCATTAAAGTTGAACAATTCAGCATAGGGCTTAGCTCAACTCCGAACGTAGTTGGCAGAGACCTACCAAGACAGGAGACAAAGGACATTATCTCTGCAACTCATCCCCTATGTCATTCTGCAGTCGGCAAACGGGTGCTACATGAAAAATTACCCCAGAGCTCCCCTCCTGGTAGGTTGCTAACATTTCTCCACACTCATGCCATTCTAACAGAGTTCACACAAAACACTGGGACAAAAGGTTCTAAAGCTCTAACTAAGGTTTGTGGATGTTGTTGCTACTACGCCTGTATATCTATGTTAGGCGTGATAAAGATATGTGTCTTTTCTTTTTCAGCCTAAACTTACATTTGTAAAACCATGACAAACCACTACAAAGAAATGAAATTGAAGGTAGAATTTTGTAGGATTTCCTTCAGAGTTCTGCAGCTTGGATTAGGATTATTTGTTTGCTTAAATTAGAAGTCTGTATCTAAGCAGTCACTAAGAAACGGGGCTCAGCTGCTTTTAGAGTGGCCATTTTCAGATTTCAAGGACCCTTAAATACATGGAACAGCCTAAGCAGAGAAGAATGCACGCCCAGCACCACTCCAACCCACTGACGGGTATCATATGAATTGGAAGGTGATCAGGACTTTTTCCTCCTACCACTAATGGGATAAATGCATACGCTGAATTTCCAGGAGAGACGAAAGAATGCACAGCAGGAGAAACATCTGAACACTCCTGCCCCAAATTTATGCCGCCCCTAACTGTCTATTCATCTGCTTCTGAAATGAGTATGTCAAGACAAACAAGCCAATCTTTCTTGGAAACTGCATCAGCCGCCAGAGCACCATAAGTGCACCGTAGTCCAAGCTGTTCAGCTTGACCATGAAACACCTGACCTCTGTCAGTCTCTCTTCCATGAGTGATCACATTTTCTTCATCTGGTAAATCAGAAAATTCTTCTCTATAAAGACAGGATGATGGATTCATAATCTACTACCTGCCAAAGGATCATCAGTTTCTCTAGGGAAAATATCCAGAACCTTTATGAATAGTAGTGGACAGAAATGTGCCCTCCTACCGTTTTCTTTTTTTGGCCAATTGGCAGTTACTGAAAGACTAAGGGCATCAGAAAACACTGCTCCAAAGCCTCAGTATTCCAAAAATGTGCAATCATGGCACAGAATATTTCATTTGGTCTTTGGTGTGAATATAAATTCTCTCCCTTATTCTCTTAGAAAAATCCTATGCAGGGTGAATCCTTTGTCTTTAAAAATAGGACACCCCCAAATACTCCTAAGCCACAAGCAGTAATTTAGGAAGTGTTTTTAGAAACACACAAAAAGGCCAAAGCCACCATGGCAAAGAAACTTTTTAATAGATTGAGGGTGTTTATTAAACCTCTCATTAGATTCCCACGGGCATAAAATGCCTCTGAAGAATAAGTTGAAGACAGGGGTATGTCCCATGACCACTGGATGACCTCCCCTGCTTTACGGCTCCAATGCTCTGCTCTGTTGGCAAGACACACAATGTGGAAGGGTCCTGGCATTTAAACAGAGGCCGTTTGAACACTCTCTACATGTGACCCCGGAGCTGGAGACTCCGTGAGACACATGTCCTCACTCAACTCATGTTTAAATCTGGACCTTGTTTCTTTCTTTAAGACAGGCTATTTTAAAACTAGTTTTAGGTTTATAGGAAAATTGAGCAGAAGGTATGGGGATTTCTCCTATACCTCTTGCCCTTGCACATGCTTAGCCCCTCTGTCTACATTCAGCAACAAAGTGGTACGTGTGTTACAAGCAATAAAGCTGCACTGACACATCATTACAATCCGAGGTCTATAGATTTATTACAGTTCAATCTTGCTATTGTTTCGTCTACGGGTTTTGACAGAGGCATAATCATATACATCTACCATTTATAGCAGCACACAGAATGGTTTCACTGCCCTAAAAATCTTCTATGTTCCATCTAGCCATCCCTCCTCAAACCCACCCCTACCCTCAACCCTGATGATCATTGATCTTTTTACTGTCTGCACAGTGTTGCCTTTTGAAACACATCATATAGTTGGAACCATTCTATATGGAAGCTTTTTTCAGATTGGCTTCTCTTGTTTGGTAATATGCATTTGAGGTTCTTCTAAATCTTTCCATGACTTGATAGCAAATCTCTTTCATATGGAGTAACATTTCATTATCTGGATGTACCACAGTTTATTTATCCATTCACTTACTCAGGGAATCGTGGTTGCTTCCAAGTTTCGGAAATTATGTAGAATTCTACTATAAACATTTATGTGCAGGTTTCCGTGTGACATAAGTTTTCAACTCATTTGGATAAATACAAAAGAATACAATTGCTAGATCACATGGTAAGAGTATGCTTTGTAAGAAACCACCAAACTGTCTTCCAAAGTGGCCCTTATTTTTTTTTTTTTTTAAATCCAGAAGAAATTGTCTTGGGGCTCCAAATTTCTCATGTTCATGGCACCATCATCTTCATAAGATGCCTCTGGATAGAGGCAGCCCTGGGGCTGAGAAAACTGGGTCTCCTTTCTTACTTCTCAGATCTCCGGGCAAGGCTCCTGGAAAAAGATTCTGGCACTGAGCAGTATACACTTACCAGGTGTCAAAAGTCCTATCCATGGACATCCCTGGTGGTCCAGCAGTTGAGAATCCACCTTCCAGTGCTGGGGGTGCAGATTTGATCCCTGGTCAGGGAACTTAGTTCCCACATGCCTCGGGGCACCTAAGCCCGCATATTGCAACTACTGAGCTTGTACACCGCAAGGAAGACCCGACACAGCCAAAAATAAATATTTTTTTTAAAAGACCCTATCCAGAATCCTTCTCACATCTGTTTCATGTCAGGAGGAGACTGCACCCCAATCACAGTTTAGTCAGTGTAATTTTATTGGCAGCAGTTCCTCCCCAAACGAAAGCCAAACTTAAGGATTACAAATCACAAAAGTTTTTCAACAATTTGCATGTTGGGCTGTCAGGTTGCTCACCCTTAGTACTTGGTCATTTTCCATCCAGCTCTAGGATTTTCTCAGGTTGAGAAATACTTCTTTGTCATCAGTTAGGCTGACGGGTCTGGAGCAGGACAAAAATCTCTAGAGATTCAAATGTCCACATGTTCAAGAATTCCTAATTGGACTCCCCTGGTGGTCCAGTGATTAAGAATCTACCTGCCGATGCAAGGGACACGGGTTCAATCCACGGTCCGGGAAGATCTCACATCCCCCAGGGCAACTAAGCTCAAGTGCTGCAGCAACTGAGCTTGCACACCTGAGAGCCTGCCCTCTGCAACAAGAGAAGCCACTGCAATGAGAAGCCTGCCCACTGCAACTAGAGAACAGCACCCCCACCTCATCTAGAGAAAGCCCACGTGCAGCAATGGAGATCCAGCGCAGCCATAAATGAATGACTGAATAAATAAACAAAAAACAGAAGTGAAAGGGGTCTAGTTCTCAGGTACAACAAGGGAAGCCATAGTCAGGCGGGTCACTGCCCATAACCTTGGGCAGGGCCGGCTCATCCAATGGTAGGCACCCTGGCTCGTGCCCACACACAAAAAAAAGAATTCTGAATGAGTGAAGGGACAGACAGGGTCACTTTCCACTGCCATCCATGGCACACATCCCTCTCCTGGAGAGATTCAGATACACATACATCCTCTTATGGACCTGGGCAGGCCCCACTGAGACTGTGGGTCTCACAATCAATGACAAAATGATAAATCACTGCCACTCATACCTGCTCAGGATTCTCTTAAGGACACATCCTTGCCAGAAAATATCAACATGTCAATCCCCACAGTCCAAAGAAATACAGAAGTAAACCTGGGACATCAAAATAATGAAACACATGGATCTTAATATCCTCAACATAACTGGCTGGCCTTTGATTAGCAACTTATAAAACAGGATCTAACTATGAATGTTGGGATTAGTAAATTTGAAATTCTTTGGCTGACTTTGAAGAAAATGTAAGGTATACTTGTATTTGAGGACTACGATCTTGAGAACTTGTTGATATAAGTATTAAAAAAAACAAAAACAAAAAAAACCTGTGCTGTGAACTGCATTTCTGAATAACAGAAGTGAAAAGAGGTTAGTTCTTGGTTAATAAGATGCAGAAGAGAAGGTTAGACTGCACGGTCATACTAATTATACAGGAGGATTCAGAAATGGATCCTATGCAAATCTTTGAGCTGAGAACGGCAGCCTAGAGCAATAGAGGAAATCAGGATCACATGCAGATCAGAAGGGACAATGGGAAACAGGGATATTGGAATCCAAAGAGTTGTGTATAAAGAGGCTGCTGCACAGCCTTGACTTTCAGAGACAAACACCATCAACCTGTAGCAACAGGACAGGGAGGCAGAGAAGGGAATAACTATCCCAAACTCCTCCTCTCCCCTCCTCCGGTAGCCTGCCTCTGTCTCTTTCTGGTAGAACCCTAAAAGGGAGACGGAACAAGGGTAGCCTATGATGCAGAAATTAGCCAGAAGGAGCAATTGTCTTAGCTGTTTAAATCTACACAAACTCTGTTTCTTATTAGCATGATTAAAGCTCTTCTCTTTAATATCCAGCTGCTTAACTAACCTTTTGGTTTAATCACAAAGGAATGTAACTCTTAACAGTAAAGCTTTCGGTGACCACAAACTTTATGCAACATTTGTTACAGGAAATCGTATTCATTCACTTAAATAAAAAATGTTTGTCATCAGAAGATAAATTTATACACTTAAGTTATGGATGTGTTCACCAACATCAACCTTATAATCCATCCAGCCACCTGTAAATGAACTCATCCTTCTTGTGTTCATGAAATGCATCATATGGATTTTCTTTTAAGCAGGGAGCATTTTGGCTACCTTCCTTTTATAGCTGTAGAAAGAAAAGTAATCTCATTCCTTACATATTCATCTAAATATATCACAAAGTTACTTTGCTTTTTTTTAAATAACATAAATCTGTTACCTCCTGTTTGGAGAACTCTGTTCTTTGATATTTACTTAAGTCATGGTTAAACTTCTTAGACCTTCAAACATAGAGGAAAATTCTGAATTATCAGGATTTTATATAATAAATTGTCTTTTACTTATAATCACCCCCCAAAAAGTGACTCTGGACCTCTGCAGGATACTCAAAGCAATTACCTGGAATTAGGGAAATAAGAAAATATGTATGTATGTATGTATGTATGTGTCTCTTCAAAACTAATCTGCCTATAGGCAATGTCAATGAAAGGATGGGGTACAGATCTGAAATGTTCAGGGCCCCCTGTTTTCCTTATGCTTAACTCTGCTGACATATGTAAGATCTGTGATAACAGGACTATGGGAAATTGAC